>NC_084466.1:151927721-152561650 GCF_027409185.1 Cynocephalus volans
AGCTGTTCTGGGAAGCTTTTGGATTCTGGGTTAAGGGTCCTCTCTTTTTATTTCCATGGTATCCTGTGCATACTTCTATTATAATGCTTCCACTATGTTTTATAATCACATGCATACTTATCTTTGTCACTAAATGAAATGAACTTCTTGAAGGTAAAGATTCTCTTGCACCCTTTTGTGAACATAGGTCCTGGCACTTGGTAGATAATCAATAAATGTTCTTGAATGAATGAAAAATGACATAGCATATTAAGAATAGCTATTTTAGCATGGGGGCCTTTCTCATACTTCAAAGTGTAAGAGCCTCAACTTGAAGTAATAGTACTTGGTTCAAAAAGTACCAGCCTTGGTGTCTGAGAAGGCTACACATGTGCTTAGTTAGCCAGTTGACTCACTGATTTTAATTAATGATAAATGCTCTTGGGAAGAGTCATTCATGCAACAGACATTCACTGAGCTCTCCCTGACCCTGGCACACTGTTATGGGAAATGGATATAAAGAGAAGAGTCAGTGGTAGTCTCTGGTTTCAGGAGTTCTGTTTTGCCAGGGAAATTGCCATGTGACCCCATCACCAACGATAGTTTTAATATAATGAGACAAGAACTATTATAGAAATAGTTACTAAATTTTGAAAAGCTGAATGCTGAGCATTATGCTGTAAACTATGAGAGGAAGAATAGTGAATTATCATAGGAGGTAGGGGAATTACACTTCATGTAATTAGGAATGTGTTAAATATTTAGAAAATGCAGATAAAACTGAAAACTTTAAGTATATTTATAATTATTGGCCTTTATCAATACTGAGATGCACAGTCTTCCCCCTCCACATTTTAACATTTCTGAAGTATTAGGGTTGCTGGAGGTGAGGGGCAGCAGGCAGCTGCTGTGCTGCAGTTGTTACTGCTTGCATGTGCACGGCACCTCTGGGTAAGATCTAGAAGACACTAGCATCAAAATGTGCAGAAAAGGATGCTGGCGGCTTGGAAGTAGGTACCAGGGACACGATGGAATGTTCTTAAGAAATGCTGCATCACCAGCACTCTTTTTGACACAGAGAATGGCATGGAGCGAAAAACATGGACGTTGATGGTTCCAAATCAGAAATGCTTCAGAAGAGCTGGAATTTGAATGTGAAGTTTTAAAAAACCTTAACCAGTTAATTTTGTTTTTCTTTTTTATATATGCACAAGAATAATATATGATAATTTTTAAAAAATATAAACGGGCTCTTTTACAGAACCGTTTTATCATGGAAAAGTGTCAACATACAGTAAGTAGACAGAATAGTATATGGAACCTTGTGTACCTGTCCCCTAGATTTCATAATTATCAAAATGTGGCCCATCTTGTTTCTTCTGTTTACCTACTTCCTCCTTCATATTTTGAAGCAAATCCTAGGTGCCTCATCATTTCATCTGTAAATATTTCTGTATATATCTCTAAAAGGTAATTTTAAAGTTTCTTCAATAAGTATAAAAGATTTAAGTGCACAACTGAAAAACCGATGAAAACATCTGCAGCACATATTGGAGATAAAACGTTAATATTCCTAATATATAAAGAATCTTAAAAATTTAGGGGATTCTTCATCATCCTCTTTGCCTTCTTTTTCTTCCATCAATTCTAAATAAATCAGACCCAGATTTATTAGGTGAGGCAAAGCAATGTAGATGTCTCTGGTTGGGGGGCCAGGAGTAATCAGCGTAGCCTGGTGTGGGCAGTCAGAGCCCAGGCTGGATGAGGAGGCCATCCTCTTGGAGATTAGCCCAGCATGGGGTAGGAGAGGACGGCCTCCACAGGGGAAGAGAATAAAATCAGGATATGCATTAGGGTAATGGAAGCCAAGTTTCTTGCTGGCAAAGAAGGGAGTAACAAATATGGAAAAGGAGGAAGTATTGGTGTTAGATTGGAAATGGATATATTGATTTGACTTTTAATATACACAGATAGATGTAGAAATATAGATATAAATGTATTCATGTGTTTATGTATCTATATGTATATAATATACTCCCTAGTGGTGTGCACTGAGAAAATTACCATTTTCCACTGAGGAAAACCTGAGCTTCATGGAGAAATGGCAGATTCCAGAGGTGGGACAAGAGAAATAAATGTAAGATGAGTCTGGAATGTCTTGTGTCAGAAAGCAAGGAAGTGCTCACAGAATGATAGGGATATGTAAAAAGACCCAAAAGCCAATTTGAAAATGTTCCTCTTCATTAAATTTGTGACAATTTTAGCATCAAAATAAACGATGATTACAGATTACAGCCCACAGAATAAAATAGGAATCCTTGAGCCCATACAGATATAAATAAAAGCTTGAATGGGGACTGAATGAATGTATGATGAGAAATGAGATCGTTACATAGTTTCAACATACCTGTCTACAAAATAGATATTAAATGCAAGGGAAAAAGAGTAACTTTATAGTGAAGAAAACCTGGCAGATTCCACTTTAATCAGGTAGTCAGATGATTAAAATGAACTTCATCGGTGATGAGAGAAATTGAAATCATTGACCACGTGACAGGATTGCGTGAGAAGAATGCAGCATCACTTCTGTGATACTCCTGCCAAAGGTGCATAACCTGAATCTAATCATGAGGAAACATCGGCCACACCCAAGTGAGGGACATTCTACAAAATAACTGCCTTGTAATCTTCAAAAGAGTCGAGGTTATGAAAGTCAAGGAAAGAATCAGGAACTCTTCTAGAGTAAAGGAAAGAGATGTGACTAGAAGATGGAGTTTTCTGGACTCCATTCTGGACTGAATCCTTTTGCTCTAATAAAAGACATTTTGGGGCCAATTTCCCCAAAATGGTTGTGCTGTGATTATATAAGAGGATGTCTTTGTAGGAAACGCACAGTAAAGTATTTGGAGTAGTATGGGCCAGGTCAGCAACTCACTCTGAAATGGTTTGGGAAAATCAGTTCTTTGAGCTGCATTTTCAGCTTTTGTCTAAATTTGTGATTGTTTCAAAGTTTAAAAAAAGAAAATTGAGGGGAAAATATTTGGTAGGAAAATGAGCAAAAGACATGAATAGACAATTTATTTTAAAAGGAATTAACATGGCCCTTAAATTAAAGTGGCCCTTATTTTATATTAAAATATAAAAAGAGATTCAGCATCACTCATAAATAGGGAAATGCAAATTAAAACTTCACTGTAGTATTACTTATCTATCATGAGAAGGCCGTGGCTGAACGAAGAGACTGGCAAATGTTCTCCTTCAAAAGCAACTATAAATGTTGTTCTGTAAGTAAAATGAACCAGGACCCCTTGGGGAAATGACTGATTTCAGAGCTGGGGAAGGTAAAGTACAAGCTGAAACCTGAACATCTAGTTGTGCCAGAAAATAAAGAAGTGGCCCAGAGAATGATGGGGACATGTCAGAAGGACACAGAAGCCAGCTTGAAGGGGTTTCCAGTGTCCAAAACTCAGACAGTTTAAGCAACAGAATAAATGACAATAATGGCTTATAACCCATACAATAAAACAAATCCTGAATGAATAAATGGAAAAGGAAAAGCATTTCCTTAGAGTAAAATTTCAGCTTAGATGCTGGTGGATTGAAGGGGTTAGAAAAATCACCATTTGGCAACAGCTGTGCTAATAATGGTTTCAAGTAGGAATCCTCAATGTTTGGTAAAACTAGTGTGTAAAATTATGATGGGAAACTGGGTATTACATTGGTTCCAACTATTTCCCCACAAGATACTTAACGCTGACAGAGGGAAAAAGTAACTTTACAGTTACTGGCAAACGTGACTTTAGGCAGGAGATCAGAGTTAACACACTAGTAATGGGACATAGCACCATCATATGCCTCCTGATAATGATGCACTGAGAACACCATGTCATGTCTGTGGTTTCCTGTCAAGAATATGTAACCTGACTCTCAGCACAAACATCAGACACACCCAAACTGGTAGACATTCTACAAAATAACTGGCCTGGACTTTTTAAAACTCTTAAGATCATGAAAGAGAAATAAGGACTGAAGAACTGTTCCACATAAGGGAGACTAAGAGACATAACTAAAGAAAAGGTATGATCCTGGATTGAACCCTGGATCAGAAAATAGGTAGTAAAGGTACATCGTATCTACAGCTTGCCTTCAAACATTTCAGGAAAAATAAATATACTCATATAAATATTCATATAAACATTTCAGGAAAAATATATATACTCACATAAATATTCATATACACATATACAAACAGTGATAAAGCAAATATAAAATATTAACATCTTAGAAAACAAGATACAAGCAAGGCTTATAGAAATTCATTCTACTATTTTTGTAAGTCTCCTATAGTCTGAAATTATAGGTATTTCAAAATAAAACTAATATTTTGTAAAACTTTAAAAAAAGATTTTAGATTAAAAAAAAGTGTTCAGTCATAATTTGGTGCTACATAATGGTATGTCTTAATCTGACAGTATCATATTTAATGAAATATGTAGATTGTACTTCATGGAATGTATAGCATAAATGCTGTTAGCAACCAGTTATGTCTCACATTTGTACCTTATGTTTATTTTTGTAACCTTGGGTGAGGTACTTACATATCCAATCCTCAGCTTTCTCAGGTGAATAATAGTTCTGTGTATGTATTGTAGGGTTGTGAAAGTGTGAGATAACACATTTAAATCCTAGCTGATGTTTCAGCACTTAGTAAATGTTCAATAAATAGTGCTTGTTAAAATAATGTATTCATATAGAAGTGATTAGTAAAGTGACAGATTTAAGTCACAGAAGCTGGATGTCCACTGCTCTGGTACCTTGTATGTCAATGTGACATTCCAAAAGAGGAAGTACTGCATTTTCTGGTGCACATGGGTCCATCGGGGAAAGTGATGGTTAGTGGATTTTAATAAACTACAGTGCCATTAAGGCCAGAAATACTGTGAATAAGGGTTACAGGGTATTTCAAAAAGTTCGTAGAAAGATCCGTATTATCTTTTAATTCTGTTTTTCCGTAAACTTTTTTGAGTATGCTCGTATATGAAGTTTCCTTGTTTCAAACAACAGTGTATATAAGGCTATAGTATTTGAACTGTTCTGATGCTGGATGGTTTAAGAAGGTATATTTATGTTTTAGATGTGCTTCAAAATAGAAGCATAATTTTCATGTAGGTCTCCAAGTAAGATAAGGATTTTAAGAGTAAATGTCATGTATCTGTTTGTTTGCTTTTTTGCCAGGAAAAGGAACCTCTCCGTGTAATACCACTTAAAGAGGTTCATAAAGTCCAGGAATGTAAGCAAAGGTAAGGAATGGCTCTTACAGAACTTACTAATTCAAATAGTGCCTTAGTTTAATTCATGTGTTTATGAATTTTTCTTTATTAGTTTTAGTGTTATTTTTAATGGAAAGGAAAAAGCTTATAAACAACGTATATCATCAGATTTGACAAATCAATGTATTATTAATTTCGCATTTCAAAGGTGCTGCAGAACAGAGCTTTGAAGGAAAATGTGTTAGCTGTGCCAGTATTTCTTTGAGCAAACTGATTTCTTCACAGTTAAAAACTTTGAACTTGAAAGTTGCTTTAGGATCCTTTTCTAAAACTATAACTACCTAAAATATGTAAAATGTAATGTAAAAAAACCCCAAATAGATGGAAAAAGATTTTAATTTGGTTTTGTTAAGTAAGTGTTTTACCTCTAATATTTATTTATTGACATACGTGGTACTGGGTAAACAAGTGAAAGAAAAACTATCAGACAGCTGCTATTTAAGTACAATTGGATAATTTTTCTTTTTTTTAATGACAGTGACATAATGATGAGAGACAACCTCTTTGAAATTGTAACAACATCTCGAACTTTCTATGTGCAGGTAAGATACTTATTTGGAGATTATAAATCCTCCTAATAAGACATTAACAATTTTAGAGGTAAAATAAAGATAAACATTGCTTTTGAGATTAAAACTTCCAACTTAATGAAAGGTTATATATGGTAGTTTATGTGTTCAGGAAATGGTGGTATTCTTTGTTATTAATTAGTGAAACAGGACCAAGTAGTATTTGGAGGAAGGGGAATGCTATTTTAACTTAGATGTTAAATGTGTGACTTCAAGTTTTGCACATATTTTAGAATTTTGATTTATCTATTGCATCATTTCTTAGTAATTTTGGGGGGCTCAAATACCCATAATAAAAATAGGCAGTAGATCTTACAGTTACACTAATGGTAGGCATCCTGTACTTAAGTTTAAAATGTACTTTTTGCTTACCACAGTGAATCATTTAAACAGAAAGTTTTTTAAAGAACATTTGTTTTTGTTTTATAAAAGTTACATATGCTTATTGCAGAAAATTTGGAAAATGTAGAAAAACATTAAGAAAAAAGTGGTTTATAAAACACATAATCCCATGTTTAGGCAACCATTCTTATTTTTATGCTGCCTTTCTTAAAGCATATCTTTTATAATAGGTGGGGTCATACAAAGTATATTATTATGTCCTATTTGTTTTATATATTGTGGTCATTTTCCCACATATTATTAAACATTCTTTGAAAACCTTTTAGAACGACACCATACTCCATTGTATGGATGCTCTGTTACTGAACATCCATTTACATAGTTTTCATACATTTGCTATGATAAATTATGTGGTAATGAACATCTTTGTGCATAAATTGGCCTGAATTTCTCATTTCTTTAGGATAAGTTTCTAGATCAAGATTAAATATAAGAGTATGAACCTTTTTATTTTGTCAAATTAATTTCTAGAATTGCGTTTCTGTTAGCAATGAGTGAAAGTATAATCTACCTTTGCTTGCTTCAAGATTTTTCTTTTAAAATGTCTTTGTTAATGTCATTGGTTTTAAAATATTATCCTGTACCTTCACATTTTTTACTTCTAGATTCTAGAACTAGATTCTAGAAGTAAGGGACTCTAGAATTCTAGAATCTGGAAGTAAGGGAGCAGTATCTCTGCACCCTTCTCAGGGCCTTTTTTAACTGGATTAATTTTATAGTAAGGTTTTAGATTCACATTGGAAGCCATATCAAGGAATATGATACTTTGGAATATGACTATCAATATTTCTTTTAGGATTTAGGGTACTACTGGGAATTATTTCTAGAAAAATATGTAAAATGATGTCAAAATGTTTTAAAAATTACACAAGTACATTAAAGTACATAAAGTACAAGCAGCAGATTTTGACAGTGTAGCAGTATGTACAGCGAAATGAGAAAGACCTTTGACTGCTTCCTCTCATTTTCTCTGCCCGAGTATTCATTATTGATACTTTTTGATGTGTCTGATCTTAAAGCATTAAATGTCCAATTCATGGCTCTGTGTAGCAACTTAGCCAGCAAAACCTGGTTTGAAAAATTTGGGAGAAACTATTGCCTTAGGATGATTTTGTTGGTGACAGTATGCGTTACCAAAATAAGTACGTTGGAATTACAGAAGCAGTAGGTGATTTTGAGGAAAAATGAACTGAATGAGTCCTTTCTTCCCTTTAGGCTGATAGCCCTGAAGAGATGCACAGCTGGATTAAAGCAGTCTCTGGCGCTATTGTAGCACAGCGAGGCCCCGGCAGATCGTCATCTTCTGTAGGTTTCCTGCTCTCTGGGGTGATACTCCTGTGGGTCATTCCCATCCTGTTGTTTTTCTTCCTCCCCCCTAATCCTTCTGGTTTCTTTCTTCATTGAGATTGATTTGCATGTTGACTTTCATACCAATTGGACTTGCAGAAAATAATGCATTTCTAATTTAATGCTTCCTTGTAGTGTATGTATACATAACTTTCTGTGCATTGTATTGTGTTAAATGCACAAGCAGGGCAACTAAAGAATAAACATTTCCTTGCTTTGTTTTAGGAATTCTTACTTGTCAGTAGGTCTAGGTTTGGTATAATTTGACAGGTCTGTGACCTCGCCATGTAAGGCACCTTTAGTTGTAGCATTACACAGTTTAGTGAATGTCTGTTTCCTCTTTGCTTCCTCTAATTTCAGTTAAGGTTTTTTGGCTTTGTTTTTTGTACTTTTAATATGCCATAAAACCACTGAACAGCTGGAGCCTTAAATGCAATTTAATGCTCTCAGCCTGTATTTTTCATTTCATGTTTTCATTCTCATTTTCTAGTGGGTTGATTTAAAAGCCTGCTTCTGAAAACTACCATAATTATCTTTATGGTAGTATGGTAAAATCGAAACAACTAAACCTTCTATTCAGAAATAGTAAGAAAAATGTTTTTTATTTATCATATTCAAGTACATTATAGGAATTAGATTTGGCTTTTGAATACATTGGCCACTGGTCTCTTATCTGAAAATACAAATTTTAATGAGGAATAAAAAATTGTAAAGTGTCTTAAAATGTTGCACTGTCATTTGCAGAAAGTAGTCTAATATATAGCATGATAGTGTTTTTTTAACCTAGATTCATTATAAATGCTAGATGTTGTGTACTTTTAATATTTTTCCTGGTAGTAATATGGTAATGATATTCCTTTGATAGTTTTGTGGTAGTTATAACTACAGATCAGTAAATAGAAATCCATTTTTCTCACTTCTTAATTGTTTAAGTCGTTCTTCGTATATCCTGTTTGGAATATCTAAGAAGTCACTTTCATAGGAGTTAACTTTGTAACTGCCTATATTTTATGTGACTTTTTCAACAGTGAAGTATGAGACTCTCTGCAAAAACAATGTCTGTTGGGAAGAGGAAAAGTTGGAGAAGGGCGTTTGTGTTTTGTGCTTTGTGGTGGGGGCAAATTGGACTATCTAGCTGTGACTATCAGCAGAACTTTCTCTTTTCCTCCCTCTCCCCAGTATAGGTTAACTCTAATCTTAGCTTTGCACTGTGTTCCAGATGCGGCAGGCCAGAAGGCTGTCGAATCCTTGTATACAGAGGTATACATCAAGAACTGGTGAATGCAGAATGTATGTGGGCTCTCACGCAAACGTGCCTTCTTAGTAGAGGGCCCGGACTTACTCACTACTTACAACTGATCATAGAAAGTTGAGTTAACCAAACTGCCTTCTGCAGTTATCATAACTGATTTTCTCAACACTAACACAAACTATTTCACTATAGACATCAGGTTGGATGTGTGTATTAAAAAAAAAAAGATTAAGAAAATACAACTTTACTAATGGAAAGAGACATTACTCCAGCTTCTAAAAATTAATTTCCTGAATTGCTGCAAGAGTTTCATTTTCTATATTTTATGTATTTTGAGATTTTTTTATACTACAACACTTGAAATGTACCATTGTTCTAATAATATATGCAAACTCACGCATGCATATGCATTGGATAAACTGTATATTACTATAGTTTGCATGGCATTTTAAACCTCTGGTGAAATTTAGCCATGTGATAGGACTCTATAGTGTTTTGGTAATTTGTAGCACTTTGTTTTCAAAGCCACTAGTATCATAAGTGAACACAATATAGTAGGAACTATATGGCAATGCATTTAGAATGGTCATATTTAAGGATATCCTCAGATTTTATCTAGTTCGAAGCATATTTAAATTAATGTTCACAACTGATAATTATTTTACCACAATTTTAAAAATGATTAAATACGTGCTCTTTGTTACCTTTAAAATCTTAAACCAAATGAATGTATGATATATTCAAAACTAAATAAATGAGATTAAATACAAAGTGAAGACTATGCTTTTATTGGTTGCAGTGAAATTCAGGGAAGCAAAAACTAAATTTTGTCAGACTACCCGACAAAATGTTTGAAAAATGTTGATTCCTGCTTATTGAAGAAATATGGCCTTCATTTTTATATTCTGCATTTTCATTTTTTATCTTTCTAAAATATTTGGGATCATTTTTAGTGTTGATTGAGAATATGCTCAAATAAAATGATAAAACTGGTAAGCCCCCTTTTAAACACAGTTCAGTTGCAATTGGAACACTATATTTCAGTCTAGGCTGGCTGAGTCTTCAAAGTGTCATAAGCTGCCAAATTCTGCTTTGGTGACGGAACTGGTTTCCTAGTGGAAATGGTTATTGGCTGTCTTTGCTTTAAACTCACTCTTAAAAATGCATTGCTTTGGGAAAGAACTTGCACATTTATGCTGCATGGCTCATGCTTCTGCTTTGTGTGTGCGTGTGTGTATGTGTTTTGTTTGTTTTTCAGAGAATCAAGTCTCACACTGAGTTACTAACCTTGTCGTTAATGATTGACTATGTCTGACCACCACTCCTCTTTACAGGAGCATTCCAACTGTCCTTCAGAATCCAAACACACTTTCCGTCCTGCCAGTGCAGCAGCAGCCCCCTCACATTCCACAGCCTCTCGCAGCAACTCTTTGGTCTCAAGCTTTACCGTGGAGAAGCGAGGATTTTACGAATCTCTTGCCAAGGTCAAGCCAGGGAACTTCAAGGTCCAGACTGTCTCTGCAAGAGAACCAGCTTCCAAAGTGACTGAACAAGCTCTGCTAAAACCTCAAAGTAAAAACGGCCCTCAGGAAAAAGACTGTGACCTGGTGGACTTGGATGACGTGAGCCTTCCAGTCAGTGATGTGTAGGATGGAAGCGTGTGGAGCCTGCTCCCCTCCCCCATCTCATTTCCTTTCATGAGGCGTCTAGCCAAAGATGATAAAGGGTGAAGTGGTTTTTAATGCATATACTGCCTCTTAGATGTACTCTTTATAAGCTGGTAAACCAAGAATCTAGGGAGTGGCCAAACTGAATATAATTTTGTTAAAAAAAAAAGAAAAAGGAAAAACCTAAGTGTCTCAGTATCATCTGTCTGAAGCTTTGTGTGTTCTTATTTGGGTGGTAAAGATGTGTGTGATATTTTTTTCCTAGTGACTTTGATAGTTTAAATGTTTAACAACTTAAAACGTTAAAAATGCTTATTAATTATTTTGGTCATTTAAAAAATGCTACTAGGACTTCCTATTAAATGTTTAATATTTACACATTCTTATTGGTTGATATTATCAAATGAAATATTGCCAGACTAAGATACCTAAAATCATGATGTCTGTGGTGCTGTAAAATGTATACTACAATGTGGACTGTTTTGAAATCAAAATCATTTTTGATGTCCTGGATCTCAAGATGAGTGGTAAATTTTGCACAGAGAGTATTATTAGACCATTGGTGAGGGCTAAGGGTTGTACTGGGGTAGAGAAAAGGGGAAAATTAGAATTCAAACAACTGCATCTTAGACATTTGTTTGAAAAACCTTAATCAAGACTTGCAGCAGTCAGTGCTTTATTTAGTGAAAATTATTTGGTAGGAAATTTGGGAGAAGATCTGATTTTTTTTAATCAAAGTTTTGTAAATAGTTCTTATTGCTGTATTTGGATCAGTGAAAGACCTCAAGTTTATATGTAAGGACATAATGGCCCTTAGTCATGAAATTGTTGTGGCCTCTACTCTGTCATTAATAACCTATATTCAAGTGCCTGTGTTTTTTCATCTTGTTTAGGAATATTTTGAAATTAATGTGCCCAAAAGTCCTACATGATTGGTTTTAAACATTGGGATAAAATTAATTTTCAGTAGCATAGTTTAAAGTGTTAAATAAGGTAGCATTTTGTGTTAGAGATACCAGAATGCTGGTATTCTACTACCTGTGCAATATATATGTTTTAAAAAACAAATTTGAGTATACATTTAATCAGTAGGATATCATAAATATAAGCACCTGTCTAAAGAATCCTTAGTTTCAGGTGTTGAATTAAAGACTGGTTTTTTGGGTGAGTACCATTTTTGTGGTTCAATCTTAAACATTTGCTTTAAGAAAATGGTCTTGAATTTTACATGCTGCTATTTTTATATTTTGCCATTTTACAGTACTCTTGTTTTGAATTCATACATATCACTGTTTCTCCCTTTCATTTTCTAAGATGACTTTTTTGTCTGAGAGAAAGAGAGAGAGAAATTACTGACTGCAGTGGTGGGGTCCAGAGGTTAGGATGATATGATATACTAGAATTACACAGTATCAGTTTAAAAATCCATATGCATAAAGAACGCACCACTCAACGTTTTCTGTTCATAAGCTAATGTATTTAAAAAGTTATGTTTAGATTTTTTTCTCTTGCAGCTACATTTGAAAATGATAGAATGAAGAGGGTTTAACTAGTTATTTTTTCTGCTGATATACATTATAATGGCTCTTTTGAAAGTTACTTTTCTATGAACACACCTAAGAAACCTTGTATAGACACTTTGCAATATTCAGGAGCCTAATGCTGTTTTCTTTGGTACAGCTTCCACATTGCATGTCCATTTTAGCATATTTTGGTATTGGCAATTTGATATATTTCATGGTGGCAAATTATTAGCTCTATTTTGGGACTTTTTATAGAACTACCCTTATTAAATAGCATAGGAAAATGTTCTTGTGATTTTCAGGGTCTCCTAATATTTATCTCAATTCTTTTATAAGTCAATGGAAATTATTTAATTATTTTAAAACTTACACTTTTCTTGTAAATATGTCACATCTGAATTGTCAAAAAATTACTTTGAATACCTTAATATTTGCTGCATTTTGTTTTTTGTATATATATTATGTCTTCTTTCAGGATGGGAATATGCGTATCTCCCAATGTTTACTGTTACGTCTGTTATCTTTATATGTCATATTGGTTGAACACTGTAATGACTTGAGAATAAATTGCTCGAAATTCATTCTAACATTTCTCATTTTGTTTGGTTCAGCTCTTGTGTGAATGTGTAAGTGAAACCAGTACAGAATGTGTTTGGTTAATTGACTTGAATTTACATATTTAAGGACAGTAATTATTTGATAGCCTTTGAAGGAATAAGACATTTCAGATCTGTGAATTTTTAAGGCATAGCTTTTCATGTGAAATTGTATAAGGAAAGTTTTTTTTTTTTTTTTTTTTTAAAAGAACTTGCTTATTTTACTTAATTAAAAGACATGTTCTCAAAAGCAAAATTAAATATGTTGGCTTCACAGCATAGTTTGAATCATCTGGGCTGCCTACAGAGCTTGGTTATTGGTTAGACTGGGCACGATGTAAGGCTGAATGCAGAGGACATTTTGGTCCCCAGGTGGGCTTTTGAGATGCACTCATAAAAAACCACGTCAAGTGGTAAGGCTGCTGTTTGCTACATTTTCCTATTGACAGTAAATGTTCCATGTCTGCTGTGAACACTGTACCCAGAGCCTAGCACAGTGCCTGGAGCACAGGTGTAAAGCTTAAGTACTTCTTGAACGAGTGAGGACAGGACACTAATGTAGAGTGTATGAACTTTACACTTTGGAGAATAGTGTATCCCTATTCTCTTTGAAATGTAAATCATTCTTTTGAAATTCTGGAATATTCTCTGTACAAAGAAACTTTCAATGATTTTAGATGTCTCCTTTTACTCCTTGTGTCTAGTCCGTTGTCAAATCCTGCTGCTTTTGCCTCATATCTTCATACCCTATCCTCTGAAATGTAGCCAAGAATGACTTTGAACCAGGGTCTCTTCTCACCTGTTCATGTCCCATTGACCTCCTGTGATACCACCCTTTTCCTGTCATTGCCCAGGGCAGGCATCAAAGTGATGATCTTGATCTGTTGCCTTTTTTTTTTTTTTAACGAAAGCTTAGTTAGTCCAAGCTCCTGCCGTGAGTGCTAGCTGAAAGAAATTGAGACCCCCAGGAAGGAAGAAGAGCTACACTGGCCCCTGGGGCAAGTTAGCAACAAAGTCGGAACTTTTGGCTTCTCACTGTTCTTGAGGATATCATTAAGATCTTTACCTTGGGGTTGGCGAGAGTAACCAGGCCAAATACACCAGCTTCCTAACACCTTATGGGCGTTCCTTCTCTCCCAAATGTATCCACTTAGTGTTCTGTTCTTTTTCTCCTAATATCTCACCCCAAGGCCATTTATTCTCTGAAATATCTTAAAAACCATAGGCCCTCAGGTCTCTGTTCATTCAAATGACTTGTGAAAGTCACCCACGAAACAGCAGCTTTTCTTAGTATGTGTGATCTAATTTGCTGCTCCTACCTTGGAACTTATTTGCCCTAGAATGCAAGGACCTTGAGGTTTGGGTCTGTGTGTTTCATCTGTTAGGTTTTCTATGGTTTCTATTACACCGTGGATATTTTATGTTTGATAATCCTATACATAATATATTCAACGCTTTTAAGAAGGGAAATATTTAACATTAGTATTATTTGGGAAGAGTTTTAATTATTTCCAAGATCTTCTAAGTTTAGCAAATGAGGTTTTAATTTTTTATTAGGTCCTTCTTGTCCATTTAGTTTTCTAAAAGATTGAGATTTTCTTATCCAAAGTATCATTGCATGCATAAACCATATTTCTTTGGTTCACCACACCCATGAGAGACAATTACAGCCTGGGTAATAATTTGGCCAGAGCCTCCCTGGGCACCTCATTATTACCATCAGGTTTGTCTCCTATTGCTGTGGTCTTGATGCTTTCGTGTTGCTCCAAATAAGTAGCTGTGTTTTATGGAAGAATAATTTTTATTTAAAGCTTATTCATGGACATATTTTGTCCATTTTTGAAAAGATCTTAAAATTAATTTGACTATTAAAATTAGACTAACAATACACAGTTAAAGCAAAAATATTGCCTTTTACTTATTAAAAGTTTCTTTCTGCCTTAGTTTCTCACGTTAATCTGTGTGCAGTGGCTGCCTTAAATTAGGAGTCATGGGGCCTCGGTTGAACTTCAGCTATGCCATGTCTGACTTTAGGCAAGTGTCTAAGCCTTTTGGACTCTCCCTTTCTACATTATGTAAATTTAACTGATGCAAGCTAATTTTCTTCCCTCAAAGTATTTTAAGTGTTATCTTAAAGAAACCCAAAATGAGACAGAAAAGCTCTAAACTTTTTTGTTGCTTTAACCAAAAAGAGATCCCTTCCTCAGTTTTCTTTTTACTTCTAGCTGCAGTTCAGGAATGTTCTTTAAATGGTGCTCGTACCTTTATCAAACGTTCTATTAACAGTTGGTGAGGCAGGAAATATTTGTATCAAAAATGCAAAGATCTAACAGCTTAATACCAAATCTTCCTTGTGTTTGGTAAGGTTTGGCAGTACATATGTGTGCATGTGTGTTTGGAAGTTCATATATGACATGAAGAAAAGTACAATTACCTAGATGGATTTGTATTTTCCGTTTGCTACCTTCCATGTCCTCATGATCCATGTCTATTTTTTAATGATTTATGAAAATCATATTTTTTAAACCTCAAGTAATACGTGTATTGAAAATACTGCTGAATCGAGGTTAGTGTTTACAATTTTGATTGATGAAATCCTAGTATTCCATTTTTATGACTAAGTGAATAGTGCCTTATATTCATGTGGTAATAGCGCCGCCTTCTGGTTGTATCATTGCTAAATTTAAAATAATTTGGAGTCCTTTTCAGTTTGTTTATTTCACCTGTATCATATAAAATTAGCAAAGATATGTGATTGCCTAGGATAGCTTTGGAATTAAATTTAAACTAACACAAATTACTTTTTAAATTAAACTTTTTATTTGGAGATAATTTTAGATTCACATGTAGTTCTAAGAAATAATACAGAGAGATCTTGTATACCCTTTACTCAGTTTTCCCAATGATAACATCTTGAAAAAACTGTAACACAATATTATAACCAGGATATTGACACTGGTACAGTCAAGATACAGAACAGTTCCATCATCACAAAGATCCCTCAGTGTTGCCTTTTTATAGTCACATTTGTCTCCCATTTTATAAGTTTGGAAACAGACTTAGTCACATGCCCATAGTCACATTAGGTTTAAGATGAAATCTTTTGAAAAGTTTGGTCTTTTAACCACTATGGGATTACTGCCTCAGTAGGAGTCTTGAAAACTACTCCTTACTTTTATCGTATTATCTCCAGATTACTAAATGAGTCGAATTTTCCTTCAATCTGTTTTTAACGTTCTGGAGCCCTAATATTTCACACGACAGATTTACTTATACATGCCTTTAAATGCTAGTTAACATTTGAGAATCGGTAATAGGTAAGCCTCCTGATCATAACTTCCCTGAAAGATTTCAAGCCCTGACATTTGACATTATATAAATTAATAAGGTCATCAAAATAAATAATAGTATTTAAGTAAAATAATTAGATTAAAATAGCTTTAGGATGACAAACTCTTGCGCTGGCAACAGTTGTAGAGACTGGTTATAAAGATAATCACTTGGTGTAGGTTAAGAGTGAGGTGTTTTTCCATGTGAAGAAGATTTGACTTTCTGATAAAGTCTGGTTGAAATCATTGTCTTCAGTGTAGAGCCCGGAGCACAAGGAGGCCTAAGAAGGTGATGAAGACGACCACAGGAATTTGTGGTCGTCTTCAAAAGAAGTATAAAGTGCAATATGTAATAAAACCTAGCATGGAAAACTACAGTGGCCTGGAAAACTGCACATCCAGAGGCTGGGGTAGACAATGAACTGAGGGCTGCGTGAGAGAAGCATTGTGGTGCACGGGCCTTTAGAAGGTCCCTGAAGAGAAAAAGGCACTTCTGTGTAAAAACTACGGGACATGACAAATTTGTAAGTGTTGATTGGGGATTTGAAGGGTCCAAGTTGGTGCATGAAATTTAAGTCGTTCTTTTAAAGGTTCATTGCTTCTTTCTCCCTTCCAGACTATGGTACTTGTACCTCTCACGCTAGTTTTCTTTAGCAGGGAGGGAGGAAGTGGGGTGGGGAGTGTGGGGAACTTTCCATGATTCAGGAGCTTACCACATCAGCCTAACTGTTTTTGCCTGTCTGTGGTACCTTCGTCATAGGAACATAATCTATTCCCTGTGGAAACTTATTTACTATTGTTTCCAAATAGGGGCCTTTGGTCCCAGTGACATCTTCTTGATGACTTTCACATGCATCGTGCTCACGGTCTTCATGTTGTCACTCACCCTTTCTTCCCACTCTTTTGGCCTGTCCATATTTTGAAGGTGGAAGATGTTCCAATGGACTAGATGTGGAAATGAGAGAAATTATTATTGGAATGAAAAATTTGGAAGTCTTCATTCAGCATGTTGGATGCTGCTAAGAGCCATCAGAGAGACTGAAGATGAAGGAAGGAAAGAGGAGCAGGGGATGCGCGGTGGAGCCCTGCAACCTCAAGAGCTCTGAAGCACAGCCGTCAGTAGCTATGGCAAATGAGCAGGGGTGGCCGCTGAGTCAGGGGGACAGCAAGCGTGGGTGGAGTCGTGGGAGCCAAATGAAGAAAATGAGTCATGGAGGAGGGACTGCCAGCTGTGTCAACTGCTGCTCACAGGTCAAGCTAAGAGCAGATTGGGAGATGCCCATTGCATTTGGCAATGTGGAGGGAGGCTACTGGGGACCTTGACAGGAGCAGTCTGGTGCAGTGGTGTGGGCACAGAACTATCTTGAGGAGTTTTGCTGCAAGAGGAGCCGAGAAAATGGGATGGTTGCTGGTAGCAAAAGCGGAGTCTTTTTTTTTTTTTTTTTTAATGATAGAAGAAATAATGGTTTATTTGATGAATGACCCTGTAGCAAAACAAAGATTGATAGATTGATGATGCAGGAGACAGGAGAATTCTTGGAACAGGTCCTGGAGGAAGTGAGATGAGGTAGAAGCCAGTGCACACGTACAGGGCTTGACCTGACGTTTGTCTGTGGCGGCAGCCGCTGGCTAAGTGCATAGAAGTGCAGCGGGGACGTCTCTGACAGCCCGTCCGCCTCAGCCTCAGGAGCCAGGAAACATGACCCTCAACTGGGAGTGAGATGGGAGAGGGGGCACGAGAGGCTTAAGGAGAGGACAGAAGAGGGGCAGTTGTCTAGGACTGTGGAGAAGGGATGGACTAGGGAAACTCACTCTATGTCCTGGGCAGCACTGAGAGCCCGCTTGGGCTCTGGGGTGACGAATTACAGTAGCAAGTAACAGGGGTAATTGTAGTCATTTTTGTCACGCTCCTGGCGTTAGTGGAAAGGCCTTTAGTGGTTCCCCATTAAGCATGATGCTGGCTTTTGGACTGAAATAGAACTATTTTATACGGTTAAAGAAGTATCCAAATGTGCATAATTTAGTGATTTTTTAAAAATGAAGAATAATGGTTGAATTTTGCTAAATATCTTCATTATCTAGGGAAATCATCTTTTCCCCCCCTCTTTAGTTTAATTGATTTGGTGAAAAATGTTAATCCGTTTCCTGATATTTAACTATCATTGTATTTGTGGAGTAAGTCCCATTTGGTCATATTCTTTAAATCTGCTGCTTGATTCTGTTTCCTGTTATTTTATTCGGGATTTTTGCACACATGTGAATGACGTTGGTCTGTATTTTTCTTTCGCGTGGGTGAAGTCTTTGTAGGTTTTGTGATATTATACTGGCTTCATAGAAAAAACTTGAGGGGCTTTCTTCTTTTAAGCTCTTGAATTATCAGGAATTAGAATTATCCACTCTTTAAAAAGGTGGTGGACTTTCCCTACGAAACCCTCTGAACCTGCTGCTCTTTTGAGGGGCTGCCTCTGACAACTACCTTATTTCCTCTGTGAAAATTTATGTAATTAGGTTTTCTATATTTTCTGGTGTCAGTTTTGATAAATTATATCCCTAGAAAATTATACATCTTATCTAAGTTTTCAAATGTCTTTGCATGGAGCTGAGCAAAATATACAGACCTTATGTAAAAAGAAACGCATTATTGCAGACCTCACTTTGTCTTCAACTCAGAATAAACAAACCTCGGTGAAGATGTTGTTTACACGGCAAGTTGTGATATCTTCCAGTTTTTACCTTGCACCAACATGATCACAAACATTGACATCAGAATAAGGTGACAGTACTCAGGTGTGAGGAGGCCATCTAAATCAATGTTGTGAGTCTTACAGATGATCAAAGTTCAATGTGAAATGTACAATTGCTCGTAAGGAACCTGTGATCCCCGGAGAGCATGTCCAGGTTTCCCATTCGAGAAACACTGTTCTGATGAACAGCGTTTAACCTTGTGAGCCGGTGTTCAGGGTCCTTGTTTCTGCCCCCCACACAGTGCTTGTGTGTGTCTCCTACGCTCCAGTTCAACGTTCTTTGTTTCCTGGTTTCCCCGCCTCCCTGCCATTACTCTGTCTGCTCCTTTTTCCTTGAATGCCCGTTCCTAATAATCCTCAATTCCACCCACCCTTCAATTCTTCTTGAGGTGCTGGGATGGCTTTCTCACCTCTCTCACAACACAAGCCATGATGACCCCAAACACCCGATTCCCTTCTCCTTCCCCATGCCGACGTTGATTCATTCATAGGAGTGGAATTCACTTCCAGCGTTTGCTCTTAAACTCTGGGCTGACAAAAAGGTTTTTCTCTCTCCATGGCGGTCCCTTTTACAAGCCAATGACTTTAAAATTTGAAAGAGATTAGAAAATGGTTACAGCCCAAATTTAGCTCTTTGTTGATAAGATTGCCCCAAAGGAGAAGTAAATAAGATGGAAAGCAAAATTTAAATAGATCCTGACAGTAATGGCCATGCTGTTAAGTATCACACAAATGCAGTGGTTTCAGCTGTGGGTCACGGGCCCCTTTCATACACATGCATGTTCAATTTTACATTTAATTTCAGGGGACTCACAATCACCCAGTGGACTCCTCTTAGCCTGAAGTGAGAGAAATTAAACCCTAACCCCCTAAGGTAGTGGGGTCACATTGATAGCTTGACATTGGCAGTGGGAATATTTACACCACGGAAATTGGCAAATGCTACAAATTGGGCTTTATTTATTGTTTCGTTGATTGTCTAGACGAGGGGTTGGCAAACTTTTTCTGTAAGGGCCAGGTAGTAAATATTTGAGGCTTTGCAGGCCATACAGACTCTGTGACAACTGCTGATTCTGCCATACAGAGCTAAAGAAACCACAGACAATACGTAAACAGATAGGCAAGGCTGTGTTCCAGTATGATTTTATTTGTGGATACTGAAATTTGGCTTTTTTGTAATTTTCATGTGTCATACAATACTATTCTTTTGAATTTTTTTTAACCATTCAAAAATGTAAAAAACCATTTTAAAATTACAGCAGTACCAAAACAGAGGATGGACTGAAATTAAAAAATAGTGTATATTATTATTTGTAACTCATGTGCTACATATCCCTCACATCAGCAAAATTTATAATAAACCTATTTTTTCCCCCAGAGAATTGGTTCTTGAACATTTACCAGCACATCGCTGATGCAAGTTGTTTGACAGATTGGGGGAAATGACAGCGTACTGGGAAGGGAGGCAGTTTCCCTCCCCAGAAAACACTGGTACTGGGGGCAGTGTGAGCTTGCCCCTAGGGGGATTTGCCGGCAGCTGGCTTGGATTGCAGGAGGATTTGCTAACAGCTGGCTTGGATTGCTGCAAAGGAAGAGACTGGGCTCTTGCGTGATATGAAATACCTTGGGGATTATTAGAAATAACTCGGGAGACTCTGAGGTGGGGTCAAAGTCCTGCAATCATAAAGGAAGGGCCTGTGAACTAGTGAAATTTGTGCATCTATAGACTAAGGAACTGGAAAATCCCAGTTATAGAATATTTTTTTCTATCTAGAAATATAGTATATTTTTCCACGTAGCCAAATCTTTATTTAAATCCTTTAGTAATTGTATTCATCTATGGGGGATCTTCAAAAAGTTCATGAAAAGGTTAACATTATTTTTCAATTCTATTTTTCCGCAAACTTTTTGAAGTACCCTTATAGCTCTTGTATATTTTTTGTTAAGTAAATTTCTAAGTAGTTCTATTTATTTTAAAAATATTTTAATTGTTATATATATATTTATTATACATATTTGTGTGGTACAAAGTTGACCATCAATAGTTATGTACAATGTGTGATGGTTAAATCAGGATAGTTAGCTTATTCATCATTATAACATGTAATCATTTTTTGTGTCCATTAATCAATTTCTCATTAACTTCCCTTCCTCTCCTCACCTCCCCTTTCTATCATCTCGTAATCTCAGTTCCATTCTCTCCTTCTAAGAGTTCAATGTATTAGTTTCTCTCTCTCTCTCTCTCTTTATTATTTGTTTATTTATGAATTCAGCTCCCACTTATGACTGAGGAGATGCACTATTTCTCTTTTGGCTCCTGGGTTGTTTCACTTAGCATAATTTTCTCCAGGATCACCCATGTGGCTGTGAGTGGCAAAATTTCATTCTTTTTTATGGCTGAGTAGTATTCCATTGTGCATATACACCACGCTTTCCTTTTCCAGTCATTCCTTGACAG
The DNA here is from genome assembly GCF_027409185.1 of Cynocephalus volans. Taxonomy (NCBI): domain Eukaryota; kingdom Metazoa; phylum Chordata; class Mammalia; order Dermoptera; family Cynocephalidae; genus Cynocephalus; species Cynocephalus volans. The sequence goes on from NC_084466.1 coordinate 151,948,918, forward strand.
ACATTTAGGTTGGTTCCATAGCCTGGCTATGCTAAATAGAGCTACAGCAAATGTGGGAGGGCATGTATCCCTTTGGCCTGATTTTTAGTTATATTGAATGGTGTCTTTTCTCTATTACTTTTTTTTTCTATTATTTTTTAACCACTTATTGCTGATCTATAAGGAAGCTAATGCTTGTACAAATTAATTTTTGAACTACCACTGTACTGAATTATTGTTTTTTTAGTTGATTCCCTTGTATTTTCAGTAATGCAATAGTATCATCTGTAATAAATGATCCTTTTACCTCATTCTTCCCAATTTTTATGTTTTGTACTTCTTTTCCCTGCAGAATTGGTCAGAATTTCTAGTGCTAGACATCCTTGCTTTTGTCTCAATATCAATGGGAATGTCTCTGGTGTTTTCTTATTTTGTATGATGTTGGCTGTTGACTTGAGAATTTCCCCTCAGGAATGGCTATGAAATTTTACTAAATGCTTTTTTGTAACTTATGAGATGATGTGATAAATTATATGAATGCGACTCAATACCGTACCATTCTTTCATTCATATTCTGTTCTTTAACACTTGCTTATAATATCTTTAGTAGTTCCACACCTGTACTCGAAAGTGATTTTGATTTGCAGATTTTTTTTCTTTTTTTTTTTTTGCAGGCAGAGAAGGGATGTTATCTTTGACAAGTTTTAGTATTGGGATGTGCTTACTTTGTAAAATAAATTGGGGAGTTTTTAATTTTTTCCCTTGGTTTATATCAGTTGAAAGAACATGAAATTATCTGTTTATCTGAGGTTTCAAAGAATTCCACCATGAAAGTATTTGGCTTCAATTTTTTTTCCAGAGTTGGTTTTTGTTTGTTTTTAACAAATACTTCTTTTTCTCCGGACATACTAGTCTGTTTAAAGCATTTTCCTTTTGTCAAGTTAGATTTCTGAAAAAATTTCTATTCCATTCCTGTTTCTACTCTTGTCTCCCTACCACCTATTCTCTAGACAACAAGCCCTCACATTTGAACTATCAGATCACCTCTCGCCTGCATAAAGACCTCTTACAGTTTTCCACTGATGGATTTCCAGTGCTCTGCAGCCTATGGTCTATAAAGGCCCTGCATGACATGGTTCTATCTTCCCTCCAGCTCCCTGTGACCTTGTGTTTGGTGTCATCTTCCTGCTTGGAGTGACCGGAGGGCCCCCAAGAAGAGGAGCTAGCACACACGTGCTGAAATTGAGTTCCATTATGATTTTGGAAACAACTCCATACCAGCTTCATTGTTCTGGGATTTTTACTGACATAGTACAGGTTGGCTCAGAATTGATTCCTGTCCTTAAGCTTAAAGGTAGAATGGCCATTAACAAATGCCTCAAAATGTCTTTGTTTGTGCTAGCCAGTTTTTTTTTTTTTTTTTCTGAGTAGAAGAGATACTGAGCTTAATTAAATTCAATCACTATTTTTCAAGGTCTTCCTATGGATGGAAAATTTTAGCTGGACTCTGGTATATAAGAAATAAGTGAGGCAGACACACACAAGTTACCTCTATTGCAAGGCAAACAAAAAGAGGACGTATTGATAGAACATGCTCGGTTATGCTGCAGTAACAAAAAGTCTCAGAGGTTTATAACCATAAAGGTTCATTGATCAATTTTGCTATCCATCCCTTGTGGGTGGCCATGATTCTCCTCTTTGCCATTTTCACTGTGGGACCCAAGCAAATCGAGCAGCCTCTATCTGGAAAATGTTTGGTGGTCATGGCAGAGACAAAGATACACTGGCCAACATGTCACATCACTCCTAAAACTTTGCTCAGATATGACACATGCCACTAAAGCTCACATATTATTAGACAGAGAAAATGACATGGTCAAACTCGACATCAAATGGGCAGGGAAATATTACGTTGAACATACAGGACTGGCATTTTACTAAGTCAAAAATGATTGAATATCTCAATTGCATATGTTTTAACCTAAAATAATCCTTCTATAGGGAGGGCAATAAATATTTGAACAATGTAATCTATTCTATAGCAATACCAGCAAAATTGCAAAATATCAATAGGGACAAGATTTTCTTTAAATTCAGATGAGGAAACAAAATTTTGATTTACAAATTCTGCACACTTGAGATAGCCACATATGACCAACCCTTCCATATGTGGAAACGGGTAATAAAAGCACAAGGTGTCGCATAAACCTTTTCATTGGGTTTAGGGGTGCTGGTTTTTGGATTCCAGCTTGAAGGAGCATGTATCAATAAATTAAAGTGTGCTGAGTTCTTGCCACATGCCCGTCTCTGTGCAAGGTGATGGGATAGGCAGTGGAACAGACCGACAGACAAGGTGCCTGTCCTCAGGGAGCTGAGAGTGTAGTTCCTGCCCCACCATCAGGCATAGAGGATTTGTGGCTAGCTGGTGTCGGGGGAGGAGGAGGTTGTGTGAGCATGGGGAGCACTTGTAATAGAGCTCACGTGACCGCTGGCCCAGTTCATTTCCCTGCAGCTGTATCAGCACCACGCTCTAACCAACTGAGCTAACCGGCCGCCTTCCCTGCAGCTGTAGAACTCATGGCAGTTTGCTTCTTCAAGGCCAGCAGGAAAATCTTTCTAAGTTCAGGGCCTGCGCTCTCTTTTACAGGGCTCACAAGATAGGTCAGACCAACCCAGGGTACTTTTAATGAACTCAAAGTTAAATTGATTAGAGACCTCAATTATGTCTGCAAATTCCCTCCATCTTTTGCATATAAGGTAACCTAATCACAGAAGTGACATTTATTACATCCACAGGTCCTGCCCACCTAAAGGGGAGGGAGTTATATGGGCAGAAACTTGGAGGCCACCTTAGAATTCTGCCTGCTATAGCATTAGGTCTTTTTAATTTTAGCCAGTCTCGTAGGTGTTTCTCACTGTTGTAATCTGTGTTTTCCTGATGTCACTGGTCATTTCCTCTCTCGTGAAGTCTTTGCCCCAGATTTTTTTCTTAGTGGATTGTTTGTCTTTTTATTTTTGAGTCATATATTCTGAATATAAATTTTGATAGACACAGTATTGTAAATATGTTCTCCCAGCTGATAGTTTACTTTTTCATTTTTGTTAAATATAAATTCTTCATTTTAATTGTCATATTTAGCAATTTTTTTTCTTTTGTTTCTTCTTTTAGTGGCTGATAGTTTTTGTGTCCTGTTTATGGAATCCCTTGCCTACCCCAAGGACATAAAGATATTTTCCTATCTGGACCCTTCTCTTGAATGCTTTATTGTTTTTGCTTTTGAAATTTAGGTCTATGATCTACTTTGAATTAATTTTTGTGTCTGGTGTGTGTATGGGACCAAAGTTCATTTTTTTCTCCATACAAATAGTCAACGGATACAGAACCATTTATTGAAAAGACCATTCTTTCCCTATTGAATCGCAGCTGTGCCTTTGTTAAATCAGGTGACTGCAGGCACTTATGAGTCTGGTTTGGGCTCCCTTTTATTCCGTTGATCTATTTGTTTATACCAAACTGTCCTCATCATTGTCAGATGATGTTGTGATATCTAAACCCCATCTTCAAAGGTATCCTGGGAGTCACTGCCTCTATAGAGAGAGTTTGCACGGCCACTTCCTTGCACCAGGAAACAGAAACACTGGCCGTGAGGTCTGGGGAAGATGAAATTGGGAAAAAAGAGAGTGATAAACCATGTCCAGATCCCAAAAGAGCTTTTCTAAAGACTCAAGGGTTCTGTTTTAAAAGATGTACGGATGTCCTGGGGGATTTAAAAGCATGGGAAACCATCCTCATTTTAAAATGTCGGAAAACAGATTTGGAACCAGCTTTTCGTAATTGTTTGGTGTAATTGTTCGGTGCTAAGCACTTTGTGCACAGGCCGATGCACAGAAGCTAGTCATGGACAGAGTTTAGAGTTTATTAGCAAATGGGAGCAGCCCAGATGCTGAGCTCAGAGCGGGGAAAGGCTGAGTTTGAAGTGCCTGAGGAACAAGGCGTGACCAGGGCTGGCTGGGAGCCGGCCTGGTGCTGCTGGGGGGGCCTCAGAGAGGGAGCCCCTGCTTCAAGGAATGCATGCCGATGGGGGGGGGCTGGCTTTCTTTACCTTTTCTTCCTTCTATTTTTCATTGCTCCACTCCCCCAGTATTAACGGTTAGCACAGAAAATAAAAAGCAGAAAATATCACCTATCATCCCTCCACCCTGAATTAACCACAGTGAACCCTGGGGCTGAGTTCCTTCCAGGTTTGACTCTGAGTATCATTTTCTTAAACAACCAGGAGCAACACTTTGCACAGTTTTATATCCTGCATTTCTTGCTCAGTGTATAAGCATTACCCTGGGAGTCTGATTTCCTTTCAAATCTCAAACCAGGGAAGTTCATCCATTAGTGAGGATTTCCTGAATTTCCTTGGAACGATCACAGTGGCTGGGCTTGGTCTTCCTGAAGCTTAGGGCGTTGAATGATTTCTCCCTCCCTGCAGGTCTTCGTGAGGAAGTCCAGTGCAAATGCAGAGACTCAGCTTTGGGGCCTCATTTCTCAAAGTGGTGATTATTCTTTTTAAAGGAATAGAGTTGTTTTTATAACTGGGTGCCAGGCGCTGGGCTAAGCTTGAGCATCCAGCGACTGCCCACAAGAAATGAGGCCCACAGGGGAGCGAGCCATAAGTCTGTGCAATGCAAGGTGACAAGGCTCTCACGGAGGGTGGTGAAGGGGCTGTGGCACTGGCCCAGTGGAAAAGTACCTCCGCCATGATTCATCAGGACAGTGCGCTCCTGGTGCCATGCCATCGCCCTGTCTGGGAGTGCAGACACCTGACAGCTGAAAGTCACATCAAAAATGGAACCAAGTTTAAGGGAAGAAAGTCAATGAAAATTGAGATGAAAGTGCTACACCTGGCTTCTGCTGCAAGTGTCAGTTCAACCCCACCAATGCGAGACTAGTGCCTGATATGTGGCTGGCACTACCTGGGCACAACGGGTGAGTCAGGCTTCCCGGACCAGGCAACTCCCACCTGCGGGGGGAGGACACTGTGCTGGCCCATCTGGATGCAGATTGGCTGATTAAATAACAGTTATGAGTAAGACAAAGAAAATTCTCAGTGCCACTGAATTTTACACGTCTAAGGGCATTGCCCTGGCTGTGGAATAACTGAATGGTTTAAGCGTGTATTCACATCGTGTCAATACCTAGAGATGATCTGTCTGTGGTTCTCAGCTCTGCTGCTCATAGGAGTTCTTGGGGGTAAAGAGGGGGAAACGCTTCAAATTAGAGACACTAGGGATGCTCAGTCATATCTCCACCTCCAGAGTTTTTTAACAGCTTATTGAGATTTAATTCAAATAACATACAACTCACCCACTGAAGGTGTACAATTCAGTGATTTTAGTATATCCATAGATACGTGCAACCATCACTATAGTCAATTTAAAAATATTTCCATTAGCTCAAAAAGATATACCTGCACTCTTCAGCTATTCTGTCTCCTTATCCCTGCTCCCCAGCCCTGCGCGATCACCGATCTACTTTCTGTCTCTGTAGATGTCCCTGTTCTAGACATTTCTTATGCATGGAATGATGTAACATGTGGGCTTCTGTATCTGGCTTCTTTCATTCAGCACAATGTTTTCAAGGTCCATCCATGTTGTAGCTTCATTCCTTTTTATGGGTGAACAATATTCCAACACACTGAAATTCCACATTCTGTTTATTCATCGGCTGATGGGCATTTGGATTGTTTCCACCATTGGCTATTACGAATAATGCTGGTGTGGACATTTGTGCACAATTTGTTCTGTGTGGACACATGCCTTCATTTCTCTTGGGTGTATGCCTAGGAGTGGGAATGCTGGGTCGTGTGGTAACTCTTTGATGAATTGTTTGAAGAACTGCTAGCCTGTTTTCCAAAGCAGCTACACCATTTTACATTCCCGCCAGCAGAGTATGAGGGTTCTGATTCCTGCACATCCTCGCCAGCACTTGTTATCGTGTGACTTTTTGCATCGAGCTGCCCGAGTGCATGTGAAGTGGTATCTCATTGTAGTCTTGATTTGTGGATCTGCTGGTGATTAGTGATATTGAACATCTTTCCATGTGCTTCTTTGCAATCCTAGAGTTTTTGATTCAGTCGACCTGGATTATTCTTTTAAAAAAGTTGTTTATTTTGAAATAATTTTTGGTTTAGAGAAAAGTTGCAAATACAGTACAAAACTCCTGTTTACCCTTAACCCAGATTTCCCAGATGTTATCTTTTGCCACACTTGCTGTATCACTCTTGTTCTCTGAAACATTTAAAATATGTAAATTGTAAACCTACAGATCTTTTATCTCCAAATACCTCAGTATTTTTTTTTAAAGCCAAAACCCAAAATTTTCTCTTATGCAACCACACTAACATCATCAAAATCAGGAAACCAACATTGATTCAATACTGTAATTTACTGAATTTAATTAAGTTTTGTCAGATTTCTGAGTATCAGCATTTTTAAAAAGCTCCACAGATGATTCTAATGGACACCAGGGATCTCTGTCACCTCCTCTGGCAGACAAGGACTGTGAAGGCCAGAGAAGAGGCTGCCTTCCCCGAGGTCACCCAACAATTCAGGGTCAGGGTGCCTGACCCCTGGGGCACCTTTTTGTGACTTATGAAAAGATAGCTCTCCGGGCTGAGCGAGATAGGCAGCCGGTTTGGCAAGGGGACAGCACCTTTGTCACTGTGTCATGCCTCCGGCCCCTGCACGCTGTGCCTTCTCCATCCAGGACAGACTGAAGAGGAGGGGAAAGGGGCTCCTTAGGGCCTGGGATGGTGAGCGTGTCTTCTGTAGTGAGACATGTGCCCTTCATTTCCCCCTGGGAGAGCCCGTGCTTGACACTGGAGTGGGGAGAAGAGGGAGCGGGCTGCAGGCAGAGGGGCCGACTGTGTCTGTGTTGTCCTCCACAGTCCCAGCTGCTGAAATCCACGCTGAGTGCTACTTCCCAGCCCGTCTTCCCTCCTGCGAGACCCTGCTGTGGGACTCCCTCTGCTTCCCCCATCCCTTACTCAGACCAGCTTCCGCCTGGTCCTGGTGGTCTTTCCGGCACAGGAATCTGACCACATCCCTCTCCTGATTAAAACCTCAATCCTAGATGAAGCCCAGGTTCCCCCACAGTTAGTCAATGGTGACGGTGGCTGTCCCTGCCCTCGGCCCTGACTCCCAGCCACTCTTAAATACTTGGCTCTGGAGTCTCTGTGGGGAAGCCCCTCTGAGGCTGGTTGTCTGCTCCCCCAAACAGAGCCTTGCTTCTACCCCATGATACCACCCAGAGTGTGTCTATCGAGCTGTGCACATGGGCAGAGAACCAACAAGAGGTAAATAAGGGGCAAGAGTGGGGCACAGACCATTCAATTTAGTGTCTATTACCCAAAGCGGGGTCTCTGCACCAGCAGCATCAGCATCAGCTAAAACTTGTAAGAAATGCTAATTCTCAGGCCTTCCCCCAGACCTATTGGATCAGAAACTCTGGGGGTGGAGCCCAGCAATCTGCACTTTAACCAGCCCTGAGATTTGAGGACCACTGGCCTAGTCACAGTGGCCACAGGGAGGTCCAGGCAGGGCCCAGGATCAATTCAGCCATCTCTGGATCAAGTAATTCAAGGTACATGTTCTCTACAGCTAGCGAATCAGGCATATCAATACATGTTTCTAATGTACCTTCTATGTGCCAAACAAAGGAGACAGGAAGATGCACCAGGCAGGGGAATGTGACTGGGTGAGCGCATATCCCAGGCCTATAAAAGGCCATCTGAGCAGACCCTCAAGGGGGCACTGGGTTTGGGGTTGTACTGAAGGGAGCGAAACCTCAGCCATCAGCTACTTCTTGTCCAGGTGTTTAGAATGGTCACTAGGAAAGCTCAATCATCCTGTCTACATTCCACAGCTTTACACTGCTCATTGTTCCTGTCCATTTGGGGATTAAAAACAAACTTGGCTGTATATGTAAGAAAATAACATTGCAGGTTTATAGAGAAAGAACCTGGGCCTTCTAGGTCTAGTTGATTTAAAATGTTGACATCCAAGCGCCTCAGAGATCGTATTGCCAAATGAGCTTAGTAAATACTTTTTAATGCTTAGAGAACTCTGATCTTTTGTGCTTACTGTAATCCTATGTAATTAGAAGATGAAATCACTCACAGGTTGAATCCCACCCCCCTTTTGTAATATTTCTTTTTACAAGCACATTTAAAATTCAGGCTCATAATTTCCTTGATTCAAAGTCAAACAATTTTGCCTAAAAGGCAGCATGTTCTAAATGTGACCTTGCTCAGCTTTCACACTGCTCTGAAATAACAGAAAATTGGCAAGTTGTCATTCATTACATTTCAGTAGCTCCTGTGCTTCTATTTGAACTTGTGCCCATCTGATGTTTCATCATTGAGAGTGACAAATTGGTCACATGCCATGCACTTTAATTTTCTAAAGCAAATATGTTGAAACGAGCCAATTAATGCAAACATGGACTGTTGGTCTTAGACAATTGATTTAGAAGATAGGTTAGTCTAAATTCATAAAACATCTGAATTATAGATCTTAAAAATATACATAATTTAAAGGCTTGAAAAGAAACATTGAGCAGCAGTCAGGCCTCGGATTTTTTTTTAGGGGCCCTTCTTTAATGAATTGACATGAATCTTATATGACGTGATATTAGAAATGCTAATACTTCCAATGTGCCTCAGAAATTCAAAAATATTTAATACAAATATATATAGCAAAAATATTTTAAACATCCTTGCCTTTGCACTATTTTTGAAGGAGGAGTTTGCATCGAAGAGGTCACACTGGAATGAATGAATTGTTACAAAGCTATTCCTATTGGGTCACATTAATTACATCTTCAATTTAATCCAAAGTGCTCCTCAACCTAAAATATGGTAATATATCTATATTTAAAAACGTGTGTTACTGAATCCGTTTTTTTTCAACCCATCATCCATACTGCAGCAAGGTGATTCTGCCAAAACGCATCTTCTTAAAAGCCAACTGGAGCTTCTCATCAGCACCAGCGTGAAGACCAGATTGCTTAGGAGGCCAACTGGAGCCCCTCACAACCTGGCCCAGGGTCCTCTGCCCTCCAGCTCCCTCTCCTGCCCACAGGAGCCCTTCCTGCCTTCAGCCACACTGCACAGCTCGGAATTTCCCCACCTGGGTGGACTCATAATATTGACCCCAACCGAGAGCTTCTTCCGCTCTGTCCACCCAGCAAAATCCTCCCCATCCCTCCCCATTAAAAGCCCGATCTCCTTTTAATGTCCCGATTGCTACCCCTCATTGAATTTCCTCCTGTCACCCTGCATTTGTTTTCTTGCCCAGCTCTCATTTCTTGTGGCTCAAAGGGTTCTCTCATGTGGCTATTTAAATATAAATTAACTAAAATTAAATAAAAATAAAAATTCAGTTCTTTTTTGCACTTGCCACATTTGAAAAGATCAGCAGTCACACATAATTAGTGGCTATCCTCTTGGACAGCACAGGTAGAGAACATTTCCATCATCGCAGAAAGTTGTAGACTCTGAGCTCCTTGGAATGGGGCTCAGTCACTCAATGCTGCCTCTCTGGTGTCTAGCCGAGTGTGCAGCCCACGGCAGATGCTCAAGAAGTTTCTCTTGAAAAGACCACAGTGAACCGACATGGGACCGTCATGAGGGAAGCACGACCACATGCACCTAACGTCAAAGGAGGTCATGACCTTCCGATGCTGGGGTGGCAGGCGGGGGTGGGAGTGTGCCTGGCCTTCAGAGAAAAGGGAGTCAAAATCAGAAGTTGTCTTTTATCTGGCAGCACGTCCCCAGCCAGGGTTCTGTTATTATAGGAGGGTGGGAATGGATGTCTGCTGCCCTGGAACTAGAGGACAACCCGGCTCCAGGGTCAGTTTGGGTGAAAGCATAGAGGACTTTGGAAGTCAGGTAAAAAGCTTGGACTTCATTTTTCTGGGATTGAGAGACCCTGGAAAGTATTGAGTAGGGGAGGGACAAGATTAGAGGAAGAGTCACAATTATTAATACAGCTCCTCACATTTTAGGGCCTGTGAATTAGGAAAGGAAATGTGAGCCCCCAACCATTCTGGGTCCTTTGCACATTTGGGAGAATGGAGGACCCCCAGTGAGGACAGAGTGGGAGACCTTTCTCCTACTGAGCAGCACAGACGTGCTTGCCCCGTTCCAATTCAGAAGCCTCATTTCCTGATTAAGGCTTTGGCAGCCGCGGCGCTTCATTGTTCATTATGCAAGAATAGACTTGACTCTGTTCAAAATTAAAGCTTAAACGCTGTAAATTAGAGCCGCAGAGGATGGCAAGGGAACTCGCCTGTTTGGCTTCAGAACTGTCCCCTTTTCTCTGGAAAAAACCTCTCTAGGAATCTATGCCAAGACCTGGGGAGTGAGAAATGAGTTTTCATGATGTATCAAAAAATGAGTTTTTAAAGAGACTTCTAAGTGGCATCAGAGGGAGAAGAATCTAGAAGAGAAAAAGAGCAACACTTAGATCAAGAGGATTACTTCTAGATGGGGAGCTGTTAGGACTGAGGGGAGATCAACGACAGGACCGTGTTGCCAGATTTCGACTGATTCGTTCTGTTTCCTTCCACGAGTGCACACACACGGCCTGCACGGAAACACCAGGCACACATACGACCCCTCCTGCGGGGACTCCTCAGGGATCCCATAATTCTTCCAGCAGGACTTTTATTTCTCTCAGTGTGGAAAGATTTGTTGGGGCCCCTCCGTCAAGTTGTTTGTCCTCTCGATGATCCATGTCAGAGTCAGAGCAGGTGCAGAGAGCTGCACTTACAAATGGAAGATGACCCTGTGATCGTACCATGCAGTGCCTCTGCCACGTGTCCTTTCTAGAAGCCTGGTATTGCGAGCTCTGCTCCTCAGGCACACCTGTCTCTCTGTTCTTCGCTGGGCTGTCCCTCTTCCTGATGAAGCCACGTGCATGCTCCCAGCGTCAGGGGGGTGCCATCCTCCTCCTCTAGTAGGGTGGCCACGTGGCCTCTGGCTTGCACTCATTGATCACCACCACGAGTGCCTCTTCTGGGTAGTGAAGCATCACAGGAGTGGTTCTGGTTTGACAGATGCTTCCCGAGGACACCTGTGTGCCCTGGCACTGGGCTGGCATGGGGGCATTGAGGCAAGGAGGACAGGGCCCCTGCTCTGGGGATGAGGTGGCGAGGGCAGTACCAGCGACACAGAAGGAGCAATGGGGTGAGAGGCCAAGGAAATGGCACTGAGCAGGGATGCGAGGCTGGAGGGGGAGTGTGCCAGACCGGACCGTAGCCAGCAGGAGCAAAGGGTGTCTGCGTCTGTCTGCTGGGAGATGTGTGGTCTCTACCCTCTTCCTGGGGAAGCTTCCCGAGGTTCTTAAGCACCTTGCTGAGTCACAGCATTAAGGCCAGTAGTGGGATTTGAACCCAAGTCCCTCAGATGACACGCGTCCTGCCCACTTCACTAGGTCACACTAGCCCACACTGGAGGAGCCAAGGGGTGTCCCAGGCAAAGGGGACAGCGTGAGCAAAGGCTCAGAGACTTGAAGCAGGAAGGTATGTTCGGGAAAGTGAAAGCTCTTCAGGCTGGGGACGTGAAGTGTGTGTGTGTGGTGTGGGACCGGGTGGGGAATGGGGTCAGGGGGTGAGGGGGACTCAGTGGGACTCCAGAAACTTAAAACTCTGACAGCGAGGGGGGAGGCGGTTGGAGACAGCGGTGGGGAAGCTGTGGTCACCCTGTGTTGTGTTTTCAGTCGGCGGGTCCACTATGCAGTCTGACCGCCCGGCTGGAGGGGGGCAGGGGGCTTGCAGGTTCATCAGATATCCTGGCTCCATCACTGCTTCATGTGTGATGTGACACCCGGAGGGTCACTTACCCTTTCTGGCCCTGTTTTCTCATCTGCAAAATAAGGGAATTAGACGAAAAGTAGTTTTCACCAATTTATTCACCACCACGTGCCCCTTTTATTTCCTGTGCCCCTGGGCTGCAGTGGGGAGTCTTTGTATTTACTGCGACTTCGCTAATTAGGCCCCCCTTTTGTTTTTGGTTAATCACAGCCAGACCCTAACTCAGGGCTTCTAATCAGCAGAGGCATCTGCCCCTGCGTGTCCGGGGCCGAGTGAATTCTGGGTCAAGGTCTCCCTCCGCACAAGGATGAGGTTGTGGCTTCATAAAATGTTGCTATGGGGCCTGGGGAGCCAGGCTGGGGACCGTGGCTTTCTCCTGCCCAGGCTGCTGTGGTTTCGCTTTGCCAGCCCGTGGTCAGACGGACCCTGCTGGGTCGTGGGTGCTCACCAGGCTCACAGTTGGGAGGTGCTTTGAGGGGGGGCTATACACGTATTTGAATTTTATTTCTTAATCTACTTTTATTGGAAAAGTAACACGTGCACTAGGGAACAACCCAAATATAGAAGAACTTAAAATCCCTCCGTTTCCTCTCCAAGCTGTCCTATCCCAAGGTCAATACCCGCTGCGCAACAGCCCTTGGGCGCCTCTGCGCGTGGAGGGGCGTACGCGAACCGCTTCCTCCCCGGGGGCCTTCAGACACGAACTATGCCCACCTGCTCAGTGCTGGCCCAAGACTGCCGCCCGGGCGCAGGGACCCATCTCTGTGTCGCCCCTGCCCCCTCCCGGCGACTCCTAGACTCGCATCTGTCCAAAGGATGCACCGAAGACTCAAGTGGGAGCACCGAAGCGAGCTCTTCCACTTGCTAACAAAGATCTCTGAGTGCGAGCAGGCGCACGGCCCCTCTCCCACCCGAGACCGCCCCACCCTGGCGCTAGGAGCCGCCGATGCTGAGACACTCCGGGCACGTGCAAGCTCGCGCGCCACCGACGAGTGTGCACGAGTCGACGCGAGGCACGACAGCCTCGTGATTTCTGCTCCTCGTTTTTCCACTTGACCGTGGGTCTGGGCGCGGGCTTTGGGCCAGCCCCGCAGACGCCGCCTTCTTTGTACGGCTGCACGGGGACCCCGGTCACGATCCCGAGGGCTGGGCACAGGGGTCAGTTCCAGAGCGTGACGGGGGCCAGCGGTGTCGCCGCCGCTGCCGCAGCCCGGAGTCTGGGCAGCGGCCCCTCCCGCCCGAGGCCGGCTCAGCCCGCGCTGCCGGGGCGGGTCCCCAGCTCGGCCATTTGCGGGAACTTTCCCGCAAGTTCCCCCTTTAGTTTTCAGGTCGCGACTGGTGGCGAGAGAACCCGCAGAAGTGGGGCGCGTGGGCGGGGAAACCGAGCCCCGCGAAAGGGCGGGCCCACGCGGCCCCGCGCCCCGCCCGCGCCCCACGAGGCCCGCCGTGCCCGGGCGCGCCCGCCCTGCCCCCGCTGCGGGCGGTCCCGGGTCCAGCCGCCCTCCCGCCCCCCTCCCGGGCGCCGTGCCCGTCCCCAAGGCGGCTCGTCACCGCGGCGAGGCCAATGGGCAGGGCCGCGCGGCCGCGCGCACTCGCAGCCGCTGTCCCCGAGGCCCTACCGCGCTCTCCCCGGCGCAGCTCTCCAGCCCTCGCCCAGCCCGCCGCCGTCGGAGCCGCCATGCAGTCCCCGCGCGCCGCGCTCCTGCCGCTGCTGCTGCTGCTGGCGGCGCCCGCCTCGGGGCAGCCGTCCCGGGCCGGCCGCTCGGCGCTTGCCCCCGCCGGGTGTCCCGAGCGCTGCGAGCCGGCGCGCTGCGCCCCGCCGCCGGCGCACTGCGAGGGCGGCCGGGTCCGCGACGCGTGCGGCTGCTGCGAGGTGTGCGGCGCTCCCGAGGGCGCCGCGTGCGGCCTGCAGGAGGGCCCGTGCGGCGAGGGGCTGCAGTGCGTGGTGCCCTTCGGGGTGCCGGTCTCAGCCACGGTGCGGCGGCGCGCGCAGGCCGGCCTCTGCGTGTGCGCCAGCAGCGAGCCGGTGTGCGGCAGCGACGCCAACACTTACGCCAACCTGTGCCAGCTGCGCGCCGCCAGCCGCCGCTCGGAGAGGCTGCACCAGCCGCCGGTCATCGTCCTGCAGCGCGGCGCCTGTGGCCAAGGTACTCCCTTCGCGTTGCGCTCCCGGCAGCTCTCTCCGCCCCAGCTCTGGCCTGCCTCCGTGGGACGGGCAAGCCGAAGGGCAGCGAAGCACTGTGGGGTGTTCAGGGCGCCCACTCTCTGGCAGAGGCGGGCAGGGCCCGGGGTGGCAGCGATTCGCCGTCTCCCTCGGAATTGAACTTTGCGCCCGGCCTGGGGTCGGGGTGACGGGACCTCCCACCCAGTGGCAGGCCTCTGGGTGCCCCGCGGGGAGCCACACGGCGCCGACGACCCCGGGCAGAAGTGAGACAGGGACGCTGGCACGAAGGGAGGAGAGGAGTTCCAGGCTGGGAACGGTGCCTGGTGCCCGGCGGCTTTGGGACCGCAGGAACTCGTTCCTGTTGCTTCTCCTTCCTTCTTCTCTGCCCTCCCCCGCCTCTTAAACTTAACCAGGCGTTAATTTTTATCGTGAATCCTGTCCGTGAAAACTTTGTTTAGCTTTTTTGGAATGGAACAGTGTTGCCGCCCCGCTCTGCAGTTTCCCCAGATGGTGTCTCCCTGCTGGCACCGGTTTCCTACAGCAGACGTTCCGCCGGCGTCGCTGCCGCTCTAGCTTCTCTAGTTTTGAGCCAACCCTGCAAAAATGAAAGTAGCTGTTTTTGAATAAGCTGAAGTGGGCTTTGGGTCACGAAATCTGCAGACGCAGAGGTGGGCCTGGGTTAGGGTGGGGTTAGTGTCCCCCTTCTCCCTCCTTCCCCCTCTACGCTTATTCTGTGTCAACAAGGCCCGTTCTGGTAGGGGAGGCAGTGGTGATGGGCAGAAGGAGTTGACTGGAGCAATGTCTAAGGCCCTTGCGGGACCTTCGGAGAGATGCTTCTGTCTCCAGGCAGAGAGGCCATGTGGAAAAACAACACAGAGTTCAGTGGCGGCCAGTCCAGCGGTGCAGGGACAGGCCCGCCGTGCTGGGCAGTGCTTGGCCACAGCCACAGCCCAGCCCCACCTGCTCAGCACAGTCAGTGCAGGGAGAGGGGGATAGGAGAGCCCGGTGCAGAGGGGCTGGTCTAGATTTTTCTCTGTAGGAATATGGTCCAGCATGACCAACTAGGGCCTGGCACAGTTTGGCTCACATGGAGAGGAAGGTGCCAGAGTGTTATAGGGAGAGATTGGTACAGAGCCCCGCCTCACTAGTCGGGCAGCGGAGAGTTACCCCAGAGAGAAGTGATCGTGCAGAGTCTCAGGAATGGGCAGGATGATAACGCACAGCTGCTGAGTGCCCAGTCCGTGTGTGTGCACCGTGTGACCTCATTCTGTCTTCACAGCCTCACGAGGAGGGGACTTCTGTTCTCATTCCTGTTTTACAGACTGGGGAACTGAAGCTGAACAGCTTGCCCAAGGTCACTCAGCTGGACTTGAACCCGAGAGTCTTATTCAGAGCCAGCCTGGGGCTTACCCCCAAGCTGTGAGAGAAGGGTCAGGCTCGGTGGAGGAAGTTTCCTGGAGGGCTGGGAAGTGCATCACAGGCCGGGAACAGTATAAGCAAAGCCCGACTGTTTGGGGTTAGTGACTAGATTGGTGTGGCTGGGGGACTTCTGGGGGTGGGGGCAGCAGGAGTGACCCAGGCTGGTGGCACGGAGCCCCAGGGCTGAAGTGGCTGGGCTGTGCCTGTGTATGCAGATGTTCTTGACTGGGGACAAGAAAGCCTGGTGCAGAACCAGCCCAGCGGTGGGGCGCAGAAAGCAACGGGGTGGGGAGTTTAGGCTACTGTCATTATCGGATATGAGGTGATGATGTTAAAAAAAGCTTATTTTTTTGTCATGAACAAGCCAGCTGTTACTGTTTGCAGAATTACTGGCACCATGTGAGCTGCCTCGAGACGAGTCACTTAACGAGCTTTGGAGTTGGCAGAGTGCTTAATAATTGGCTGGCTGAGTCGCTGTGTGTAGAGAAACAGGTCTCTTATTGGCCATCAGGCCCACAGCGGGCCTCTGGGTGCACCAGTGAGGGGACAGCTACACAAGACTGAGCGTGGCAGCCTCGAAAGGAGGGAGAGACAGACAGGGTGCAGCACTGTTTTTACCCTGCCCTTCTTTTTTTGCAAATATTTATTGAGCTCTGCAGTGTGTCTGACACTGTTTGTTTGTTAGTCTGTCTGCCTGGCACATAGGAGGCACCCGATGGATATACGGGTGGATGAGTGACGGAATAAATGAATGAATGAGGAAACGGGAGGTGCCATCCTGTCCTCCCTCAGTAGAGGGCCTTGCTTCATTGCACCCTTCTTGCCCCATCTCACACTCCACCCTTGGCTTCCCGGAGGCATCTCTGAGGAGGGGTGTCCAGGAGCCAGCAGACTTAATTCAGCCCAAGCCTACTCCAGTTCTCAGCAGCTGGGTGCCGGCAGGCAGGACACTTGACATCATTGTTAAATAAGGTGCGTTGGCTGCCTGCTCTGGCTCCAAGGGTTGGTGGGAGAACTCTATTAGCTGGTCTGGACATGGGAGGCCTTTTCGAGGAGGTGCCATTTGACCAGAGGCCTGAAGTTGGAGCAGGCCACGAGACGATGTGGGGAAAGAGCTCCTGAGCTTTGGGATTCAAAGGTTATAAGGAGGGTTTGTCTGCAGCACAGCGTGCCAGGGGAAGAGAAGTAGGAAATGCCATCAGACAAGAGGTCCCCAGGCAGACAACCAGCATTTTGGGGTCATGGTGGATCTTTGGGTGGAGGAACGTGTCATTGTTCAGAAGAAAGCACTTTTATCTGTAAGCTGTTTAATGAAGACTTCAGAGAACATTTCTAATCATGGTTCTGGAAATGAAGGCAAATCATGTATTTTAGAGATCAGTGCTGCTGTCAGGGTTTGGATGGAAAGTATGCAGTTATACTAGAGAACAAAGATCTGTCATCTCCCATTCTACTTGGTCAGGAAGTTACAAAAAAAAAAAAAAAAGAATTGAAATTAATGATAGGGTGATAATAATAATAAGGGCTCACATATATTTTGTACTTATTCTGTGCTAGGCACATATAACTCATTTGCTGCTTCTAACAATCCTGTGGGGCGTGTGCTGCAGTCCTCCGCATGTTACAGCTGGGGACAGAGTCATGGAGCAGAGCCTTGCTCAGGACTCGACCCCATGCATCTGGTTCCAGAGCCTCATCCATAATCACCATGCTGTGCTGTTGATAGAGCAACAGAGATTATAAGCCAACCCCAACTAAGTTGCAGCAGCTAATAGCTGAAATAAACAGTGCTGCAGATGGTCATGGCCTTGAGATGAAACGTAGGACAGATCACAGCTATCACTCAGCAGGCTCAGGCTTCTGAGGACAAGGTTGCTTCTGGCAGCTGTCAGTGCAACCCTTGCTGAAGAAAAGCAAAGGAGCAGAAAGGGCTGTCATAAAGATGTTTCCAAGCTAGAGTCACAGCCCGCAAACTGCTCTCAAGGAGGGAAGGCCCTTCCAGATCCCCAGACTTTCTGAAAGACCAGCCAGGATTGTGCAGTGCTGCAGACCTCTGCTAAAAAATGGACAGGAAGCCAGGAAAGAGACCTGAAACAGATGCCCTAAATAGCAGAAGCCCAGTCCAATTTCTCCTCCTAGTAATACTCCAGGAATTACCCTAATACTCCATCCTACCCTAAACAGCAGCCCAGGCAAGCTTGGAGGTCTCCAAACCACATTGGCAACTCAGGAAGTTCCCACTGGGGATTTTCGGGATCACCTGGTCCTGGTGCCACCCCAGAGCTTCTGGAGATGGGGCAGTGTGTGCATTCCTGATGAGGAACCATGGGCTTACATGGTTGTTTTACTTCTTGGAGGCCTGGACTGTTCGTAAAATCTATTGTACTTAACCATTGTTGGCTAAGTAATAGATACTGTGCTGAGCGCTAGGAAGACAGTGTGGAACAAAACCAAGTTCCTGCCCACAGTGAGCTTATATTTAACACAGTGGAGGAAAATACAATCGCTCTGTACCTGTGGCTGCATTTTCCATTGTTACATTGCAGCGTTTGCTAGAGAGTCATCCCACTATTGGCAATTCACATCACCTTTTGTCCCTTAAAAAATAAGCATGCAAGGTACCTGGACTTCACCTTAGGTAGGGTTGGTGGAAACTGTCATGAGGCTCCAGTTTTTAGTCATTTGAAACTTGGAAACTCTAAGGTCTTTTGAGCATTTTACAAGGCGTTGCTCACTCTGGTTAGAATGGCTCCCTCTCACGTTTATTGCTCTGTTGGTTCTGCTAAAGAGTTAAAATATTCAGGTTTCATAAAATTACTAACAGGATCAAAAGCCAAGCATTTGAATTACTTCATTCCATCCAGGAGAGCTGTAAATAGGTTGCATTAGAGCTTAAAATAACTACATTCAGCAAGTGATTATGGCAGGGACATGAGCTAACTGTGGTTAGACATCTTACAGCCTCGGCTCTGTGCGGCTGGGTTCCGAGTACATTTGGAGCTGTGTGATCCTGCACAAGTTTTGTGCCTTGGATTCAGAAACCAGAATTTCCATGAG
The DNA here is from genome assembly GCF_027409185.1 of Cynocephalus volans. NCBI lineage: Eukaryota > Metazoa > Chordata > Mammalia > Dermoptera > Cynocephalidae > Cynocephalus > Cynocephalus volans. Next base: position 151,967,403 of record NC_084466.1, read on the forward strand.
CTTATTATCCAAGCGAATAAATAGTTCTAGTCAGGCTTAATTTGATGGAATCACACTTGGCAGTGGCTGACGGTTCCTGGGAAGGCCAGTGGGCTGGAGGGGCCAGAGGGCTGACAACTGGCTCTGGCCCCTCCTGGGCTGTTACCTGACCAGGTGACCGGTCCTCCTAACCTCTCAGAGTCTCAGCAAGGAGGGACTAGACGAGATAATCTGTGGGGTCTCTTCTAGCTAGAATGATTTGTGATTCTTGTAAGAAAACCAGTCCCTGAGGAGTTTGTGGTCATCTCATCCCTATTTTAATGGCTGGGCCGGATTCTTTTAAAAGTTACTTCCTTTTCTTAAATTACTGGTGGTTAAAGCCAAGGTTGGCATTGAATGGATGTGACCTGTCTGGAGCACGGTTGCCTTGTATTTCAGCTTTGTGCTGGCTGCTGAAAGTCCCTGGGAGACACGGGGGGTAACATGCCCACACCTAGGAGGTGAGCTTCAGCCAACCTGGTGTCCTTTGCTGCTTCCCAGAGGCCCTGAGACTGGCTGCCTCTGGGTCTTCTGGAGTGAGATACCCTCTGCCATTTCATCTTTTCCTTTTCTACCTTCTCTGCCATTAAAAAAGAAAGGAAGAAAATAAAAATGCTACTAACAGAGAAATTGAGAAGTATAGCCATTCAGAATGCTTTTCCAAAAGGCTCCCAGAAGTGTCAGGGAAGTAGGTATGATTCAGCACTGCTGGGTGATGTGTGCTTAGAGCCATGGGGGGACATCAGCCAGGACAACGGGACAGAAATAAGTGGCATGCCGATCACTGCTGAAAGGGTGCAGAGTTCAGCTTTTGGAATCAGCGACGTGAGTTCCATTTCTAAATTCATTCAGAGCATTTATTGAACACCTACTATGTACTTGGAAGTGTAGCAGGTATAGGAACTCAGAGGTAAGTAAGACGTGGTGGCCCTTGATCTCAAGGTGCCTGTAATAGGTCTTACGATGTCAGGCTGAAGGGCAGGGCTCTGCAGTCAGATCTCCACTTTCTGGATGTGTGACTTAATCTCTAAATCTCACTTTCCTCATCAGTGAGGTAATCGTATAGATAATAGTACACACCTGCTACCTTTCAGGGTTGTTGCAGGATAGAAGGACCTCATTATATGAAGTGCTCAGCACTGTGCCTGATGCTTTATTAGAACTGTCAGTATTAGCCATAATAACAATTATCATCACCATCAAGGCACTAACAAGGGAGTCAACTCAGTGGGAGGAGTGCTGGAATGATCTTCTTTCCCTAGGGACGAGGTGAGTGGGCAGGTTGGGAAGGCTTCACAGAGAAAGACAGTGATGTGGTACTTGTGTTTTGGAGGCTGACTTGGAATCTGCCAACTAATATGTTGGAAAAGTTGCTCTGGGCAGAGGGGATCAGAAACTGCCTTGCCTGTCTCCCCGTGGTGGTCCAGCTGTTGCTTTTGTCACATGAGAAGTGTGTGACTTCCTTGAATTAAGAGCTGTGTGTCTGGGACACCTGGGACTTTGCAGATGTCATCTTGTTAACCCTGTCTGGAGTTTGACACCCAGGAGATGGCAGTTTACAGAAGCCCTGGGGCCTTCTTGAATGAAGCTTGGTTTCTATGCTCTGGGAATTCCTCACAAGGAAAGATTTGTCATATCTTAAGGGGGGAAAAATGGTTTGGGAGTCCACAGGTACCCTATTATTTTAGATTCCTAGGACAGATTGTTGAGTAAGCATATTTCATAAAAACAGTCCTCCACAGCATCTTGTGACAACAGCTGGTCCTTCCCCGCAGGGTAATTATGTCTCCTTATGCACACAAAGGTCTCTGGAGGCTTATTGTTGTGGCTGGAATTTCTGATAAACTCCAAATTTGAATAGCCCCTGTCATAATGAGTCAGAGCCTTGTGCAATATTTTCAAGTCTCAGGAACATCTTTTTCATTAGTTGTGCAATAAAATCTCAGGATGAAGATGGTAGGCCTGCCTGTGTGATGAGCTGTTTTTTTCTCCAAAGTTGGAGAGATTTGCAGAATTCTCCTTTTGCATAGTCTTGGGCCAGATTTTACCCAATCATCCAACACTTTAGTCGTCTCACACCCTATGACTAAGAAGAGCTCTCTCTCTTTGGTGCCAGTATTCTAAGTGGCAGTCACCACTTGGTGGGGATGGGTGGACACAGAATTCTGCCAGTTGAGGTTGCCCAGGCGGGTGGCTGCCAACTGGATACAGGGGAGAAAGGCTCAGCATTCAGTGGTCACATCTGCTCTTCTCTGGCACACAGAGGTACCCGGGGGCAGAAGACCACATCCTTCAGGACAGGTAGGGTGGTGGGAAACGTCATCAAACAGAACAGTGACCCAAAGAGCTCTCACCGCTGGGTGATTTTTGGGAGCTGGGCAGTGTGCTAATTGTGTATGGGCCTTCCTTGTCCTTCCTTAGAGCTCCCCAGGGAGGCAGGGTCAATATCCCTGCTGCCTCGACAAGGGAGTAGGTGAGGCTCAAGAGGTTAATTATAACTTGTCCAAGGCCAACCAGTAGGAGGAGGCAGAGCCAGGATTTGAACCAAGTCTGTCTCACTCCCAAACTATTGTTGAGACTACTTTGACTTGTGTCATTTAGAAGCATGTTGTTTAATCTCTAAATATTTGGGGTGTTTTCCAGCTATCTTTCTGTTATTAATTTCTAGTTCCCTGTTTCCTTGGAATACTCATCCTCTGAAATATATCATTCTGCTTTCACTTCCCACAACCCATCTTTAGCCACATCAACTCCCCGTTTCCATGTTTTCTTGGATCCTGGGGATGAGGACCCTACCTTCCCCGCAGAGACTGCTGGCTGCCCAGAGCCACCAACGGACTTGTAGAGAGGACAGAATCTCAGAGTGTGAAACCAGAGGGCAGAAGGTCCTCCAGGTTCTACAGCCCAACACTTCACTTTACAGATGGGGAAACTGAGACTCCCAAAGGGAACATGACTGTCACAGCTGCACAGCTCATGGCTGAGGGCTCATGTGGAGTCTGCTGTCCTGAGGTCTGGGGCGGAGCCCATGAGCACTCCCGTCTCAGCTGTTGTCTTCCTGCTGGAGCAGTGAGGTGCGGGGGAGGCAGGTCCACGCACGTGCTTGTCCTGTGCGACCTGGGAAGCAGTGGGTGCTTTTACTTAGTCTCCTGCTTCAAAATGAAGTGGAAGAAAACTCTTCCCCCAGTCCCCACCGAAATAATCTCCTTGGGTTAGAAGACGGCTGAAAGGTTATCTATATGATGAATGATCTCCTCCCTCAAGAGTTATACGTACATGTACATGGCCTAGAACGGTAATTACAGTGCTCTTGATGAAGGGGAAAAAAATCAGGACAAACATTATGGTCTATTATGCTGATGAATCGGGACTGAGACGCTTCAATGTCTTTTAAGCCATGGTTAGATTTTCTTTAGGATGAATACACTAAGTTTTTACTCTCTTAGCATAAAGGCTCTTTTTACTTTCTTTTTCCCATACTGTTTAAACATCATGGAAAATGCATTTATACATTTGATGACACACACTGTATCAGTTTTTTAAAGTTATAAATGTAATTTAATCACCTCAAAAATAAAGAAAAAAGAGTCATCATCACCATCATTTTTATGTCACCATCAGCTTTATCCTTTCTGTCCTAAAAATTACCATCATTTGGTTAACTCTTGCCCTATTCATGTCCATTTGGGCCCTGGTTGCTGTGCAAACAGTACTGAGATGAACATTTTCATGTTCGTGGTTATTTCTGTATCTAGGGTTATTCTCTTAGGATAGATATTAAGAAGTACAGTAGCTGGATAGAAGGATATGGAGCTTTTATGGTCCTTGGTTATATTACCAAATTATTTTCCAGAAGGGTTGTAGCAGTATTTGTTGCCATCTGCTATAGAATTTCTCTCTCAAGTCACTGAAGGTCAAAAAGAAATTTCCCCCAAAGAAATCCTTTGGATAGAGGATGGGTAGCAAGCCAGTCATTCTACTCAGTTGGTAGATTATCTTGCTGGTCTTAAAAGTTACTCTTATTCTCAGGTTGACTGCTGTTAAGAGCTGAGGAGTGGTAGGGATAGAATGTGATTTGGTTTTACCTGGAGATAGGGTGAACTGTGATCGTGAAGGGCTTGTGTGGTTGTCAGGTCATCTGGTCCAAAATTTGCATTTTAGGTGAGGAGTCTGGACCAGTGAGGGGACATGAGGACCTGAGGTCACGAGCCAGGACATGATGGAAAATAGGTCCCTGGATGCCCAGCCTGGGGCTCGCTGCACTGAGCCTCCCAGATGCCAGCTCTGTCCAGGATGTAGGAGGAGGCCAGACTGGTTTTATTTGTTTTGAAAAGTGAAGAACATGTTTATTCCAATGTTCTGTACACATAGACAGAAGTATAGCATGAGCTACATATATAAAATGCAGTTTCCTAGTAGTCACATTAAAAAAGTTAAAAGAAACAAATGACAATATTATTTTTCTTTTTTAAATAGCATTATTGAGATATAATATACATACTATAAAATTTACCCTTTTATTGTGTGTAATTCAGTGTTTTTTTTATATATTCACAGGGTTGTGCACCTGTCACCATTAATTCTAGAACATTTTTGTCACCTCCTCAAAGAAACCTGATACCCATTGGCAGTCACCCAGTCAGTCATTCCAATAATTCCCTCTACTCAACCCTAGGCAACCACAAGTCTACCTTCTGTTTCTATGAATTGGCTTATTTTGGACATTTCCTATAAATGGAATTAAACAATATGTGTCTAGGTTCTGTCACTTAGCAAAATGTTTTCGAGGTTCATCCACATTGTAGCATATGTCAGTACTTCATTCCATTTTATGACGAAAAGCATTTTCATTGTATGGATTAGAAACCCAGACTTTTATTATATCCTCTCTCCCCGATGGGGAGTCCTAATCCCAGCCCCGAAAGCCACGTTGGAAGTCTGAACTGCTGAGGCGCTGCTGATGGGATCTGTCAGAAGAAACTGGAGCACGTGACGTAGGAAGCCAGCATTAAAAATAAGAATATTCTATACGGATGGGAAATACACACTGAAAAGAAAGCATCAGGAAATGCACTTTTGAGATTTATTAGATCATGTAACTTTTTCTGGAGCTGGAAAGGCTGTCGGAAATGGTCTAGCCTACCCCTCATCTTACCAGTGAGGTAACTGAGGCCCAGAAAGGGGAAGTGGCCTGTCATGAGTCCCACAGCCCACTTTTCACTTCTGCCTTGAGCCAGAGTTTCCTTCTGGCGTCTCTTCTTGGCATACTAAGTCCTCCTCCTCCTCTGATGTGGGGGACGCCAGTTTGTCCATCAGGGGGTCCTGGGGAGCCCAGAAAGAACTGGCCTCTTCCTAGGCCCTTGTTCTCTGTCCCTTCTTCCCCTGTCCCCTCCCCTGCCCCGGGCACTGCCTCCCAGCTGCGGCAGGCCGGAGGGTGCAGGAGCCTGAGCTGGCCCGGCAGGTCCAGACATAACAAGCAGAGGAGGCTGAGCAGGGAGAGAACCCCACTGAGGAATCTGCGAAGGTCAGGCCTGGAGCCAGATGCTTATAAAGAGGAAAGTTAATAGTGTTTCTGTGAACTGAGCGGTCAGCTGTTTGCCTGAAGATAATAATAGACATATCATGCTGGGCATTCAGGAGACTTCTGAAAAAACATACTGTGCAGTGGAATTGATTGGAAACTTTTTTCTAATACATAAAATAGGCCAGAAAAAACTATTAAATGCAGCCATCTGATCAAACTCAAGCATTTACCATGGCTGTGTGAAAGCAGGCATTTTTATTTATTTATTTTAATTTTTGCCAGTGAGACTGAAAAGTGATTTTCAATGACAGGCCCCTTTCAACCTAGACACATTGTTCTGGAAAAGGCACTTTTCCCCAGTAAAGCCGAAGCTACAGAACTGGGCTGTGCTTGTGACGAAAGCACAGTTAGGGGTTTGCAGCCAGCTGGCCAGGTGCCCCCTGAAAGCTCCTTCCTCATCCGGTCTGTTGGAGAGAGACTGTCTTAGACTTGTTTGCGTGAGTTTCCCTCCTCCTCCTCACTTGCCCTGAGTCTTTTCCAGGCAGCATCTGCCGCGGCCTTGGCCCAGGCCTTGCAAATAGTCACTGCTCAGAGCACCACGGTCACGGGGGACGGATTTGCAGCCTGAGGTCTGGCGTCGGGTGAGCTTTTCCCACTTGGAGCTGTCTGGGAGACTACCGGAAAGAGAGGGGCTGCCAGCGCTTGGAAGTGCCAGTGTGGCCTGGAAACCAAGACCAGGCTCCCAGCCTGCAGCGCCTCTTCCTCCTTGATTCACTAAAGGGAAAGACAGAGGTCACACGAAACCCTCCTGAACTTCATTTCTTTATCTCTATGCAAAAGACACGAGAGAGTGTTGTCCATCATTCAATTTTTAACCTTAACCCCCCCCCCAAAAAAACAACAAAAAAATTGGTAATTGTGAATTTAGTGTATTTTATCAAGAGTGGGTCAGAGAGCCATGGCAGTGGGGAGGCTGTACCTACTCTATTTTGTTTTTCCTTGGATTTGCAGACAGTGCCCCTGGTGATGCATAGGATTTTCAGGTTTGTTGTAGACCTCAGCTGGCTGCCTTGGACACAGCTAAGCAATGCCTCTGCCCTCCCTGGGCATTTTCTCTGCAGGGTTCAATGAAACCTAGTTGCACGGGCCCCTCTGTGCCCCTGCCCTGGTGCCCTGGAATTTGCAGCAGCAGCACTGATTAGGATGGGGTCTGATTTCCTGGACTGTGCCAGGTCTCGCTTCTGTTTCTGCTGCCCCCATGCCCCAGATCTGTGCTGGGCCAGACTCTAGGTTACAGCCACCACTGATAAATTTCCTCGGAATTTAATGGAGTGGGGCAGACAGAGTGCAGCCACTCACACTGCAGACACAGAGGACATGAATCTTGTGGGCCATTTGTACTGCATTCACTGGGGTTTACTTCTTTTTCTCTCTCCCCCAACTACCCCTCTTGCCAATAGGCAGCCCCACCCCCTTGCGCTTTATGCCTCATTAACCCTTAGGAGCCTGTTGCGATTGGTTTCTCAGGGAGAAAATAGCCAGAGTTCCCTGGAAGGGGAGGAGCGCTCCATGTTTCTGTGCAGTTCATGGCTCCTTTCATGCAGCCCACCTGCCTCTCTTTCTTCCCACCAGGCTAATCTGGGCTTCTCCCCTGTGCTTCTCACGGTCATTCTCAAGTTCAGCGAGAAACCTCACAAAGGGAGCTTTTCTTAGGGGAAAATCATCCCCCTTTCCCCCCTGAATGTGGACCAGCACCTCTCCCTAGCTGCTCGGTGTCAGGTTAGTTAACTGCCTGCCTCCTGGTCCAGTCTCGATGCATCTGCCCACGCCTGGGGCAGGTGTCCTACTTGGGTCTCAGGTGCCTGTGCTCAGCCAGAGTGGTGGAGCCCAAATTCCATGACATCGAAAATCCTGAGGTGGGGACCCAGTGTTCAGTGTAAAGATCAGTATTCCAGAATATCCCATGCCCTCTCTCCCCTCTCCACTAGCAACTGGCCACTTGCAGGCACCTGGTGTCAGCTGACCTGGGCCTGCAGCCCTCGCATTCTCTCTGCTCTGTTTTGTCTCTCTGCTGTCGTTCCCACTCCCCACCCCATCAGAAGCACGGGCAGGGGACCTTTGGCTCAGGGCAGTGGGGATACAGTGCTGGGGACGTAGAGGGAGTGCTAGAGGGACCGGTGAGCTTTGGATCTAGCACTGGACTCTCAATAAAGGTGCTGGGCTGTGAGTGGAACAGGCACCTGCATATGAGATACTTGGAGTGCCATTTCCTCCTGGGAGGCCCCTCTGGATTTGGGCCTGGATTTATTTTTCTAGCAAGCAGCCCTTTGTAGTTATTTTAAATCTAGCCATGCTGGGGACTGAAGGGGATACCAAAGATGTAGGACGTGGCCCTCGGACTGCCTAATGATGAAGAAGAGGATGACCTTCAGCATATACCCCGTGGCAGCAAATTCTGGGGTGTCTCTGGACTTTAGCCCTGCAGAAGGCTGCCGGCACTTGGAGGATGGGGCGCTAGAGCTGGACATCACACGGGGGACTTCAGCTTGGGGTGTCGGGCTGTGGGTAGGTGGCTGATGACAGCTGAGGAGTGTGCCCCAGACTCCTTAATAAAATGAATCGTTTTCAGATATTATCCTACGTTTTCATGGCACCGCACTGGAGGCCTACCATGTGTGCCTGCTTTATTTACAGTTTCTGACTAGCACCCTTGCCAGCAAGAGAGTGACTGTGCACCTGCAGATGGCCAGGGGACATTTCCCCAGGCTTCCGGGCGAGACTGTGAGCCCAGAGCAGCAGGGGCGGGGGCAGGGAGTCTGCTAGTCATTAGGTGATCAGGAGGTGGCTTCCTGGCCCTTAAAGGGAGAACAGGGACATGCTTTCCGTAGGCCTTCATTTCCAGCCTCTGCACAGTGTATTCTGCGTACTTGCCTTTGAAAGACCTTGTGTTGTTTCTGTCACTGATGCCCAGGCCCACGGGGTGGAAAGAAGGGAAGCATGACCTGGGAGCGTTAGGAAGGCTGGAGCAGTGGAGGAGGATGAGCTGTTCCTGATGGACCTGCCTTGTCCCTTAGCTAGTCCCTGCTGAGCAGACCCTGGCCAAATCCAGCCATATTTTTGGCTGAGTTTCTTTTTGCATCTTGGCCTTTCCCCTGAATCCTGGCAACTGTTCTAACTGAGCTGTGCTGTTACTTGTTGTCTTTAAAGTATGAATACCTTTGCCGGTATTTAAAGTTGAAGAAATTAGGTGAAAATTCACAAGTGGTTTGAGAGCCGGAGGGACCTTAAGAGCCACCTGGTTGAGCCCCCTTATTTTGAAATCAAAGTGTCCTCAGCCTGAGGGCTTGCCCGGGGTCACGCAGCCTGCCTCTGTGCACTGTGCTGCAGGCACTGCAGATCCCAAGGCCGGGCGTCTTGCCTCCCGGCAGGTGGGGGACTATGCTTCTCCTGCAGGCTGCCCATAGACTCCTGGGTTTGATCAGATCAAGGCAGAACTGCAGGCAGCACCTGAGCAGCTCTTGAGATGCTTATCATTACTTAATCTGGATTTTGGGTTTTAAATCAAATGAATTTGAAATGCAAGCAGGGCAGGCTCCCTGGGCACGGACCTGTGCAGTCCTCTGGGGCCTTGTGTTCAGAAGGGTCCTGCACCTGTTCTAATGTTCTGTGGTGCTGTCTTGAGATTTTAATAATCGTTGAACAAGGGGGCCCGCATTTTTATTTTGCACTGGGCTCTGTAGATTATGTAGCTGGTCCCGAATGTAGGACAGTGCATTGAAATGCCAGTGATTTGATCAATCTGCTTTTGCAACTGATTTGAATTTTGGGAACATGCTGTTCCTTGTGAATAAAGGAGGATTCATTTCTTTTCCTTCGAATACACTGTGCTCTGTTTTCCGAATTAGCTCTACTGATCAACTCTGCTGAGAAATTGGGAGGCGAGATTGTTCTTGCTGGCAGAGAAGTTTGGGTTGTTAATCCTGCATCCTGGCCCTGAACTCTGAGGCCTGGAAGTGTGAAGCGTGTCCCTACATGTTTTGAGCTGCAGGGGGCTGGAGGCTGGCTGGCTAGAAGGGTGGGGACCAAGAAGGGAGGTCACAGACACAGAGCGAAGAGCTCCAGCTTGGGCCCTCGACAGATGGGGTCGGCCTCCTGCCTCTGCCACTTGCCACATCTGAGGCTTTGAGCAACGTGCTTTCTTTCTCTGGTCCTCTGCTTTTCCATCTTCCTATAGACTACAGATAAGAGCCACCCTGCAGGCTTGCAGGGATAGCTGGAAAAAACACATGTGCCTCGCATTGTGCTTGATACCTAGTAGATGCTCAATAAATAAGCACTATTATTATTCTTATTGGTGTTATTATTTTATGGCCAGTATCGAAGGTTGGGTGGGATTTGACTAGCTATAGGGAAAGAGAATAAAGTATTCTAGCAAGAAGGAAAATAGATATGAATGCAAGGGGATGGGGTGGCGTGTTGTATTTTGGAGGCTGGGGGGAGGTGTTTGCAGGAGTAGAAGTGTGCGCTGAGGAGTTCTGAGAGACAGAGTTGGGGAATCAGAGCCACGTGATGGAGGGCACCACGCACGGGGGTGGCCAGGAGATGGAGATGGTCATGGGAACCCTGCAGTAAGTTCACACACCCCAAGTGGCATTGTGACTCCAGGGAAGACACTGAAAACAGAGGCCTGACCTGCCTGAATTAGAATGAGAAGTGGAATTCTTTGAAGCTTTAGAAGTGTGAAAGGAGCTGCGTGGAGGTGCTGAAATGCACCTGGGGGGGGACATGGAGCCCCGTCCCTGGGCTGAGAGCTGGGAGATGGTTACCCAGGAGACGGCCTCCAGGGTGGGCGTGAGATTTAGTGCTTTATGGGCACCATCTCACTGAGGGCTCCCAACCGCTGTGAAGGAGGTAGCATCATCTCCATGGTACAGAAAGGGAGACTGAGGCTCAAACAGGCATAGCCACTAACTGGGTCACACAGTGGTAAGAGGCAGAATCAGGAATTGAGGCCAGTTCTGGCTCTGAAGCCACTGTGGTGTAAACTGGGAGCTCGTGACCTTTCTTGGCCTGGCTGCCCTCACTGGGACTGTGCAGACACTGGAGTTCAGCTCAGCATTGCTGTCCATCCCCGATGCTCTGAGTTTGTGAACTGCAGTTGCCATGCCAGAGTGAGAGAGGGAAGTTGCCGCTGCAGGGACCAGGGACAGAGCCCAGAACAGGGCAGACCATCCGGGATCTGGTGCTGGGACGACTGGGGGCCAGGTCAGGGATAACTGCTGGCTGGTGTGGGAAGGAGGCTGGCCCAGGGTCTCCTAGGACAGCTGGGGGGAGGGGGCTTTAAGCCCTCCCACACTGGCCATGGAGTGGTGGTGACTAGGGTCCCACTGGCTGGCTAAGACACCTCACACTTCAGTCTCACACTTTGAACCAGCCACGTGCTCTGGAGAGAGTGGGACCTGCCACCTGGGCAGGAATTGGCACCTTCCACCTGGCAGCAGGTCCAGGTTTTACGGGTTCTGAAACTTGTAGAATTCTGGAGACTGTCTTTAAGAAAGAGAACTCAAAATTATGAATGCAGCCTTAGGTAGGAAACGATTATTTGTTTAGGGTGAAAAAAGAAACTTAAAATCACAAGCTTCAAAAAGCAGACCAATGCCACAGACATTGCAAAATCCAGAAAAATATGATTTTAAAAACATTAATGGCCAGATACACCTTCACATGTAAAATAGTTTTTACCCCTATATTTTTTGACTGTGGACTCTTTGGTCACCTTTTCACGTGGCAATGATTTTGTAATATTTCCTGTGGAGAAAATAGAATTTTTCATCGTTATTTTTATTATTACTATCATCATTTTTATTATTAATTCAGTCTTTTCTCTGGCATATTTCTCCACTGCCCCCATGCTCACTGCCCTGCGTACAGCCTCTGGCCTGCCCCTGGGGAGCCGGCAGGATGGGGAGCAGGAGCGTCCCTGGAAACCAGGAGAGACGCAGTAACTTACTAGGCGCAGATGAAAGTCTGTCTTTTGGTTCCTCCTGTCTTCACTGGGATTTTCATTTTCAGTGTACACCTTCAATCGGTTGTCTGTGTATTAGCACAAACAGCTAGAACTGGCTGCCAGCAACAAATTTTCTTAAATGTGATAATGAATGAGGGGTCTTCAGAAGTTTGTGGGAAGATCTGTGTTGTCCTCTAATTCTGCTTTCCGTGAACTTTTTGAATTACCCTTGTGTGTCAAGTAGTTAATGCCTTGCGCTTTTGAGGAAACAGCCTGTAATGAATATTAATTATCAAAACTTATCAGTACGGTGTGCGTCTTCTCCCTCCTCCTAGAAGGAAGTTTTTGAGAGTAGTTAAGACGTGTTGTCTGTAGAACTCCAGGGATGATGAGTTCCAAGGAAGCAACACTTATGAAGTGGTGTCCTTGGCTAATAGTTTATAAAGAGGAAAGATGAGTCATTTATCATCTTGGGATTAAATCCTGGCAATTTTTAAACTCTTGAAGTTATAGGAAATGTTGGCTACTCTTAATAGCCCGTGTGTTGTGTTAAAAATCAGTAATGACAAATACCCTTGGGGTAAGCGGAGCGATCCAGCTCTAAGTTGCTGTATTTTCCTAATCCTCGTTCTGCAGCAATTTTCTGTTTAAAAATGAAATCACATACTATAAGTCATTCAGTTTTTTGTTTTTAGAATTAATTTGGACATTCTAGGTTTTTTGCTTTCCACATAACCTTTAGAACTAGGTTATCAATTTTGACAAAAACTCCTGCTAAGATTTTTCATTGGGAGTATGTTTAATCTATAGATCGATTTGGGGAGAATTGATACTTCCCAGTAGTGAGTCTTCTATCCACAGGTATAGTAATCTCTCCATTTATTTAGGTCTTTTAAAATTTATTTTGGCAATGTTTTGTAGCTTTCGGTGTATAGGTCTTTCACATATTTTGTTACATATTTCCCTAAGTATTTACTATTTTTGATGTTATAATTGATATTTTAAAATTTCTGTTCTAATTGTTTGTTGCTGGTACATAGGAATACAGTTGGTTGTGTATATTGACCTATTATCCTGTGACACTGATAAATTCACTTATTCTAGTAATATATTTGTTGATTCCTAAGAATTTTCTGTATAGACCATGGTATCATCTGCAAATAAAGACAGTTTTATGTCTTCCTTTCTAATCTCTATGCCTTTTATTTCTTTTGCTTGCCTCATTGTGTGGCCCACTGTGGTGGCCAAGTCCAGCTTTCTGGACAGTTAGATGCCATCAGAAAGGCCAGGCCTTGACCTGGCAGGGGCTTCCCATCCTCATTATCTGCTGCTGCATCAGGCCAGCCTCACGGAACAGTGCAGGGAGGATGCAAGGTCCTCATGTCCTAGGGCACGTACTATTTGCCTTGTGGTTAGTTGTTTCATCAGGTTTGAGAGCTCAGCTGGGCTGCAGGTGAGATTATCTGCTGATGCCATCCCCCAATTCTGCAGTGGCTATGGGGTCCCATTGGAAGCTGGGGAACAGAGGTACACGTTAAGGCCAGTGGTGGCCATGACGACACTGTTCAGAGGAGCCTCCAGGACCTACGCACGTTTTCCAGGATGGGGTGAGCGGGTCTCGGGCACCCCCACCTCTCTCCCTCCTCTGCTGTAGCACTGATGTACGAAGTGCTCCCATCTGTCTAGAGCTGCCTACTGAGGGGCACCTTTGCCAGTCCTTCTGTTTTTTTTTCCTTTTATTTAATTTTTTAATTATTATTTTTTTCCTTTTTAAATTGCATGCCATGGCTTGATCAAGCATTTCGTATACATTAGCTCATAAAATCAGCATAGAAAATACATTGAAATAGGTGCTGTTATCAAATTTTATGGGCAAGGGGCTGGGACTTGGAGGAGTTAGGTGACATATCTAAGGCCATGCAGCCAATGAGTCCGTGCTGAGTGTCACACTGATCTGAGGCCAGAATGTGTGTTCAGCGTTCTCTCCAGGCTGAGCAGCCTGGACCCCCCAGCCCTCCATCCCTCTGTCCCCTTCGGATAGTGGGTGGTGGCATCGCCATCCTGGGCTCATCGAGGGGGATTCTCTACCTGGCTCAACTCCTTGGGAAGGGTGACAGTTGACTGGCAGTTGAGATAAGAGCCAATGGGACTTCTGTAGACCGTAGGGCGGCAGCAGCTCCCTCTAGTGTGATGGACAAGCCTTTGAAATGCACCAGGAATTGGCCACTGAGCCAAGTTGCTTTTAGAGACACTTTTATTCCTCATTCTGAAATTGCATTTGGAGAAGCCAAACATTTCTTCTTTGGGTTGACATTTTGTCCGTTTTGAACAGTGAGTTGAGGTTCCTTATGTTCGATTGTTTCTGCTCTATTTAATGTTCCTGTTGACATGGTCCACTGAGTGATGGTAATGGGGGTCAGGGGTTGCTTTTGCATCTGAGCTGCACAATTAAGGCTTGTCAGTTGGGCTTTTCATTGTGGTCTGTCCTCGCACTGCTCCTCCGTTTCGTTTACTCATCTGCTCTTTATCTTGCTGTAGCACGTCAGGGTGAGAGGGAGTGTAGTGGACTTAATTATGTTCCCCCCAAACTCCCTGAAGCTTGAATTGTGTCCTCAGGTTTTATGTATTAGAAACTTAGCTGCCACTGTGACTATTAAAAGGGTGGGAAATCCTATTGTGGTAACTGTAAGGTGGGGCCTTGAAGAGGTGATTGGGTTGTAGGACCGTGCAGCAGTGAATGGATTAAACATGGTGGTCAGGGCTGTGGTTCTGAGGGCTTTAAAAGAAGAGGAGAGTCTGTCTTACTCTCTCTCTCTCTCTCTCTGCTCTCTCTTCTTCCACCATCTTGCAATGTGAGACCTCTGGGTCACTGTCACCACCACCAGATGGACTTTGGACTTCCCAGCCTCAGAAACTGTAAGCGATAAATGTCGTTTTTCTTTATAAATCACCCAGTTCCATGTAATCTCTTATAAGCAAAACAAACGGACTAATACAGGAAATTGGTACCAGAGAAGTGGGGTATTGCTTATAAAATACTTGAAAATGTGAAAGTGTCTTTGGAACTGGGTGTTAGAGGCTAGAGGAATTTGGAGGAACAGGCTAGAAAACACCTAGATGCTAGTGAAAGTTTAGAAGACAAGAAAACCAGAGAAAGCTTTAGAGATTGGTTACCTGGCGGTGAGCAGAATGCTGATAGAAATATGGACCGTAAAGACCATTCTAAGGAGGTCTCAGATAGAAATAAGAAGTTTTTCAGAAACTGGGGCAAAGATCACCCTTGCTGGGACCTGGCAAAGAACTTGGCTGCACTGTGTCCGTGCCCTAGGACTTTGTGGAAGTTGGAACTTAAGAGCTGTGAACCAGGGTTTTTAGTGGAAGAAATTTCTAAGCAGCAAAGCGTTAAGGAAGCTGCATGGCTACTTGTAATAGCCTACGCTAAGTTACGGTGGCAAAGGCATGACATAAAGCCAGAATTTAAAAGGGAAGCAGAGCATAAAGATTTGGAAAATTTGCAGCATGGCTGTGTGGTAGAAAAGCAGAGAGCATGCAATGGTGCAGCCCAGCGACCATTAGCTAAGAAGATTAGTACAAAGAAAAGCGATTATCAAGAGAAGGAGAAAGAGGCCCTGAATACATTGCCGAAGCCTCTGGGGCCAACCCTTCCATTTCAGGCCCAAAGGCTTAGTGAGACAAAATAGTCTTGGAGAACAGGCCCGAGGCACCCTCCATAGACTCACTGCTCAGCGCCACCTCGAGAAGCTGCTTCCAGCACCAGCACCCTGGCTGATTTGGCTGCTCCAGCTGTGGGTAAATTGACCCCAGGTGTGGCTGGTCATGCAGCTTTGGAAAATATAAGCCTGAAGACTTGGTGGCATCCACGTGGTGTTAGGTCTGCAGGCTTGCAGAATGCTAGAGCTGTGGAGGCTTGGGAGCCTCCACCCTGATTTCAAAGGATGTATGGAAAAGTCTGGGGGCCCAGGAAGAGATCTGTCTCAGGGGCAGAGTCACCGCAGACAGCCTTCGCTAGAGCAATGCTAAGCAGAAATATGGGGTCAGAGTTGCAGCAGAGAAACCCCAACAGCACCGTGCCTAGTGGAGCCCTCAGAGCTGGACTGCCATGGAGACCCCAGACCTGTAGAGCTACCAGAGTGGAACACCAGCCTGGGAGAGCTGAAGTCTGTCCTGAGGAAAGCCATAGGAGCAGAGCTGTCCAAGGACTTGGGGACCCAACCCCCTCACCAGCGTGCAGAGGAGGTGGAACATGGAGTCAATGGACCTGATTCGCCAACTTTGAGATTTAATGCCTGCCCTTCTGGGTTTCAGACTTGTTTGGGACCTGTTACACCTTTCTTTTGGCCTATTTCTCCCTTTTAGAATGGGAATATGTACTCTATATTTGTCCAACCAATGCATCTTGGAAGTGGATAACTTGTATTGATTTCACAGATGGGACTTTGAACTTTGGACCCTTGAGTTGAAACAAGTTAAGACTTTGGGGATGAAGTGAATGCATTTGCATGTGAAAAGTATATGAGTTTTGGGGGGCCAGGGGTGGCATGTAGTGGATTGAATTATGTCCTTCCAAAACTCCCTGAAGCTTAAATTGTGTCTAGAAAGTTTTATGTATCAGAAACTTAGCCGCCACTGTGACTAGTAAGAAAGTGGGACATCCTATTATGGTAATTGAAAGATGGGGCCTTGAGGAGGTGATTGGGTTGTAGGACCGTGCAGTAGTGAATGGATTAGTAATGGTGGTCAGGGGTGTGGTTTTGAGGGCTTTAAAAGAGGAGAGTCTGTCTCTCTCTGCTTCCACCATCTTGCAATGTGAGACCCCTGGGTCACTGTCACCACCACCAGATGGACTTTGGACTTCCCAGCCTCAGAAACTGTAAGCAATAAGTGTCATTTTTCTTTATAAATCACCCAGTTCCATGTATTCTGTTATAAGCGACATAAATGGACTAATACAGGGAGAGACAAGGGTTAGACCATAGAATGTTGGGCCTGGAACAGACTTTGCAGCTCATTCTCGAGGCAGTTGGCCCCATGTTACAGGTGGGCAAATGGAGGCCACCCAGCAGACTGAGGATGGAACCCAGGCCTTCTGGTGCCTGGGCCAGATCCTCCCTCTCTTGGTGGACAGATCCTGGAGCCACTTTCTCTAGTCTGCAGGAGGATGCAGCTGCTTCTCATGTTAGCTGGAAAAACCTGCTCATTTTCACTCTGGATGTTGGCAAATTCTCCCACCCTGAATTTGGGAAGCCAGAAAGAGAAGTGAGTTAAGGATCCTTAGTGGCAAGATTCTTGTGAGAGTCTCGGAAGTGCCACGCTGTCTCTGGGGGAGCTGGCCTTGCTGGAGTTAAACCTTCTGTGGCCTTTCCCCGGGAAGTTGGTCTGAGGAAACCCAGATGCATTTGTTTGCAGCTGTCTCTGGGTGATGTTTGCTCTTCTGTGTTCAGAAGGAATGTTTCCATCTCCTTATTTACATCTCCTGTTGGAGTGCTCAGGGAGAAACACCAATTAATCACGAGTACCTGGAAACCTGGGAGGGTAGCAGACATGGATGGTTCCAGTATTGAAGTGGGAAAGTTGTGGATTTGGTGAAACTGAGGGGTTGGGAGGGCTTGCCCAGATTTTCCTCTTATTTATATACTCTCTATTAAAACAATTTAGTGTCCATGGAGAAGTCACTTAAAGTCTGTGAGCCTCAGTTTCCCCAAATATAATGTGGGAACAGTATTTGATTTCCCTGTCCCAAATAAGGTAGAAAAAATTAAAATAAGGTAGCATGTGAAAGGCTCTTGAAAGCAAAAATAATAAAATGATGCTGTCATGAATTTATTTTCCCTGTTAGTTGCAGAACTTTGTCTGCACCTAAGAAAATCATGCTTTGCCAGAAGAGGTGAGATTACCACCTTGAAAGAAAGCAGCTTAGAGCCTGGGAGTCAGGACAGAGAGGGGCCTTTGTTCCTAGATCCTCTCTCCCTTCCATGGAGGAAAGCATGGGAGAGGCAGCTGGTCCCCGAGATGCCCTGTGCCCAGCAGTGTCAGCTTGGGTTTCTGTGGTCCCTGGTGGCACAGGGGGCAGGGACTGAGGGAACAATCTGTAGATGCTCTGGTGCTGCCCGAGGAGCCTCTGGATGCGCAGCTGCTATGGTCACGAGAGGCTTGGAGCGCTCTGAGCTTTTACTACAGAGTAGAGCCAGGAGTGGCTGCTCCCCCACTGCAAGGTGGCATGTGTGCTTATATATGTATGTGGGCGTGTGAGCATGTACGTGTGTGCTTGTGCCCAATCCCAAATTCCACCTGTATGAGTGTATGGGTGTGTGATGAGTGTTAGTACACATGTGTATTTGTATGTCTGTAAGTATATGTATGTGTGATAATGTGTGTAGGTGAGTGTAAGTCTACGAGTTTGTGTGTGTCTGCATGCGTGCATGCTCATGAGTGTGACAGCATGTGTATGCATGGTTTGTGTGTGTGTCTTTGTATGTATGTGTGTGCACGCATGTGTGGGTATGTGTATGTGTGTTGGGAACGGGTGCACAGGCCCTTTGGTAAATGAGGGACAGGTTTGCAGGCTAGTGGTTTCCTTTTAATCTGCAGGCTCATGCTGTGAATCCTGCTGAGAGAACTGTAACTGGGTTTGGGGATCAAAAGGTTGGGAGTAGACTAGTGCTTTTTAGACCATCTATGGTGAAGGAACAGGCTTCTTTTCCTTTTTTCCGTCATGGATTAATACTTTTGTAAAATATGCTAAAAACGAATTACTACCAAATGCTATGAAAAGTATGCAAAATACAAACCCCAGTTTTTAATTTTTTGATGCAACAGGCATAAGATTCCTCTGTGAATTGCTCTTAAGGCTTCCAAACCCTTCCTTTCGCTTTGTAGGGAGCGGCTGGCAGAGCAGCCCAGTGTCTGGAACCTGCTGGTGCAATGCTGAGCTAGACTGAGGGCTGCAGGAAGGGGTGCGTGGGCTCCCAGCTGCAGACCAGTGGAACCCCTCTGTCCTGCTTCAGCAGAGAGACTTGGTAAGGGACAGCAGCAGGTGGCATGGATTTGGGTCTGGAGTAACAGGCTCAGGTTGCACTTCCAGGGCCTCACTGCCCCTGTCACCACCCATGCCAGCAAAATGGGTGTCCTGGGACCCCAAGTTTCAAGCATCTCCTTGCTGAATCACATGCCTTGGGGGTGGACATCTGGTTTGTGGAAACTAACTTTTTGCCTTGCTAGTGAGAACCCTAGGTCAGGATGTTTGGTAGTTTTGCGTGAAAGTAGCTTTGAAAATGCCTACCACGTGAGGGCAGGGGGGGCACTATAGTATATATGTTTATATAGGACATTATGGTGGTTTGATTTTTCTCTTTTTTCCCCCCAACAGTATCAAGGCACCTCTTGTGCCTTTTGGCTTGGGATCTCTGGGCAGGGCTGGAATGGGAGGCTAAGGCTTGGTGGAAAACTGGGGACAGATGGTGGCCTCTGCTCGCTGTGGGATATCTGTGGGAGGGACGGGAGTTGCTCTTTACCTTTGTGTTTTTTTCATAATAGTCCTAAATCTGCATGTCTGATGGGCCTCTCGTCCAAATCAGCGTCCACCCTCCCCTCAATTCTGGCATAGTGCTGAAGACGGTTGCTGCTCAGTGGTGCTGGGCAGCTGGGGGACAGTAACTCCAAGGCGAAATGACCCTTGGGCGGCCAACTTTTTGGAATAGCTGGTGGGAGTTGAACTATTTGCTGGTGACTCCAGATCAATGTTTTTGTAGTGAAACTATTGAGAGGAAAGAAAGCAAGCTAGGAGGTTACCTTCAGTGCATTCTGCTGCCTGATCTGAGCAGGCCTTTCCTTGACAGCTGGAGGGAGCTTTGCAACCGAGCCCAGTTTTGGAGTATGGTGCTGCCCTCTGCTCCAGATTTCCAAAGACGGGGCGTGCATCTCAGCTCCCTCTAACCCGTGCCTTTCTCAGGCGACCACAGCACAAAGCCGAGTATACTGAAGTGTCCTGTCTTTGCTTCTGTTCCCAGGGCAAGAAGATCCCAACAGTTTGCGCCATAAATATAACTTTATTGCTGACGTTGTGGAGAAGATCGCCCCTGCCGTGGTTCACATCGAATTGTTTCGCAAGTAAAGGTTTTCCTTTTTTCTATAACCTCAGAAGCTTTCATCAGAGCTGTTTTTGAGACACGCATTTAAAGTGTCAAAGTGTCACTGAATATATCCGTTCATTAAGATAAGTGTTTCTTCCTTAGGACATTTTCCTGTTTGGCTATACAGATCTACACTTTTCACCCTTCTAGATATCTTAAGAATCTCTGGCTCTCAAGAATATTTAAGGATATTTTCTAAGTGGAATTTTTTGATGCATGCAAAAATTGGCATAACATTTAGTTTTTTTTTTAAATGTTAAACCCATATGTAAAGTAACAATTGCTAGATGTGTGTTGCTGTTGCAGAACTGGTTGATCAATGTGTTGAAGTGTTCATTTTAAGGTGTTTCAAGCTTAACTGTGTACTTTTTTGGGTTCCAGGCTTCCTTTTTCTAAGAGGGAGGTGCCAGTGGCTAGCGGGTCTGGGTTTATCGTATCAGAAGACGGACTGATCGTGACAAATGCCCACGTGGTGACCAACAAGCACCGGGTCAAAGTCGAGCTGAAGAACGGTGCCACCTATGAAGCGAAGATCAAGGATGTGGATGAGAAGGCAGACATTGCCCTCATCAAAATTGATCACCAGGTGAGTCTTCCAGTGCCTCTAAGTGTTTTTCTACCTGCAGAGCTGAGTTCTCAGACACCCAGGCCAAAAAGTTGGCAACACCTGGAAATGGCAAAGCCACCAGAGCTCTCTGATGTCATGAGATTCCCAGGGAGAGAGCTGAAGCCGGTCTGAACCAGTCAAGTCTGCACCAAAGGAGGGCCTTGCAGAGCTGCTGAGCATGGCCTGGGGGAGGGGTCAGGGAAGCTAATGCAAGAAGCTGCTGTCACGTCAGAGGTGTTTACAATAGCGTTTTAAGTGTTTTTAAAAAGAAGCAATGGGTTTGTAAGAAATTAGGAGGTCAGTGGTGAGAATTCAGTCTCTCTCCCTTCTTGATCCTGAGGCAACTGTTGTTACAGATTTTTGTTCATCCTCCGGATAAGCTGTGTGTTCACAGTGTACATAGAATGTACTGGGTTTTAGATTGAGCCATTCTTAACATGTAAACAGCTGCTTTGAAAACAAATAGGTCTCCCAAATCAGGTGTTTTGCAGGAATACTAGATGTGTTTTACTCTTCAAGTTTTGGAAACCTTGAATTAAGACGAAACTAATGGATTTCTTCTTTACAGGACTTCTCAGAGCCTTTAATGTACTAATATGCACATGGCTCACCTAGAAAAGGGTGTAGACTGCAATATTTGCCCAAATTATAATTATCTGAGTATACAACTTTTTGGGGGTGGGAGTTGTGTGCAAAACTGAGACATAGTGAACTCAATTTGGGAAATACTGTGTTTGAGAATGCTTTTTTCTATTTATATTCTCCTTGTAACCATTTTTACTACGTTAATTTGTCTAGCAAAGTCTTCATGCTTGAAACTGAATGCAGTTCTTATTGGATCATCAAAGATTCCCACTTGTGGTCACATCATTGGTTGTGGAGGTTTAGTTTGCCGTGTGGCGTGTACAGTGAGATTGCATTCTCTGGGTTCTTCGCATTCTTATAATTTTGCAGACTTTAGATGGGAGGAAGAGCAGGGTAGGTGGGAATCCTGTTGCTGACCAAGGGAAAGACCAGAGACCGGGAGACTGGAGGGGTCTTTGTGTCCAAATGTTTGTCTGCGTCACATTCCCTGGAAGTCCGCTGCAAAGTCACACAAGGGTCGCATTATGCAGGCTGTGTTTCTGTGCTGTTTGACAGCATGCTAGATACACCTCCTCCTGGAAACAGCTGTGTGTGTTTGGGCAGTAGGATTCTGGATTTTTTTTTTTTTTTTAACATACAAGGTTGCTGCTCCAGCCCAGGCTCCTGCACAGCCAGTCTTTCAGAGAACCACCGGCTAACTCACTTATACCACCCCTCCTCCACATCCTTGACCCACTCCGTGGCTGTATAGCCAGGCACAGGCTGAAGAAGCTTGGAGTAGATACAGGCTTTGTGCCAGATGTGGGTGACTGCCTTTTAGTGAGGTTACAATTGTGTGTTATTTTTATTAGTTTACTGTGGAATTTCTAGCAACCATGAATCTTTTAAAAAGTGTTTATTGGTCACAAGATAATTGGGCCAGGCATTGCCTTTATCTCTAACTTTCACCTAATCTGCAAGACAGCTGTGTTATTCATCGTCTAGAGGAAGAAATGGGGGCTCAGAGAACTTAAGTAACCTGTCTGAAGCCACACAGCTACACCTGTTTACCCCAGCCTCCTAAGCCAGGCAGGCTGCTGTTCCCGAAGTGCCTAAGCCCATGGCCAGCCATTATTGGAGGGATGGAGCCTGGCCTTTTGGTGTGATGGGACAGCTTGACCTTAAATAACCTAGAGGAAAGCTGGTGCATCCTCGTTTAGGAACACACTGCTAGAAAGGTGTCCAGGATGTGGTAGTCTCTCCGGAAGGAGGCCTGCCAGAATAGCACAGCCTGTGGCCACATGCGGACTTTTCAGCTCCCCAGGCCCTTGGGAGGTAGCCAGCAGTGGGGGACGTGGGCTGGCTGCCGGAGAGCGCTGGCCTGGCGTGGTGTGATGTGCTGCCCCCGTCGAGGAGTGTCACAATCGGAATGCGTGGGCACATAGCGTGCAACTGCTTCTGGCTGGGGATATTCTTTTTGGCTTTTGAGCCAAGGCAGAGATGATCTTTGTGTCATTCCTGGCATGTCCAGGCAAGATGTGGATGTTCTTAGTAGACAAGCTCTGCAGAGAGTTTCTGACTCTCCTGGAGTCTGGCTATTCAGCCAGGAGTGTGCTATTTGACGTGTGCTTCAAGCCCCCAAACAAGGGTGCTTGAATGTTTAAAGCTGGACTGATGTGGCTTTTCAAAATGGAACCGGAAATGAAAGGATATTAAATTGCAGACGCCCACAGAAAAGAGTGGTTTCCACTGACTGACTAAACTTTTTTTTTTTTTTTTTTTTTTGCTGATAGTTGTTGAAAGTAGGGAGAGTAAAAACATCTCTTCCAGCTCTTTCTCCTTTGTTCCCTTGTTTTGATGATGAGTTATTTGGGAGGAGGGTCTGGAAGTTTGGAAGGAGCCTGCCACCCAGGCGAATACAAGCGCAAAACTCATGCCTCAGCATGTGATTTAATGAGCATGTGGTGGGCAGTGGAGGGGCCTTCTCAGGGGCAACAGAAAAAAAGGAGCATTAGGAAAACCCACAGAAGGCAGAACAGAACCAACAAAAATTGGGCTGGGGAATGAAAATCCCTCCAAAAGGCAGCTCGTCATGTGGGCCCAGCCTCCGCAGGGCCATTTAAGAACAACCTGATGAAGCTGCATGAATGCCTGCCACGTCCCTGGGCCCAGTGCCTAACTGGGTGGCTCAGAATCTGGGCCCAGTCCCGCCCCCAGCATCACAATTGTGCGTGGAGGGTTCTCCATTACTCAGACTGCCCCCGTCCTTCCTGAAGGTGGTATTCTTGACCTTTGTAATGAGGTGGAAGTTACTGTGGACATCTGCTGTCAGTATCCACTTGACATTCACCTACCCCCATTTTCTGGGAGCAACAGCTGGCATTTCCTTTGGGGATCTACATCTTCCCCTGTCGGACTGCCTAGGTAGGACTGATGGTCAAAGTGCCCCACCCATCGTGGCCGAGGAGTAGACCCCTGACCAGTTAGGGCAAGCAGATGCTGCCCTTAGGCCCACGGACTGCAGCTGGATGGTACCTACAGAAGGACTAGGGTGGGTGGAGCTGCTGTGGCCCCTGCTGCTGAGACCCTGCCTGAGTTCTGCTTTTCCTCCCATTCTTGGAGCTCCCCTAACATCTCCAGTGATGTTTCTGGGCTTGTGACCAAAGGACTGTTTCTCTGCTTCTTCCTGCTGAGCAGACACGTGTGCACTCACTTTGTCTGCTGGGTTTTAAGACCCAGGAGAACTTTTGAGAGGAGGCTTACTGAGTGGTTCCCTCTTGCCTGGTCTGCTGCCTCCCCTGAGCTGGAGGACAGTGGGTGTCCCCCTGCAGGCCTGTCCCCTGACCCGGCTAGACACCCTTTATGTTCTTCTGTCCTAGATTTGATACTCGGGGCCAGCACTGGTCTGGAGAGGGAATGCCAGCTGCAGGAAGTAGGGACAGCGCGCATATAAACATTTTAATAGAAAGCAGCTTTGAGGGCAAACTAGTTCAGCTTCAGATGCAGACTGTTTCCAAATGTGTTTAATGTGAGCCACTCACTGCCTGTGTGTGCAGAATATTTTTCACTTTCATCCAGTGGCAGCCTTTTGTCTGTGCAGTTTTTATTTCCTGAGCAGTTCAGAAGCAGAGAGGGGGTGGGGTGGGGGAAGGGAGAGAGAGATGTAAAAGAGAAAGAGCTATTTGTTTTTAGGCCAGAGTACAGGGCAGAAATACTGGGATGTCCTCAAGAAGGTAGGAGGGGAAAGTTACTTTTGTTACAGCTGTTTTTTCCAGCATTGCTGATTAAGGATCTTAGAGAAAAGCATCTTTCAGATCAGGTCCCATTCATCCTATATAAAAGCCTTTCCAGATATCCCACTGTTCGGACAAAGAGATGACTCCTTACCAGGGCCTCGAAGGCCCATCCTGGCTGGGTGCGCCCCTCCTTCCCCCGTCCCAACCTCCCCTCCTACCGCCACCCCTCACCCACCCTGCCCAGCCGCCCCCTACGAGCCAGGGCTGTTTCCCTGGGGCCTTGGCCAATCCCTTCCCCTGGGGTGTCTGCCTCCAGCCCCCCACTCAGCTGACCTTGTCCTTCAGGTCTCCATTAAATCCTGCCTTACGCGTCCCTCTCCTGACCCGCACACATAACCCAGAGATGATAATGTCCCACTGTCCATTTCCCCTCCTCGTGTCTTGGTCACAGTTTATGGCCGCCTCATCTGTTGGCTGGTTGAAGTTCAGCTGTGCTGCTAGGCCGTGAGGGACACACCTGCGCTTTTCACTGTCAGGTGCCAGGTGCACAGCGACAGTAGCCTGAGTGTGACGCTCAGAGCTGTGCACTCGGAAGGAAGCCAGGCCAGCTGCTTCGTGGAAAGCAGAGTGGGGAAGGCCCCGGGGGCTCCTGCCTGAGCTTCTCCCCCATTTTCAGATGAGAGGTGATCGTGCAGAGGGCTGGTGCCGACACCCGTCTCTTCCCCTGCCTGACTGCCTGGATGGAGTTTGGGGCTATGGTAGGTCTGTGGTCTTTGGAAACTCAAAGCACTGGTTAGGCAGTGAGGTTTCCTGTGGGTGCTTTTCCCTGACGCCGGCAACCAGGTAAATATTTGGAAACAGCCTCGTGGAGGCTTGTGAGGTGGTTTTCTCCCCGCTCTGTCCCCCTTTGGGCCAGCTGGCACCCACAGATGTGTGTGAAGTGGCGGAAGAGTGAAACTGCTGGGTTCTGGAGCTGCTCTGTTTGCAGAGGGTCTTTTTCCTGCTGAGCTTGCTGATGGCGCAGGAAGGCTGACATCCCTGATCTTTGTGAGGTTCAGAGCAGGGTCACTTGGGGGGTGGGGGGGCCGGCCTTCCATGCACAAGTCCCAGGAGCTGCTGAGCAGATGCTGGGCCTCCCCAGGGAGGAGGCGATGGCCAGGGAGGGGACGGGCGTGTGCTCAGCGTGACTCATGCGGGTCCTCCTCAGGCAACCTGACTGTCAGACGCGCTGACCACGGCACAGGAGTGTGTCCAAAAGTGGATCAGATAACACAGAGGCTGTCCTGGAATCACTTCTCATCTTCTGGAGTCTGTCAGTCACTCTCGTAAAGCCACTGGGAGCCTGGAATGCAGACTGCTCTGCCATAGTTACCCTCTTATTTTGGTTCTGTGTTTTTCCATGTTGGATTCTTTCCCCCCCACTCCCTCTGTACTGGTCTTTTTGTGGTCTCTCTTCTTTTTCTCCCAGAACTCAGAGGGCTACCACTGCATTTGCTAAAGACACCACAGACCCGATTGACGTCATGAGGCTTCTATTACCATATTGATTTTTACCACTTTTAGGGGGTGGGGATCAATATTTCATCAGGTAATGTAAATCCAGACAGTGCAGTGGAAGCTGGCTCTTACTCCTCTGCATCAGCCTTCTGATGGGGACGTGTCCCCTTACTGTCCCGGTTGCAGCTCCTTTTGGTATGTGAAAACGTTTCTATTCTCCAAACTCTCAAAACTGGAGCCCTTGTGTGTTCTCTGGCCCCATTTCAAGAACTTAGTTGATTGTTAAGGAAATTCTTTGGCTATATTTTTCTCTTAATATGGTAATGCCTTTTTTCACTTTGGCACTGTCTTTTCAGTGAATTGGAGTAAGCCTATTATTTATGGTTCTGACAAGGCAGTTCCCAGGTTGTTGGGACTGAATTTGTAGGTGCCCCATTGGGAAAGTTTCCTGTCCTCTTCACTGAGGGGGGATGTAAACTGGTTCCACTTAACAGTTTAATTAGTATGTGACACTGTGTTAGAGTCCAAGGTTGGCCAATTATATATAGCCCATAGTCCACATCTGGCCCTCCATCTGTTTTTGTAAATAAAGTTTTATTGGAGCACAGCTATGTTCATTTATTTCCGTAGAGTCTATGGCTGCTTTTGCCCTGCAACAGCAGAGTCAAATGGTTGGGATAGAGGCCATATGGCTCGTGAAGCCAAAAATATTTACTTTTTGGCCCTTCACAGAAAAAATTTGCCGACCCCAGTGGTAGATGGTTAATGCTTGTCCTAGATGAGGTGACAGTGGCTTGGAGGTAGACATGCTCATGAGAACCAAGTGAGTGAAACATGAAGTGACCAGGGAGAACAGGAACAGGGAAGCTGATTTCCTTCGCACTTTCTTGTGGGGAAGATTTTGCTTCTTTGCTGAAGATGAAGCTTTGGTTTTGCCAGATTGTCTTAGTCTTTTGTGTTGTTATCACAGAATACCACAGACTGGGTAAGATATAAAGAAAAGAACTTTATTTCTCACAGTTCTGGAGGCTGATAAGTTCAGTATCAAGGTGCCCGCCTCTGGCGAGAGCCTTCCTGCTGCCTCATCCCATGGTGGGAGGTGGAAGGTCAAGGGAGCTTGAGAGGGGATGGGGAAGGGGCTGGAATCACCTTTCGTCAGGAACCCACTCCCCCAGGAACTCACCCATTCCCTCTGCAACAGCATGAATCCACTCATGAAGGCAGAGCCCTCAGGGCCTAATCACCTCTTGAAGGTCCCACCTCTCAACACTGTCACATCGAGCATTAAAGTTTCCAACACATGGACTTTGGGGGACGCATTCAAGCCACAGCACAGACTAAGCAGAGAGAGGCCTTGCTTTTGCCCATTTCTGTGTGATCTCAGTAGAAAGAAGTTTATCAGAATTCCAAGAAATTTTGCAAATCATTATCCAATGTTAATATGCTAAGGGATCTTTTAAGGTCAGGTTTGTTCATTCTTTCAGTTATTCCGTGTTCATTTACTGGTTTCATGAATGTTTACTGAGCATCTGTCTTGACTAAACCCTCCATTAGGTACCGAGGATGCAAAACCGGTGGGGAAGATCCGTGGAGCTCCAGATCAAGCGTGGGAAACAGATGAAGTGTAATCATATGGCGATAAGTACAGTAAAGGAAGCAAACAGAAGAAGGGGTAGCAGGCATCAGGGGCTGGGAGACCTCCCTAGAGAGTGTAGGCAGGGGAGCCTAGCTGGGGAGGTGACATCCTGGCTCAGATGAGGACAGAGAGAGGGGGACAACTGGGGGACAAGAGTTGTGAGTGGAATTGTTTCGTTTTCCTTTTCTGCCCAGCCTGGAGAATCTGGATCTCAGATCAAGTGCAAACTGTTATTTCCCAGTGAATTTATTAGAACCCTACAGATCACAAGCCAGTATTTCTAATTAGCTAGCTGGTCTCTCTGCAGATTACCTCTACATTTCTTACTGGCCTTGGTTCTCTGGGGTTCATATTCTGGAAAGCTCCAGTGTCTTGTTGTAGTCAATCTCCCAAGAGTCTGAAAATACAAAGGCTCATAATGATCTGGCCACATCTGGCAGGAGATATGCAGTTTTCCATAACTGGTTTCCTAAAACCATCCAGGCCACTTTCTGTGGCAAGGGAGAAATAAGACCTTCTGGTGAATCTAGGACAGATTATTCTAATAAACCTGCTAATTAACAAGTCACTTTTGTTAAAAAAGGCACTAGGATCTGATGACAGGGACACGTGACTCATGGGATTTTCATCTTTGCTTTTTCTGCCAGGCAGCTCACAGAATCCATTGGCCCTGTGGTTAGAATTTTTTCTGTGCTCTCATCTTATGCCATGAATATATATTTAGTTAATCTGTTATAATGTGCCCTATGCCGTTGACCGTCTCAAATTATTTTTATGCAGAGGAGGTTATCCATATCTAAAACATTTGCAAATAAATTTGGAAAGAATGATATACATCTTGGGCAGCTTCCCTGCAGAGAGGGCCTACACAGGCTCTAGGTGGTCACGGGTTATAAGGAGGCAGGGCGCCTTCGGTTCAGTTCCACAGACACTGAGGGGCTGCTGTGCTGGACGCTGAACCTACCATACAGAGTCGCACCATAGCGCTTTATTACCACGTAGAGCTGGTGGATATTAGCTGTTCCCTCTGCCTCCCTGAGCCCTTGCAGCTTTAGACGGCTGAAAGCCAGGCCACGTCCAGAGTCAGTTACCCAGGCTGAAATGCCAAGCCTTGGCTAACCCCAGTCATTACCCAACTTTAAGATCCCGATGGGTCTTTTAAGATCTTGTTTGTTCTTTCTTTCATTGATTCACTTAGTCATTCATTGATTTTTGTAAATATTTATTGAGCATCTGCCATGGCCAAACGCTGTTGTAGCAGCATCGGCCACGCTGAGGTCAGTGGATAGAAGTGGATGGATCAGAGGGGACGACGTAGGAGGAAGACAAGAGTGAGACTTGACCAGGACAATGCTTCTCCTCCTCTGAATGCATTGTCGACATTTTGTGGTTAAAACAACAAGAGTAAGGGAGTGTTTGAGATGGCAGACATTTCTTGACACAGCTTTTAGGAGACTAAACATTATGGTGGTGTCCATAAACAGAGAGGGGGAAGGTGGTTTCACTTACTCGCGCTCTCTCTCTGTTTTTGCACAGCACCCTCTGTTCCCTTTCTTCTTCTCTCTCTTTCCCTCTGTCTCCCCCTGCTTCTCCTGTCTGTCCCGCTCTACCATCCTCCTGTCCGTCCTGCTCTTCTACTCCCATCCCTCAGCAGCAGTAACAACATGTTGGTTGTGGAAACAGTTGACGGTGACTTGATCACTGCGTTCTCCTGAGTCCGCACATGTTGGTGATCTCAGTGCCCATGTAGCAGATCCTTCCTGCCTTAGTCCATTTTCTGTTGCTTATAACAGAATACCTGAAACCGGGTCATCTATAAAGAAGTGGAATTTGTTTCTTACAGATCTGGAGGTTCGGAAACCTGAGGTCAAGGGGTTATGTCTAGTGAGGGCCTCCTTCCTCGTGGGGACTCTGCAGAATTCTGGGGAGGCCCAGAGTATCACGTGGCGAGAGGTCTGAATGTGCTCACGTGTTCTGTTCCCTTCCTCGTAAAGCCACCAGTCCACTCCCATGATTACCCATTCATGAGCGCGTAGACCTCATGATCCAGTCGCCCCTTAAAGGCCCTGCCTTTCAAGTAACATAGTCAGATTTCCCACTCTCTCAATACTGTTACAATGGAGATGAAGTTTCAACATGAACTTTGGAGGGGACAGACATTCAAACCATAGCACTGCTCCGGCCTCTTGACTCCTTGGTCTTGCCCCTCTGCTCACCGCAGCCACCCTTCCTGACCTTGTCATCACTGATAACCTCCACTGTCTCTAATCCGAATCCCAAGCATCTCACTCTTGGCCCACCACCTCCTTCTCTGGCAGGGCTGGCTTCATGGGCCTGTGTCCTGTGCCTACAGGCCTTGTGCTCAGAAGGGCCTGTGTGCACAGACGTTGCCATCCCAATTTTATCTCTGAATTTGTGCTTTGTACGTGAAGTTGGGTGAGACAATGGAGAGTGCTCAGAGGCTTGGAGCCTTGCTCAGGCATGATTCCTCCTACTGCCTTCCCACTCCCCCGTCCCCTGGGATCTCTGGCCCGGCCTGACCTTCCCCTCCCTGTCTCTGTGCAGTGATCATTGCTTCCCTTCATCCCTGAAAGGGGTGTGGGCATGGGTGGTTCGGAGTTAGACATGCACCCCACAGCATCTCAGGCAGCACGTGGTGCAGGACTCAGGCTGACAGTGCCAGCATGTGTTCTGTGGACCATTAGGCCAGGGCAAGCCTTGCCCACCCTGATCCAGGTACCTAGTGCGTTCTGGCACAGAAGTGGCAATGCCTTGGGGTCATGCATCCTCTGTAGGTTGGAGTGGTGGGCCCTTGGAAAGGGGAGATGCCATGCGCGGTCTGGTAGCTGGCGGATGGCGCACTGAGTCATGAGGCCCCTGGGTGTCCGCACTCCCTGCTTTGTGAATGTCTTTGCTCCCGAAGGACTAGGACAACTAGCAAATAAAAACTTCATGATAGACTGAGAGAGGGAATACGGAAGGAAGGAAAAAGTTATATATTAGTACCTTTAATGACACCTTTTAATCCACTTTACGAAAAAGGACCTGCATTTTTTAATTTAATTTTATTTATTTTTTTTATTTTTGGTACTGGGCCCTGAAAATTTTGTAGCTGGTCCTGCCCCTAAATAGCCCACCTCAGCCAATCTTCGGTTCATGTGCGTCCACAGTCCACTGACCCACTGCCTTTCCCTGCCCCTCACCTGCTCTTGGCTCACTTCCCTCTTTACCCAGATTGGCTCACTCGCTCTCAAGCAACTCTTTAGATACTAACATCCCCCTAAATGACACTTCTCCAGCCTAGTGTGTTTTTCCTCTTGGGGCATGCAAGTTCTAAGGCACTGCTTCTTGCTGGGTATGGGGGACATGCTATTTTCTCCATTGCATATTTTTTAAAGAAAATGAAAGGTTAGCATAACTGTTTCCAGAAGGCACGTTGAATCACTCAGTTGAGTTGCAGCCAGTTGCTGCAACATGAGCCTTTGAAGCAAACTTCAGCCAACACAGGGCCAGCTTGGAAGCTGCTGAGAATGACTGTGTTGGGCAGCTAGTGCATGCAGGGGATTCTGCAGATTCAGCAACAAAATGTTTTTATAACTCACAGGCACTTTGTACTTTTCAAAGGAGAGAAAGAAGTAACTGACTTGGCTCATTAGGTTAAAAAAAAAAGTAGTTAGTTTTCCCTTAGTTTGGTTTTATTGGTTAGTCTGATTGCTCTTCTTTCCAGGCTTCAGGGAATAAGGTTGTGATCAAGTGTGCATCTGAGGGCTGTGTCTTAGTCTGTTTTCTGTTGCTCATAACAGAATACCTAGGGCTAGGTCATTTAGAAAGAAATGAAATTTATTTCTTACAGTTTTGGAGGCTGGGAAGTCCAAGGTGCAGGGGAACATCTGGTGAGGGCCTTCTGGGTGAGATCTCTCTACAGAGCCCCATGGTGATGCAGGCATCACATGGGGGGGGTCTAGGCAGGAGCATTTTATATGCCCACTTAACTCTCCTTATAAAGCCCCCAGCCTACTCACTGATAGCCCACTAAACATTAACTTATTACTCCATGAATAGGTTAATCCATTCATGAGGGCATGGTCCTCACAGTCCAATCACCTCCTAAAGGCTCCACCTTTCAAATACCATATTGGGAAGTAAATTCCACTTGAGCTTTGGAAGGGAGAAACATTGAGACCATAGCACGCTGCTAGGCAAAGCCCCTGAACAGAAGCTGAAATATTATTGGGATATTGCTTTTCATGGTACTGTCTAGAGATTTGTCAGCCAAGCCAACATCTGGAGAATTCCAGGAATTCCCTCTCCTCTTGTGCCTGTAGAACATCTGGCCGCATGAGGGAGTTGTATGAAAAGAGATTTATTAACAGGCCCTGGTGCCTGTTTTGATCTTACCCATTTAAGTATTTCCTGCTTGTAAATTTGTTTGGAAATCAACCAGGCCTTCTGGAAAGAACCCTAATTGTCAGAGCTGAGATACTGGATATTATAAAGCTCAACTCCCCTATTTTAGAGTTGGTAAAACAGAGGCCAGAGATGTCAATCAAGAGGCCCAAGATCACAGAGAAAGTAAATACAGAACCAAGACCAAACCTAGATGTCCTGCTGCCTGGGACAGTGTCCTCCCAGCATATGTGGAGCCCGAGGTGGCAGTGTGTGTGCATGTGCACGTCTATGTTTGGTCTAAATCAGCACTTCTGCACCACATCGGTTGGTGGTGTGTGTGTGTGCATGCATGTGTGCATATGCACGTGTGTGCTTAGTCTAAATCAGCACTTCTGCACCACATCGGTTGGTGGTGTGTGTGTGTGCATGCATGTGTGCATACGCACGTGTGTGCTTAGTCTAAATCAGCACTTCTGCACCGTGTTGGCTGATGTGTGTGTGTGTGCATGTGTGCATACGCACGTCTGTGTTTGGTCTAAATCAGCACTTCTGCACCACCTCGGTTGATGCTGAAGAAGAGCCCAAGGCCAGCCATCAGCCTGGGGCATCACCCAGCACAGGCCCAGCTCTTCTGCTTTGGTGGGATTCTGGCCATTCGGGTTCATCTGTACTTCAGTTATGGACTCCTGGCACACACAGAGCCCTCAGGGCTGAGGCTGTGCAGACAGGCCGCCTTTACTCTTCAGCCCAGGCTTGCTGAGGATAAGACAGACTCCCACAAAGATACCATCGGATAAACAGCGTAGCCACACCTTTCCCTCGGGGATCCACTAACAGCTTTCTTTGGCTGGCCTCTGTTCCTATGTTTCTTAAACTCCCCCATTGCCCTGTTTTATGTTGTACCCGCTCCCATCGCTTGTCCCTTTGGAGTGATCTGGATCACAGAGCAGCTCTGTCCTTGCTGGCTGGCCATCTGAGGCTGTGGACGGTGGGCAGAATGGGCTGGTGAGAAGGACACCAGGAGGGAGGGTTCTAGTCCTACTGCCACCTGCACCTGCTGAGGGGCTATCAGTCCCTCATCTGTCCCACAGCACAGTTGGCTGTAAAGGCTGAGTGTGTTGACAGAGTGTGAGGAAGCACTGGGTCAACCTAGCGCTTGCCAGTAAGGAGTGGGTTTGTTGACACTGGCCTGGCTCTGCTCAGATCACTGTATGTTGCTGTCATTGCCAAGGAGATTTGGTGACCATGGCTTTCCTTGTAAGCAGACTTCTCCTCCTTGCCCCCACCCCTCAAAAAAACTGGCATGAAAGAGAGTACACGTATGAGAGATTTTTCTAAACATTATTAGGTACTGGTATTAGGATCATCACTTTACAACGATCCACTTTCCCCAGGCTTTGGGGATGCTGTTGCCCACCTGCTGGCCTCTTCCCTGCTGGCAGAACCCCTGGTTTGTCTTAGGTCCACCCTGATCCCACCCCGTTCCTGATTCAGGCAGGTCCTGAGGGGTCTCAGGCAGTCAGGGGGGGCCATACTCCCCCCACCAAAGGGGTCGAGGGTGACCTTGTGGCTGTGAGGAGGAACGTACCGAGACACCTGTGGGATTCCTTTGCCCTCCTGGAGAGACATGCGTCCACTGGGCATGTCCTGTCTTTACATGATGTCTAGAACAGTGTGGCTGTCTGGTGGCTGTGAGGACAGGCTGCAGTTGAGGGGACAGGGAGCATCCTTGTTCTTGTTGTTGTCTTTGAGCCTGTGAAGTTATCAGAACTGAGTAAAACATAGCCTGCTCTGAGTTGAGTTTTCTGTTGCTTGTTAGCTGAAAATGCCCTAACTGATGCATGCAAATCATTTTTAGTGTTGACATCTGTCTAGCCCTTACAGGAGATTCTGGGCCTATCTGCCACTGGAGAGGGTGATGGGCTTTGCCTCTTTTTACTGCTGTGTGTCCTGGTGGCTTGTGTGTCTCTCTGCCCGTCAGACAGAAAGCTTGGAGGCGAGGCTGGACTTCCTAGATCTTTAAGTTCCTGGCTCCAAGCACAGGGAGAACTCAGAGAACATCTGTGAGAAAGTTCTCTTCGTGTAGGTGGTGTTTTGTGAAAGCAACGCTGCCCGGCCTGCTTGTTGTCTATTGTTGTAGTTGAAATGAAAGGTAAGAGTCCTCTTTAATCATGCTATGGAACTAAACCTTCCAAGTTTTGGCATTAAATCTAATACGTTCCTTCTCTTCTGCTGGCCTCCCAGGCCCCTCCTGTGTGTGAGAACTGGCAGTGTGATGGACTCCCCTTGGAATATCCCTCATCCTAGAAGGACTTGGGCCAAACACGAGCTGCAGGCTCTCCTGGCAGGGCCCGAGGCCTCCTCCTTGGCACTGGGACAAGTTTGGTTCTGCCCCCTCGCCCCTTCTGTGCATGCCCCTGGCCCGCATCTTTATTTCTCCAGTGGTGTGAGGACCTGACGTGAGGAATGGGACCCGTGTGCCCCCTTCTTCCCCCTCGTCCCTTTGGTCTTTTCATTCGCCAAAGTGGGGTGGACGTCTGCCCTGGTTACTTCTAGGAGTGCTGAGAGGCTCCAGCGAGCTGCTGAGGTGGGTGGAATGGCTGCTGGAGAGGGGCTGGTGACTTCAGGATGGCCTGTGGCTAGTGCCGCTTCAAAGGGAGACTCAGACAGTGGGTCTGCAGTGGGGCCCAGAGATGGCTTTGATGTGGGCGTGGGAGCCAGCCTGCCACAGCACATCAGGGGCGTCAGACTAGAAATGCATGACCCCAGAGTGTCTCGTGGCACCTGCAGGTCAAGGCCATAGTGTGGCTGTGTGCTTCCAGCCAGATCTGCATTTCATCTCCCCCAAATCCCCAGGGAGTGTATGTCTAGACACTATGGAATAAAATGCTTAATTACCAAGTAGGAATTTGGCCAGCAGAGGTGTAGCTGCCTAGGAGACAGGCCCGAGGTGAGGAGGGCAAGTTAGGAGGTGAGGAGGAGCCCTGCATGGATGTGGAGCGAGGCTCAAGAGCCTGAGGCTTGTGCACCCAGCACCTGTGGGGAGCAGAGGCCACATGGCCCCCAAAGGGCAGGTTGTCCTCGTGGAGAACCCTAAGTCCGGCCTGGCTGACACATCTGCACCACATCACTCCCTTGCAGAAATTTCTGCGTATAGTTAAAATTCTGGTTAATGCATCCTGGGAGTATAGGGCTGAGAGCTGAGAAGCTTGTTCTCTAGTTTGGCCAGGCTGCTCACTGGCTGTGAGAAGTCCCTCCATCTCTGGGCCCCCATTTCCACATCTGTAAACTGAGGGGAAAATATGGCCTAACTCCTGAGGTTGCCATGAAAGAGCTTTGATATCTGGCAGCAAGAAGTTCGTTCCCTTCACATAAATGCAGAGTTTACATTATAGGACATCCCCCTACCCCCTCCATATGTGTCTGCCTGCTTAGTTCTGTCTTACAAATGAATACAAACTTAATCGAGATGCTAACTGGTGTGCAGGTTTGATTACATGTCACCTGTGTTTCCACGCCTTCTCCTCTGTGTTCAAGTGAGGACAAGTCCTTGGGGAGACCCTCTGGGCTCACTAGTATCCCGCTTGTCCAAGGCCGTGAGATCACCCAAGTGTGGACGGCTGTGCTGCACGTGAGCAGGCTTGTGCATGGGGTGCTCTGGGCCCTGCCAGTGAGCAAGCAGGAGCTGCATGCAGGTCCTCTCCTTGCCTCTCCTCGCCTCTCCTCCTGGTGTCTCGACCTTCTGTCCTCACAGTTTCCCCCAAAGCGTTTGCTGCCCCCCAGCATCCTCGGGGCCTGAGCTCAGACTTTGGACAAGAAGAGCTGGAGGCAGAGCCATCTTTGTGTCTCTGCTCCTCCAGGCCCTGGAGACGTATGGCCTGGTCTGGCTCCCTTCCTGGGAGGTGGAGGTGGGTGGGTGGGGGACGAGCTACATGCTGATTAAGATCTCCACAGTAAGTCCTGCCTCGTCACTTTCTCACGTGGTTCCCAAGTGCAGCTGAGCTGGTGTGGCTGGGCCCCCCTTCTGTGTTGGAGCCTGACCTCCTGCCCTGCAGCTGTTTCCTGGGGCAGCCAGGCTGACCCAGCCCCAGCAGCCTCTGCCACCCCGTCCTTTTGCCCACCCTTCATGCCCAGCTCCGAAGGCTTCAAAGACACGACTCCAGCCAGTCCTGGGCCCTGAAGGAATGGTGGAGTCCCCAGTGGGCCTCTCCCTGTGTGGCCGTGTGCCCATCGCCGGCCCTGACTCCTGTCCCACCCGGGTGCTGTGATGGCTGATGTCATTCCTGGCAGGGGCTGCTGGCACAGGCCCAGGGTAAACACTCTGTGGCTGAGCTTGCTGGAGAGCCATTGGGCACCGAGGAGCTTGAGTCGCAGGGGTTGCATGGGGAATGCTACCCCCAGCAGCACCCCATGCTTCAGCCTCAGGTGACCCCAAGGGGAAGGGATCACTGTCAGGCAGACCCATGCTAAGGCTGGTAATGCTGACCAGCTTGTGGGTCATTGGTGGGGTTTCCCCATTGGGTTTGTGCAGACCCCAATACTGGTAACAGTAGCCAGCACTTAGATGATGTTTACAGGAGCAGGCGGCATTCACAGAGCCGTCCAGGTCTTAAGTCACTTAATTCTCACAGCAGACCATTGAGGTAGGTGCACTATGTTGCTTCCATTTTCCAGATGAGAAAACTGAGGACCTGAGTGGTTGCTAGCTCAGGCCGGATCTAAATCAGGCAGCCCAGCTCCAGGTCTGTGCTCTTGACCACAGAGGGTGCTCTGCTCAGTGTCTGAGGCCTTCCTCCCCCTCACGTGGTCGGTTAGAGGCAGCCTTAGGTCCTGCACCTTTTCCTCAACATTCCTTTCTTCTTCTGTGAGTTTTCTTACCCAGCGTCTTCCTTATTTGGTGTGTGTTGGGTGATATAGGCGGCGTGGTGCTGTGTAGTGGATGAGAGAGTCTGGGTTCGGGGCCAGGGTTGCAGGTTTCAATTCCTTCTCTGTGTCAAGTCACTCAGTCTTTTGGAGCTTCAGTTTCCTCATCTGTTAAATGGGCATAGTGTTCACCCCACCTCCTCAGCTAGTGTCTGCTCCATCCCTGGCGGAGGAGATGCTGAAATAGAACATGAGCACTCCCGGTTGCAGTCACCACGAGGGCTGGCCTCGCTCTCTGCTTTCTGGACCCAGTCCGTGTTGTTTAGGGTGGCTACTCATTCTGACTCAATGAACTAAGGCCAAAGGAACCGGGGAGATTTGCTTGTCTCTGAAGAGTTGTTTGGGGCTCCTGACTCTGCCTGGCCTTTGCAGGGACTGGGGGTCAGGGCTTCTTGGGCTGCTGTCAGCCCACCCAGGCCAGGCAGCACAGGCATTTGATGGAGAGGAGAAACAGCCACCGCTTGGGACTTGGTGTCCCTGGTCCTGAATGCCTGCTGTCCCACCCTCCAACCCTGCACCTCACCAGCACTGCCGTGTACTTAGCACAGGTGGTGCCGAAGTGAGCCAGGGCAGTCCCCTGCCTGCAGAGCTCCCCCAGTGCTAGGGGACTTGGGAGGGTTACGTATGTGATAACTGGGGGCAAGTTCCATGGCTGGTCCCTGCGCTGGCTCGAGATCCTTCCCTGGGGCTTTGCTGTCTAAGACCATTCCAGATAGTCTTGCCCAAAATCCTATATCCATTTTGTGTCCCTGTGTCTCTTGGCCTTTGAGGTTTCAGAGCAAGTCTGTGCTGATAGCTTCAAGATGGGCTGAGCCCCCGAAATGGCCTTCAGCAGCCTCCCCACGTTTTCCGTGATGTGCAGCTCCCATGTTCACTCGCTTTCTAACAGCTTGCGACGTGTGGACTATAGTGGGTGGGAAAGGGTGTGCGGTCCGTGCCCCCGGGAGATGGACTGTGGTCTTTTGACCTTGGTTCCCTGTGAGGCCTGGTGTTCCCTAATGGCCTGTCACTGCATGGTACTCCACAGTATCTGTGCAATTGTCCCTTAAATTAAACACATTGAGCAATGCCAGCTTTTGTGGTTCCAGGGAAAGCTGCCTGTCCTGCTGCTTGGCCGCTCCTCGGAGCTGAGGCCAGGAGAGTTTGTGGTCGCCATTGGGAGCCCATTTTCCCTTCAAAACACGGTCACTACCGGGATCGTCAGCACCACCCAGCGAGGTGGCAAAGAGCTGGGGCTCCGGAACTCGGACATGGACTACATTCAGACAGATGCCATCATCAACGTGAGTCTCCATCCCTCTGCACTGGAGGGGAGTCGGGCAGGTTTTTTGCCAGTGGAAAGCCCGGCTTAGGAACCAGGGGTGGAGTTGGGATCCTCATGGTGTTGTCGAAGGGGTTCCCTCTGACCCCCTCATGCAGATGAGACCTAAGGTTGTCAGCTTTCAGCAGGAGGGCAGCTCACCTCATGCAGACTCATGGCCTGGAAGAGGTGAGAGCTCTGCCCTGTCCGCTTGCAAAACAAGCCGCCATCCGCCCTGCAGTCTGAGTATTATGCCTGCACCGTGAAACCTGTCTATGAGGCAGGGATTGCTCCACACCATTCCATAAAGGGAATCTCTTTAAAATCACATTGTTCCACTTCGGTGCTCTCCCTATAGGAAGGACGTTTCTGTAAAGCAATGTTTTTCTCCCCCACATCTAAGAAATAAGAAACACAGTGTGTTTTATGCACTTGCTATCTCTAATGGGTTTTATTCCCAAGTTTTCTTGCAATCTGCATGGAGTAATGGAACTAGAACGCATGTGCGGATTCCAGCCCTAGCAGCAAAGCAGCTGTGGCACAGAGGGGGCTGTGCAGATTCAAACCACTGTAATGCTGCAGCAGCACGTGGGTGGCCAGCCGTATCCCAAGAGGGAGAAGTTGTGTTCAGTGCTTTGGGATGGTCACAGGTGGCTCTTGGGCTCCCGAATTCCCATTTATGGCGCACGTAAAACTTTCTGGAAATTATCAAGTTCCTCTTTTATAGAAGAATATTAGATCTACAGGAACACATCTCAGGAAAGAACCACACCCCATACTCTAGG
This sequence comes from Cynocephalus volans, assembly GCF_027409185.1. NCBI lineage: Eukaryota > Metazoa > Chordata > Mammalia > Dermoptera > Cynocephalidae > Cynocephalus > Cynocephalus volans. The sequence goes on from NC_084466.1 coordinate 152,006,039, forward strand.
CGCTGTGCTCAGAAGACTGCCAGGCAGGGAGTAGATTAGCCTGTGCTGTGACGCAAACACGTAACCTTTCAACTTCTGCTTAATTTCAGTATGGAAACTCGGGAGGCCCGTTAGTAAACCTGGTAAGGCCTTTAATATCTATGTTGTGTTGTGTGTTTTTATCTATGTATATGCTGTCTTTTTTTTTTCTCTTTTTATTTTTGGCTTTCTTTTCAAACATGAGTTTGCCAAAGCACATTATCTAATCCTTTTAAAGTGAGCTCTGTGAATGCACCATATCCTGGCCAATTAACCTATTGATCTTTTCTGGAAAGAGTAAGGCATGCTGGAGTTGAGGACAGGAGATGTTACACCACAGGACACACTTGTGCTTCAGAGTTTCAGATGAACACTCCAGGTGCAATCCAGGAATAGGTGAAGGAGCAAGCCTTCATGTTGGAGGTGTCGGCAGGGCTGGCCTGTTGCAGAAATCACCTTCTCCACCTTAAGTCTCCTGGGCTGCTGAAGGAGCTGGCTTGGCTCATCTTCCCTCTTTGGGCCAAGGACCTTCCCTAAGAGCTGGCTGGAATGAGGAGGAGTTACCCGCTCACACAGACATCACTTACATCTATGCTTAAATACTTAAGCATACAAAGTGAAGCCTTAGAATCACAGACTGTCAGAGCTGGAGGGCAGCTCAGGGGTCATTTACAGAAATCCCTGCCGTCTTTAACAAGGCCAGGATAGCAAGAACTCCTGGATGGTGCCTGTCCTCAGTGACTGGAGTCTCAGCACTCATGGGATGCAGGAAGCATGCAAGGAGTGATTTACACTCTCTTGGCAGCGTTTCCTTCCCACCAGAGGAAAGGAGGTGGACTGCACCCCTGCTCCGACCTCCGCCTTCCCCAGCCCCTGCAGCACCCCGGGAGCTGCTGCCTGAGTTGAGATGTGCTTTCCTGCTAACAAAGCTTGTCAGCCCTAAACTCTAAGGTTATTTATCCCTGACATCAGCAGAGTCATTTTAAGGTCACTGGAAATGGGAGAAAGGACTCAGATTTTGGAAACGTATTCCTTGTGAAAGGAACAAATATTGTGTATTTTGAAACTCCCTGGGCTTACAGCAAGGTGCCCACTGAGTACCGACCTGGAGTGTGTGTCAGTTCTCCCGTAGCTGAGCACGGCTTATGCCACCCGAGTGTTCTGATGCCTCTCCCTCCTCCCCCAGAACCCCCTCCCTCCGAGGTCCCTCTCGTTCTCTGAAACAGCTCAGAGATGTCTTTCATACAAATTCTCCACTCTCTTTTTGTGTGTGCCTGCTGGTAAACCTTCATGGATTCTGTTTATATCTTGCTTTTCAGGACGGTGAAGTGATTGGAATTAACACTCTGAAAGTGACAGCTGGAATCTCCTTTGCAATTCCATCTGATAAGATTAAAAAGTTTCTAACCGAGTCCCATGACCGACAGGCCAAAGGTAAAGCAAGACCTAGACAGCCTCGGGGCTCTGGAGATCAGGCCTGAGGCTGAGCTGACCTTTGGGGACTTGGGGAAGGGACAAACTACAGTCCCAAAGACCAGCCAAGCCAGCTCCTACCAAGAAGCTGAAGGGAATATGCACTTTATTAAGCCCTGGTATTGCTCATCACTTTATTAAGCCCTGGTATTGCTCATCATTTTTGTCCTGTGATTGTGGAAATTTCACATGGTTCTATCTAACATGTACCAGGCATGATCCTGGGTGATTTCTATACATATTTCACTTAATTTATTCGTTGATGACACTTAATTACTGTGTCCTATCCGGAGGAAATTATTGATCCCATTTTGCTGATGAAAAAAGTGAGATTCAGGGAGCTCATTCATTTCACAAATGTTTATTGACCCATCTGCTCTGGGTCAGGCTGGGGCTTGCAGGGACAGGCCCTTGAGGTGTAATGTAGATGTTCTGCTGGGGGAGGGGGGCTGACAGTAAACAGTCAAACAAATACGGTAATATCAGATAGTGACAAGTGCTCCCAAGACAATAAAGTAGGGTGGCCAGCTGGGCAGTGACTGGAGGGGTGGCTGGTGGAGACAGAGTGGCCAGGAAATGCATCTTGAGCTGAGGCCTAAGTGAGGAGGAGCCAGCAGGCTGGGATGTGGGGACCCATGTCAGACAGGAACAGTGGATTCAGCATCGCTGGTGGCACATGGCCCCTTGAGTGGCCGGTGGGGCTGGAGTGCAGTGGCCGCATGGAGTTATACAGCGTGGGCGTGGAAAGCCGGCTGGCCAGGGCCAGTGAGTGAGGCCTGGGTTGCATTTTAACTGCAGGAAGTTCACGATCTGATTGATGTCTTTGAAAGGCCACTCAGAGGCTGGGAGGCGACCACTGAAGATGGTGGTGGAAGTTGGGAGATCAGTTAAAAGACCCTCCCAGACATCTAGATGAGACAAGAGGCAGTGGGGGCCCCGACTAGGGTGGTGGCAGTGGAGGTGGAGCACAGGGGTCAGCCTGGGGAAGGATCGGATGGCAGGATGAGGCAGTGAGGAATTAAGATCACTCCTACGTTTTGGGGCCATTAGCTGAAACAATAGGACTTTGCCAAGGTCCCATAGCAGGTAGGGGTCCTAACCAGGATTTGAGCCACAATCTCAGTGTATCACCCTCTGGTCCTGACCTCATACTGCAGACTTGGGGATTGGACCCCTGGCTGCTGGTGTCCCCGACACACCCACCAGCTGGGCTGACCTTCTGTTGTCCCTTTGTTGTCACACCAGGGAAAGCCATCACCAAGAAGAAGTATATCGGTATCCGAATGATGTCGCTCACCTCCAGGTGGGTAAACAGGATGTGTGTCTCTGTCTTGAATTTAAATAAACCTGAACTTCAGAAGGCTCTCACTGGCACCCCGGAAAGAGAAACCTTATGCTGCCTTAAGGCATCTCAGTGTCTGCTTAAAATTAAGTAACATTGGGAAAAATCAGCCTCGGCCCCTTTTTGTTTTGTTTTATTCTTCGTTTTTGTTTTCTTCCATCTAGAAGATTCTGCCCTCCTCCTTGAGGGCTGGCCTGAACAGCAGGGGGGGTGGTTCACTCCGGCTCATCCTTCCTCTGGCCACTTGTTCTGCTGAAACCCACATTCCAGGAGTGCACCCCCCACTCCCCCAGCGCAGAGCACCTGCCTTTCATTAGCTCTGCAGCACCTGGGCTGCGGCTCCAGGAATGCCAGGTCAGGCCCCGCAGGAGGGAGGGGAGTGACTGATGGGCTTGTTTTCCCCCCCGAGCTGGTGGGGGTTGCAGCCTGTGGTTGCCAGGCTCATGACATACTGGTGTTTTGATCTGGATGAAAAACTCGGGTGTGATCTCATGAGTCCTGGTAGTGGACTCGGCGGCATGGCTGAAACTGTTGTAGGGAAAGCAGGTGGAGAGCAGAGTGATGTAACAGATATATCTGTGTGTTGGTTCTTATGATCAATTAACTTTTTACCGATGGTGAAAATATTGATACATGTTATGAATGGTGGTACACTTCTTAGCAGTCCAGAAGATGAGATGATTCGCCAAGATTAAAACGTGCATCAGTTATTTGTCTTTGGAACTAGGAGAGACAGAGGTGTAGAGACAGAGCCTAGGCCTGGGGTCCAGCTGTCAGGGATCTCACCCCAGCTCTGATGCTTCCTGGCTTACGGCCTTGGGAACAAACTGACCTCTGAGTGCCTCAGTGTCCCTCCTCCAGGATGAGGATGACAGTGCAGGCATTTCTGGTATGTGAGTGGTGGCAGTGATCACCAGCCACGATGACGCTAGCAACCACTGATCACGTGTTTACTCTGTGCCGGGCACGGGGCTTACCTAGATGTCCTCTTCTGATCCTCACAACAACCCACACTGTAGAGTTCGGTTACTAACACCATTTTGCAGGTGAGGAAATGAAAGCACAGAGAGGTTAAGCAACTGCCCAGGGTAACACAGTTAGCAAGTGGCAGAGCTGGGGCTGCAAACCAGGTCAACTGTACTGACTCCATAAGTGGTAGCTACTATTAATTAATTAATTAATAATAGTAATAATAATGATTAAAGCACTTTCCTGGCTGTTACCGAAGGAATCTTTGACTCTAGGAGATAGGCAATTCTAAGTAGAATCAGAACTCCTGGAGGAATTTTACTGTAAACTCCGGGACAGGAGGGGAACTGGCTGAGAGCTGAGTCTCAGCGGAAGGCCTGTTGTTATTTCACATTAACATGGGTGCTATTTCTCCTGAGCAGCAAAGCCAAAGAGCTGAAGGATCGCCACCAAGACTTCCCAGACGTGCTTTCAGGAGCATATATCATTGAAGTAATTCCTGATACCCCGGCAGAAGCGTGAGTTAAAATCATTTTCCCTTTTCTTAATATCCTTGTGGTTCCTGGAGGCAGTGCAGGGAGGGAGTGGTGTTGCTTTTATATCAGCTCTGATGATTGTGCCGTCTTTGACAGATGTGGTTGGACATCCCTGGAATTCCTGCCAGCCAGGCCTTCCGACCTGGTTCGGCTCAGTACTCCTCAACAGAAGAGCGCTTCCTGTCTTCCAAAGCCCTCGCTCTGCTAGGGGTCATCCCGGTGGAAAGAGCAGCAGAGGACTCCTTATGAGTCCTCGTGATGGCCTAGCTAGGGAGCAAGGGCAGTGGTCCCATCCTAGGCTTCCGGACCCATCTCCTCCCAGAGCCTTCTCTGGTTATACCAGGTACCAGTAAGGCCATACCTGTCAACACCTCTAGAAAAATTACCCAAGTGACATCAAAGTGATACGAAAAGAAGTTGCTCAGCCAGCAGTCAGGAGTGTTACTTGTGCTGACATAACATCCAGAGAGCAGTGCTAGACCAGGGGCCTGCAAACTATGCCCTGGGCACTGGATCTTACCACCGACTGCTTTTGAATGACCTGTGGGCAAAGAATAGCTTTTGCATTTTTAAATGGTTGAAAAAATTCCAAAAGAAGAATAGTATTTTGTGACACATGAAAATTACATGGAATTCAAATTCCAGTGTCCGCAAATGTTTTACTGGAACACAGCTGTGCCCTTAGATTACATATTGTCTGTGGTGGCTTTTGTGCTATGGTGGCAGAGTTGAGTAGCCGACAGAGACCGCAGAGCCTGCAGAGCCTCACGTTTCCTACCTGGTGCTTTATAAAAAAGGGTTATAGACCCCTGTGCCAGACCACGGAGGACTGTAACAGCATAGTGAAGGTGTCATGTAAGTGCTCGAGTTGTAGTGGCAGTTACACAGGGGGGGTGTCTCCTAACAGAATCATCCCACCGTGCCCTGTAGGAACTGCTCTCTGGGCTGCGACACCTATTACAAGCAAGTTGACCGCAGTCACGACACGTGGCACCTGGTATCTGGTACATCCTTGCCCCCTCTGGGGTCATTCTGTCATAAGGCCACACGCAAGTGTTGGTAGGCATTTCCACAGTGGACACGATGGATGATTTGGCCTAGAAAAAGGAAATGCTGTCTCCTGACAGGCTGAACTATTCTCATCCAAGTTCACCCCCACCCAACCCTGTTTGCTGGGTGGGCTTTTAGGTTCTAAACTTTGTCTCTGTCAATGTAAAGTTAGACCGGGAGGAATGGAAACCTCACCTCTGTGTTTCCCTTGTGTTGCAGTGGTGGTCTCAAGGAAAATGACGTCATAATCAGCATCAATGGACAGTCGGTGGTCTCTGCCAATGATGTCAGTGACCTCATTAAAAAGGAAAACACCCTGAACATGGTTGTCCGCAGGGGCAATGAAGACATCATGATTACGGTGATTCCTGAAGAAATCGACCCGTAGGCAGAGGCATGAGCTGGACTTCATGTTTCCCTCAAAGACTGTCCGCTGGACTATGCACGAGGACTCTGGGCTAGTGGCACAAGACACCCAAGACTTTTGACTGTCATTTTGCTTGTTCAGCAGAAACACCCTGGCCAGCAGAATCCTTCCTGATAGTTTGCAGGCAGAACAAATGTAATGTCACAGATCCGCAGGCAGAGGCTCTGCCCTCCCGTATCCTATGTATGCAGTGTGCTTTTTCTTGCCAGCTTGGGCTGTTCCTGCTTAGACAGTCAACATTTGTCTCCTTCTTTAACTGGGTCATCATCTTAGTCCAACTAATGCAGCTGATACAGCGCATAGAGGGAGGAAGGTGGCGTGGGAGCCGGAAAGGTGCCGGGCGTGTTTGTGCTGTCCTCTGAGTCTGCACCCAGAAGAGGCTGATGCACGGAGGCCCCGGGTGGGTGAACGCTGGCTTCCGAAATGGCCTGAGTTGCCTGTTTTAGAAATCTGTTCAGAATTGGGAGCACAATGACTTTGAGTTTGAGCTATTAAAATACTTCTTCATACATTGCTTTCTGGCACGCTTCTTTTCCTTTCCTGCGAACAGCTGGTTGCAGTCTGTTTGAAATGATTATAATGTCAATGGGCTCCTCATTAAACCACATTGTCCATGCAGGGCTGAGCTCTCAGTCTTACAAGTTATTTCACAATCATCCTGTGGGATTTACCAGTGCGATGAACAACTCTGCTTGGCCACCCTGGCTTTATGACCCAGGATTTGAGGACAGTTACATTTGCATCTGGTGCTTTTCAAAGTAAAGAGTCTGTCGATGACATACATCATGCAATCAGTCAGTAAAGATTTTCTGAGCCTCTGCTCTGTGTCAGGCATTATGCCAAGTGTGGAGGGCCAATCAGAGCAGGGCACCAGGCCCTCCCTCCCCAGAGCTTCAGTTGAGAAGCCAGGTTTCTTTCTGAAAGGGAGACAGTTCAGCAGACCAGGAGAATAGGCCTGTTCTAAGTCCCCAGAATGCACAGGGCTGCAGCTGACCTCAATTGTCCTGGGTTCTGAACTAAGAACTAGTCCTTAAGCCTTGGAGAGTTTAGAGCAGGGCTCCCCTTGACATGTCCTTGAACAGGTACAGCCTTAAGCAACTGTAGGCACCTTTATCTCCATGAAAGCTTTCCAAGAGTTTGGGAAGCTGGACCCAAGAAGACAGTTGCAAAACTTTAGCTTGGAAGTTTGCACAGGCTTCGGTCCCTGTGGGGAGCACACAGCAGAAAGGAGGCTGTTTACACCAGGAGCAGAGGCTTTCTAATTGTCAGCAGTCAAAAGGAGGACAGGATGGAGGTTCACTTCTGTAGACTGAGAGCTGAATCCTTCCTCGACTGATAGATGGATAAGGTCCAAGTAAATTGGAGAGGCTGTGGAAGGCCTCAGGCCCAAGCTAAATGCAGGAGCACTCCAGTTAAGCACCACCCTCAGTAGTGTTGACACCAGGCAGCTGAGCAGCTTGTGGCACATTGCAACCTGGTGTCCCTTTGCCCTCCAGTTGGATGATCTTGTAGAGTCAGGAAGGAGCCAGTGAGTCCTTTTGCTCCTGGAGTGTGTTTTACGTTCCTCCCCTTCTCCAGAAAAAGGTGCTGACTCAGAATGGCCTGTGCTTTCAGGGGTTCATCCTCAGATGTTTGTCTGTGGGCCTGTTTCCATGGGTGGTCCCTGGGCTGAGGTGCTGCACAGGTGGGGAGGATGTGCTGGGTGGTGTTGAGGTCAGAGCCAGCCCTGGCCCAGGTCCATCTGTCCTCAGCCTGTCAGGCATCCTGGAGATCACAGGCGGTTCTGCTGGAAGGAACTGGAAGCCCCTGTAGACACTCAGCAACATCTCCCTAAAGGTCTGTGGGACTCTAGGTGAGGTTGAACTTTTGCCTGCATATGGGGTCATGTACGGGACCACAAGGATGGCAGCTTGGCACATTGTTGGCACTTACATGTTGGGTTACGTGGCTGCACTGACCCATGGGACCCTGTGTCCTGTGGGGGCTGCTAGTCGGGGAACCTCCATACTCACTTTTGACTGCTCTCATGGGACCCCTCAGGACAGTTGCTCCTGCTTGCTTTGGGCTGTGATGGAAGTTTTTATAACGTATATTAATCTTAATACCTGGAGGCAGAGCACTGAGTTAAGGAGCATGACTTTTGGAGCTAGATAGACTTGGCTTTAAATCCAGGGTCTACATCTTACTGGCTGTATGACCTTGAGCAAGTTACTTAACCGCTCTGCACCTGCTTTCCATCTGTAAAATGGGAATAATAACTGTATTCACTTCTTTCAGATTTTGTGGGGATTAAATAAATTAATGCAGGTGCACATGGTAAGCACTCAATAAATACTATCAACATAAATGTTAATTAATGTCTCTGAGCCTCAGTTTCCCCCATGTAAAGTGGGGAATAATAATAATGCCTCTCTGGCATGGGTGTGTCACGTGTGCTTGGGATGAATACAGCTACTCTTGCTGTATCGTCATTAGCCTCCTATCGTTCTGGTCTTTAATGACAATCACAATAGTTGACCTCTGTTGGGTGCTTTCTGCGTGTGAGATGCCATGCTGAGCATTTTACATTTATTAGCTTAATTCCCAGGTCAGTTCTGAGGTGGATGCTACATTTGCCCCTTTTAACAGGGGAAGAACTGACAGAAATAAAGCATCTTGCTCCAGTCACAAAGCTAGAAGGTGTGAGCCGCGACATGAGCCCAGGAGGTCTGAGCCACCAGGTGTGTGGTGCCCCTGGCCCGTCCTTACCTTCTTAGGACCAAGACTCCTGGTCCTAAGTGAACACTCGGGACCATCTCTGCCCTCACTGGGTCCACCTCCACTTCTATGGAGGTGATCACGGCACTGGCAGACTCATGGTCCCCTGCTTGGTTTTGGGTTCTTCCTGGCCCTCTCAGGCCCCTCCAAGGTCCCTTTAACAGCGCATTGGCTGGTGGACCAGTGGCTGCCCCTGCTCTGCCTCCTGGGCAGCCCCCTCCTGCTTGCAGAGTGTGCACTCCCTGAGGCCACCTCCCACCTCGGCTCCCCCAGCTCTAGTCCTCTTTGCAAAACCGCAAGCCACAAGCACTTCTAAAGTGGCCAGCTTCGCCACACACTTGTGTCACTCGGCCCATCCCCATCCAGACCCACCAGATCCTTCTCCAGATGTACTGGCCTGGAGAATGGCCCCGGCCTGCAGGGTCCCCTCGCTATGCCTTCCACACCAGCAGAGTGGGTCTGAGCTTTCTGACTCCATTTCCCCTTCTGAAAATTTGGAGGAATGCTCACGTCTGGTGGTGTGGTGAAGAGAAAATGTGTTCTTATGAGAACTTGCATGGTGTTTGTCTCCACCTGATTAACACGTTAGCCATGGACGGTGGTGTTTTGATTGGCCGGCAAGTGTGCTTGGTCCATTTCAGCAAATGCCACTGAAGTCAGGGCCAAGCCTTGCGGAGGTTGCGTGGACGTCTGTCTGGGTGAAGGGGCCAGCCCAGGTTGAAGGTTACTGTGAAAGCACCTTCTCCTCTGAAGGTGGTTATAGGTGAGGTCAGAGAAATGGCTTTGTGCCAGGAGGCAAACAAGTCTGTAGTGTCTGTCCCACGGATGCTGATCCACTGGTGGGGACTGCCTGGGGCACTGGGCAGAGAAGGATTGGAAGACTCAGTGCGAAGGAGCTTTAAAAACAGCTCATGTCTGGTCTCACTCTCTGCCATTCTGACGATGTCATTGTTCTGTCCTTGTGAACCCTGCTTGTTGCCAGGAACAGGTGGTGGCACTGAAGAGTGTTCTGGGAGCCCCCAGCAGGCAGGTGTCACAGGCTTCCTTGCCATGGGGAAGGGAGGGGCAGTGAGAGAGTGGACTTCATCCCTGTGAGCAGAATCCAGGGGAAGGCAAGTCATGTTAATAATTGGAGTGCGGTGTCATGGCAGTAAATTCTACTGTAAAATGAATACGGATGTAGCATCAAGCACTATTGCTAAGAATGTCTGTGCCATGCCCAGTCCAAACATTTACATTGAATCCCCTTAACAATTCCAGGGAATGGGAACTATCATTATCCCATTTTACAGATGAGGAAATTAAGGCTCAGAGAGAGTAAATAATTTGGCCAAGGCCACCCAGCTCGTCACCAATGGGGGTGGGATGCATCTTTGTGGGGAAGTGTGGAAGTGGGGAGAAGACTGGAGTCAGCAGGGCCCTAGGCCCCTGGCTCGGTGTCTCCAACTGGAGAAGAGACAAGCACTCCAGCGTTTGGGACAGGGTCAGGAGCACACAGGTGAGCCCTGCTGGCCCCCAGGCCCTTGGGAGCAAGTCTAAACACCTTCCTGGGACTTACAAGCCCCTTCCTGACCTGGTCCCTGCCTGCCCTTCCAGTCTTCGCCTCTCCATTCCCTTCCTGAGCTCGATGCTTCTGTCATGTGGAATTCACCTCCATTTCTTGCACGGGCTGTTCTTTCTCTTGTCTCCAGACCTAAAGTGTACTGCCCTCCCCCCACACGAAAGCTTGTCGCAGTCTTCATCCTGGGAGCCTCTGCTCCCTGCCCAGTCAGGCTGCCTGCAGGAGCTCCTAGCCCGCCCTGTGCTGCTGGGACTGTGCACACTCTCTCGCCGGGACTCACCCTGGGCCATAGCTCCAAGGGGCCAGTCCATTGGTGGAGACATCAGGGCTGAGCACAGGTGGACAAAGCCGTGTCAGTCAACATGGGTCAGCTAACTGGACGAGGGGGACTGTGCCCTGGCCCGTCAGGCCCCCTGTAAACCCAGGACCGTCATCTTGGCAGCATTTTTCACTGACTACATACTTTTGAGTAACTGGTGTACCCAGGACTGAGCTGGGTGCGTTGGAGGTGGGGGAGGGAGGGAGCAGGCCAGACCAGCCCGAGGTGAGTGGGGTATCTGGGGCCTCACTCTCGGGGGGGTGCATGTGGGTGGTTTGTGAGGAATAGATGGGAGAACGTGTGAAGGGCCTTGTTCATGGGCCTTGGATGAGTGGGGGACCATGGGGCAGGGTGGGGAATCTCAGGGTGAGGGTGGGAGAGGACCTCCCAGTCTACATGCAATGCCAGTGAGTCCCTCTTTTTTTTTAAATTTAAATTTTAATATATATTTTTTTCATTGAGCATGTTTATGGGGTACAGTTTGTTCTTTCAGTACAAGCATATATGATACAACGATCTAATCAGAATAGTTAGCATATCTGTCTCCTAAACATTTATCATTTCTTTGTGGTTATGACATTCAAGATCCTCTTTTCTGGCTATCTTGAGATATGCAATACAGTATTATTAGCTATTGTCACCCTAGGGCACCAGAACTTATGCTTCCTGTCTAACTGTGACTTTGTAACTTTGACTGTCTACCAACCTTTCCCTGGCCCCCGCCCACACCCCTTGCCCTGCCTCTGGTAACCACTGTTCTACTCTCTATTTCTCTTTCAAACTTATTTTTCTTAATTGACCATGATACTTGTACATATTGATGGAGTGCAATATGATATTTGGGCACAGTCATACTGTGTGCAGTGATCGTATCAGGGTGCTTAGTACACCGGTCAGCTCAAACATTTGTCATTTCTTTGTGTGGAATATTCAACATCATCTCGACTCGCCATTCAAAGGTACAAGGTACTTCGTTAGCTCTGGTCTCCTTACTCCACTGTGGAAACTTGGATCCCATTCTACTTGTCTCTCCACTGCTCTGGACCCCGTTCTACTAGTCTCTCCACTGCTCTGGACCCCGTTCTACTCGTCTTTCCACTGCTCTGGACCCCGTTCTACTCGTCTCTCCACTGCGCTGGACCCCACACTACTCGTCTCTCCACTGCTCTGGACCCCGTTCTACTCGTCTCTCCACTGCTCTGGACCACGTTCTACTCGTCTCTCCACTGCTCTGGACCCCGTTCTACTCGTCCCTCCACTGCTCTGGACCCCGTTCTACTCGTATCTCCACTGCTCTGGACCCCGTTCTACTCGACTCTCCACTGCTCTGGACCCCATTCTAATCGTCTCTCCACTGCTCTGGACCCCGTTCTACACGTCTCTCCACTGCTCTGGACCCCGCTCTAATCGTCTCTCCACTGCTCTGGACCCCGTTCTACTCGTCTCTCCACTGCTCTGGACCCCATTCTACTCGTCTCTCCACTGCTCGGGACCCCGTTCTACTCGTCTCTCCACTGCTCTGGACCCCATTCTACTCGTCTCTCCACTGCTCGGGACCCCGTTCTACTCATCTCTCCACAGCTCTGGAACCTATTCTACTTGTCTCTCCACTGCTCTATACCCCACTCTACCTGTCTCTCCACTGCTCTGGACCCCATTCTACTAGTCTCTCCACTGCTCTGGACCCCTGGACCCCATTCTACTTATCTGTCCACTGCTCTGGACCCCGTTCTACTTCTCTCTCCACTGCTCTGGACCCCTGGACCCCATTCTACTTATCTGTCCACTGCTCTTGACCCCATTGTACTTGTCTCTCCACTGCTCTGGACCCCGTTCTACTCGTCTCTCCACTGCTCTGGACCCCGTTCTACTCGTCTCTCCACTGCTCTGGACCCCGTTCTACTCGTCTCTCCACTGCTCTGGACCCCGTTCTACTCGTCTCTCCACTGCTCTGGACCCCGTTCTACTCGTCTCTCCACTGCTCGGGACCCCGTTCTACTCGTCTCTCCACTGCTCTGGACCCCATTCTACTCGTCTCTCCACTGCTCTGGATCCCATTCTACTCGTCTCTCCACAGCTGTGGACCCCATTCTACTTGTCTCTCCACAGCTCTGGACCCCACTCTACTTGTCTCTCCACTGCTCTGGATCCCATTCTACTTGTCTCTCCACAGCTGTGGACCCCATTCTACTTGTCTCTCCCCTGCTCTGGACCCCATTCTACTTGTCTCTCCACTGCTCTGGACCCCGTTCTACTCGTCTCTCCACTGCTCTGGACCCCGTTCTACGTGTCTCTCCACTGCTCTGGACCCCATTCTACTTGCCTCTCCATTGCCCTGGACCCCATTCTACGTGTCTCTCCACTGCTCTGGACCCCGTTCTACTCGTCTCTCCACTGCTCTGGACCCCATTCTACGTGTCTCTCCACTGCTCTGGACCCCGTTCTACTCGTCTCTCCACTGCTCGGGACCCCGTTCTACTCGTCTCTCCACTGCTCTGGATCCCATTCTACTCGTCTCTCCACAGCTGTGGACCCCATTCTACTTGTCTCTCCACAGCTCTGGACCCCACTCTACTTGTCTCTCCACTGCTCTGGATCCCATTCTACTTGTCTCTCCACAGCTCTGGACCCCGTTCTACTCGTCTCTCCACTGCTCTGGACCCCGTTCTACTCGTCTCTCCACTGCTCTGGACCCCGTTCTACTCGTCTCTCCACTGCTCGGGACCCCGTTCTACTCGTCTCTCCACTGCTCTGGACCCCATTCTACTCGTCTCTCCACTGCTCTGGATCCCATTCTACTCGTCTCTCCACAGCTGTGGACCCCATTCTACTTGTCTCTCCACAGCTCTGGACCCCACTCTACTTGTCTCTCCACTGCTCTGGATCCCATTCTACTTGTCTCTCCACAGCTGTGGACCCCATTCTACTTGTCTCTCCCCTGCTCTGGACCCCATTCTACTTGTCTCTCCACTGCTCTGGACCCCGTTCTACTCGTCTCTCCACTGCTCTGGACCCCGTTCTACGTGTCTCTCCACTGCTCTGGACCCCATTCTACTTGCCTCTCCATTGCCCTGGACCCCATTCTACGTGTCTCTCCACTGCTCTGGACCCCGTTCTACTCGTCTCTCCACTGCTCTGGACCCCATTCTACGTGTCTCTCCACTGCTCTGGACCCCGTTCTACTCGTCTCTCCACTGCTCGGGACCCCGTTCTACTCGTCTCTCCACTGCTCTGGACCCCATTCTACTCGTCTCTCCACTGCTCTGGATCCCATTCTACTCGTCTCTCCACAGCTGTGGACCCCATTCTACTTGTCTCTCCACAGCTCTGGACCCCACTCTACTTGTCTCTCCACTGCTCTGGATCCCATTCTACTTGTCTCTCCACAGCTGTGGACCCCATTCTACTTGTCTCTCCCCTGCTCTGGACCCCATTCTACTTGTCTCTCCACTGCTCTGGACCCCGTTCTACTCGTCTCTCCACTGCTCTGGACCCCGTTCTACGTGTCTCTCCACTGCTCTGGACCCCATTCTACTTGCCTCTCCATTGCCCTGGACCCCATTCTACGTGTCTCTCCACTGCTCTGGACCCCGTTCTACTCGTCTCTCCACTGCTCTGGACCCCATTCTACGTGTCTCTCCACTGCTCTGGACCCCGTTCTACTCGTCTCTCCACTGCTCGGGACCCCGTTCTACTCGTCTCTCCACTGCTCTGGATCCCATTCTACTCGTCTCTCCACAGCTGTGGACCCCATTCTACTTGTCTCTCCACAGCTCTGGACCCCACTCTACTTGTCTCTCCACTGCTCTGGATCCCATTCTACTCGTCTCTCCACTGCTCTGGACCCCGTTCTACTCGTCTCTCCACTGCTCGGGACCCCATTCTACTCGTCTCTCCACTGCTCTGGATCCCATTCTACTCGTCTCTCCACTGCTCTGGACCCCATTCTACTCGTCTCTCCACAGCTCTGGACCCCATTCTACTCGTCTCTCCACTGCTCTGGACCCCGTTCTATTTGTCTCTCCACTGCTCTGGATCTCATTCTACTTGTCTCTCCACTGCTCTGGACCCCAATCTACTTCTCTCTCCACAGCTCTGGACCCCGTTCTACTTGTCTCTCCACAGCTCTGGATCCCATTCTACTTGTCTCTCCACTGATCAGGACCCCATTCTACTTGTCTCCCCACAGCTCTGGGCCCCATTCCACTTGTCTCTACTGCTCTGGACCCCATTGTACTTGTCTCTCCACTCCTGTGGATCCACCAACCTCCCTCATGCCATCCCCCTTCCTGTGGCGATTTCCTCCCATACCCCGTGCTATCAGTATTGGCCCCTCCTGGAGCCTGAGGTGTCAGTGAGTCATGTGTGAGGCTGAGGACACACGCCCATGCTCTGTCATAGCCAGCCCATCCCGGTGCCTCGTGTCACTACTTCTAGGTGCCTTGTGAGTCAATACTGTTATATCCAGCGATTACTTTAGCACACGGGGAACCAGAAGGTCCCAGAGCTGGTAAGAGGCATGGCCTGATCCCATTTCATAATTGCTTCTGTCTACTTCACTGTCCCTGTCATTATTATCTAGTCCCCGAGCTCCATGAAACAATGAACATTACGGTCACTGGAGATTCATAATCTGCCAACTTGCAAGTGTCCACAAGACTCTCTTGAGTCCCGACAGCAGGTCGCTTCCTTCTCTCTTTCTCAGGTCTTCACCAGTGTTACCTGGTCCCATAGGGTGACCTTCCATCAGTGGTGTCCCTGAAAACCTTCCCCGACTCACTGTGGTGTGTCTGGGCATGTGTGGAATGTTCTCCCTGAGCCCCTCGCTCTCCCAGCTGTGCAGAGAGGTCCCGGGTAGGTAGGCTCCTCTCTTGCTTTGAGGCCCTGGGGGGTGCCTGAGGGCGTGATGTCACTTAGTCAGGGCTCACAGAATGGGATCTGGCTGCTGGGTTTGGAATCAAATCCCGTACGCATGCTGGAAACACACACCAGAAGGGCCCAGCCTTCTCAGGTGCTGGGCCTGGTTCTGGGAGAGCCGAGCTGTGCCACCCACGCCCCATCCTTCTGAGGCTCAGCTGGGCTGACTCACCACTGGCCGTGCAGGCCCCACCCAGGAGGCCGCAGCTCTCTGCTGCTTCCATAAGAATGTGGGTAGGGGCACATCAGAGAGGCTTTCCTGCCATAGGCAGTTTTTATTTAAAAATGGTTGCCTCATTATAGGACCCCTCCAAGAATCAGCAAAGACCAAATTAAATAAACACTAAGAAATGCATTTTTAGTTAAAAAAAAAACAACAACTGTGACTCAGAGTCTTTATGGACACAGCTTTCTGTTACCGGTCAGGTAAGCCTTTGTACTACACCAACTGATCCTGTTTCACCCCTCCTCCCCCGTGTCCCCCACCATTGTCATCACCACCAACCACTATGAAGTGCTGTATGTTACTTCACAGCCACCAGATGGGGCCGATATTGTTAGAATCCCCATTTTACGGATGAGGGCATTGAGACACAGAGCAGTTAAGTAACCAGCCTGAAGTCATGCAGCAAGGAGGAGGGGTTGCTGACACAGTGGAACCCAGGCCCCAGAGTCCTCCCTCTTAGCCCTGAGGCCATTATCCCTTTGTCTGCTGCCCAGTGACATTTGTAACCCAAGGCCCACTTTCCACTGTGGTATGATTTTTTTATCGACCCATCTCTGAAGCAGTAAAGTTGGCCCCACACAGGCTCAGTCAGTGGGTGGTTTGTGAGAATGATTTTGTAAGACTGAAAAGTCCACATTGTATTTGATGGGCTTCACCTCTCGTGAAAGGTCATAAATGCTGTGGGCAGAGAGAGCCTGAGGGGACACCTCTCTCCCCGTTACAGATTGTCCAGCCTCCATTAACTCGCCGGTGTCCTGTCTTTGTGCCTTTTCCATGTGTTCTCATCTGAAGAGTCATGAGATCTGGAACGCAGCATCTGAATGGTACCCAGGGTGAGATACAGGCTGTATTGTTGAAGGCCTTGCACCGGTTCTGAGTGCAGAGAAGGTGCACCGTGAACCTCAGGGAAGAGACGGCCAAGAAACCAGGTGTGCAGGACTCCAACTTCTTCAGGAATTCCGACAATCACGACTTCTCAACATTCAAGCTACTTTCTGGCTTATTATTCTTGTCCTTTCTCTCATAAATTAATTGCACTGGCTTTGGTTTAATGACTGCATTTGATGGAGGTGGAGTCAATGTGGAAGAATATGAGCTGCTCTCTTGCACTAATGAAAGTAGCTCAAAGTGAATGCAGGTTTCAAGAGAATGTTCTCTTAAGATACGGGAACTAAGTTAGAGGCTTGTCGGGTCAGTTTCTACTCCTAGCCTTGGTCACGTACCCATTCCTGTGAACTTTGATCAAGCACTGGCTTTGTGCCTGGCACTGTGCTAAGTCTATATCGTCACCAACCCACTGAATTCTGACAGCACCTCAGTCAACATTGCTACCCTCTTCTTAGGGGAGGAAATGGAAACTTGGAGAGGTGGCTTTCTCTGTTCAGCGACGTATGGTGACTAGAGTCAGAGCAGGCTGTCTGCCTCCAGGACCACAGTGTCCACTGTGCATCCCGTTGGGTTGCCTAAGCAGAGTCTTGTCCTGGCTGACTTAGTGGTCTGGAGCTGCAGAGCCTGGTTCCCATACTGGATTTGGGTGGGAGAAGGGGCAAACATTTGTAAGACATAGTTTTCTCATCAGTAAAAATTTCTTAAGTGTGTTAGGTTGAAAATCCACAAAGAATAAAAATGCTTAAAAGCATCTGGACAGAAGAATTATGTTCACCCCAAAACCTGCACACGGATGTTTATAGCAGCTTTATTCGGAATTGCCAAAAATTGGAAGCAACAAAGATGTCCTTTGGGAGGTCATGAATAAACAGTACATCTATGCAATGAAATAGTATCCACAGTGAAAGGAAACAAGTTATCCAGCCATAAAAAGACCTGGAGGAAACTTAAATGCATACTGCCGAGTGAAAGAAGCTAACCTGAAAAGACTGCACACTGTACGATTCCAACTACATGACTTTCTAGAAAAGGCAAAACTACAGAGACTGTGAAAAGATCTGTGGTTGTCAGGGGTAGCGGGCAGGGAGGGATGAACAGCGGAGCACAGAGGATTTGTGGGGCACTGCACCTGTTTCGTATGATACTGTACTGATAGGCATATACATTTGTCAAAATGCAGAATGCAAACCAAAAGTGAACCCCAATGTAAACTGTGGACTTTGGGTGATAATGACGAGTCA
Organism: Cynocephalus volans; assembly: GCF_027409185.1. Lineage (NCBI taxonomy): Eukaryota > Metazoa > Chordata > Mammalia > Dermoptera > Cynocephalidae > Cynocephalus > Cynocephalus volans. The sequence continues at coordinate 152,023,763 of NC_084466.1, forward strand.
GTGTCGATTCATCAGATGTAGCTAATGTACCACTGTGGTGGGGGATGTTGATAGTGTGGAAGGCTGTGGGGGAGGGTCAGGGGGACTCTGGGCGGTCTGTGCACTTTCTGTTCAATTTAGCTGTGAACCTAAAATTGCTGTAAAAAAAGAAAGTGTATTAGTTAAAAATTAAAAAAACAAAAACAAAAAACTGAACAATATGAGGCTCACAATCAAGCCCCAGAGCCAGAGGAAGTGCCTGCCTGACCCAAGAAAAAGACCCCGTAATGGCCCCCCAGTAGCAGCCTACACTGGCCTAGGCTGCAGGTCTAAGAGCTGTCCTGGGCAAAGGTGAGCAGAGAATGCTCTGCAGAGAAGCACTTCCCAAATAAAGAGACTCTCCAGCAGGTTCAAGCCTGCAGAGTTAAGCGTGAAATAAAAAATGAAAAATCTCATTGCAATTGCTGGAAGTGTGGCAGACGGCTCCTTCGTGGGCCCCACGTGGCTCCAAGCTGCCCACCTCCCAACCCGCCCTTCTAGTGTGTCCCCACCCATCCTTCTCCTGTGACAGAAATGTATTCCCATGAAAGAAAATCTGTTCTTGACTAATGAGGCCAGGGGGATGTGATGAGATGGACACACGTGCTGTGCCTTGGCTAGTGTGGCCCTGTGAGGAGCTCCAGGTAGGCACCTTTGCTATGTATTTCTATACCCTGGGTGCACAGACCCCCTCCTTTGGAAGGGTAGGGGCGGTGAGCTGTCCTTGTGACAAAGACCAGAGCTGCCTGTCCTCCATGCAGCCTCCATCTCCTCCCTCCTGGACTCTTGCGTGGTGTCACTTGCCCCCTTGCACCGTCTGACTAACGCACTCTCCTCCCTTCCTCCATTCATCCGCCAAGCCCTGTTAGTGCTGCTGGGGCTGCCGAATCTGGTACAATCTGGTCCCTCCTCCCACTGATTCATTTTACAACCCCACTACCTCCTCTTTGTCTATGGATGGTGAGACGGTTAATTTTATGTGTCCACTTGACTGGGATAAGATGCCCAGATAGCTGGTAAAACATTGCTTCTGGGTGTGTGTGTGTCAGGGTGTCTCTGGAAGAGATTAGTGTTTGAAATCAGTAGACTGAGTAAAGAAGATCCACACTCAGCACCATGGGTGGGCATCGTCCAGTCTGTTGAGGGCCCGAATAGAACAAAAAGGTGGATGATGCGCAAATTCTCTCTGCCTGAGCTGCGACATCACTTTCTGCCCTTAGACGTCAGCACTCTTGGTTCCTGAGCCTTCAGGTTTGAACTGGAATTATACACCTGCTTTCCTAGGTCTCCAGCCTGCAGACAGCAGATAATGGGACTTCTCAGCCTCCATAATCCCATGAGCCAATTCCTTATAACAAATCTCTGTGTATCTGAATGTATCCTGTTGGTTCTGTTTCTCTGGAGAACTCTGACTGATACAGTGAACCCTGACCAATATACTTAAAATGTTTATTATTGGGCTGGGAGGGAAGGAAAGGTCCCATTAAAAATTGTGGCTGTGATGACGGTGGAGGTGCATCCACTAGGGGGTGAACTGACCTCGTGAAACTCCAGGGAGATGTCAGGTGACCTGGGTGTAAAGGGAAGGACACCTAGGGAAGCGGTTGAGAGAGGATGTACGAGCCTGCTAGCAGGAGTGCGCATCCCCCTGCAGCCTGGACTGTGGACAACACAGGGGGTCCTGAGCCCACCTAGTACCACTCTCTGTTCCCTTCCATGCTCCAGCCACACCTGCCCCTTTTGTACATACCACCCCCATTGACTGGTTTGCTTGTTTATTGCGTTTCTTTTGCTAAAATATAAGCCCCGTGACAGCAGGGATGGTGTGCACAGACGCGCAATGCGGAGCACGTAGTAGGGATGACCGCTGAGGAGTGTGTGAAGGGCGAGGGGTGAGTGGCTGTGGAGAAGCGTCTGCAGAGAGCAGGCATCTGCAGAGAGCAGGCATCTGCAGAGAGCAGGCATCTGCAGGTTCCTGCTTGTTCTGTGGGCAGCACCTGCAGCCCCAGCTTCATGCAATTTGAAATGAACTATTTTAGGACCTATGGGGCAGGGGAGCATCACTTAGGACTAGGAGCACCTCTTTGATCTTTATTTGAGTGGCTTTTGTCCTCTCCCACTGTATTTATCTTCCCTAGTCATGGTTTTTTTTTTTTTTTTTTTTTTTTTTTTTGCTGAGAATTTCTTCTGTTTTTGAAGATTAGCAGGGCTTAATCTCCCCCTGTGGCATGGGGTGACGACCTGGTTTAAGCCGCTGTTTATTTGTTCATAGCGACACACCTGGTCTGAGGATCCTCTCCACGGAGATTTCTGACCCACCCAGACCCACCCTAGGGCACAGCCTGGGAACCTGCCTGCGAGCAGGCACCCCCTTGACTCTGAGGCGCTCAGGCATGAGAACCCCTGCCTGGGGAGGTCACATCTCTTTCCTCTCATGTGGGTCCTCTTCCTCCCGGGGAGAAAGGCTGAGAGCTAGAGGTGGTAAGTCAGTCTTCTCCAGGGTGGTGAGAGCATTTTCTCACAGCCACCTCTGCCGTCCTCTGTTCCCAGCCCCACTCAGCCCCCACGACCCTCTCATCACCAGCTGCTTTCTTGGGCTCTGATGTGAGTCCCTTACTCCTTACAGGGACACTGAGCAAGCAGTTCACCTTCTCTGGACACCTAAACCCTTCCTGTTATTAAAGGTTGAAACTACAAAGAACAAGCGGGACAGATGGGAGCTGGAGAGGAGGAGAGGCCAGCACGCTGGATGGTTCAAGTCCAGCGGGAGGCAGAATCCACGGCTGCCTGGTGCACAGCAGCGAGAGTGCAGTTCACAAACTGCCCAGGCCATGTTGGAAAAGTTATTTAATGCCTTGGGGGTCTCAGTTTGTTTCTGTCTCTCAATATAGCAAACACCAGTGACCCACCTAATCAGGTTTAACAATTCACACTCTGTTATTTTTGCTTTTTTCATACCTTTTCTTTTTCTTTTTCTTTTTTCATAATGGACCCATGAGAATTGTATGTATTTATGGAGTATGATAAATAGAAAAGAAACGTCATTTTGGTCACCTCCACCCTGTCCCATTCTTCCTGCCTCCTCACCCAGGGCAACTATTGTTATTAATTTTACGTGCCATTTTGCTGTACATGTATATATTTATATATTATGTATCCATGGTCAATATGTATTGTTTTATGTGGGCTTTAAGAATGTCACCAGGGACACTGTAGTGTGCATTATTCTACAATTTTGGTTTTTCACTTAGCTTTGGTTTTTGAGATCTGCCCTGTTGAGACATGTATCTATGTATGTGTGCGTGTGTGTATGCACACACACGTATTCATATTTTACTTCACACTACCTCTGCACGGTATTCCAACTACTAATACGCCACAGTTTGTGTTTCTGTTTCCTGAATGATGGACCTCCGTGGCGGGGTTCAGTGTGTGGGTCTGTAGGGTTGAAATCCTTATGCCTTTCTCACGTGGTGTTGCGGAGCCTGTGTGAGCGGCAGAGGTGAAGGCCCTCACGTGGTGGCTGGTCTCAGAACCTTCTCGGGGCCTACACAGGGAGTGCTTTTCCAGCCCCTGGGATGAGGGCTATTGTGAGACAATGTCTTCCCCATTGTCTAGTTTCAGACTGGCTCCCAGAGAAGGGTCAGCACTGGGAGCTCCATTCTAAGATTGGAAGGAATTTGGGGACTCATCTAGCCCAGTTTCCTCCACAAATTATCACCGTGGGCTGTCCACCGTGAGTGACGTCTCTAGGAACGAGCACCCACCATCTCCCAGTGTACACCATGGGCTCTCTACCTCTGAGTGTGCACCTCCGAGAATGCGGACCCACCATATTCCAGGGTACCTCGTAGGCTGTCTACCCCTCAGTGTGTGCCTCTAGGATTGGCTCTGCCCTCTCTTGATAAACCACCCTGGTCTGTGCACTCTGAGTGACACCTCTAGGCACAAGGACCCACCATCTCCCAGTGTTCTACCCTGGTGTGTGCACTTCTAGGAAGGGGGACTCCTTATCCCCAAAGTCAACTCAATCATATACTGGATCAAAAATCTGTTTTCTCATAAGTTGTATTCTTTTAGCTTAGTTCTGCCTGCTGTGCCCACGTAGGACGCATCTCAGCCTTGGCTGGCACTACAGCATGTTGCAAATTTATACACCACAGTCATGCCCATCCCTACTCCTGTCTGTCATTTGCTAGGCCGAACACCTACCATTTATTAAAGAATTGCAGCCTTCCTAGAGCATGGGCTCCTATCCCCTCACCATTCTGTTCATCCTATGAAAGTGTTCCTGGTTCCAACATTGGATGATAAATTCTGCTTTGGTTGAGCTCTGGCTGAAATGGTCGGGACTGCAGTATCATGCCAGAAATGTGTATGAGGTACTCTCTGTGGAAGCTTTTTGCCCTGAGGACAAACAGCTCTGCTCTGAGCACCTATCAGTTTTTATTCCCAGCTCTCTTTCTCATGCTGACAGCTGTTCTTGGCACTGTCCCTTCATCCAATTCATATAGAGACTGGGGTAGGCACCCAGACAGCCCTTTCCTATAGCATGGTTCTGCGTCCTGGCACAATTACTGGGACCAGGACAATGGCAGCTCTGAGAAGTGGTCAAAACCTCCACACTCCTCCTCAGTCCCCCAATCTCCCTCCTAAGCCCCCATTCTTTGACTTAGAGGACTGACGCTCTCTCAATCTTATGTAAATTGCCATTTGAAAGCAGTATCAAACACTGTCTTCCTCTTGGTTGGCCTTCGAGGTTGGAAGAAAGAGATTCTAGGCTTGAGGTTGCTGGTCTCTCAAAAGGAGCAGATACAAATTTGAGAGTTGCTGGCAGCCTGAGGTTTTCTTGAGAAGCTGGGGAAACCTAGCGAGAGAGAGGGGGAAAGAGGGATGTGAGCAAGGGCAGTGCTCCAGAGCACTGGGGGAGGGGAGAGTCCAGAGGAGTCCAAGCCCCTAGTTCCCATCCACTCCTGAGGACTGGCTGCATCCTAGCCCTTGGGGACCATGGGACACCCAGGATGCACATGATGAATATCCTTTTTTGCTTGAGTGGCTCCAGACAAGAGTCTTGACTCATGCCAACATGGAACTGTGCCAACCCTATCACTAATGCTGGCTGTCTGACCCACACAGAGCCACATCGCCTCCCTCGCACCTTCTCCACCCCCATGGCCTCTATTCTGGTGTCCTCAAATGTCCATTTTTTATGATGTGTTTTTATCCTAAGCCACCTCTTTTGACCTGGAAGGCAGCAGGAAATAGCATTGGAATCAATAAAATGCAGGAGCCAAAGGGGAAACTGAACCAGATGTCCAAGTAGGGCCAAGTCATCACCCTGTTCAAAAGGTCAGTCTGGACTTTGTTAGGGACCCCATTCCACCTCTTCATCTGGTCCAGAGAGAAGGAAATCAGCTCCCAGAAGGGAAACACCTGTGCCTGTAACTGATCTCGCAGTTACGCAACCAGGAGAACTGTCCAGCCCAAAGCATCCGGAAACACACTGATGTCTGGGACTGCTTCCATCAATTACTTCCAATTGCTGGAAAAACTGTGTCACCTGAGAAGAAAGTCTACTCCCCTCCCAGCCTCCCAGTGTGGCCAAGACCAAGGAACTGGTAGATTTTGGGCCTGGTGAGGGATCTCTTCCTGGTTCATCTACGGCCGTCTTCTCAGTGTGTCTGCACATGGGTAGGGTCCCTTTTATAATCCCACTCATGAGGGCTCTGCCCTTATGACCTAATCACCTCCCCAAAGGCCCACATCCAAAAACCATCACACTGGCGATCAGGTTTCAACCTATGAACTCCTGGGCTCAGTCTACAGCAGTGCCAAGCCCCACACCCTCATCAGCTTGGCACATTTAGGAGGCCACCAAGCAGCCTGGCCCAGTCAACCATCCACTACCAGGATCACAGCCAACCTGTCAGACTTATTTTTCTTACAAACCCAACCCGATGATTTGGAAAAACACAAAAAACAAAAAAAGAAACAGCCCTTGTCTGAGGAAAGCCAGAAGGGGGCACTTCCCCTGCGGTGGGTCAGGACAATGGCCAGCACTGCCCAAGATGGCGGCTGCCCAGCTGTGGCTCGGGGCTGCCTTGCTGTGGAAACGGTTTCCTGCTGGAGCCCTGGGCATTTCCTTTGGCCCGACTACACCCCCAACTTCTTTTTATTCTGAACGAAAATAGCCAAGTAATTTGGCAGACCTTGACCCCTGGATGTGGAACTTGTAATTTCTGGGATTGAGAATGGCATGGAATTTGTTTTCATGGTCATTCTTAGGACGCTACATTTTTCACTGACAATTTGCCTTTTTTCTGTGTCCTTTCAGCCTTGAGGGGAATAGTCTGAAATGAGCAGTTAAGCTGGACGTCATTTCTGATGTGTCTGAAGTCCTCTGTCATTCTATGCCCTACGTATTAGTCTAATGGCATGCTCACCACATGCTGGGTACTTTATATACATTATTTTATTTAATCCCCATAATAACCCAGTGAAATAGATATTATATTATTCTACGTATAAGGAAACTAAGGCTTCAGGTTTTCCTGATTTTCAAACTTGTGCTCTTACCTGCCATGCTTGACCTGTCCTCCATGAGTCAGCTCGGAAGCTTTTTCTTCCAGAAAGCCAAGACCTGCCACTCCCACCTAAGGGGCTTGAAAGAAAGTGAGCTGAGATGCCGGGGGCCATTCAAGCTTTATTAAAGAAGGAAACCTGCCAGGCTATACTCAAAATGGAGGACTTCCTGGAGCTGCCCTGAAAATGGGGGACAGCCCTGGTGTGGGGGTGTTAGAGCTTATATACTGCGCCGAGGGCTGGCTGATACCATCAAGGAGGGGCATTGTGCTAATGTGGATCGGGGTGGAGAACTGTGTCCTTGCAGAAGCAAAAGGGGTTTCTGTTTAAGTCAGGAGGCTTCTCCTAAGGGGAAGCGGGGAGGGGCTGGGTGCTGGAGTGAAAGACGAGGCCGGCAGCTATTCTGTGCTGGTGCTTATTGTGTGCACAATGGTGCCGGTCACATTCAAGATCCATCAGGGCTCCCCTCCCCAACCACATTTTCTGGATTCCTGGATCCATGTTTGCCTGTGAGGTGAGCTGAATAATGTCCCCTCCACATGGCCTCATCCTCACTCCTGGAACCTGTGAATATGTTACCTTATGTGGCAAACGGGACTTTGCAAATGTGGTTAAATTAAGGGTCTTGAGATTTGGGATTATTCTGGATTCTGGTGGGTATAATCACAAGGGTCCTCATAAGAAGAAAGTGGGAGGGTCAGAAGGAAAGAGATGTGAGGGCAGAAGCAGAGGTCAGAGGCATGGGCTTTGGAGATGGAGCAAGGGGCCATGAGCTGAAGAATGTGGTGACCTCTAGAAGCTGGAAAAGGCAAGGAAATGAATTCTCCCCTAGAGCCTCGGAACGCAGCCCTGCAACACTTTGACTTTAGCTCATAAAGCCCATTTTGTACTTCTGACCTCCAGGACTGTAAAATAAATAAATTTGTGTTGTTTTAAGCTACTCAGTTTGTGAAAATTTGTTATAGGAGCCACAGGAAACTCATACAGTCTGTGCTGTGATTTCCTTCTCTGCACCTGCGTTCATCTCCCCAGCCAGGAGGTGAGCTCTGGCAGTCTGGAAGTGCCTTATCCAGATCAATAGATAGATTTCAAGCACTTCCTATATTATTGAGCACACTGTCTCTGTGGGAGACCATGCAGACGTGAGTAAAAGATACCTCTGCCCTCAAGAAAACCAGTTGTAAGTCTTTGTTTTTCTAGAGGCCCTGACTCTAAACCTTTCACAAAAGAGATGAGTAGTAGTAATTAGTTAGTGACTGAGGGTCCCCAGCATACAAACAAAAAGATATGGTAATGCAAAACAAAACACAAATAGAGAAAGCTTGTTTGTTTTAATAAATGGAATTAGAAATAGGGGCCCCGTGATTTTTAGACAAGCAGCAGTGAGGATAAAAATTTATTTAAACTTAATTTCCCTCTAAATGATGAGCAAGAAGAAGGCAAGGCAGCCAGAGCCCAGGGGACGCCAGTGAGGGAGAGAGCTGGTGGGAGGCTGGAGGAAGGAGTAAGATTTGGACTGTAGAGATCAAGGGGCTGCAGGTTCTGGGATGAGGAGGGGCTTAGTGAGCTGCACTAATCGTACCAGCCTCTATGAGTTATAATGTCTTATAAGTCTTTCAGCAACCTTCGAACTGCTAAGTAAACAAACCAGCCATGTTCCCCAAGGTTGAAATGGACTTTATCATTATATCTTAGCCCTCATCTCTGCCAAGAAGAGTGGAGAGCAAGGGCTGGAACTGTTAGAATTACCGCTCCCTAACCAGGGTATGGATGAGCCCCAGACATTGCTGATGGGTGCCTTGCCAGGGGAGGGATTGCCCTGTTTGGAGATAAGTTAACTACTGTACATCCTTTTCATGTGAAATTCCGAGAGGTCACCTGTATCCAAATTGCTTGAGCACGTATTAGGATTCCTAACCCATCCCAGACCCCTTGATTCTGATGTCACCTAAGATTTGAGAACAGTGTGACTTTTCTTTTTATTGGACAAAAGTTTTTCAAAATATTAATAATCTTAGCAATTCTTTGAATGAAATTAACGAGAAGATTGGGGGTTTAGGCTGGACCAATTGATTCTTGTGATTAATTTTTCTTTTAAATTTCTATAGAGTACAGAACAGTCAGGATAAAAGGTATCACGTAATTGCCTTCTACTAACAATTATTAGGAGTAATAATGGTAGGCGTTTTATGGTATCTCCAGCATATATTAATTTCAGTAAAGCTTATTATTCCACCTGTTCAGTATATCATGTCAGATATTAGGCAATAGTCGGTGTACTACTTGATAGTGTGTGGCTCTTAGGAGCCTAATGTTTGAAAAATAAAGGATAGTGGACTTTGCATAGGAAACTTTTGGGAATCAGAGTTATCCATAACAATAAAGCAACTCTTAGAACAAGGCGTTTTCCCTACAATCCAAGAGCTTGATAGCCTAAATGTCAGCAATTTGGTTGTTTTTTAACATAATGGAGCCATAGAACTAATCTTTCTGGCAGATTATTTCTGTGCTGTACATTACTGGCATTGTCTAAGCTGTGAAGAAATACTGTAAATGATTAACTGCAGTGTAGAGGTGGGCACAGTAGATAATTTCCCTGCATTGGACGGATGACAGAAGACTGGTACAGTTTCTCATGCTTGTTTTCATGCAAAGGAAGTCAGCTTGATCGGCCCGTGTCAGGCAACTCCTGAGGAGGCTGGGCTTCTGAAACACTAGGTCTGTCCTTGTGTTTGAAAATATGAGATGTACGTGAAAAAGTGAATGGAAAATGGTAAATGGTGGACTTCTTAGAAATGACATTGAGAAGGAAGGTCAGCGTGTAAACGTTAATGCTTCCTGGATCACAGATCCGTATTGTGTAGTGCTCAAATATAGAATTAAAATGTCTTTCTTGCATCACTATTTTGAATTTGTTTCTTGGAAGATCAGGTAGATAGAAGATAAACTGGGGGCTGTCTTCATCCTACAGCAAAGGGTCCCAGCAGGAGGCAGTAGAAAGCGGGACAGACTCTGCAGCAATGAGAACAGGGCTCAAGCTCTAGTTCAGCCACATATTTATTAGCTATGAGCCCTGGGCAATTTTCTAAACTCATTTCATCTGTTAAATGTGCCAAGAAAACCTACTTCATAGCATTGTTGTGGGGCTTTGAGACACTGCATACAACATGCCAGGCCCAGTGTAGGTCCTCATTAAATGGAGGTGACAGCCATGGTCTTTATCATTGGGACCATTCTATAATCTGACCTTAGAAACATTTAAAGCAATGATCTGAACTAATGCTTAGAACTTTATCAATTACCCAAAATGTATCCTGCATCCTTCTTTCTTGCCTGGAAGGATATGTGAAATGTTTTTTTCATCTTTGTGACCATTCTCCCAGCCACAGTTACCTGGGGCCTATTGCCTTGTAGGTAGTAAGTGCTATGTAGATGCCTGAATTGAGTTGAGCTATAAACTTTGGCAAAACAATCTTGGTGAGGGGTGGGGAACTTGGCTTTTTCAACTTTGAGTAGACCACAATTAAGTGGCTAGACTTGAAAATAGACAACAGAGACTATTATGCCCATCTACTTACTTATAATTAAGATGCACAATGATTCTTTGAAATATACACACACCAGATATCAGAGCTCCAGGCGTGAGATCTTGGGAACTGGTCTAGATTTACTTTTCTTTTCTTTTTTAATCAGATTTTGCCAGACACACTTTGGGGGCCTTCTGGTACCAGGCTTTGAACTTGATTTTGGCAGCAAGGCGGGGAGCTAGAGGCTCTTTGTGATAATAGTGCTCTCTGGCTCCCGTAAGAGATGGCAAGTGCTTCTCGCCATAGAAGAACATAAGGTAGGGTGTGGCCCTGAAATCAGACCTGGGATGGAATCCAGCAGCTCTGCTATTGGTTGTGATCATAGGCTAGTTACTTAACTTTCCCAAGCCTCACTTTCCTCATCTATAAAGTGGGTGCGATAATACTAGTACTTGTCTTCTAAGCTCTCGGGAGGATGAATGAAATAATCAGCTAAGGCACACAGCACAGTGCATGAAGCCCAGGAAAGCTTATTGCTGTCATCGTTGTCTGGTTCCCCCCCAGATGGGGTTGATGCCCTCCTGTGGATGACCATGACTGAAGGACAAAAATTCACTGCTCTATTTCCTGCACTTGGGCCTCTGCTCATAATGGATAGTTAGATTAGAACATTAACATCTAAAGCTCAGACTCTTCTGAGAATTGGATAAAAGCCATGCACTCTGTACCTAGGAAAATGAGCACATATTCTCTGCATTTTAAGTGTTCATGGAGCCCTGAAGCCCATGTTTGTGGGACCAGGTTTTGCAACTCCCAGCTCAGGAAATTAATAACCAAAAAATTATGTATCACTTATGATGCTTGAAGTCCCGCAGGATGCGAAATAGCACGGGCAGGTTCTACTTCTAACTAGCCCTTTACTCTCTGGAAGATGTGTGCCCAGTGGGCTGACTCCAGTCTTCTTCCAGGGCTGTAATCTAGGCCCTCAGTGGAGGGGATCAGCTTTCAGCTGTGTCCCCAGCATTGTGGTAGAAGGTCGGATGCTTGGATTAGAATATACATACTAATGAGAATGGCCTTATGGCTCCTTAAGTCAAGTGAGAAGTACTTCTGTGGTCGAGTTCTGACAAGGTAGCCCAGTGAGAGAAAGAATTAGTTAAATCCTGAACGTCTTACACTGTTCCTTTCTGGTGGTCATTAAATAAGTCTAAATAAATTACTTATTTAGACTAAAATAAGAGATGATAAAGGGGAGAAATATCAACTCAGTTCATCTTTATTTACATGTTTGCTTATTTAATTGTTTCTCCACTAGTCTGGAAGCTGCAGGAGGGCAGGGCCCCATGTTCTTTGCTCACTGCATGATGCCTGGCACATAATAAGTGCAATAAATATTGGTGAACTAATATCCCTGATTCTCAAACTCCTATTCCATGGAAGAAACTCCATCTGCAGGTGTTTGAAGACTTAAGATCCTTGGAATAGTTTTGACCTCTGTAGTTGAAGAATTAACGTTGTGAAAATGTTCATATCACCCAAAGTGATCTACAGATTCAATGCAATCCCTATCAAAATTCCAAAGACATTTTTCACATAAATAGAAAAAACAATTCTAAAATTTGTATGTAACCACGAGCAAAGCAATCTTGAACAGAAAGAACAAAGCTGGAGGTGTCACACTATCTGACTTCGAAATATACCGCAAAGCTGTTGTAAACAAAACAACATGGGATTGGCATAAAAACACACATGCAGACCAATGGAACAGAACAGAGAACCCAGAAATAAATCCATGCATTTATGGTCAATTGATTTTTGATAAAGGTGCCAAGAACACACAGTGGGGAAAGGACAATCTCTTCAATAAATGATGCTCTAGTTGAGATCCACATGCAGAAGAATGAAAATAGACCTGTATCTCACACTATATACAAAAATGAACTCAAAATGGATTAAAGACTTACATGTAAGACCCCAAACTGTAAAACTACTAGAAGAAAATACAGGGGGAAATCCCCATGACGTTGTTCTAGGCAATGATTTTTTGGATATGAATCAAAAAGCACAGGCAACAAAAACAATAGAGAAATGGGATTACATCAAACGTAAAAGCTTCTGCACAGCCAAGGAAACCACAGAGTGAAGAGATAACCTACAGAATGGGAGAAAATATTTGCAAACCATATATGCGATAAGGAATTAATATCCAAAATATGTAAGTAACTCAAACAACTCAATAGAAAAAACAAAAAACCCTAAATAACCTCATTTAAAAATGGGCAAAGGAATGGAATAGACATTGCTCAAAAGATGACATATAAATGGCTAATAGGTATATGAACAGATGCTCATATAGTGGATTGACTGTCCCCTCCCAAACTCATTGAAGTTTGAATTGTGTCCCCCAAGTTTTATGCATTAGAAACTTGGCCCCCCACTGTGACTGTTGAAAGGGTGAGAAATCCTATTATGGTAATTGAAAGGTGGGGCCTTGAAGAAGTGATTAGATTGTAGGATCACGCTGTAGTAGTGAATGGATTAAAAATGGTGGTCATGGGCGTGGTTTGGAGGGCTTTAGAAGGAGAGTGAATGAGGAGATTTAGTCTCTCTCTGCTCCACCATCTTGCAATGTTAGACCCCTGGGTTACTGTCACCACTACCAGATGTGTTCCTTGGACTTTGGAGTTCCCAGCCTCAGAAACTGTAAGCAAAAAATTTAATCTTTTTACAAATTGCCCAGTTCTGTGTATTTTGTTATAAGCAACAGAAATGGACTAATACAGCTCCACCACTAATCATCAGGAAAATGCAAATTAAAACCACAGTGAGATATCACTTCACACCTTTTAGAATGGCTATTATCCAAAAAACAAAAGATAAGCGTTAGAGAGGATGTGGAGAAAATGGAATCCTTGCATACCATTGGTGGAAATATGAATTAGTATAGCCATTATGGAAAACAGTATGGAGGTTAGCTAACTAAACTGATGTAGCCACCACACATTCTACATAATTTTTGAAAATCAACGTTGTACCCAACATGTACATATAATTTTTAAAAAGTTAAAAATAGAACTACATACAATACAGCAATCTCATTACTGGGTATATATCCAAAAGAAATGAAATCAGTATGTTGAAGAGGTATCTGTAATCCCATATTTATTACAGCATTATTCATAATAGCCAATATACGAAATCAACCTAAATGTCCATCAATGAATGAATGAATAAGGAAAATGTGGTATATTACAATGTAAGGTTGAGTATGCTAACTACCTTGATTTGAGCATCACATATTGCACACAGGTATTGATATTCAATGCTGTACCCCACAGATATATACAATCGTTTCAATAAAAAAATAAAAAAAACAAAAATGTCTTAATAGTTTTGATTATGAATGTTGTGTAAGAATATTTAAAGGTAAATATATTGTCTAAGGAACCAAGGATGCTATATGCAAATCATTGTTACTCAGCATAATGTTATGTTTTTGTTTTTTAATTTTATTTTTTAGTTGACACATGGTAATTGTACATATTTATGGGGTACAGAGTAATATTTTGACAAATGTGTGCACTGTGTGATGTTCAAATCAGGCTAATTACCATATCCATCACCACAAATACTTACATTTCTTTGTGATGAGAACATTTGAACTCCTCTCCTCTAGCTATTTCAGAATATACAATAAATTAATGTTAATTGTAGACATGTAGCAGTGCTGTTGAATATTAGAACTTATTCTTCCTGTCTATTTAATAACTGATGAAATTCTGCATCTGTTAACTAACCTCTTCCTACTTACCAGTTTAATCAAAGAAAAAATAAGAAAATTAGGTGGACTTTCTCTAGATTATCCAAATAATGCCAAGTAGATTCAGACGAGCAACCCTAAGTAGACACAAATGCAGGGCAAATACTTTCAACATGACCGTCCTGCTCTTTTTAGTTCTGGGTTGGAATTTTGGATGTTGTAAATGAAGCACCTTTTTTTCAGCTGAGTTAATGTGACCAAGAATAGTTTTTATTATATATAAGTGGGGTTCAGATGACAAAGCCTAGATTTCTCATTTATATTTTATATTTTTCCTGAGATGTCTGTGTTTTTCTGATACTTCTAGCAAGCCTTATATTTTCTTATACCAAAGAGAATGATATGAAAGTTTAGCAGATACATCAATGAATGTCTTGTTACATGTGTAAAATGTTTATATACCCCATACCGAGTCAAGAGTTTTTTAGGAGAAGCACCATGTTGCAGTGAAAATAAAAAGCATGGAATTTAAAAAAAATATGTGGTATTTATACACAACGGAATACTATTAATCCTTAAAAAGGATGAAAATCCTGTCATTTATGACAGTATGGATGAACCCGAAGGACAATGTGTTAAGTGAAATAAGCCAGGCACAGAAAAACAAATACCGCAGGATCTCACTGACATGTGGAATTATAAAAACACCGAACTCTCAGAAGTAGAGAGTAGGGTGGCGGTTACCAGGAGCAGTGTGGGGGGAGATACTGGGGAGATGTTGGCCAAAGGGTACAAAATTTCAGTTAGGAGGAATAAGTTCAAAAGACCCATTGCATAATATGGTGACTATCGTTAATAACTATGTATATATTCTTGAAAGTTGCTAGGTGTGTGTAGATTTTAAGTGTTCTCATCACACACAAAAATAAGTATCTGAGGTGATGAATATGTTAATGAGCTCAATTTAGCCATTCCACAATGTATACATATTTCAAGACAGCATGTCTTCTTGATAAATATATACAATTTTTGCCAATTACAATAAACAAGTATTTGTTCACACACACACACAATAAAGAAACATCACTCAGGCTGCTGTGGGGACCGTAGACCATAGGGTACTGAGAGTTGGGGCCGGGAGACCAGCTGGAGGCTGCTGCAACTGTCCAGGAGGAGGAGACACAGTGGCTGGGACTGATGCTGACAACAAAGTTTGGGACATGTTTTGGCTATGGCACCAACAGGACTGGCCGTGGACTGCATGTGGGAGGTAAGCAGAAGCAGAACTCCTGAGTACTGTCTGCTACAGCACACTGCCTTACACGGCCTTGGGGTCACCTATCCCCGTGTGCTCCTGGAGGGTCTTCACATGTGTTCAGCACTTCTCAGGACTGGGAGTTCATGCCCCACAGCAGCCCACGGAGACTCTCAATGTGACAGAAACGCCTTCCCAGAGCATGCTGTATTCATCTTCCTGGGACCCCCAGCTCACGTTGCCCCCAGTTCTCCCTTCTAGAGACACAACAAGGAGAATCAATTCCTTTTTCGCAGAACTTTCTCCAAAGACGTTGAGACTTCATTCTCCTGACTTTTCTGGCCCCAGGAAATGGGTGTTTCCTCTTGCGGGCCAGAGGCAGGACTTCCACATGGTGGCCTTTGCTGGCGTTTCTGCTTCTGACATCTTGTCTTGGTCTTCCTGTCTCCCTGGGACCCCCTTCCCCACCATTCGCGAAACACACACGCACATGCACACGCACACGCACACGCACACGCACTGACCTCTGTGGTGGCAGAACTGATTCTCTCCTTTTGCGTTCTCCTCTGTCTGTCCCCCTGGTGCCGGCCCGGTCTCTGAAGTGTTTGGAAGGAGCAAGGGGTCAAACACAACATTCAACTGTGATGTCATTTTTATGAGCTTCTTGGTTATTTTTCAAATCGATTTAATTATGAATGTATTTTAAATATGTGCAATAGATTCAAATAACGTCCAAGTTTATATAGTAAAAGGGGAAAGTCCTTGTACACTTACATTGCCACTTTCAGAGGTCGATATTCCTCACATCTCACTGCTCAGTGGTCCAGACCTTTGTGGACGTCAGCATTTGCTGGTGGAACACGTGGGTGGGAGATGATCTTGGCAGTGGCGGAACTGGCATGAAACAGTCTGAATCTCCTCGTGAGGACATGGGTCCTCATCAGTTCTCCTGCACTCTGTCTGAGTCAAGACGTCTCAGTTTGGTGCTTGCCTTTAACGCTGTCTAGCAACCAAGGACCTCCTTTTCAACAATGATGGAGCAGGATTCAGGTTCTGATCCGTGTCAACCCAACTGACTTTTTGAAAAGTTGAGTATGTCTTTATGAGCACATGGCCTGCTGCCAGGAGCTTACAGTTTAGCTGAAGAGATGAGACGTAAATACAGGAGAAGAGATCTGACAGTGCCAGGTAGTGTATATGAAATGCCGGATTATTGGGCACACAATTTCTCATGCACCACCAAAGGCAGTAGCTTGAGGTGTGTCTTGGATGATGAATAAGGTTGTAGACGGAGAGCTGGGCTGTTGTAAGCAAATAAAAATCACCGGAGAAGGGCAAGTCCTATTACTAGGACACGGACTGGCCAGGAGGAGAAAGTCTGTGGTGAGGCGGTAGACTGGAGATGGTGGAAGACCTTGAATGTCAAACTTGGAAGTCTGTCCTGAGGGCCATGGGCATTCGATAAAGCTTCAGTAAGACTCCTGGAAGATTCTTCTGATGGCAGCTGGAAACAGAGATCATGAAGGCTAAAGAATTGATTCAAAGCCCAAAGAAGATGGGGCAAAGAGGTGAGCTATCATGGGCCTCCAGATCCGTGGAGAATTTCCGTGGAGGTGAAGCCGAGAGTCCCTGGACGGCTGGGCACGCACCGTCTCTCCTCACTGGCTTATGCTCTCAAAGCTGCGCCCAGCAGTGATGCGTCTCTCACCACCCACCTCCTCCCAGTGTCTGCTGCGCTCACAGTTCTCCCAGCATGCCGTGCTTGCTTTTATCTTCACAGCCCTGCACATGCTAATCCCTCTGCCCCAAATGCCACCCGCCCTGCCATCCCCACCCCTGCGTCCTTACTGCCGACTCCTTTCCTGATTTGCGAGTTGGCCCAGGAATCGCCTTTACGACTTGTTGGTCTTACTCTGGTCACTCTCTCCAGCAAGGGGCCTGTCCTAGGTGTCCTCATAGCCTCCACAATCACCTATTGCACTGTACTGTTATCATCTGCTTATATAGGTCTCTCTCTTGGCATCAAGAGCTATTTAAGGACAGGGACCTTATTTTATTCATTCTGAATCCCAGTACTGGCCTAAGACCTGACATGGAGTAGGCACTCTGTACATTCTTATTGAATGGATGATTCATATTTACTATTCATTTTTCCTTCCAGGAACTAGCTTAAACTAAAGCAAAGTATCATGTGTTACGAAGTGTTGGGAAGAACGTAGGAATGGTGAGACCGAAGGACCGTGGTTCTCAACGGTTGGGCCATGGCACCTTGATGTGCAATGAACTCTTCTCGAGAGGGTCAGTGCATTTGGATCAATACTTAAAATACATTTCATTATAATGAAAGATGTGTTTTGCTATGGCAATGTTGATCACAGGCTCATTGAACTAAGCAGAGCATTTGATGTGAGGTAGCTTTTTCCCTGATTTTTCATCAGAGGAAGCGTTAAGAAGTTTAGCACACAGGTGCATCAGAGCCAGACGTGGACATGGGTATAGAAGAGATTACAGTCAGGGCAATAAACAATCCTGGCTAGAGATATGCCAATAAAAGGCAGTCAAGGGAGTTTCGTAATAACTGGGGATGCTTTTATAGACAGCATGAAAGTTCTATCGCAATCTTTAGTGTTGTTCTGAGTCTTTTATTCTTCAGGTTCCTGCCAAAATTTTGGATGGGCATCGCTGCTTTAGAAAGAGTTCCTGGGTGACCAGGCCATCGGTTAGTAGGTGACAAGTCTTGGGGCAGAGACGGTGGGAGATGTTAGTGGCCTTCTTGTTCACTAAACCTGATGCCATTTTTTCAAACTGACCACGTGATAGAAAGTCAAGAACTGCTTTCCTCTTATTTTTATGACACTGTCATCCTCTGGCAAGTTTTATAAATGTCTTACTGTAAGTGTCTTGTACTCCAGGTTATTTAATCATTTCCCAGTAGTAGTTGTTTTTTGGTCACTCTATTCATGGGTCAATCATTTTCAGCATGATAAGACAGGGTGCTGACAATGAAATAACAGTGTGAAAGCTTCCGCCTTTTATAATTTACCTGAAATTGCATCAGTGGTTGGATTTTAATCAAGTTTTGGTGACGAGCTCGCTTTCATGTACAGTTCCTATATTCATACCAATTTTGTGCCTCCTAGATCTATAATGTCTGAGTTAAAATCCCCCACAATGATAGTGGTTTTATTAATTTCTCCTTGCAATTTTGTCAGTTTTGGCTTAATATGTTTCAAGATTATTTTGGCACATACAACCAAATTTTAGTGAAATGCTTCTTTTATTACTAGGTAGCATTCCTCTTTATCCCTGTTAATAATTCTTACTATAAATGACATAATACTTTATTATAATTAATATCATCATGCAAGCTTTTGTTTAGTATTTGAATAGTATATGAGGGGTAACTTCAAAAGGTTCATGGAAAGATGCATATTTTCTTTTAATTCTAAATTTCTACAAACTTTTTGAAGTACCCTCATATCTTTTCCCAACCTTCCTAATCATTTTGCTTTAGGCATGACTTTTATATATTTTTTTGCCTTTTATCGTGACCAGTACTCAGCCAGTGAGTGCACTGGCCATTCCTATATAGGATCCGAACCCGCGGCGGGAGCGTCGCTGCGCTCCCAGCGCCGCACTCTCCTGAGTGTGCCACAGGCTTGGCCCTAGGCATGACTTTTATAGACAGAATATTGGTTGCTATAAAAAAATACTAATAGATAATTTGCTTGTTTTAAAAAGGGATTTAAATCCATTTACATTTATTGTGATATCTTGTATACGTGAACTTATTTTAAGCATCTTCTTTTACATGTTGTGCTTATCATCCTTGTTGCTTGCATTTCTTTTTTGTCCTGCCTTTACTCAGATTGATGAAGTTTATTAATGATCCCACTTTTCTCCTTTGCTGATGTGAAAGCTATAAATTGTACATTTTTCATTTTAATTCTTACTCTTAAATTTCTTTCTTTTTTTTTTTTTTTAAAAGATGACCGGTAAGGGGATCTTAACCCTTGACTTGTGTTGTCAGCACCATGCTCACCAGTGAGCTAAACGGCCATCCCTATGTGGGATCCGAACCCGTGGCCTTGGTGTTATCAACACCACACTCTCCCGAGTGAGCCACAAGTTGGCCCCTTACTCTTAAATTTCTAAACATAATACTTACCTCTAACTTTTTATAGAAAAATCCAAAGTTATTCAGTATCTATGCTTTATCATCTTAGTGTAGTAGCTGCTGGCATGTTGATACCTTTTTTTCAATGTATTTAGTATGTGTAAATATGTCTTCAGGCAGTGATATTATCATGTTATCATAACTACCTACACCTACACAGAGACCTACAAATACTTTATTGTGGGTGCTTATTGTTTTGAGTATTTTGTCTTTAATTCTTTTGAGAATGGCTTTATTTTTGCTTCTAGAAACTGCTTTATCCATTTGAGTGGGAGTTGCCGTGTTCTTAGAGATGCCACAATTGACCTTAGCTAATTGGCTCAGGGGTAAGCACGTGACCTAAATTGGACCAATCAGAATCCTTCCCTGATTTTTTTGAATAGGAACAGAAAAAAGAGGGTGTCTCCTCTCTAGTTACAGATACTATGACATATGGCATGAACACTGTCAGGACTACTACTACAATTCATGGTGGAAGAGAATGAAGAAAACAACAAAAACCCTCCAAAAGGCAAATGATTGAATGCCACCAGACTCTTCACAAAAGGGGCCAGGGGAAAATGTTGTAAACTCTCAGGAGCCTGCCTGAGTGAACAGAAAGGACCAGGTGATCGAAAGGAATATATTGCATTTAGAGCAGAAAATCCCCTTCATGCCTAAAGTGCAAGTGATTTCCATTTTCCTGTGAGGACATAGAAAAGACTTTTAGAATTTTAATCACTGCTTTTCAAGGAATACCAGGACAGGGCATGGTCATATACTAAGATGTAGTTCACACATACAGATCTGAAGAAAGACAAAGGAAGAAACTTTGGAATACAAAGATGAAGCTGGGGTGTGATTGGAGAAAAGGTTATAAAATCAGGGAAAGTGAAATGATAAAGCAGTTATTCTTTGAAGTCTATGAATGTGGTTCATTTAGAACATAGAAAAGAAGCACAAAGCATGTTACATGGCGGGAGGTAAATTCTTAGAACATGTCAATGTAAAGATGCTGCTGCTAAAGTATGAAGTTCAAAATGAATTTTGAAAAAACTCTGAACAGGAGGCTTAGTTTAGGATTTGGCTCCCTGAGTGTGATTGTGCATGCACACATGTACACACATGCCTAGAGGCTGCATCTCAGCCAGGTGAAAGGTGAGGACATGTGAACACATGCCAGTCCTGCCCGTTCCTGTCTCTGCAGGACTCCAGAGCGACAGAGGGAAAACTTCCCTATTGCAGCTGCCCTAGCAGTGCCGGGACAAAGGCAGATGGGTGTTTTCTCTTCCTCATTTTGTGCGGTGTTTAACAACAACTTTTATTCCTTTTGTGCTTGTTTTTCATGAAAAAGAGTGACTAAGAGTTATGGAACCTCATTTTTTGAATGCCTCAAAACACGTAGGTTTTACCATCTGGAGGGTGATTCAAAGGGATACTTCAACCAGAAGACTGAGGGGTGGATGAATTGGCTTCTTGGGGAGTCCCTTTTTGTCCAGAGATCCCCAGAAATTACATGTATGTATTTTGTGATAAAGATGGCATACCCAGCAAGCCCTTAAAGAGGGCATCTAGATACACACCCTGAAGCTTTAAGTGTCATTTCACAAGCTCACGGTGACACAGAGCTGCAACATTCTGGACACATCCCAGAAGCAAAGGAAAACAGAGTGGGGACGGCAGAGGGAGGCTATGAAAGAGGCACTGGGGGAGGGATACCTGTGATTAGGGCCGAGACAGGCAGGTACCAGCTGAACGGGTGGGTCTCAAGCCTGGCAGTCATGTGAGGGACGAGATGCCCACGGCTCTTCAACAATACCAAGTCTGAATTTCAAGGGGAGGCAGCCCGCACCTGGATTAAGCTGGTGGGAGGTTGATCAACAAGGCCCTGAAAGAAAGCCAGGCCACGGGAAGATGAGGAAGTCTGCTTCTTGGGCTCCAGAACATGTCAAAAAGAAAGAGGGGAGACTGATCAGGAGGAGGGTTGGAAAAGACTGGAGCCTCACAGTATGGAAAACAAGCTGTGGGCACCGGCCACGTGAGGTGACGGGGCTGAGGGTGACTGAGGGGAGTTGGGCAATCTGTGTTGGCAGCATGAACAGGAAGCTGCCCCCAATTCCTCGGCAACCTTGGCCACAGTCACTGCCACACAAAGAGAGCTAAGATAATCTGCCCCTTGTACCTGGTTTCCAGGGTGTGGTAGGGGTTGTGGTGGGGGCTGTGGTGGGTACTCATTAATAGACAAATGGTTGGCTCAGTCTTTCTTCCGGAACACGGTCACCTGCGGATGGCAACTCGCATAGCTCAGAAGCTGAGCGAGAGGCCACTTGTCCCGTAATAACCCCTGGCTTGTCCCCCAGCCGAACTGTGTTGATGCAAAGGAGGGGAAGCTGGGGACCCTCCGCAGGCTTCCCCCTCGGAAGGACAAGCAGCTCCCTGCCACAGCCCACAGCTTCCCTTCCCTGGAGACCTTTCCAGGTGCTGGGTGGTGATGGAGCGGGAGGCTGGAAGGGTTGGCTCCACTTGTTAGAATGTGGGCACCATGGCCGGACCTCTCTGAAGCTCTGTCTGCTCATCTGTAAAATGCAGAAAAAGGAGAAGACTGGACTTGAGTGCTCGCTGCAGGTTCTTGCTAGTTCTAGGATCCTGTGACTTAAGGGAACCTTTAACTTTAGGTGCAGGAGTTTGCAAGCAGAGAAGTGAAGGGCATGAAGGGGCTGGACCTGCCTATGGGTCTAAGACCTAAGACTCCTGCACTCTTGGTATAAGGCCAACCAATCTGCCACTTTAGTTTCCATGTTCTCAGCTAAACAGAAAGTTTAACTAACCTTCTCTTTGAGAAAGCTGATGCTTGAGAAGCCAGACTGACCCCCGTCCCCAGCTAACAAGGATATTATTTTTCAGTGTGCAAGGGGATTCCTCATGGATTCCTTTAAATAGCTAACTTCCCCGGTTCCCATAAGAATAGGGTTCTATTCACACAATGTTACACGTGAAGATTCAGGAGCAGTTCTGCTGTGTAAAGAAAAATGTAATTGAGAACCTTCCTTCTTATGGAAATAGATGGGAGCATGCATAGATGGGAAGCCACTCATATTATTTTGTAACTTACTTAGAAACTGTATAGAAATTTACTAGTATAATCGATACATTGAATAAACATGATCCATGGTATAATCAAAACACAAATTTATTTTTTGTCTTTATCCCTTAAAAATTGAGTCAGTGGGGCTGTCTCTCCCTGCTCTAGGAAGGAAAGCTTGGCAGGTCCCTCTTCAGTAATAGGGTGCTATGGTCATTTTAAATCACAGACCAGAGTGTTGGAGCTGGTTGCGTGGGGGCCAGCAGAGGTTTGGGCACTGAGCCCAAGGGCTTGGACACTAGACACCCACCCCCTGCATGAGCTAGCTGGCCTGGGCAGGAAGCAGGTCAAAAGCAGGAAGAGGGCCAGGATTCCACCCAGTAACAGTCAATCACAGGAAGAGACAGACTGGGGTGGGCGTGGGGGGCACAGTGAGACCACACAAAAAGATCCTGGGAAACTTGAGTGATCCTAGGAGGCGGGAGGACCTCTGAGGAGCGATGGATGTGGCCCTTCTCATCAACATCGGGGAATGGGAGGCGTGTGGCTGGATTTGATTGGATTAAAGAAATGAATGTGGAATTTCTCCCGTATGAATATTGTGGGGCAATTTATCTCCACTGCATGTGAAGGAGATATAAATGTATTATCCTTCTTAAAAACATTTATTTGGAAGGGATATTTTACAACAAATTTAAAGTGAAAGTTTATCTTGATGTATTTTGCCCTTTTTAACAAAATAAAACATTTTATCCTTTTTTTAAAAAATTGGACTTTTTCTTCCATTATAAAACTGAAAATGACCTGGCAATTAAACTGTGATTATTTGCAGTAATTTGTTGGAGGGACCATCTTAAATCTAAGCATAAATGATAACTCATGATTCAAATTATACCTCATTTTTAACTCTGGCAGCGGTTCTGCCAACACATTAGAATTTTCTTAAGTGGTTGGTCGGACACTTACAAATCTGGGAACACATCTCCTAAAAATGTCAGGATCACCTTGACAGCATCCCACAAAGGCCAGCTGAAGCCCTAAATTGCTCTGTGGAGTCTCGTCTTATCTCTCGAATCCACAGAGCGCTGGCTTCTGCAGAGCCACCTGGCATGTGCCACCTGCCAGGCACAGCATGGACAGCCTGTATTCTGTTAGTGATTTTATTTTTACCTTTTAGATAAAAAAATATTTATACAAGTAATAATTCAAAGCAGTCAGGGGTTTTCCATTTCTAAAAAAGCGATAGCCAATGTAGACGAAGATTTGAACTTACAAATGCCTTTGCATTGCCAGGTACCATCTCATCAATCTTTCAATTTTATCGATCTAAATGTTATCTGTTATCAAGCTTATTAAGGTCTTTGATTTCACCCAAGTATTTTTCCTCAAAGTCAGATGTCTTCTGAGGGCTACAGAACGTCTCTCAGGCCAGTTCTGATCCATGGGTTATTTTCCAATGCGCCAGTGACTTTTCTCCAGCTGGATTGTAAATTCCTTCGGGCAGGGATTGTTTTCTTCTTCTTAGGAGCTTTCCAGACCCCTGGCACAGTGTGTTGGGTATGGCTGTGCTCAAGAAATATGCATCCCAGTACAGACACACTCATCTCTTGTTCTATCGCCTATTTTTATGAAACGTATCTCTCACCACTCCCCTCCTCAAAAACTTGCCAGGGCCCCCCATTTCCCGCTGGCTGAAATACAGAGTCCTCCATGAGCTACCGAAGACCATTGCTTTGCAGCCCAAGCTTCCTTTCTGCTATCACCAAGTGAATTTGATGCTACGAATTTCCTTCTGAGTCTGCAGCCAGGTGGGCATGCTCAGAGTCTGTCTCTCAGTTCCTACACCTGGCTGTGCATCAAAAATCTTCTGGGAATTGTGCATATTTTACCACAATTAAAAAATCAACTGGGAAGCTTCAACAAAAATATCGCCAGGCCCTAGATCAAACCTAGTGAATCAGAATCTGTGGGCTATGAGGACCAGGCATCTGTACGAGAGAGTACTTCAAAAAGTTTGTGGAAACAGAATTAAAAGATAATCCAAATCTATCCATGAATTTTTGAAAACCCCTCATATTTTAAAGTTGTCTCCTTGATGATTTTTCTGCACCACCCAGCACAGTTCAGTGGATTCAGAATTTGGAGTCAGTCCTGAGCAACCTGTCAGTGTGCATTTAGCACTACAGAAAAACTAAGCAGACTTTCAGTGGGCCCCTACCCTGTGTAAGTTTCTATGGTTCGGTTAAGACAGCTTCTGGAAGGACTTAGAAAGAAAGCATCTTCTCGTCTCTGCCATCCCTAGGGAGGATCCTCCTAACCTTTGGGCAACAAGGCAATGGGAGATAAGCTGGTTCCTGGTCCTACCAGGAAGACAATGGAGAAAAATCTGACTCTGCTCCAGCTATCTTATCTCCACTGCCTAGGAGCTTTCTTTACAGCTGCTGCCAGAGAGGCAGCCTCGTTATGGAGGAGTTACAAGGTGATAAACCATTAGAAACCGGCAGGTGGAACGGGAGACCTTTAACTACTGGGGTGGGGAAGGTATTTTGGGGCTCAATTTCCTCCTCGCAATATGTGGGACATTGATTAAGGGGCTTGTAAATTCTCTTCTTGGAATGGAAAGAAATATCAGAAGATAACCCTTTGTAATACATGTATTTTGTTGATTCTAACATACCTGGTTTTTATTCCAGTTTTTATGTGTCTGAAATTGGGAATTGTCTCACAATCGAGACACATTTTTAATGTGCTGTTTCTTCCTTCTTTCCCTCTCACTGTGGTTATTTGTACAACAGGTCATATATAATCCGTGGTACACTGTCATCAAGAGCATTTGGAACGTTTCATGTGGGGAATGCAGCCTTTCCCTCCCTGTTGAATGTTTAGCTCCCTACCCAACCCCAGGAGAGACGAGACAGAAGCTGTACAGGAGAATTCCTGGGAGAATTACAATGTTAGGGGGAACACTACCATCCCAGGGGGCTTGTGAGCCCAGGTAAGTCTTGAAAACATCACCTGGGGCTGCTAGCAGTGAGGAGCAGGAGGAAGAGGAAAAAGGGACAGGAGCCCAGATGTTGGGCTTCTCGGATGTGACTGAGAGCTCTGTTTGTATAGGAAGGCAAAAGGCCCCTAGGAGTCTTGGATGCTAGAAAATGGGACAGAAGAGATTTTAATAAAGCCTAAGTCAAAATTTCTGTTGGTTGTGAATTCAGATGCATCAGCTGTTGGGTTCTGAGTGTTACCCAGAAAAGATGAGCTGCTCTGTTGGAGCTGAGGTGTGTGGAGAAGAGGAAGGCCCAGGAGCAGTTCCAATCCCCTCACCCTCCCCTTTATCTCTGCTGTCACCTCAGGGATGTGGGAACATGGTTTGAAAGCCACAGTCCTTCACCCAGGTAAGACCTCTACAAGGCCACATGGGAGACATTTTTTTTTCCCCGTCAGGCCTTGAGAGCAGGGGAAGTAAGAACAACAGGTGGAATAAATATTATAAACACTGATCTTGTTTCCCTCTTTGTTTTGGCTGCTAGGAAGCTCAGAGCCACAATTCCAGTTGACTTCTACTAGCTAAGTCTGTCTTGTAGAGGGCCTTATGGTATTCCTCAATTTTATGTTCTCATATTACCCTGGCTTGGTTTTCCTAGTCTACCATTATTTTTCTATTTATGTGGTCTTCCTAGCCACTTCTTTCTTTGCTGACACATTGTATGTGGTCTTGAAAATTGCATCAAATTGGAGCAAGGCAGGGTGCCAACAAACAATGAGCAAAATATCACATCCAGCCAGGGAATCTCTGCCAAAAAGAGCAGTGCACATCGTTAGGGAGCGTATAAGGTCTGAGTCAGCCTCGTGTCCTGACCCCTCCCCACACTCCTCACTTATTAACTGTAAACTTGGGAATAATCACTTTGCCTCTTTGAGCCTCAGTTCCTTCATCTGTTAAATGCGGAGTGGTTATGCTGCTGCAACCTGAATCTTAGCTGCACAGAGTGTATGAAACCTTGTTGTAAAGCGCAGGGCGCTGAGAGTATGATTATTTTTGCAATGCCTCTGCGGGTGCTGTGTGAGACCTTGCTGGGTGGGCAGTGCTAGGGGAGTAGAAGCTGTGGTCCCTGACTTCCCAAGGAGGACCCAATCTGGGTGCGGGAACAATTAGGGACCAGCTCAGCATGGGGTGCGAGTGAGAGAGAGTGTGGGTGAGTGGGCCCATGTGGAGGAAAGGCTTCCTGCAGGGAGGCAGGAGGAAGGAATCCAGCCATCTGAGAATGCATGTGGCCATGACTGGGAGGGGAGAGGACTCATAACAAGTCTCTTCTGCTTGGGCAAGATAGGGTTCAAGGCGTCTCAAGCCCTGGCACTTTTGGCATGAGGAAAAGGCTGGATGCTGATGAGCCTCCCCGTCCAGTGCCCCTCCTCGGAGCTGAGCTGCCAATGTCCTGGGAGTGACCCCAGAGGCAGTGGAGGCCACAGCTGCTCCACTACAGCCTGGGGAAAGAGTGACTCTCATGTGGGGCTGGACCCCCTGTGCTGACCCCTCAGTTCCATCAAAACCACCAGCAAGGAGGCCTTTAATGTGATGAGAAAACGTGTTTATCCACTTACATACACCGCAATGGGCTTGTATCCATTATGCATCTCCTCTGGTTGCTGCCCACACATATGCACACACATGCACACACAGCCGCTTCCCCACAAAACAAGTGCCCACACATGTACACACACATGCCCCCCATGAGCCCACAAACAAGCACATATTCACCCCCACATGCATGCACACACCCCCACCCACACCCAACCACACATGCATGTGCATACCACGTGCCCACACACATGCACATACAGGTGCTTGCTCCCATACATGCACACACATGCATGTGCACAGCACACACCTTGTGCACACACCACACACATGTACACATACACACATGCAAACGCTATACATAAGCACCCCCCCACATGCCCATGATCACTCACACACATGCACACACCCATACACCACACATGTGCATACACACCTGCCCACACATGTACGTGTGCATGCAGACCACACACATGTGTACACATGCACACACGCATGCACACACCCCACACAGTACACACACATGTGCGCACACATGCACACAAACCACACAGGTGCACAGATACACACCCATGCAGGCACTGGCTCTCTGGGCTGGGTGTTGCAACAAGGAAGAAGGAAATATATATATATATATATATATATATATATATATATATATATATATATATAATTTTATTCATTTAAAAATGTATTTATTACTTATTTATTCACTTTTACTTTTTATTGGAACGTAATTGATTGTACGTATCTGTGAGGTAGAGCATTGAATATCAATACCTGTGTGCAATCTGTGATGCTCAAATCAGGGTAATTAGTATATCGAACATTATGCAATGTGATCAATCATTTTTCGCAGCCTTCACCAAGTCCTTCCTTCCCCTGCCCCTCCCAATCCCAATCCCCCTCCCCCTTTCCCACCTCTGGGGACCTCAGTTCTGTTCTCTCCTTTTGAAAGATCAGCGTATTATTGTGATTAATGTATCTTTCTTTCTTTTTAAATTTATTTGTTTATTTTTGCTGCCACCTATAAGTGAGGACACGCGGAAGAAGGAAATATGAATGAGACGTTTTCCACTGCAGGAGCTAGCTCAGATGTCAGTGATGGCTTTGTAGAGGCCACTCATCGCGGTTTCCCTCTTCACTGGGCACACATAAGAGCCCATTGTGGCCGCGCTGGCCTTCAGCTTTGGTGACACTGATGTCACTGTTGCTTTCTTTGGTTTGGCTGAGCGCTGCCTGCTTGTCATTGCCCTGTACGTATTAAAAACCCTGCCTTTGTTCCAATTTCCTTGGATTCATAGTATTTATTGTGGTTTTCAACACCACCTGCCAAGCCCACGACAAAGGCTGACTTGATAGCGTTAATGAGCAGATCAGGAGATTTGAGCCATTGCCTTAAACTCTATGTGATGCAGCTCTCTCGATGGAGGGACCGTGGGGTTATGGCTTCTGGGCCCCCAGGGCCACACCTGCCACTGAGCTCACTTTGGGACTACAGTGGGCTCTTCAGCCAATGGGGACAACAGATCATTACCCCCTGCCCCCTGCCTACCTTTTTAAAGACTTTCCTCCTGGGTGCTGGGTGTCCTCTAGGTTGCTCAACCTGGCCCACTTTGCCTGCAGTCCAGAGCCACTGCCATTCTCAGGTGAGAGAGACAGTCTGGCAGAGATGGTATCTACATGCTGGAATGTGGGCAGCTTGGGCTGCTGCCCAGCCCCGAGGCCCGCAGGGGCTCTGCTGGGCTCATGCTTAGGACTGAGCTCCCTCGCGTTTCCCTCCAACCCTGGAGCCGTGAAGCCCACAGCACCATTTCTCACCAGCATCCCCACCCTGCTGTGGCTAATGCTGCCTTCCTTTTCTGTCACCAGTGTGGCTTCACTGGCTCGAAAGTCTCCTGGTAGAAGGGGAGAAAGGGAGGTGGGCAGAGCATTCCAGGCCCTGAAGGGGAAGTCAGAGGGCAAGAAGACTGTGAGTTGGGGCCAGACGTGCACAGGATATGGCCTTGCAGAGGCCACCACGTGATATCATTCCAAACAAGCCCCCTTGCTTGTGTAAGGGGAAGGGGATCCAGCAATCTTTACCCTGGGATAGAAGAAAGAACCCGGACTGTCCCAGGCTGGATGGGACATGGGGTCCCTACCTAGAGGCTCTTCATGTGGAGCACACTGGGGTTGCCACTAAAGAACTGAGTTAAGTAGGAGATCATCAGGGTCCATCTTGTGTTTTTGGAAGGTCATGCTAGCTGCTGCGTGGGTAAAAAATTGGAGGGGGACAAACGGGGCACACGGCCAGCACAGGTTTCAGGGCCGGAGGGCTGGCCCTGGGACTGTGCGGTGGAAGGAGCAGCCCCCGCCGGCTGCCTCTGGGCCCCTCTGGGCTGGGAATGCCCCAGTGGTCTCCCTCTGGTCCCAGATGCCTGTTCACAGGCTGCACCACTCGGATGACAACTGTCCTTGACTCTGAAATGTTATCATTGCCACTTCTTTTGTTTAAATGTCCATTCGTTTATGAAAGGGTGATGAAAACAGGCTTTAAAAATGTCTTTATTTACCAAATAAAAGATGGCAGCCTTGTGTTGGTCTCAAAACCAAATTTTATTTAAAAATTTGCAGGTCCGTAAAATCCACTGTTTGGAAACAAATTCACATTGTGCCTGGAGTGTGGAGCCCACAAGAGCCTCTCCGCTCTCTGACCTCCTGTGCCCAGAGACCTTCCCTTTATTCTGCTCTGGGCCCTGAGTAAAATGGCCACACCCCGACCACAGCCTGATCTGCCAGCAGCCACTCCCTGCCCAGGACCCCAGCCCTTGCCAGCCCAGATCCACATATGATGGACCCACTCCTCATTCCCTGGCACCTCTGCCCCGTTCACCAGCCACCCACCCCAGCCTCACTTCCTTTTCTTCTATCACACCCACGGCCCCTCTGTCTCACCTGCCTTCCAGAGCCCCAGCCCTGGAACCAGCTGGCACTGTCTTCGCCCTAACCTGGGGTGGCCGAGTGCACCTGCAGAAGACACCATGCTCGAGTGGGCCTGGTCCCCTCCTGTGTGTAGCCCAATCCCAGCTGTCACCGGCTGCCTGTCAGTCCTTCAACATGCCTTTGATCAGAGCCCTCTGCCACCCCCACCAGGGCTGCATCCCCTGGATGGGCAGGTTGAGTTTTCACTCAGCAGGTAGTTGAGGGATAGACGGGGAAGTGGGAGCCAGGTGGGGGGATTTGGGTCTGTGGTATATCGAATGCCACTCGAGCTGTAGGAGTAGATGGAGTCTATAGGAATCAGGAAGAGGAGAAGAGGGCTGTCCCCAGTGCCCACCCTCCCTCCCGGGCTTCCTGTCTCATGTGGTGGCCCCTTCAGTTGGTAGCAATGACTCAAACCAGAGCTGGGGGTCATCCTAGGCTTGTTGGTCTCCTTTGTCCCACTCCCCTGACACTCAGTTGGCCCTGGCTTAGGTTTCTGACTACAGCTTCTCGCATCTCTGAAATTTCCTCCTTCCCCATGGCCACAGGCTCTACGTCCTTCCTGGAGTGCAGGGCCCTGCCCGACTCATCTGTGTGTCCCTGATGGGGAGGCAGCCTGGCACATGGACAGTGGTCCTTACAGGTTTGCTCCCCATGTGGCACAAGCCTCAGAATCACCTGGAAGGCTTGCTAAAACGCAGATGGCTGGGGCGCACGTGGCGGCCTCAGACTTTGCAGTTCTAACACGTTCTCAGGTCATGCTGACGCTGGTGGCCCGGGGCCACACTTTGAGAGCAGTGGTTTAGTGCATGGAATGACTGGACGCCCCTAAGCTGGTGCTGGAGGTATGGTCTGGTCCATTCAGGGCTAAGTGGTTCTCCCTCACTCAGAGACGCATGCAGCAGCGAGGACACCCTTCGCTCTGTCTGCTTTTCGTGGTAGCCTCATTCCACTGGATTTCCAGTCAATTCTAACCCTGTGGTTGTTTTCATGCATGCTTTGGTGAAACTCACCTGACCATCCCCATGTCCAGGGATCCTGCAGTTGTTTGCTAGACTCGAGGACAGGTCTGATTCAGGGTGCACTTGACCATGTCTGGTTTGGACAGTCTTCTCACTCTTTCCAGATTGTCACGTTGTAGTGGTGGTGTCTTTGGCTTTGTGCTCATCCTTCCCTCTGTGTTCTTTCTCAGTCACAGGTAAAGGTGTTGAAGGAGATGAGAGAATGTCCTGCCACTGGGGACAACCTCTGGGCAGACACTGACCTATCATCAGCCCCCCTTGGACCAAAAGACTTCTCCTGAGGGAACTGAGCCCGTCTCTCAATTTAGCAAAAAGTCCAACAAATGCCACCCTTCTGAAGCAACTTGAATTGAACACAAATAATTGTGAAATGAACCAAATTAACCGGCTGTTTGGTTCAAGCTCATCTGTGCTTGGGCTCAGAGGTGGCCCATTTAGGAGTCTCCCGTTTCTTGTGTAGCAGGGGCTATACGTCTGCGATTTGGGAAGGCAGTCATGTCCACAAGCAGTTAGAGGTGCCCCAAATAGTTCTTTATGCAGAAACTTCCCAGAAAAGGGCAACGCCAGGCTCCATTATCTTGATAAGAGTTTCTTTTGGATACTGGCCAGTTTCCGTGTTCTCACTCTTTGCTCCCCAAGTATATAGTTCAGTCTCTCAAGCAGACTAATTCTGGAGCCACAGTATACACCCATTGTAAATGAATGAATTGGCCTCCTGGTTTACCAATTATTGTCTGGGGAGAATAATTAGTGTAACTGGATTTCCTGGAACCTGATTGCCCTGGCATGAACTGATAGTGAAAGACTGTCAGTCAGGGAGGCCGCATGTGAGGCCTGCCTGGGACAGGTCCCTGGACCCCAGCCCCGGGGCTCACCTGCTCAGTTCTGGTAACCCCCTTGCAGAGGCCACACACTGGGCTCCACCAACCTTAAATGCCTCAGTGGGAAAGAGTCATAAAATAACTTCAGGAGGATGGGATCGTTGAGGAGGATAAATGGCTCTTGGGATCTGAGGGTGGCAGAGAGGGACTGAGGAGCCACGGTTTCCATCCTCTTTTATTTTCCCACTTTGCTATGAGCTGACCCTGGGTTGCAAGTCGCCTATGTGATTCCAATCGCGTTAGTCCAGATCCAGTGTTGCTGTTAAAAATATTCTCCCTTCACTCCTTTGGGGATAGCCACTTAGTGTCACTTGTAAGGTCTTTGTCAAAAAATCTACACTCATTCTGATGACCTTGGAGACAGTTTTCCTCCTCTACCCATTCCTTTGAAAGTTTCTGAATAGCAAGACATCCTTGGATGGAGGGACTCAAACCCAAGGACCTCCGTTTGAATGAGAACACAGTCTTTTGTCGGGAAGGTGAAGGATTCAGGGTCTAGTGGCTTTGGAGTCAGGCTTGATCCAAGCTCTGGCTCTGCCACTTCCTAGCTGTGTGACTGAGTAAATTACTTAACGTCCCAAGTAGCCCTCCCCAGCACAGATGCCGTCAATCCCATTACCTTGCTCCTTTCCTTCATAATTCCTGTTGCCATGTGAAATGCTCCTCCCTACTTATTTGTTGCTTGTCTGTTGTCTGCTTTGCCTTAGTTCGTGAACTCTGTGAGGGCAGGGATTGTGTCTGTCTGGCTTTAGGCTGCAGCCCCACCACCTAGCCCAGTTTGGTGCTCAGGCATGTTTGCTGAGTGAATAGACAATAGTGCAATCCTAGCACGTGGCTGACACTCAGTTCGTGTAGAACTCACTTGAACCATCTGTGCAAAGGCCCCTGGTTCTCCTCTTCCAGATCTGCTCACACTCATTCAGTCAATTCAGTCTACAGATATCTCTTGAGCACCTACCACGTGTCAAACATTGTTCTAGGTTCTGGGAATACAGCAACGAAGAAAACAGACAAAAATCTGCCTTGTAGAGCTTGCACTTTAGTGGGAGTGGACAGGTGAAAGAATAAAGAAGTAAAATAAGAGGAGGCTGGAGGGTGAGCAGTGCTGTGGAGAGAGGTAAGCCAGGAAGGGGGTAGGGAATGCTGGGGAGGGATGGTCAGGAGAGGCTGCACGGAGGAGACGGGGTGTTAGAAAAAATCTGAACGAGGGGCAGAGCCAGCCTCCAACTGTCTGGGGCGAGAGTCCTCCAGGCAGAGGTAGCCTCAGGTGCAAAGGCCCCGAGCTGTACTGTCACTGGAGTGGAAGAGGTGGACAGAGGCCTGGGATCTGGTCATGAAGCCTCGTGAACCACGGCGAGGGCGTTCAGCCTTACTTTGAGGAAGATGGGAGGAGGCACTTGGACGTCTGTCTTCCAGGGGTCACTTAGCAGGCTGTGTTTGTTGCTGGAAGATTCTGTGGCTGGGTTGCATCCTGATGAGCATCAAACTCATCCATCCTTCTGATGGGAGGTGGCTCTGCTGTGAGTGTTGTCCTCAATGCTGCCCCAGCTCTTCATGTCACTTCCCCTCTCTGGATCTCAGCGTCTCCTGCTGGAGGCTGCCCGTGGGTGACTCTGGAGAGCGAGGCGGGGAGGGGCTGCTCTTGACACCACCTGCAACCGCCAATGCCTGCCCAGCACCTGCTCCGCCTAGGGCGCTGTGATGACAGAGGAGCAATCAGAGACGATGGCACTTGGTTTGGTCCTCAATGCATGGCAGGGATGGGGTGGGATGGGGGGTCCCTTATTACCTGGTTGGGAAGACTGGCTCTCTGAGAGCAAAAATGAGTGACATTGCAGATATCACACACAGACACACACACACACACACACACACACACACAATGCCAAAAGATGGTTACAGAGGAAACAATGGCTAACAAATAATGTGCTACTCAACGAGGATAAAATTAGACTTTGGGGTCAACCTGACACCTTCAGGGGAGCCACAGTCACACAGACTTCTGGGATTCAGTGACTGGAAGCACGCAGCCTCCCCTGCCCTTGCCACCGAGGCTCCCAGTCCTCTTCCTCACACCCTTGACTCAACGCCCCTGTCTATCCTGGCACGTGGCTCCTGGACCCAGAACTGAGAGACCCCTTGGAAGTGGGAGGGGTGTCAAGTGGCCCCCTGGGCTCTCCGTCTTCCTGCAGCCTCCCAGGACACTTCTCTGCTGGTAGGAACAGTCTCTAGAAAGAGGAGGGTGATTGCCTGCTCCGGGGAGTCAGCCTGGGACCCCAGCTCAGCTTCAGGACAGAGGTGCACCCTGACACCAACAGCCCGGGAGCCTTGCAGGGCCTCTCAGTTCCCTGTCTTATGAAAGGCGGCTTTGGCCTCCATCGGGGGGTTCTCGACTCTGCCCACAGGCTGCCCCGTGGAGAAGGGTTTATGGCGGCGGGGGAGGCAGGAGGAAGAGCTGTGGAGCTGGCAGGGCCCCCCTAGGGGCTCTTGCCCTGGAAGGCCATGCCTCGGGGCGGAGACGCAAGTGCTCGGTCCTGCCCCCTGGAGTTGGCCGCGAGTGTCACCGGGCGCACAGTCACAAATGGGGCCTGGGTGCCAAGTCTCCGAGCTTTAATGGGCTCCTCTTTCTTCCTGTTGTTGTTCATGGCAGTTTTCATGTTAGTAAGTGGAACTTTGGGACTGTGGCCTTCCACCCAGATGTGCTGTCTAAGCAGATGCTGCTCACCAGTGGGCAGGGGGAAAGGTGGTCCCCGAGAGCGAGCAGCTGCTGCTGGAGGGGTGCGTCCTCCAGAACCCTCCTGTCCATACACGAGAGGACCTCCCTGAGCAGGGTCTTATGAGCTACACAAGGGCCTTGGGACGACATGGGGCGGCGAGGGCCTGCGCGGTGGTGGCAGGTAGCCTGCTGCCGCATTGTGTTCTGCCCGCACGTCACCGCTGCCACATCCTTCCTGTTCCACCGACATCACCCCTTCCCCACTGGGGACACCTACCTGGACTGGCTTTGAAATGACAGCCAGGCTTCCTCCCCTTCCTTCTTCCTGGTGTCTCTTGAACAAAAAGCTCACAAGCCCTCTTGGCTTAGGGTCTTTCCCACTAACCACTGCGGGGAAAGGACAGGGTCAACAATACGGAAAATGGGCAAGTCGTGCAGTTCAGGAAATCTCGGTGTTCTCGAGGGGGAGGTTCCCGGTGAGCGGAGCGCCTGATGAGACTCTGCGGTGTCCTGGTGGGGAGCCCCCCTGCCCTTGTTCCTACAAAGCCCCAGAAAGTCACCCACTCCCCTGGCTCCTTGTCACATCTTCTCAGTCTTGTTTGCCGGGCTGACTCCTGCTCGTGTTATAAGACTTGGTTTAGGTGCCACCTTCTCCAAGAAACTGCCTCTGCCATGTGACTTAGAAGCTTTTTCCATCTGTTTCCATAGCAGCTTGTATGAACGCTTACTACCCTCTATTGGGATTATCTCTAAGACCAGGCCATGTGCTCCTGCACGGGAAGGACACCTCTTGACCCTTGTCCCTTGCAGATGTTCGGTATCCCTACTACCACTTTCCCCTGCTGTGCTCAAGGCAGACACTGCCAATCTAACATGACACTCATTTTTGATGACCCCGTAACCAGCTCTGTAATCATTCTCAGCCCAGCAGTCCAGGAACCAAAGATCACTATCCCCTTATAAAGGGAAGCCCACGTGTGTCTGGTCTTTGGCATTCCCTAGACGTGTGGCCCTGCTCTCTCATCTCTTGCTACTCCTCAGGTGTTGGACTGGCAGGAGGAGGATGAGACACAGTGAGACTGTCCTATGGAAACATGCCTGTTTCCCTTAAGGGGAGAAGAGGAGGAATTATAGGATTAAAAAAGAAACCAAAGCTTGAATGCAACTTTCATCTGGATGAACATGCAGACATTCAGCCCTAAATCCTGATTGGTGGCTGACACAGGGCACAGGTTCATGATATCCTTCTGGAACAAAGCACAGAGACTACAGATTAACAGTGTGTGGCGAGGAAGCCAGGGTACCATATGGCGCCTCGGTGTCTCTGCGACAGGCAGGACACGGATCATCCAGGCCAGGGTGACAGAAGCAAGTCTTGCAAAGCTGTCCGCTTCTAACCAAGAGTTACCGACCCCCAAGAGTGTCTTGATAAAAATAAATGTCAGGCAACCTTCTTGGCAGAGTGTGGGAGGGTTTATCAGAGTCTGGTGATGAAGGCTGGGGCATCCCGAACAGTGAAGTCCTCTCTACATAACAAACCCAGGGACAGGAATTATGTGCGAGGTAGGTGGAGGTTTGGGGCAGGTTTTGTGAGGTTATCAAGCTCTAAGCATCATACAGCGTGAATGCCAAGGGCAAGAAATCAAAGCCCCTTGAGATGGTTGGAGACAGTTCAGCTTGAGTCACATGTTTCTCAGCTCCCGTGTTAATGGGGTTAGTATGAGACGCAGAAAACGGTAGCCCAAAGCTAGTATGAACCATGGTCTTCACGGAATCATCCCTCATGCCTTCTACTCTCCAGTAGCAGCACTGATGTCATACTTGTTCCTCTAAGGCGCAGTTACACACACAGGGGCCAACAAGAGAGTGTCCTGCCAGGACAAATCATCCCAAAGAGATGCTTTCCCCGTTGGCACAATCCCATATTTGCCCAGCAGCCCACATCCTGCTCTGCCCAGACCTTGGCACAGACTTTTCACAGGTTAGTTTAAACTCTCA
The DNA here is from genome assembly GCF_027409185.1 of Cynocephalus volans. NCBI lineage: Eukaryota > Metazoa > Chordata > Mammalia > Dermoptera > Cynocephalidae > Cynocephalus > Cynocephalus volans. Next base: position 152,060,300 of record NC_084466.1, read on the forward strand.
AAAATTAATATCAAGCTCATATTCAGGAAGCACTTGGGGTCTTCGAGAGTCACTAGAAGGAAGTTGGAAATTGTACCACTAATGCCAGTGCTTTTGCAGTTGGGCCATGGCCAGATCGCTCATATGGCAATCAATCAAACACACCTAAGTTGTTCCCACAGATTAGCTACCGACTGTTAGCAAAGTCCCTCACTTCCTTTATACTGATTTATGGCAGCAATAGAAATATACCATCTTATTGGACACCCTCCTTTCAACCAGGAACCTATAAATGTCAAGGAATTATTATTCAAATAGAGAAGAACACAGCAAAATGGGGATCTCCACAGTCATCCTTGAAATGTGTCTTTTATGGAGTCAAGTTCTATCTACAGGTATTATGTCTAATTTTTATATTCATTAATTTAACTTCTGCAAACCCAAATCATGGCACATTATATCTACTTGTTCCTTGGTGCTAGACTTTCCATCTCAAGGGGGGTTTTGTATCAAGGAGGAGGCAGTTCTTTGCTGATAATTGTGTTTGCAAGTATTTAGAAGAAACAGTTCTTTTTTGTTTTGTTTCTGGCTGAGAAATACAAATGATTGTAGTTACAACAAGCTAATCATTATGCCAATCTTTTCAGAAAGTCATTCATCTAAGGAAATGATTGGTCTTAGAAAAATCCCTGAAGTTCAGGAAAGGTGTATGTGTATTACTAAGAGGTCCTGAAACTTTATTATAATTGGTTAAACACACGGTTTGTGTACTACGAAAATGGGCAGAAAAGATTCCCCCGTCAATGCTCATGATGCTATTTCTTCCTGCAGGTGTGTTTGGCTTGGTAACTTGTATTTGCCGAGCAAAATCAGGTCAAGTCACTGAGCTCAGACAAGATGATCAAGTGTGTTTGCCACTCACTGCTTTAGACAGATGACTTGAAACTCAGTCACTCAGTATGGCTTTGTGTTCTTAGAGCGTCAAATGATGAACATGAAAGGGCCATTGGCAAATCATTGTGATTGTTGAATCTCAGTGTCATTTTATCAAGATGCTAAGTGATCAGGACGGTTGGCCAGTCTGCCTACTCTGTCTGTCTGTCTCTGTCTGTCTCTGCCTCTCTCTTTCTCTGTGCGTCTCGCTCTGTCATCTGTGTGTCTCTTTCTTTTTCTCTGTCTTACTATCGTTTTCTCTGTACCTGCCTCTGTCTCTCTGTCTCTCCTCTGTCTGGCACCTATTATCTCCTTCCCTCCCTTCCTCTCTCTCTTTTCCTCTCTTCTTTCTTGCTTCCTTCCCTCCCCTCCTTCTTTCTTTCCCTTCCTTCCTTCATTTCTTTCTTCCTTCTTTGCTTTCCTTTTTTTCCTTCTTTGCACCAGCTCCCCCTTTTTTTCTTTGGTGTCACTTTTTGCTGGTTTCATGAATTTCACAACATGGGGGAAAATCACCTAATTTCCAGAAACTTCCAGAATTCTCCATCTCCCCCCACCCCCTTCCCCCCAGGCTTGGTGGGGAAAACTCTGAGGAGAAAGTTTCATTTGGGAGATTGCTTTCATGAAAGCAGCACCCCAACCCCACGCCCTCACTGCCCGCACCGTGTGGTGGGTGTGCACAGTGTGGTGAGGCCAGCAGGCAGCTGACCGAGGGTGTCAGGGGACCCCAGGGGGATCTGCGGCTCGAGATCCTGTCTCCATGAAAAATATTTGAAAATGGGAGGCAGAGTCCTCAGCTCCAGCTTTCATCAGTATAAAGTTAACCCTCCAGACTTGCAGTGGCTCTGAACAGTGACACGGGACTCATGTCAGCCCCTAAAGGACAAGGAGCAAATTGCCCTATCCTTACCTACGAAGGGACAAAAGGCAGCGGTAGTCTTGCCACTCACTGCTGAGGGAGTCTGTAGTTTTACTGTGATGCCACATGCATGTGCACAGACAGGCACTCTATGCAATGCATGTCTGTATTCACAGTTCAGAGGCAGGAATTCACCCTCCACAGAGCGAACCTACCTGTATTCTCTTATGAAATCTGCTAACGGCCCCAAGGTTAGGTACCATTATCTTCACATTTCAGGTGGAGAGACCAAGGCTGGGAAAGGTTATGTGGCTTGTCCAAAGATAGCAGCTGGTGAGCGGCAGGGTCAGGATTTGAACCTGGAGCCAGGTCTGCAGGCATCTGGGCAGCAGTTTGGGCCCATTAGCCCTCGCTGCTCCTTGCAGAGAGCTGAGGAGATGGACCACAGCATTTAGCTCAGTGCCGGAGCCCGCGGCGGAGCTTCGTACCAAGAAAACCACGGCAGCAGGCGCTGTCCTCAGCTCCAGTCTTTGCACAAACTCTTGAGAAAGCCAGTTTGCCCAAGTTTGTGTTGGGCAGGAGGGGCTGTGGTATCCACTGCTGGTCCCAGCAATGTCCTTGGCTCTGCCACTTACCAATCGTGGAGCCTCTGCAAGCCTCAGTTTACTCATCTGTAAATGGGGATTATGTTCCAACCTCACAGGTTCTGTAGGAATGAGGTCACTGTGCACTGGCTGGCGCATGGAAGGAACCTCAGAACCATTCAGTGTTACTATTCTAGTCATTTTCCTAATGTTTGATCCAAACGCAACTTCCTAAATGCAGTGTGGTATCCTGGATCGGATCCTGGAACAGAAAAGGAAAAACTAGTGAAATCCAAATAAAGCCTGGAGTGTAGGAGCCTAGTTAGCAGGAATGGACTAATGCTGGTTGTAAGTTGTGACAAATGTACCACGAAAATGCAAGAGAATATTATGGGAAATTGGGGAAGGGGTATATGGGAACTCTGTACATATCTTTGCTACTTTTTGGTAAATCTAAAATTATTCCAACGCTTTTTTTTTTAACTTAACTTCCCTTGGTCCCATTACTTCAAGGCCACTGTTTTGCAAAATGAGTAAGTAATAATTACTTACAAATTAAATCCTGGCAGATTGCTAATCCTCATACTTACCCTTTCTGTTATTTAACTAGGGTTCTGCCCTGGCTAATGCCTTAAAAAGAAGGAGAACATGTAATGGAGGGACTTTCCTGCATTGTGAGAGTATTTTTACGTGGGCGACATTCAGATCCAAGGCGGCTCCTCCGAGTCACTTAAATAATGGGCCACACAGATATCTAATTGCTCCTCTGCACAGCTCTCCTCTCTTTAGCTCTTTATTTAGCGCCTTTGCAATAACACAACATTGGGCAGAGTCCAAGTGCTGTAACCCGGCGCTGGGGACCATGACCTCGTCTGACGTCTTCTGCAGCCTGAGTCTCTCCACACCCTGCCTGGCAACACCTGTCTGTGTTTCACTCCCCTCGTGGTCCTCCCTGCTCTCCACCCCCGATTTTATTTATTCTGCTCATTTTCCAGAACAGCTTGTAGCTCAGTCTTTTGGAATAGAAGGCAACCTGCCCTTCCCACCCCCGTGCTCCACTAGCGCTGCCTCTAGCCAGGGTCACTGTGCTCATGCTGTTACCACCGCCCAAACCAGGTCCTACCCCTGCCCCTTCTCCCCAGCCTCCACCTGCCTAAATCTAGCTGCTCTTTTGAGTGCTACAGAATTGTCCCATGCAGAATCTGTCCCTGACATACATGCTTAACACACACATAGACACACACACACTCTTACTTGAACACACAACTCACACACACAGGCAGATGCATACACATGCACACAAAGTACAAACACACACAGAGACACTCGTACATACACACACACACTTGCTCACACATGCTTATCCACACTCACACAGAGACACAATTATGCATACACACACTCCTACACACAGACACACACACACAGATACACACACAGACACTCACAGGGACACACTCATACATATACACACACTCACATACAAATATACATCTCTCACACACAAACAGACACAGAGACACACTCATACATACCTGCAGACACACACAGACACAGGTACATGCATGGATACACAGGCGCACACACACACTCACGCACAAACACACACATGCACGCAGCCTGTCATCCTACAGTTACCACTCATCTCTACCATGGCATCTTGGCTAGCACTTACTTCTTGTACTAAACTGTGGGTATTTCTAGGGATCCTGCTGTGCTGGAAGGCCCTGGAGGGCAGGGACCATGCCTTGCTTATTCAGTACCGAGCTTGGCAATTTGCACCTCCAAGAACCTAGCAGAGGGCCTGGCTCACGCTGGCTATAGTGGAGCAGCCTGGGTGCTCCGGGTGCCAGGCTCTGACGTGATGGGACAGAGGGTGTGGCTGTGAGCCGCCCCAACTTCACAGCCTGCTGCTGGCTCCTGAGCAGTGTTTCTGTTTCCTCATACATATTTTATGGGAGGCTCAACACTGTACCAGGAACAATATTAACCATATGCTCACCATTACTGCATATTATTATTTTAGAATGTTTTGCTTTACTGACAGGTTAAAATGAAATCTCATTGTCTTAACTTGAATTTTGGGAGGCAGCACAGCAGAGTCATATAACATACTTGCTCTGGGGGTCACCCTGCGTGACCTCAGATACTAGTCTCACTCCTTCCCAGCTGGGTAACCTTTGACAAGTTACTCCAGCTCCTGAAGCCTTGGATTTCTGCTCTATAAAACAGGTGTGCATGATAATCCTTCCAGAGGATTGTGTGAAGATAAAGTGAGATACTACATGTCAAGCACTTAGCTCGATGCCTGGCATATGGCATTTGCTAGAAAGCGTGAGTTTCTCTTCCTCATCTTTCACTTTGCTGTCCCACTTTGCTTCCTCTCCTCCTGTGGCGACAGTATTCTCCCTCAATTTTTCCTTCAACCTTGTTGTTTCCCTGTAGCCGACAGCCAAAACTCCTTCCCAACCTAAAAGAATCTGCTTCCCGTATAATCTACCATCCCATCTCCCCCGTTCAGATTCAATGATACGTGCAATACATGGTTAGTACAGAAAATGCAGGAACTAGAGAAGAATGTAGAAAAAATGGAAAAACACCCACAATCCTATGACCTCAGATGACTGTGTTAAAATATGATGTATTCCTTTAAAATTATGTGCATGTAAGTGATATCATTAATACGCAGTTTTTCTATAGTTTGTTATTATATTCCAAACATTTTAACTTGCCATTCACAATTTTTGGACATGGAGGTTGTTTCAGGCTCTTTTCTATAATGCATAATACTATGAAGATCATCCCTGCCAACGAATCTTCGTCCGTGTTATAGAAATTATTATTTCCTTTGACTAGATTCTTAGAAATGGAATTACTGAGTCAAAGGATTGATCATTTTTGAGGCTGATAAAGCATATTAATAAATTATTTTCCAGAAACATACCAATTCTTATTCCTGCTAATTAAAAACAAGAATGGAAATTTTCTACCCCTTCACTAGCTCTGAATATTGTTAAGCAAAAATGAAATCTGGGCTGAATTGCTGGATGAAAATGACACACAGTTATTTTAATTTCCATTTCTTTGCTTATACTGGATGTAAAGCTTATTAAGCCATATGTATTCATTTTCTTTGACTTGTCTGTCCTTTGTTCAACATTTTTTGAAAGTTAGTGTCTTCATTATTCATTGTACAAACTCTCTTTATATTTTGTATATTTTATACTTTGTTATTATATTGATGACAAATATTTTCCCAGTGTGTTGTTTGCCTTTTAATTTGGAGTTAGATTTTTTTCTTCACACAAATTTTATATTTTTATTAATATAATATAAATTAATTTTTACAAATTAATTGCTGTTATCCTTTATGATTTCTTGTACTGATTTTAAGTCTAGATATTTCTAATAGACATCAGATAAACATGAAATTAGTTTCTTATTTTTGTGTGTTTTAAAAAATATTTAGTTCTTTAGTTCTGGCAATTATTTTGCTTTCTGACATGGAGTAAATATCTAAATTAGGTTTTTTCCTATATTTTAATTTTTATACATTTACATTTAACATTTTTGAGCTAAGTCCATAGGGAATGCAAGGGTCCCAGCCACTCTCACCACCCCATGCCTCTGCCTCATCAATACTTTTTTCTTTTTCAAGAATTTTTCAGTTATTTTTAGCCTATTTATTTTTCCTGATTAACTTTAGAATCATTTTTTAAAGAACCAATCAAAGAGAAACGTTTAGATAGGAATTATATTAAACCTATGAATTGGTTTAAAGTGATCATTTTTATACTCATCCAGAAACCTGTTCCAACTCTGTCTGCCAGGAGGTAGTCCAGAAGCTTTGCATAGGGTTTGTACTTTGATTCTTAGGTTATTATGAAGGAGCAATTTATTCTGGTGTCTCTCCTTCCTCAGTGCCCATTTTAACCCACATCTCCTGTGCTTGTCCTTCCTGGTGTAGCTCAGTAATTGCCTCAGGGTCAATCGCGTGTGACCTTCTGCTGGACTCCTGGACATCCCTAACTGAAGGCCTTAGTCTGCGGTGCTCCAGTTCTTACTTGTGTGTCTCACCCTCTAGAGCAAATTTCCAGAGGGCAGTGGAGGTATCCCATAATATCCCGCTGCCTGCTGGGGCTCAGCATCCAGTAGGTGCTCAATAAGTGGTTATTGATTGAGTAGTTTCTTACGACTCTAATGAATCGCGGCTACAGTTCCTTTGCATATGCTGCAGAACAGGGGCTTTCAAGCTTTCGTGTGCATCAGAATCGTCTGCAGTACTTGTTAAAACACATATCATTGGGTACCACCTTCAGAATTCCTGATTTGAAAGTCTGGGTGAGACCTAAGAATTTGCATTTTTAAGAAATCCTGGATGCTGACTAATGCAGCTGATCCGTGGAACCCACTTTGAGAACCACTGCTCTAGAACGCTTTCCTAATGTGACTGGGAGGGGTGGTTGAGTGGTTACTCAAAAAAGTTGTTTAAAATGGGGAATCATGAAATATGATACACACTTTAAATGTTTCTTTTTAATTTGAAACATAGAATAAATCCACTTTGATTCGCCAATTTGTTGATGCAGGCTTTTCTCTCAGTAGGGGTCTTCTGTAGTTCTGCCGTGTCTTTCTTGTTAAGCCACACTCATTAAGCATCCTGTATAATTTCCAATTTTAGTTTCTCTAAAGAGGAGCACAAAATTAAAGACATTTGTAAAGCAACATGGGTGCAGAGGTTCTCCTATTGCTTTACAAATCCTTCTGCTACTTTTTGCGGTTGTCTCACCCACCTGATTTCTTTTTAGCAAGTTAATTTACTCAGTCTTGCCAAAACTTTCCACCTTATCTTACAGAAAGACATCTTTCCTTCTATACTCATATTTCATCGATTTGTTTAACATTTAATTTAATGCTATCTGGCACGAGAGGTTTGGGGCCCACATCTGACTCTAGATGATCACACAATGTAGTCGGTTGGAACAGAAGTTACCAGCTGTGCTAGAAACTGGCCCACCAGCCCTGGTGTTCAGCGGGTTTATGGAGGGTGGGGGGGCCTCAGTTTATCTAGGTAGGGTTTAAATGAAGGACAGTAAAGAGAGCTTCCTGTCTGCTGGCACCTCTTAGATGCCTTTCATCCAGAGTTGCCAGATTTGTAAAATAAAAATACAGGATACCCAGTGAAGTTTAAATTTCGGATTAAAAAACAAATAATTTTTTAGTAAAAGTGTGTCCCACGCAACATCTTGGGGCATACTTATGTTACAAAAGTCAAATTTAACTGAGCATCCTGTATTTTACCTGGCAACGCTACTTTCACCCTATTTCCCTTGACCCCTGTCCACGCCTCCTTCCAAGCCTCCTGAAACATCCACTTCTCTCTGGACTCCTCCTGCCCTTCTCCCAAGCCCATGAATGGCTCCCTCTGAGGTTCCCACATCCCCCTCTGCTCCGTGCCCAGATCAGGCCAAACCCAATTATGGGCTACCAAGTCTGTCTGCCCAAGTAGCCTGTGAGCTCTAGAGGACTGAGACTTAGCTTCTATGGTAAATTCCCTCCTGTCTCCCTGACTTTTAATGCCTCTAGTTCGGAGATTATTCCATATTCACTGAGTGAATTAAGTAAGTGACAAACCCAGCTAACCCCCCCAAAGTGAAGTGTGATGTGGCCCACTCCCCTTGAATGAACAAGAGTGTCACACTTAACTCTCATTTTCAGAGGACCTCTCATCTGGCCTTTTTTCTTTGTAGTTTCACCAGCAGCAGCAGCAACAACGAGAAACACCAATGAAGCCACTTTGAGAGAGACGCAGATGCCAACAGGTAACTCTATCTAAGCTTCAGGGCTGGGTGGTTGTGGCGCCCATAGCCACCTCCAAGGAATCAGGAGGGACTGCTGCAGAGAGTCCTGCTGGGGTTAGATGTGGGACAGGAAGGACCTCCTTTGATGGGGCTCACCTGGGCTGGGACCTTCAGCCCCTTCCTCCTTCCAGCTGACGGGCCGGGACCCTCCACACCGTCTCTGCTGGTCAGCACCTCTTACCTAAGATCTCTGCCCCCAGGCTGTCTCACTGAGTGTCCAGTGGGGGTTACACCCAGTCACCAGGGCAGCAGAAGCACATGGGCACAGCGGCATCTAACTAAGGACCTCTGGATGTGATCCTGTGTTTTTTCTCTTCTTTTCTAGAATTTACAATAGGTCTTGAAAACATTGCCTCAGTTAATGCTTCAAATGGTAAACACTTCTGCTTAATATTTACTCATCTTACCATAGTCTCGTGTGTGTATGCAAGCACGTGTTTGTGCAAAAGCACAGACCATGAGTTGAATCGAATAGTTCAAATGTTAAAAATATATATACCAGGAGATAGAATAGTGAAATGGTTAAGAGCAACTCTCTGAGTACAAACCCTGCCCCTTACTAGTCAGTTGAATCTTGGGTAACTCCTCAGCCTCAGTTTCTCCATAGTGTTGTGCTGGGGATTAACTAAGATGACACATGTCAAGCTCCTGAATGTGATTCGAGGTTACCATGTTAGAAAATACTCAAAATCACCTGCCATGATTAAGCTTTGGAAATTGGCACCTTTGAGTGTGTGCCAGGGAGGAGAAGAGACGTCTCAAGGTGGAAGTTCAAAGTGCAGGGTTGCAGGGCTCTGGAAGCAAGTCTAGCTCTGCTGTTGCCACCTGGAATACTGCCCCACTTTCTGAAAGGAGCCTGCCTGTGGTAATTTCATCATGGTGCTGGGCTCATGCTGGGCACGTGCACTGGTGAGGGAAGGGAGCTGTCAAGGGCAAGATGGGCTCTTCATAACTGGTGCCCGACTTGGGAGGTCAGGTCAGAGTGGGACCTGAAACTGACATCTCCACGGAGGCCTCCTCAAGACACAATGTTGGCCAAACTCTACAGAAGAGTCAGGAAAGTTGAGCTGATTAAGATGAGACACTAAAACACATTGAGGAATCCGTTTCATTGTCATGTCTTTTTGGGGTCCGTGGCTACTGTGTGGGGCTCTGGACCTCACACAAGCCTGGGACATTGTCCCTTAGAAAGGACAGATCAGTGAGATGTCTATGCCGCCCTCTAGATTTGGTCCTGAGGTTGGTGAATGGAGGTTGCCAGAGTCAGGACTGGTATCGGAGCCTGGTGGAGGTCCTATACCGAGGCCCCTGGGGCACTGTGTGTGATGACAGCTGGGACATCAATGATGCCATCGTGGTCTGCAGGCAGCTGGGCTGTGATTTGGCCAGGATCAGGGCTGATTGTCCTAAATGATGTGGGCTGCTCGGGGCAGGAGTCCTACAGGTGGAGCTGCGCCCACAGAGGCTGGCTCAGACACCTGTGGCCCTGGGGAAGACGCTGGTGTCATAATGAGATAATGCAAATTATGTAGCACAGGGCAGAGCAATAATAGTAACTACACCTATTCCTTTCTAAATCTTGGTTTCTCCATCATGAAAACGGAAATAATAGTAGTTCTCTGGGCAGGTTATTTTACCTCTAAGTGCTTCAGTTTTCTTCTATAGATGCCAAGGGAAAACCCTACCATCATGGGTTGCTGTGAATACCAAATAAGAGAATGTAGGTGAAATGCGTAAGACAATGAGTGGTAGAAATTTTATCATCAGTCATCACAGTAACTTTTATTACTCCGTACCTAACATTTGGTGCACGCTATGTGCCGGTTAGTATGGTAAGCGTTTTATCTACATTTTCTCATTTAATTCTCCCAGTATCCCTGTGGAGGGTAGTACCTCTCAATAAATCATCATCTACATCTCTTTATGGGAAAAGAAAGGCATTTTCATCTCCCACTCTCTGTCCACACAAAATCACTTGACATTTTTGGACTAAATGACCAAGCAATTGCTAATCTGTGCTTTTAGCAGTTTCATTCAGTTAGTTGAGAACTGGTAAATTAGCTCAAAGCCCTCAACATCAACTCCTCAAGCCTGTAAATACATGCTGGGTGGGCTAAATGTTCTCAAAGAAGTAAAAAAAGCAACAGGTCCCGCATTTTGCACATGCTTAATTTGCTTTTCTGCAGTGATGAAAGGTTGATTTTTATTTTAATAAAATAAACAAATGTCTTCAGCAGGAAATATTCAAGAATGCACATGTTTTTACAGAGTATTACATTGAACTTATTTTTAAGCTATTGAGAGCCATTTTTGTCACCACATTTCTTGGGATGAGTGTTGCATTTTGCCTTGTATACTCTAGAGACTCAAGAAATCTTCATCAATATGAATTAAAATTTAAAAACTGATTACAGACCCATTGATGTTGATTTACGTGTAGTTGCTACAACCCTACTTCAGAGTCAACTGTATGGATTCAAAATTGGGTTTCTTGGTCAGGATTCCTGTGGGTGAAACATACATGTCTGATTTTTCTTTTATTTCTTTACAGTTCCTGAAACGAATCTTTTCAGAACACCTTTTAAAAGAATATTTTGTATTAGTTTATAAAATTATTTTATCCTATAAAGGTATTTCTATCATACGAATAAATGCTGCCTTGCTGAACTTTAATGAATGGTATAAGGACTTCATAAAAGTACGATTTGTGTCCTTTCTAGAAATACAAAGGCAATAGAAACCTCTTATAGCCACAGCATAAATGGACCATGTGGCTACACAATTATGTGCTTCAATTTTATTTTGCTTCTGCCTTGAACTTCAGTGCATGTCAGAATCAACTAGAGTATTTGCTTGAATGCAGGTCTTTGGGGTTCACCTGCCTCCCTCCAGAGACCCTGCTTTGGAGGGCCTGAGCTGGGCTCAGGAATCTGTGATTTTATAGAACCACACATAAGGATGGTCTGCAGACCACACTTTGAACAACCATCCTGCTGGCCCAGTAGCAAATTAAACTTTGGTGCTCGCAATGTATTTAAGGAAGCATTACTTAGCTAAGAATTTCCAAAGAAAGTGACAAGAGATATGTATATATATTTTTAGTGCTACCTATTTCTGTTTATTGTCAAGTGAATTTAAGTTTTTTAACATTTTCCCGAATGGATGTTGGCTACATCATAAGTTTGATTTGTTGATATTAAAGACTTTTTCATAAGCAGATTGCTGATGTTGAACTTTTAACACTGAGCTCTCAAAATGGTCTCAACATCCTTCTGCATCATTTGGCAAGAACCAGTCCCACTAGGATGCTCCTAAGCAGGAGAGACCACGGCCTGGGCTCTGTCTGTAGTTTTCAGGGGAGCATGTCCTCTGCCTTCAGGGTCTTATGGCCTCATGGGGAGATGAACATATCAGCTGATCACACAGGCAAAATCACATGTGTGAAACATGCTGGAGCAAGGGGTACCTGGTAAGAGAGGCATGAGTAAGACACCGAGGAAGTTGCAGCTGGGTTGAGCTCTGGAGCAGGTGCAGGAGCAGCCAGGCCAAGCAGGAAGGAGAGCATTTGCCTGTCACTCACTGGCACTGCTGTCAGGAACTTGAAAGGAACAGGTACAAACCTAGGGTGACTGTGGCCACCATCCCCCCAGCAGTCATATGCTCCCCTCCTGCCTGCTCAGCCATCCTAATATGGTGTCTAGTCAGGGGAGTGTCCTGGTGGGAGGCTCTCTCTAGGTCCCATTTCCCAATCTCTGCTCTTGACAAGTTTTCTGAAGCTCTAGGAAGAAAGACTTCTGATCAATAAAGTTTTGGAAGTATTGCCTGTGTCTGGTGGGAGAATAAGGTTTGTGTTTGGGGGCAAAGTGGTGAATAGCTGCAGTCAGATTCGATTCTTGTTTGCTTTCCAAGTCCTTGGTCCTTGTCTAAATGTGGACGGAGACGTGGAGGCAAGTCTGCAGACAGGATCGGTGAGTCAGTCTCTGGAGAGCTCATTCTTGGTCACGTCTTGAATCAGCATGTTAAGTAATGAACAATTGCTTAATGTCTGGCACAACGTCCACTTTGTGGCATCTCACGCCTCTGTATCATCCCTTCTGGCTGGCCATTCACTTGAGGACAATGAGACTTCATGGAGAGGACTCAGATGAGGATCCCATTCACAAAATCCTTAACCCCCACTGAGATAGATGCAGGCTATAGGGCAGAAAAGATGGTACCTGAGAGGATGAAATAACCTGTGTGCTTGTGATAAGAAAAGGACAAGCACTTACTGCCTTTTAAAAAGTGAAAACCATGATGAGCAATATGATCTTATCTTGACTGGTGCTGCAAAACCAATAGAAAAGCAGTACGAAATCTCAGTCAAAGCTGCTGAATGACTTCCCACTGAAGACCCACCTTTGGTGGGTTATAGAAGGTAGGTTGGCAGGGACCACCCTCTTTGCATCAGCATGAACCACAAGGAGTGGGTCTGGTGGCAGGCAGTGCCAGGATGCCAGTTAAGAGCGTGGACAGGGAAGTTAGAGTCTGTGTGTCCTTGTCTACTTTCATAGTGTCTGTGCCTCAGTGTTCTCGTAAGAACAGATGACAGGGTTGGAGGGTGGATCAAATGAGATAATGCATATAAATAGTAAGGCACAGTATTGTCTTAAAAAAATTGCAAAGACACAGTAAGTCTTCATGAATGCTTTCTTCGGTTTTCTTTCCAGAGTGTTCTTCCCCTTAGGCCTCTCTTCCAGCATCACTGAAGTGGCCTACCTGCAGATGTGGGCTGGCTTGATGATGCCTTGCTCGTTCTAATGCTCAAGGTCTTCAGTTTTTCCCCATAAGAGCAATAAATACACAGTAGGTACATTTCCTACCTTCATGAGATTTGTGGCAATGGCTGAGTCCAGGGGGAAAGTGCCTAAGTCTTTGGGGGATGTCTTGAGTGATCTCTTTGTGGCTTCTCCTGGTTGGGCCATTCTCACAGCTTATCTTGGACACTGATCCTCAGTGGTAGAGACCAGCTTGTCTCCATTTCCTGGAAGACAAACAAGTAGAAGCTTCTCTTCAGGTAAGTTACCACCACTCCCAAAATGCAGCCAGAATCATCTACAACTACATAGCTGATGATTGGGAGAATATAAGTTGGTCTCAACAATCAGTGCAAAAGGGCCTATTCAAAATGCATGGACATAGGACAACCCAAAACAACTTCAACGTTCAGTTCATTGCAATGGATGAGCATTGTCAAGACTCTGGAGGTCAGAGTTTATGAGCTGGATGCAGATCCTGGCCTTGACAGCCATGTGACGAAGCAGGACACCTGGAGCCGGGCAATGGAAATTGCATGGTGTCGTCTGGACTGTGTTTAAATGGCAGACTTTGAATAGATGGCTCTCTCAGGAACATCTGTCAGCGTGTCTTTGAGTGCGGGAGCAGGCGTGGTATGTCAGAAGTGAGGTGGGAATGTTCTGGGGCAGATGTTCTCTAGATGCTGTTTCTGTTGAAAGAAGGCTCTGGCTGCCTGTTCCTGCTGTGAAGTGCTTCATCATTTTCAGGGGTGTGTAGCCACGTGGCCTCAGTGGCCCTCTTATTGGGCCATCAAAAACATGGGCAGGGCAGGCAGAGGAGTCTATTGTGGACCCCTCATTCTAGCTGTTGGGGGCAGGTGGAGCAGGTCTCTGACATACGCAGCAAGTTCTTTCACTGGCTGGTTGGTTCTGCTAGAGAAATTCAAATCTCCAAACCCTGACTGCTGGTCTTGCCAGGACCTGCATTGAAAAAGAATCTGAGGAGTTTATCAAATGCCTTAACCCTCCTTACATGAAATAATTGATGAGTAATGATGAAATAATTTCTTGGATGATGAATTAGGAAAATGTTTCCAGATACAGGAAAAACAAGACCACTAAGAGCCCGTAATGTATCCTGGATTTGTAAAAGGACCCAATGAATCCATATGGTAATTAGAAGATAGAACGAGTTTCATTCTATTTTTTTTTAATGAATATGTATCTTCTCTGTCCTTTTGAAGACCTCTAAAATAAGTTTTAAAATAGTGAAATATTAATCCTCAAGAATATAGTTAGACCTGCTCAAACAGCAACTCACAAACTAAAATTGAGTCTGATGGACCTTGTCTGGACTCACTGACGACAAAGATCCAGGGTTCTCTAGATTTTGGCTTGTTTCAAGATAGAATAAAAATTTCTCAAGATATGGATCAGAAGGAACAGGATATCGGACACCAAAATATTCTCTCATTTAAGGGCCCATGAGTGGCTGTTCTCGGGGCTGACAGTTCTCGATTTTCAGACTGTGCACTTGACAACCAGTTTTTAAAATTTTTTTCTTTAAAGGTTACATACATGAATATTTATTTCTACACACAAATTATTCACATTTGGAAAAGAAGAGAATTTAACATGCATCCTTGATATATTAAACTCTGAAAATCTACATTTTTCTTCCAATAGTCTTATAACTTCTCTGAGGAATTAAACTCTAAAATATACATAAACCATCACTTAAACTTATTCTTGACAACCAGTTTAAACTGTCTTCTCTTGTCCAGCCCTTTTTTCAGAGCATAGATTATATCCTGTGACTATAAGCTGTGGCATTAGGCGGCCTAGCAGAGACATGTACTTTATTACATCTAAAAGTGTTGGACACCTCATGTCAAACTCTCTTGCTTCAACCTGTTATTGCAAAAACTCACTTTTAGTGAGAACGCTGGAGGCACACAAACCCAAGAAGGAAACACAGCGCCCCCTGGCATGGTTGTGAGGTGAAGCTGGAGTCGATTTCTGTGACCTGCAGGAGATCGTTTCTAAACAGTGGGACCTCTTTTCTAGGATGAATTTGGTTTCTTTCTAGGTCAGAAGATCCTGCAGACTAGAGACAATGGCAAGTCCTTTTCTTTTTTTTATTCCTCTTCCCAGGGCTTTGATTACTGGCTGGGTTGACCAGCCGTGCCTCTGCTACTGCTGTAGGCTAGTTGAGGCTGAGTGCAGCCCTGGCCACAGAGCAAATGCCTGCCTTTTAGGATGCTGGGATGGAGCAAGGACAACAGATACAGGTGCCCAAGCTTCGGGCATATCTCAGTCGCACACTCAGCCAATCCCCTCTGTTATTCTCTTTCCTTCTTTCTGACTCTCAGTCATTCATTGGATGAGATAGCTTCAGCTCAGAGTCAGGATAATTGGGGGAAAAACGTCATTGCTTCTTCTTACCAATAATAACAGTTGTCTTAGAGGTAACTAACATCTACCAAGCACTTGTTATGTACTCTGCACAAAGTTATTTTCACGCACTGAGTTAATACAAAAAAATATTTAAAATACTGTCTGGCACACAATAAATGCTCAACTAATGCATATAGTAAGTGCTATTATCATTATATCTCTCCAACAACACTTTAAGGTAAATATTATTATTGTGCCCATTTTGTCAATGAGAAAACCAGGGCACAGTTAGATAGTTTATCAATACTTACATGTATATGATCACATGGCTAGTAAGTGGCAGGACAGAGATTGGAACCCAGGAGGGGTGCCTTTCCCCCCATCTCTGACTTTCCTATGGAAGAGCACTCTGACGGACAAGAGATGTTTGTCTATGACCTGTTTCTCCTCACTTTCCAAAGCGAGAGCCTGCAGACCTTTGTGCCAAAGTTTGATGTGTCAGGGTCATCTGTGTGTTCCCTTAAGACAACTGATTCTGCTGTTGAGAAACTGGCACTGTTGAGGCCAATTTTTCACCTTCCAGGACAAGACTTCTTGAGGGGCAGCTTACTGGCTGACACCCAGCAAAGGACAGGCTGAGGCTGGGAGACCAAAAGCTCTTTCAGAGGGATCATTCACAGGAGTGACCAGAAAGGGACAGGAAGAAGGGTTAAGGAGGCCCAGAATGCACGCTGGGAACACCCTGAGTCCAGTTGGCCTTTCCTTCCTTTTTTCCTGACCCCCACCCCCACCCCAACAACAGCAACCTGCCCACTGTTTCTTGCATCCGCTTCCAATCTCTCTGGCCACAAATTTTTTGTAACCTCAAAGTAACCCTAGAAAAGCCAAACCCAGGATTGGCTCCTGCTCTCAGGATGTTGGGCTGGGTCCCTCAGGACCTCTTGCCCGCTTTCCTTGCATAATCAGTGCAGCTTTTCACCAGTGGGTGGTTTAGTAGCATCAGCTGTGGTCATATCTACGGTAGGAATTAGGCTCTCTCATCCCCTCACAGCAGAGGAGACTGGAAGGGTAGGATCAAGCCCATGACGATGGCATCTGGGACTTGATCCTGGTGGCAGTGGAGAGTACATTGTAGTGTCTTGAGCAGGGAAGTGACTTGAATATATAAGTGCTTTCTAAAGATAAAGAACTTGAGGACAGTCTGGTGGAGACAGATGAATCCTCTTAGCACGGGAACGGGCACAGAGTAAACATTCCACAAACGCTGGTTGAAACGATGAATGTGGATGGATTAGGGAAAGGAGGGGCAGAGCTAGGAGATCCCTGGGAGGCCCCTGGAGTAGCCCTGGTTCCAGAGGGTGAAGGTCTGGCCCAGTGAAATGGCAGTGGGAATAGAAAGGAAAGTGGGCTTGGTGACAAGTTGTGTGTAAGAGGCGAGAAGGAGGAATCATGTGATGTCCAAGTTTCCAGCACAGTTGATGTGGAGCACGGTGACACCGTTGACCCAGCTGGAGGAGAGAGACTGTACTGAGTTTGGGATGATGGCGGTGGGATATCCAGGAGGCCAGGGACAATGGTGGTCCAGAGCTCAGGGCTGGGGCTGACAGGGCTGGGTCAGGACCAGAGAGGTGGATGTGGGGTCCTCTGTCAGGAAAGTTCGCAGAGTACATGAGATTAACCAAGAGGAAAAGACAGGGTGAGAAGAGAGCAAAGGCAGTACTTGGGAGAACAGTGGCATTTAAGTTCCTGAGAGGAGAAGAATCAGTGTGGGAGATGGCACAGGGTGGCCAAAGGGGTAGAAAGAGGAGAGCAGGGTGGATCAGGTCAGGGGCTGACAGCGCCGAGGTGAGGGCTTCCTGCGGTGTAGATGCAGCTTTGCCTCTGAGGCTGGTGAATGGAGGTGCCCAGTGTCAGGGCCGGGTGGAGGTCCTGTACCAAGGCTCGTGGGGCACCGTGTGTGACGACAGCTGGGACATCAACGATGCTGATGTGGTCTGTAGGCAGCTGGGCTGTGGCTGGGCCACGTCCGCCCCAGGGAGTGCCCAGTTCGGCCAGGGCTCAGGGCAGATTGTCCTCGATGACGTGGGCTGCTCAGGGAACGAGTCCTACCTGTGGAGCTGCCCCCACAACGGCTGGCTCAGGCACAACTGTAACCACGGGGAAGACGCCGGTGTCGTCTGCTCAGGTGGGCCTCCTTGACCTTGGGCCTCCCCCTCTTGGCGTAGGGTTTGCTCAGGGACACAGCCCTTCTGACGGTCTCATCCCAGAACGGACCGTGTAGGTGCTGACGACTTGGGAACGTGGGCACGGGCCGGGTCTGTCACCTGTAGCTCTGGAATGCCGCCCTGTGTCTGCCCAGGGCGGGGAAAGGGGGAAAGGAGCGTCTATTTCTGTCACCTCCCCTGAGGTCAAGGTGCTTCCCTTGCCGTGTGCCTCCCGAGACCTGGACTGGAAAGGGGGTCTCTGCTCTCCCCATCATGCTGAAGTCTAACCGCTGGCCGTATTTACAGGCGAGGGCCTGCCCAGGTGACTTTGGCCGTGAAAAACGCCTCAGTGTGGAGCTTGCTGCAGATCCTTGACCTCGAGAAAGGGATGGATGAGGTGTTCTATGTTTTTCTCTAGGTGACGAGTCAGCTCTGTCCCTGAGGCTGGTGAACGGAGGTGACCGGTGTCAGGGCCGGGTGGAGGTCCTATACCAAGGCTCGTGGGGCACCGTGTGTGATGACAGCTGGGACATCAACGATGCCAATGTGGTCTGCAGGCAGCTGAGCTGTGGCTGGGCCACGTCCGCCCCAGGGAGTGCCCGGTTCGGCCAGGGCTCAGGGCAGATTGTCCTCGATGACGTGGGCTGCTCGGGGCAGGAGTCCTACCTGTGGAGCTGCCCCCACAATGGATGGCTCAGACACAACTGTAACCACGGGGAAGATGCCAGTGTCATCTGCTCAGGTGGGCCTCTGGGACACTGGGTCTTCACTCTTGGGGTGGGGTTTGATCAGGGAGACAGCCCTTCCTGGAGCCTGATGCTGAACTCAAAGATTTCTCTATAGTATCCTGTCGCCCCGGAGGCTCCTTAGCTCTCTGCTGAGGGTCAGTGTTGGCTCTTGTCAGGCTGCCACGTGTGGAGGGGGTCACGTAGGAGAGGGAGCCTAGGAAAGGACACCAGTCAAGGCTTTCTCCACCTCCTGAGGCCATGTAAGCTACAGGCAAAGAGAGAAGCGCTGGCCGCAGGTTTCCGTTTCCCACGGAGGCTCCTGGGGGAGGGCGACGTCGACGCTGCATAGGCAGGGCCGGGGCGGGACGGCCTCCCTTGGAGCAGCCCCAAGCACAAGGCTCCTGGTGGCAAGCGGGGGTCTTCAGCCGTGACGACCCAGCGAGGGGGTCCTCGAGTGGCTGCCCCGGGGTCAGGAGTGCAGACCTGGGCACGGTGCGACTGTCCCGGGCGGTAGGCGCCTGAGTCCGCGACCGCCACTCCCTGCGGAGAGCTGCAGAGCAGTGCGGGCACCCAGTGGGAGGGAGCGGGTGGGGAAGGGTGACCCAGCGAGGCCTGTCAGCCCGAGCCTAGAAATTGCCTAGGGTCGGGCCTGGAAGATCGCATTCGGGATTTGGGCCTAGAGCGGAACTCCACGGTCTTCCTTCTGACTCAGCGGACTGCTAAGAACTGCAAGGTCGAGGGGTGGCTTTGGGTCAGCTTAGTCACCACATCCAGGACCACGGTTAAGCACCTTGACGTTGGAAATGGTGGACAGGATCTGCCTGGCCCCTCCCGAGGAGCAGCCGTCTGGGTGTGTTGAGAGCAAACACCGTCCCTCGGTGGAGGGGACAGGCAGTGGGCGAGCGTCTGGCCTGCCACGTTTTTCTCTGCACATCTTCCAGTTTTGCCACCTCTGTGCCATGCATCTGACTTTCCCGTCTCTTTCTCACAGCTGTCCAGACCGAGTCCACGCCCAGTCCAGGTGAGTCCCCCAAGTCCTTTCTCGGGACGTCCCTCGTCCTTCTGCCCACTCAACCTTTCCCCCACTTCAGAGACTGTCACCGCCTGTCTTTGCAGGTGGTTATGGAGCATGTGGTTTTCTTCTCGCTCTGTGACTGAGACTCCCAGCAAAGTGCTTCTTAGCTAGACGATAGGATGCAGAAGGCTCCTGGCTCCTTCTGAAACCATCTTAGTTTTCCTCCGATAGTTCAAGCCACTGGACAAATCTTGCAGGATCAGGAGAAGGGCTACATGCTCAGTGTGTGTTGGCCTTTGTATATTCAGGGGTGCCGTGGCCTTTCCGAGAAGTAATGTGGGTATCCTGTGACCGTCTGTTGAAGGCTGCGTCCGTTCAGGGCAGACAGCTGCGCTCTTCAGTGTGGGAAACACGCCTGGGTTGTGAGGGCCACGCCTGCATCCAGAAGAGGCAGAGGCAGTGTGGGAGGTCTAGCGGGTAACGAACGCTTCTGGGGCTCCCAGCTACCAGTCACCCTGGTCCTCCCGTGGTCGACACCCTGCCCCGACCACATGTTCGCTCCAGGTGTCAGGGTCTGGGCATTGGTGTCGAACGTGCCAGCGAGTCCAAGGGTCGGTGGATGGAGGGGCAAGGGTTTTCTCACTGAAAAGAGAACATCGGAGACTTAGAGAAGTGCAGGGGCCAGTGTGAGCCCCAGCGGGGCCTTTGTGCCGTGTCTGAGCTCCCTGAGCAGGAGACGTGAGCAGACACACGGGGAGCAGGTGGCAGGATCCAGAGGTGCGGTTGTGGTCATGTTGGTGCCCGGTGCACACAAGCCTTCTGTTGCCTTTCCTTCCTCCAAGTCTAACTGCAGCTCTTGTCTTTGTTGCCGGTTACAGACGTATGGCCTACCACGCCCTCACCTGCAGCAACAGGTAAATTCTCCTGTCAACCATCTCTGAGGCTTCCTTTGTATCTCTGGATAGACTTTGGTGTTGGAAATGGCAGAGTGAGGCTCAAACTGGACCCTTCATCTATCCCTGTCCTTTGGGAGCAGATGGGGTGCGGGGAAGGGGAATCTCTGGAGGCCAAGTCATTGGTGTGATGTCTTGCGGGACTGGTGCCCCGTGTGGAGTGGGATCCTGTTTCAGGTGCTCTGGAAAGATCCTCCTTTAGCGACTGAAGAAGAGCCCTGGGGGATTTGCTAATCGTCCTGGGACCTCGTTCATGGTTCTCAGGCCGTGAGCTGCAGGCCTTGGAAGAGTGGGGGGAAGTGGCAGTCCCTGCACCTGTCTGGTCGAGGACCTGAAATCCACTGGCACTTTGCTAGAACCCAGACAGGGCCGTGCCAGTGTCAGCAGCTCCTGGACGTATGGATGGTCTGGCCCTGTCATCTGTAGCTATGGGGCTCCATCCTGCGTGTGCCCAGGACGGGGAGTAGGGCGTACATTCCTGTCACAATCACGGGGGTCCCAGTGCTGCCCCGTAACCTGAGCATCCTCAGACGTGGACAGAATAGGGCGTCACAGATCTCTTCACTCTGATGAAGATGAAGCTGTGGCCATAATCAGAGGTGACTGCCTACCCGGGTGACTTTGCCCATGAGTAAGTCCCCTGAGTATGGAACTTGCCATAGTTCCTTGACCTGAAAGAGGGGATTTTTGAGAGGTTCTTATGCTTTTCTCTAGGATCCGACTCACGTTTGGACTTGAGGCTGGTGAATGGAGATGACCGGTGTCAGGGCCGGGTGGAGGTCCTGTACCAAGGCTCGTGGGGCACCGTGTGTGACGACAGCTGGGACATCAACGATGCTGATGTGGTCTGTAGGCAGCTGGGCTGTGGCCGGGCCACGTCCGCCCCAGGGAGTGCCCAGTTCGGCCAGGGCTCAGGGCAGATTGTCCTCGATGACGTGGGCTGCTCAGGGAACGAGTCCTACCTGTGGAGCTGCCCCCACAACGGCTGGCTCAGGCACAACTGTAACCACGGGGAAGACGCCGGTGTCGTCTGCTCAGGTGGGCCTCCTTGACCTTGGGCCTCCCCCTCTTGGCGTAGGGTTTGCTCAGGGACACAGCCCTTCTGACGGTCTCATCCCAGAACGGACCGTGTAGGTGCTGACGACTTGGGAACGTGGGCACGGGCCGGGTCTGTCACCTGTAGCTCTGGAATGCCGCCCTGTGTCTGCCCAGGGCGGGGAAAGGGGGAAAGGAGCGTCTATTTCTGTCACCTCCCCTGAGGTCAAGGTGCTTCCCTTGCCGTGTGCCTCCCGAGACCTGGACTGGAAAGGGGGTCTCTGCTCTCCCCATCATGCTGAAGTCTAACCGCTGGCCGTATTTACAGGCGAGGGCCTGCCCAGGTGACTTTGGCCGTGAAAAACGCCTCAGTGTGGAGCTTGCTGCAGATCCTTGACCTCGAGAAAGGGATGGATGAGGTGTTCTATGTTTTTCTCTAGGTGACGAGTCAGCTCTGTCCCTGAGGCTGGTGAACGGAGGTGACCGGTGTCAGGGCCGGGTGGAGGTCCTATACCAAGGCTCGTGGGGCACCGTGTGTGATGACAGCTGGGACATCAACGATGCCAATGTGGTCTGCAGGCAGCTGAGCTGTGGCTGGGCCACGTCCGCCCCAGGGAGTGCCCGGTTCGGCCAGGGCTCAGGGCAGATTGTCCTCGATGACGTGGGCTGCTCGGGGCAGGAGTCCTACCTGTGGAGCTGCCCCCACAATGGATGGCTCAGACACAACTGTAACCACGGGGAAGATGCCAGTGTCATCTGCTCAGGTGGGCCTCTGGGACACTGGGTCTTCACTCTTGGGGTGGGGTTTGATCAGGGAGACAGCCCTTCCTGGAGCCTGATGCTGAACTCAAAGATTTCTCTATAGTATCCTGTCGCCCCGGAGGCTCCTTAGCTCTCTGCTGAGGGTCAGTGTTGGCTCTTGTCAGGCTGCCACGTGTGGAGGGGGTCACGTAGGAGAGGGAGCCTAGGAAAGGACACCAGTCAAGGCTTTCTCCACCTCCTGAGGCCATGTAAGCTACAGGCAAAGAGAGAAGCGCTGGCCGCAGGTTTCCGTTTCCCACGGAGGCTCCTGGGGGAGGGCGACGTCGACGCTGCATAGGCAGGGCCGGGGCGGGACGGCCTCCCTTGGAGCAGCCCCAAGCACAAGGCTCCTGGTGGCAAGCGGGGGTCTTCAGCCGTGACGACCCAGCGAGGGGGTCCTCGAGTGGCTGCCCCGGGGTCAGGAGTGCAGACCTGGGCACGGTGCGACTGTCCCGGGCGGTAGGCGCCTGAGTCCGCGACCGCCACTCCCTGCGGAGAGCTGCAGAGCAGTGCGGGCACCCAGTGGGAGGGAGCGGGTGGGGAAGGGTGACCCAGCGAGGCCTGTCAGCCCGAGCCTAGAAATTGCCTAGGGTCGGGCCTGGAAGATCGCATTCGGGATTTGGGCCTAGAGCGGAACTCCACGGTCTTCCTTCTGACTCAGCGGACTGCTAAGAACTGCAAGGTCGAGGGGTGGCTTTGGGTCAGCTTAGTCACCACATCCAGGACCACGGTTAAGCACCTTGACGTTGGAAATGGTGGACAGGATCTGCCTGGCCCCTCCCGAGGAGCAGCCGTCTGGGTGTGTTGAGAGCAAACACCGTCCCTCGGTGGAGGGGACAGGCAGTGGGCGAGCGTCTGGCCTGCCACGTTTTTCTCTGCACATCTTCCAGTTTTGCCACCTCTGTGCCATGCATCTGACTTTCCCGTCTCTTTCTCACAGCTGTCCAGACCGAGTCCACGCCCAGTCCAGGTGAGTCCCCCAAGTCCTTTCTCGGGACGTCCCTCGTCCTTCTGCCCACTCAACCTTTCCCCCACTTCAGAGACTGTCACCGCCTGTCTTTGCAGGTGGTTATGGAGCATGTGGTTTTCTTCTCGCTCTGTGACTGAGACTCCCAGCAAAGTGCTTCTTAGCTAGACGATAGGATGCAGAAGGCTCCTGGCTCCTTCTGAAACCATCTTAGTTTTCCTCCGATAGTTCAAGCCACTGGACAAATCTTGCAGGATCAGGAGAAGGGCTACATGCTCAGTGTGTGTTGGCCTTTGTATATTCAGGGGTGCCGTGGCCTTTCCGAGAAGTAATGTGGGTATCCTGTGACCGTCTGTTGAAGGCTGCGTCCGTTCAGGGCAGACAGCTGCGCTCTTCAGTGTGGGAAACACGCCTGGGTTGTGAGGGCCACGCCTGCATCCAGAAGAGGCAGAGGCAGTGTGGGAGGTCTAGCGGGTAACGAACGCTTCTGGGGCTCCCAGCTACCAGTCACCCTGGTCCTCCCGTGGTCGACACCCTGCCCCGACCACATGTTCGCTCCAGGTGTCAGGGTCTGGGCATTGGTGTCGAACGTGCCAGCGAGTCCAAGGGTCGGTGGATGGAGGGGCAAGGGTTTTCTCACTGAAAAGAGAACATCGGAGACTTAGAGAAGTGCAGGGGCCAGTGTGAGCCCCAGCGGGGCCTTTGTGCCGTGTCTGAGCTCCCTGAGCAGGAGACGTGAGCAGACACACGGGGAGCAGGTGGCAGGATCCAGAGGTGCGGTTGTGGTCATGTTGGTGCCCGGTGCACACAAGCCTTCTGTTGCCTTTCCTTCCTCCAAGTCTAACTGCAGCTCTTGTCTTTGTTGCCGGTTACAGACGTATGGCCTACCACGCCCTCACCTGCAGCAACAGGTAAATTCTCCTGTCAACCATCTCTGAGGCTTCCTTTGTATCTCTGGATAGACTTTGGTGTTGGAAATGGCAGAGTGAGGCTCAAACTGGACCCTTCATCTATCCCTGTCCTTTGGGAGCAGATGGGGTGCGGGGAAGGGGAATCTCTGGAGGCCAAGTCATTGGTGTGATGTCTTGCGGGACTGGTGCCCCGTGTGGAGTGGGATCCTGTTCCAGGTGCTCTGGAAAGATCCTCCTTTAGCGACTGAAGAAGAGCCCTGGGGGATTTGCTAATCGTCCTGGGACCTCGTTCATGGTTCTCAGGCCGTGAGCTGCAGGCCTTGGAAGAGTGGGGGGAAGTGGCAGTCCCTGCACCTGTCTGGTCGAGGACCTGAAATCCACTGGCACTTTGCTAGAACCCAGACAGGGCCGTGCCAGTGTCAGCAGCTCCTGGACGTATGGATGGTCTGGCCCTGTCATCTGTAGCTATGGGGCTCCATCCTGCGTGTGCCCAGGACGGGGAGTAGGGCGTACATTCCTGTCACAATCACGGGGGTCCCAGTGCTGCCCCGTAACCTGAGCATCCTCAGACGTGGACAGAATAGGGCGTCACAGATCTCTTCACTCTGATGAAGATGAAGCTGTGGCCATAATCAGAGGTGACTGCCTACCCGGGTGACTTTGCCCATGAGTAAGTCCCCTGAGTATGGAACTTGCCATAGTTCCTTGACCTGAAAGAGGGGATTTTTGAGAGGTTCTTATGCTTTTCTCTAGGATCCGACTCACGTTTGGACTTGAGGCTGGTGAATGGAGATGACCGGTGTCAGGGCCGGGTGGAGGTCCTGTACCAAGGCTCGTGGGGCACCGTGTGTGACGACAGCTGGGACATCAACGATGCTGATGTGGTCTGTAGGCAGCTGGGCTGTGGCCGGGCCACGTCCGCCCCAGGGAGTGCCCAGTTCGGCCAGGGCTCAGGGCAGATTGTCCTCGATGACGTGGGCTGCTCAGGGAACGAGTCCTACCTGTGGAGCTGCCCCCACAACGGCTGGCTCAGGCACAACTGTAACCACGGGGAAGACGCCGGTGTCGTCTGCTCAGGTGGGCCTCCTTGACCTTGGGCCTCCCCCTCTTGGCGTAGGGTTTGCTCAGGGACACAGCCCTTCTGACGGTCTCATCCCAGAACGGACCGTGTAGGTGCTGACGACTTGGGAACGTGGGCACGGGCCGGGTCTGTCACCTGTAGCTCTGGAATGCCGCCCTGTGTCTGCCCAGGGCGGGGAAAGGGGGAAAGGAGCGTCTATTTCTGTCACCTCCCCTGAGGTCAAGGTGCTTCCCTTGCCGTGTGCCTCCCGAGACCTGGACTGGAAAGGGGGTCTCTGCTCTCCCCATCATGCTGAAGTCTAACCGCTGGCCGTATTTACAGGCGAGGGCCTGCCCAGGTGACTTTGGCCGTGAAAAACGCCTCAGTGTGGAGCTTGCTGCAGATCCTTGACCTCGAGAAAGGGATGGATGAGGTGTTCTATGTTTTTCTCTAGGTGACGAGTCAGCTCTGTCCCTGAGGCTGGTGAACGGAGGTGACCGGTGTCAGGGCCGGGTGGAGGTCCTATACCAAGGCTCGTGGGGCACCGTGTGTGATGACAGCTGGGACATCAACGATGCCAATGTGGTCTGCAGGCAGCTGAGCTGTGGCTGGGCCACGTCCGCCCCAGGGAGTGCCCGGTTCGGCCAGGGCTCAGGGCAGATTGTCCTCGATGACGTGGGCTGCTCGGGGCAGGAGTCCTACCTGTGGAGCTGCCCCCACAATGGATGGCTCAGACACAACTGTAACCACGGGGAAGATGCCAGTGTCATCTGCTCAGGTGGGCCTCTGGGACACTGGGTCTTCACTCTTGGGGTGGGGTTTGATCAGGGAGACAGCCCTTCCTGGAGCCTGATGCTGAACTCAAAGATTTCTCTATAGTATCCTGTCGCCCCGGAGGCTCCTTAGCTCTCTGCTGAGGGTCAGCGTTGGCTCTTGTCAGGCTGCCACGTGTGGAGGGGGTCACGTAGGAGAGGGAGCCTAGGAAAGGACACCAGTCAAGGCTTTCTCCACCTCCTGAGGCCATGTAAGCTACAGGCAAAGAGAGAAGCGCTGGCCGCAGGTTTCCGTTTCCCACGGAGGCTCCTGGGGGAGGGCGACGTCGACGCTGCATAGGCAGGGCCGGGGCGGGACGGCCTCCCTTGGAGCAGCCCCAAGCACAAGGCTCCTGGTGGCAAGCGGGGGTCTTCAGCCGTGACGACCCAGCGAGGGGGTCCTCGAGTGGCTGCCCCGGGGTCAGGAGTGCAGACCTGGGCACGGTGCGACTGTCCCGGGCGGTAGGCGCCTGAGTCCGCGACCGCCACTCCCTGCGGAGAGCTGCAGAGCAGTGCGGGCACCCAGTGGGAGGGAGCGGGTGGGGAAGGGTGACCCAGCGAGGCCTGTCAGCCCGAGCCTAGAAATTGCCTAGGGTCGGGCCTGGAAGATCGCATTCGGGATTTGGGCCTAGAGCGGAACTCCACGGTCTTCCTTCTGACTCAGCGGACTGCTAAGAACTGCAAGGTCGAGGGGTGGCTTTGGGTCAGCTTAGTCACCACATCCAGGACCACGGTTAAGCACCTTGACGTTGGAAATGGTGGACAGGATCTGCCTGGCCCCTCCCGAGGAGCAGCCGTCTGGGTGTGTTGAGAGCAAACACCGTCCCTCGGTGGAGGGGACAGGCAGTGGGCGAGCGTCTGGCCTGCCACGTTTTTCTCTGCACATCTTCCAGTTTTGCCACCTCTGTGCCATGCATCTGACTTTCCCGTCTCTTTCTCACAGCTGTCCAGACCGAGTCCACGCCCAGTCCAGGTGAGTCCCCCAAGTCCTTTCTCGGGACGTCCCTCGTCCTTCTGCCCACTCAACCTTTCCCCCACTTCAGAGACTGTCACCGCCTGTCTTTGCAGGTGGTTATGGAGCATGTGGTTTTCTTCTCGCTCTGTGACTGAGACTCCCAGCAAAGTGCTTCTTAGCTAGACGATAGGATGCAGAAGGCTCCTGGCTCCTTCTGAAACCATCTTAGTTTTCCTCCGATAGTTCAAGCCACTGGACAAATCTTGCAGGATCAGGAGAAGGGCTACATGCTCAGTGTGTGTTGGCCTTTGTATATTCAGGGGTGCCGTGGCCTTTCCGAGAAGTAATGTGGGTATCCTGTGACCGTCTGTTGAAGGCTGCGTCCGTTCAGGGCAGACAGCTGCGCTCTTCAGTGTGGGAAACACGCCTGGGTTGTGAGGGCCACGCCTGCATCCAGAAGAGGCAGAGGCAGTGTGGGAGGTCTAGCGGGTAACGAACGCTTCTGGGGCTCCCAGCTACCAGTCACCCTGGTCCTCCCGTGGTCGACACCCTGCCCCGACCACATGTTCGCTCCAGGTGTCAGGGTCTGGGCATTGGTGTCGAACGTGCCAGCGAGTCCAAGGGTCGGTGGATGGAGGGGCAAGGGTTTTCTCACTGAAAAGAGAACATCGGAGACTTAGAGAAGTGCAGGGGCCAGTGTGAGCCCCAGCGGGGCCTTTGTGCCGTGTCTGAGCTCCCTGAGCAGGAGACGTGAGCAGACACACGGGGAGCAGGTGGCAGGATCCAGAGGTGCGGTTGTGGTCATGTTGGTGCCCGGTGCACACAAGCCTTCTGTTGCCTTTCCTTCCTCCAAGTCTAACTGCAGCTCTTGTCTTTGTTGCCGGTTACAGACGTATGGCCTACCACGCCCTCACCTGCAGCAACAGGTAAATTCTCCTGTCAACCATCTCTGAGGCTTCCTTTGTATCTCTGGATAGACTTTGGTGTTGGAAATGGCAGAGTCAGGCTCAAACTGGACCCTTCATCTATCCCTGTCCTTTGGGAGCAGATGGGGTGCGGGGAAGGGGAATCTCTGGAGGCCAAGTCATTGGTGTGATGTCTTGCGGGACTGGTGCCCCGTGTGGAGTGGGATCCTCTTCCAGGTGCTCTGGAAAGATCCTCCTTTAGCGACTGAAGAAGAGCCCTGGGGGATTTGCTAATCGTCCTGGGACCTCGTTCATGGTTCTCAGGCCGTGAGCTGCAGGCCTTGGAAGAGTGGGGGGAAGTGGCAGTCCCTGCACCTGTCTGGTCGAGGACCTGAAATCCACTGGCACTTTGCTAGAACCCAGACAGGGCCGTGCCAGTGTCAGCAGCTCCTGGACGTATGGATGGTCTGGCCCTGTCATCTGTAGCTATGGGGCTCCATCCTGCGTGTGCCCAGGACGGGGAGTAGGGCGTACATTCCTGTCACAATCACGGGGGTCCCAGTGCTGCCCCGTAACCTGAGCATCCTCAGACGTGGACAGAATAGGGCGTCACAGATCTCTTCACTCTGATGAAGATGAAGCTGTGGCCATAATCAGAGGTGACTGCCTACCCGGGTGACTTTGCCCATGAGTAAGTCCCCTGAGTATGGAACTTGCCATAGTTCCTTGACCTGAAAGAGGGGATTTTTGAGAGGTTCTTATGCTTTTCTCTAGGATCCGACTCACGTTTGGACTTGAGGCTGGTGAATGGAGATGACCGGTGTCAGGGCCGGGTGGAGGTCCTGTACCAAGGCTCGTGGGGCACCGTGTGTGACGACAGCTGGGACATCAACGATGCTGATGTGGTCTGTAGGCAGCTGGGCTGTGGCCGGGCCACGTCCGCCCCAGGGAGTGCCCAGTTCGGCCAGGGCTCAGGGCAGATTGTCCTCGATGACGTGGGCTGCTCAGGGAACGAGTCCTACCTGTGGAGCTGCCCCCACAACGGCTGGCTCAGGCACAACTGTAACCACGGGGAAGACGCCGGTGTCGTCTGCTCAGGTGGGCCTCCTTGACCTTGGGCCTCCCCCTCTTGGCGTAGGGTTTGCTCAGGGACACAGCCCTTCTGACGGTCTCATCCCAGAACGGACCGTGTAGGTGCTGACGACTTGGGAACGTGGGCACGGGCCGGGTCTGTCACCTGTAGCTCTGGAATGCCGCCCTGTGTCTGCCCAGGGCGGGGAAAGGGGGAAAGGAGCGTCTATTTCTGTCACCTCCCCTGAGGTCAAGGTGCTTCCCTTGCCGTGTGCCTCCCGAGACCTGGACTGGAAAGGGGGTCTCTGCTCTCCCCATCATGCTGAAGTCTAACCGCTGGCCGTATTTACAGGCGAGGGCCTGCCCAGGTGACTTTGGCCGTGAAAAACGCCTCAGTGTGGAGCTTGCTGCAGATCCTTGACCTCGAGAAAGGGATGGATGAGGTGTTCTATGTTTTTCTCTAGGTGACGAGTCAGCTCTGTCCCTGAGGCTGGTGAACGGAGGTGACCGGTGTCAGGGCCGGGTGGAGGTCCTATACCAAGGCTCGTGGGGCACCGTGTGTGATGACAGCTGGGACATCAACGATGCCAATGTGGTCTGCAGGCAGCTGAGCTGTGGCTGGGCCACGTCCGCCCCAGGGAGTGCCCGGTTCGGCCAGGGCTCAGGGCAGATTGTCCTCGATGACGTGGGCTGCTCGGGGCAGGAGTCCTACCTGTGGAGCTGCCCCCACAATGGATGGCTCAGACACAACTGTAACCACGGGGAAGATGCCAGTGTCATCTGCTCAGGTGGGCCTCTGGGACACTGGGTCTTCACTCTTGGGGTGGGGTTTGATCAGGGGGACAGCCCTTCCTGGAGCCTGATGCTGAACTCAAAGATTTCTCTATAGTATCCTGTCGCCCCGGAGGCTCCTTAGCTCTCTGCTGAGGGTCAGTGTTGGCTCTTGTCAGGCTGCCACGTGTGGAGGGGGTCACTTAGGAGAGGGAGCCTAGGAAAGGACACCAGTCAAGGCTTTCTCCACCTCCTGAGGCCATGTAAGCTACAGGCAAAGAGAGAAGCGCTGGCCGCAGGTTTCCGTTTCCCACGGAGGCTCCTGGGGGAGGGCGACGTCGACGCTGCATAGGCAGGGCCGGGGCGGGACGGCCTCCCTTGGAGCAGCCCCAAGCACAAGGCTCCTGGTGGCAAGCGGGGGTCTTCAGCCGTGACGACCCAGCGAGGGGGTCCTCGAGTGGCTGCCCCGGGGTCAGGAGTGCAGACCTGGGCACGGTGCGACTGTCCCGGGCGGTAGGCGCCTGAGTCCGCGACCGCCACTCCCTGCGGAGAGCTGCAGAGCAGTGCGGGCACCCAGTGGGAGGGAGCGGGTGGGGAAGGGTGACCCAGCGAGGCCTGTCAGCCCGAGCCTAGAAATTGCCTAGGGTCGGGCCTGGAAGATCGCATTCGGGATTTGGGCCTAGAGCGGAACTCCACGGTCTTCCTTCTGACTCAGCGGACTGCTAAGAACTGCAAGGTCGAGGGGTGGCTTTGGGTCAGCTTAGTCACCACATCCAGGACCACGGTTAAGCACCTTGACGTTGGAAATGGTGGACAGGATCTGCCTGGCCCCTCCCGAGGAGCAGCCGTCTGGGTGTGTTGAGAGCAAACACCGTCCCTCGGTGGAGGGGACAGGCAGTGGGCGAGCGTCTGGCCTGCCACGTTTTTCTCTGCACATCTTCCAGTTTTGCCACCTCTGTGCCATGCATCTGACTTTCCCGTCTCTTTCTCACAGCTGTCCAGACCGAGTCCACGCCCAGTCCAGGTGAGTCCCCCAAGTCCTTTCTCGGGACGTCCCTCGTCCTTCTGCCCACTCAACCTTTCCCCCACTTCAGAGACTGTCACCGCCTGTCTTTGCAGGTGGTTATGGAGCATGTGGTTTTCTTCTCGCTCTGTGACTGAGACTCCCAGCAAAGTGCTTCTTAGCTAGACGATAGGATGCAGAAGGCTCCTGGCTCCTTCTGAAACCATCTTAGTTTTCCTCCGATAGTTCAAGCCACTGGACAAATCTTGCAGGATCAGGAGAAGGGCTACATGCTCAGTGTGTGTTGGCCTTTGTATATTCAGGGGTGCCGTGGCCTTTCCGAGAAGTAATGTGGGTATCCTGTGACCGTCTGTTGAAGGCTGCGTCCGTTCAG
The DNA here is from genome assembly GCF_027409185.1 of Cynocephalus volans. Classification (NCBI taxonomy): domain Eukaryota; kingdom Metazoa; phylum Chordata; class Mammalia; order Dermoptera; family Cynocephalidae; genus Cynocephalus; species Cynocephalus volans. The sequence goes on from NC_084466.1 coordinate 152,091,270, forward strand.
GGCAGACAGCTGCGCTCTTCAGTGTGGGAAACACGCCTGGGTTGTGAGGGCCACGCCTGCATCCAGAAGAGGCAGAGGCAGTGTGGGAGGTCTAGCGGGTAACGAACGCTTCTGGGGCTCCCAGCTACCAGTCACCCTGGTCCTCCCGTGGTCGACACCCTGCCCCGACCACATGTTCGCTCCAGGTGTCAGGGTCTGGGCATTGGTGTCGAACGTGCCAGCGAGTCCAAGGGTCGGTGGATGGAGGGGCAAGGGTTTTCTCACTGAAAAGAGAACATCGGAGACTTAGAGAAGTGCAGGGGCCAGTGTGAGCCCCAGCGGGGCCTTTGTGCCGTGTCTGAGCTCCCTGAGCAGGAGACGTGAGCAGACACACGGGGAGCAGGTGGCAGGATCCAGAGGTGCGGTTGTGGTCATGTTGGTGCCCGGTGCACACAAGCCTTCTGTTGCCTTTCCTTCCTCCAAGTCTAACTGCAGCTCTTGTCTTTGTTGCCGGTTACAGACGTATGGCCTACCACGCCCTCACCTGCAGCAACAGGTAAATTCTCCTGTCAACCATCTCTGAGGCTTCCTTTGTATCTCTGGATAGACTTTGGTGTTGGAAATGGCAGAGTGAGGCTCAAACTGGACCCTTCATCTATCCCTGTCCTTTGGGAGCAGATGGGGTGCGGGGAAGGGGAATCTCTGGAGGCCAAGTCATTGGTGTGATGTCTTGCGGGACTGGTGCCCCGTGTGGAGTGGGATCCTGTTTCAGGTGCTCTGGAAAGATCCTCCTTTAGCGACTGAAGAAGAGCCCTGGGGGATTTGCTAATCGTCCTGGGACCTCGTTCATGGTTCTCAGGCCGTGAGCTGCAGGCCTTGGAAGAGTGGGGGGAAGTGGCAGTCCCTGCACCTGTCTGGTCGAGGACCTGAAATCCACTGGCACTTTGCTAGAACCCAGACAGGGCCGTGCCAGTGTCAGCAGCTCCTGGACGTATGGATGGTCTGGCCCTGTCATCTGTAGCTATGGGGCTCCATCCTGCGTGTGCCCAGGACGGGGAGTAGGGCGTACATTCCTGTCACAATCACGGGGGTCCCAGTGCTGCCCCGTAACCTGAGCATCCTCAGACGTGGACAGAATAGGGCGTCACAGATCTCTTCACTCTGATGAAGATGAAGCTGTGGCCATAATCAGAGGTGACTGCCTACCCGGGTGACTTTGCCCATGAGTAAGTCCCCTGAGTATGGAACTTGCCATAGTTCCTTGACCTGAAAGAGGGGATTTTTGAGAGGTTCTTATGCTTTTCTCTAGGATCCGACTCACGTTTGGACTTGAGGCTGGTGAATGGAGATGACCGGTGTCAGGGCCGGGTGGAGGTCCTGTACCAAGGCTCGTGGGGCACCGTGTGTGACGACAGCTGGGACATCAACGATGCTGATGTGGTCTGTAGGCAGCTGGGCTGTGGCCGGGCCACGTCCGCCCCAGGGAGTGCCCAGTTCGGCCAGGGCTCAGGGCAGATTGTCCTCGATGACGTGGGCTGCTCAGGGAACGAGTCCTACCTGTGGAGCTGCCCCCACAACGGCTGGCTCAGGCACAACTGTAACCACGGGGAAGACGCCGGTGTCGTCTGCTCAGGTGGGCCTCCTTGACCTTGGGCCTCCCCCTCTTGGCGTAGGGTTTGCTCAGGGACACAGCCCTTCTGACGGTCTCATCCCAGAACGGACCGTGTAGGTGCTGACGACTTGGGAACGTGGGCACGGGCCGGGTCTGTCACCTGTAGCTCTGGAATGCCGCCCTGTGTCTGCCCAGGGCGGGGAAAGGGGGAAAGGAGCGTCTATTTCTGTCACCTCCCCTGAGGTCAAGGTGCTTCCCTTGCCGTGTGCCTCCCGAGACCTGGACTGGAAAGGGGGTCTCTGCTCTCCCCATCATGCTGAAGTCTAACCGCTGGCCGTATTTACAGGCGAGGGCCTGCCCAGGTGACTTTGGCCGTGAAAAACGCCTCAGTGTGGAGCTTGCTGCAGATCCTTGACCTCGAGAAAGGGATGGATGAGGTGTTCTATGTTTTTCTCTAGGTGACGAGTCAGCTCTGTCCCTGAGGCTGGTGAACGGAGGTGACCGGTGTCAGGGCCGGGTGGAGGTCCTATACCAAGGCTCGTGGGGCACCGTGTGTGATGACAGCTGGGACATCAACGATGCCAATGTGGTCTGCAGGCAGCTGAGCTGTGGCTGGGCCACGTCCGCCCCAGGGAGTGCCCGGTTCGGCCAGGGCTCAGGGCAGATTGTCCTCGATGACGTGGGCTGCTCGGGGCAGGAGTCCTACCTGTGGAGCTGCCCCCACAATGGATGGCTCAGACACAACTGTAACCACGGGGAAGATGCCAGTGTCATCTGCTCAGGTGGGCCTCTGGGACACTGGGTCTTCACTCTTGGGGTGGGGTTTGATCAGGGGGACAGCCCTTCCTGGAGCCTGATGCTGAACTCAAAGATTTCTCTATAGTATCCTGTCGCCCCGGAGGCTCCTTAGCTCTCTGCTGAGGGTCAGTGTTGGCTCTTGTCAGGCTGCCACGTGTGGAGGGGGTCACTTAGGAGAGGGAGCCTAGGAAAGGACACCAGTCAAGGCTTTCTCCACCTCCTGAGGCCATGTAAGCTACAGGCAAAGAGAGAAGCGCTGGCCGCAGGTTTCCGTTTCCCACGGAGGCTCCTGGGGGAGGGCGACGTCGACGCTGCATAGGCAGGGCCGGGGCGGGACGGCCTCCCTTGGAGCAGCCCCAAGCACAAGGCTCCTGGTGGCAAGCGGGGGTCTTCAGCCGTGACGACCCAGCGAGGGGGTCCTCGAGTGGCTGCCCCGGGGTCAGGAGTGCAGACCTGGGCACGGTGCGACTGTCCCGGGCGGTAGGCGCCTGAGTCCGCGACCGCCACTCCCTGCGGAGAGCTGCAGAGCAGTGCGGGCACCCAGTGGGAGGGAGCGGGTGGGGAAGGGTGACCCAGCGAGGCCTGTCAGCCCGAGCCTAGAAATTGCCTAGGGTCGGGCCTGGAAGATCGCATTCGGGATTTGGGCCTAGAGCGGAACTCCACGGTCTTCCTTCTGACTCAGCGGACTGCTAAGAACTGCAAGGTCGAGGGGTGGCTTTGGGTCAGCTTAGTCACCACATCCAGGACCACGGTTAAGCACCTTGACGTTGGAAATGGTGGACAGGATCTGCCTGGCCCCTCCCGAGGAGCAGCCGTCTGGGTGTGTTGAGAGCAAACACCGTCCCTCGGTGGAGGGGACAGGCAGTGGGCGAGCGTCTGGCCTGCCACGTTTTTCTCTGCACATCTTCCAGTTTTGCCACCTCTGTGCCATGCATCTGACTTTCCCGTCTCTTTCTCACAGCTGTCCAGACCGAGTCCACGCCCAGTCCAGGTGAGTCCCCCAAGTCCTTTCTCGGGACGTCCCTCGTCCTTCTGCCCACTCAACCTTTCCCCCACTTCAGAGACTGTCACCGCCTGTCTTTGCAGGTGGTTATGGAGCATGTGGTTTTCTTCTCGCTCTGTGACTGAGACTCCCAGCAAAGTGCTTCTTAGCTAGACGATAGGATGCAGAAGGCTCCTGGCTCCTTCTGAAACCATCTTAGTTTTCCTCCGATAGTTCAAGCCACTGGACAAATCTTGCAGGATCAGGAGAAGGGCTACATGCTCAGTGTGTGTTGGCCTTTGTATATTCAGGGGTGCCGTGGCCTTTCCGAGAAGTAATGTGGGTATCCTGTGACCGTCTGTTGAAGGCTGCGTCCGTTCAGGGCAGACAGCTGCGCTCTTCAGTGTGGGAAACACGCCTGGGTTGTGAGGGCCACGCCTGCATCCAGAAGAGGCAGAGGCAGTGTGGGAGGTCTAGCGGGTAACGAACGCTTCTGGGGCTCCCAGCTACCAGTCACCCTGGTCCTCCCGTGGTCGACACCCTGCCCCGACCACATGTTCGCTCCAGGTGTCAGGGTCTGGGCATTGGTGTCGAACGTGCCAGCGAGTCCAAGGGTCGGTGGATGGAGGGGCAAGGGTTTTCTCACTGAAAAGAGAACATCGGAGACTTAGAGAAGTGCAGGGGCCAGTGTGAGCCCCAGCGGGGCCTTTGTGCCGTGTCTGAGCTCCCTGAGCAGGAGACGTGAGCAGACACACGGGGAGCAGGTGGCAGGATCCAGAGGTGCGGTTGTGGTCATGTTGGTGCCCGGTGCACACAAGCCTTCTGTTGCCTTTCCTTCCTCCAAGTCTAACTGCAGCTCTTGTCTTTGTTGCCGGTTACAGACGTATGGCCTACCACGCCCTCACCTGCAGCAACAGGTAAATTCTCCTGTCAACCATCTCTGAGGCTTCCTTTGTATCTCTGGATAGACTTTGGTGTTGGAAATGGCAGAGTGAGGCTCAAACTGGACCCTTCATCTATCCCTGTCCTTTGGGAGCAGATGGGGTGCGGGGAAGGGGAATCTCTGGAGGCCAAGTCATTGGTGTGATGTCTTGCGGGACTGGTGCCCCGTGTGGAGTGGGATCCTGTTTCAGGTGCTCTGGAAAGATCCTCCTTTAGCGACTGAAGAAGAGCCCTGGGGGATTTGCTAATCGTCCTGGGACCTCGTTCATGGTTCTCAGGCCGTGAGCTGCAGGCCTTGGAAGAGTGGGGGGAAGTGGCAGTCCCTGCACCTGTCTGGTCGAGGACCTGAAATCCACTGGCACTTTGCTAGAACCCAGACAGGGCCGTGCCAGTGTCAGCAGCTCCTGGACGTATGGATGGTCTGGCCCTGTCATCTGTAGCTATGGGGCTCCATCCTGCGTGTGCCCAGGACGGGGAGTAGGGCGTACATTCCTGTCACAATCACGGGGGTCCCAGTGCTGCCCCGTAACCTGAGCATCCTCAGACGTGGACAGAATAGGGCGTCACAGATCTCTTCACTCTGATGAAGATGAAGCTGTGGCCATAATCAGAGGTGACTGCCTAGCCGGGTGACTTTGCCCATGAGTAAGTCCCCTGAGTATGGAACTTGCCATAGTTCCTTGACCTGAAAGAGGGGATTTTTGAGAGGTTCTTATGCTTTTCTCTAGGATCCGACTCACGTTTGGACTTGAGGCTGGTGAATGGAGATGACCGGTGTCAGGGCCGGGTGGAGGTCCTGTACCAAGGCTCGTGGGGCACCGTGTGTGACGACAGCTGGGACATCAACGATGCTGATGTGGTCTGTAGGCAGCTGGGCTGTGGCCGGGCCACGTCCGCCCCAGGGAGTGCCCAGTTCGGCCAGGGCTCAGGGCAGATTGTCCTCGATGACGTGGGCTGCTCAGGGAACGAGTCCTACCTGTGGAGCTGCCCCCACAACGGCTGGCTCAGGCACAACTGTAACCACGGGGAAGACGCCGGTGTCGTCTGCTCAGGTGGGCCTCCTTGACCTTGGGCCTCCCCCTCTTGGCGTAGGGTTTGCTCAGGGACACAGCCCTTCTGACGGTCTCATCCCAGAACGGACCGTGTAGGTGCTGACGACTTGGGAACGTGGGCACGGGCCGGGTCTGTCACCTGTAGCTCTGGAATGCCGCCCTGTGTCTGCCCAGGGCGGGGAAAGGGGGAAAGGAGCGTCTATTTCTGTCACCTCCCCTGAGGTCAAGGTGCTTCCCTTGCCGTGTGCCTCCCGAGACCTGGACTGGAAAGGGGGTCTCTGCTCTCCCCATCATGCTGAAGTCTAACCGCTGGCCGTATTTACAGGCGAGGGCCTGCCCAGGTGACTTTGGCCGTGAAAAACGCCTCAGTGTGGAGCTTGCTGCAGATCCTTGACCTCGAGAAAGGGATGGATGAGGTGTTCTATGTTTTTCTCTAGGTGACGAGTCAGCTCTGTCCCTGAGGCTGGTGAACGGAGGTGACCGGTGTCAGGGCCGGGTGGAGGTCCTATACCAAGGCTCGTGGGGCACCGTGTGTGATGACAGCTGGGACATCAACGATGCCAATGTGGTCTGCAGGCAGCTGAGCTGTGGCTGGGCCACGTCCGCCCCAGGGAGTGCCCGGTTCGGCCAGGGCTCAGGGCAGATTGTCCTCGATGACGTGGGCTGCTCGGGGCAGGAGTCCTACCTGTGGAGCTGCCCCCACAATGGATGGCTCAGACACAACTGTAACCACGGGGAAGATGCCAGTGTCATCTGCTCAGGTGGGCCTCTGGGACACTGGGTCTTCACTCTTGGGGTGGGGTTTGATCAGGGAGACAGCCCTTCCTGGAGCCTGATGCTGAACTCAAAGATTTCTCTATAGTATCCTGTCGCCCCGGAGGCTCCTTAGCTCTCTGCTGAGGGTCAGTGTTGGCTCTTGTCAGGCTGCCACGTGTGGAGGGGGTCACGTAGGAGAGGGAGCCTAGGAAAGGACACCAGTCAAGGCTTTCTCCACCTCCTGAGGCCATGTAAGCTACAGGCAAAGAGAGAAGCGCTGGCCGCAGGTTTCCGTTTCCCACGGAGGCTCCTGGGGGAGGGCGACGTCGACGCTGCATAGGCAGGGCCGGGGCGGGACGGCCTCCCTTGGAGCAGCCCCAAGCACAAGGCTCCTGGTGGCAAGCGGGGGTCTTCAGCCGTGACGACCCAGCGAGGGGGTCCTCGAGTGGCTGCCCCGGGGTCAGGAGTGCAGACCTGGGCACGGTGCGACTGTCCCGGGCGGTAGGCGCCTGAGTCCGCGACCGCCACTCCCTGCGGAGAGCTGCAGAGCAGTGCGGGCACCCAGTGGGAGGGAGCGGGTGGGGAAGGGTGACCCAGCGAGGCCTGTCAGCCCGAGCCTAGAAATTGCCTAGGGTCGGGCCTGGAAGATCGCATTCGGGATTTGGGCCTAGAGCGGAACTCCACGGTCTTCCTTCTGACTCAGCGGACTGCTAAGAACTGCAAGGTCGAGGGGTGGCTTTGGGTCAGCTTAGTCACCACATCCAGGACCACGGTTAAGCACCTTGACGTTGGAAATGGTGGACAGGATCTGCCTGGCCCCTCCCGAGGAGCAGCCGTCTGGGTGTGTTGAGAGCAAACACCGTCCCTCGGTGGAGGGGACAGGCAGTGGGCGAGCGTCTGGCCTGCCACGTTTTTCTCTGCACATCTTCCAGTTTTGCCACCTCTGTGCCATGCATCTGACTTTCCCGTCTCTTTCTCACAGCTGTCCAGACCGAGTCCACGCCCAGTCCAGGTGAGTCCCCCAAGTCCTTTCTCGGGACGTCCCTCGTCCTTCTGCCCACTCAACCTTTCCCCCACTTCAGAGACTGTCACCGCCTGTCTTTGCAGGTGGTTATGGAGCATGTGGTTTTCTTCTCGCTCTGTGACTGAGACTCCCAGCAAAGTGCTTCTTAGCTAGACGATAGGATGCAGAAGGCTCCTGGCTCCTTCTGAAACCATCTTAGTTTTCCTCCGATAGTTCAAGCCACTGGACAAATCTTGCAGGATCAGGAGAAGGGCTACATGCTCAGTGTGTGTTGGCCTTTGTATATTCAGGGGTGCCGTGGCCTTTCCGAGAAGTAATGTGGGTATCCTGTGACCGTCTGTTGAAGGCTGCGTCCGTTCAGGGCAGACAGCTGCGCTCTTCAGTGTGGGAAACACGCCTGGGTTGTGAGGGCCACGCCTGCATCCAGAAGAGGCAGAGGCAGTGTGGGAGGTCTAGCGGGTAACGAACGCTTCTGGGGCTCCCAGCTACCAGTCACCCTGGTCCTCCCGTGGTCGACACCCTGCCCCGACCACATGTTCGCTCCAGGTGTCAGGGTCTGGGCATTGGTGTCGAACGTGCCAGCGAGTCCAAGGGTCGGTGGATGGAGGGGCAAGGGTTTTCTCACTGAAAAGAGAACATCGGAGACTTAGAGAAGTGCAGGGGCCAGTGTGAGCCCCAGCGGGGCCTTTGTGCCGTGTCTGAGCTCCCTGAGCAGGAGACGTGAGCAGACACACGGGGAGCAGGTGGCAGGATCCAGAGGTGCGGTTGTGGTCATGTTGGTGCCCGGTGCACACAAGCCTTCTGTTGCCTTTCCTTCCTCCAAGTCTAACTGCAGCTCTTGTCTTTGTTGCCGGTTACAGACGTATGGCCTACCACGCCCTCACCTGCAGCAACAGGTAAATTCTCCTGTCAACCATCTCTGAGGCTTCCTTTGTATCTCTGGATAGACTTTGGTGTTGGAAATGGCAGAGTGAGGCTCAAACTGGACCCTTCATCTATCCCTGTCCTTTGGGAGCAGATGGGGTGCGGGGAAGGGGAATCTCTGGAGGCCAAGTCATTGGTGTGATGTCTTGCGGGACTGGTGCCCCGTGTGGAGTGGGATCCTCTTCCAGGTGCTCTGGAAAGATCCTCCTTTAGCGACTGAAGAAGAGCCCTGGGGGATTTGCTAATCGTCCTGGGACCTCGTTCATGGTTCTCAGGCCGTGAGCTGCAGGCCTTGGAAGAGTGGGGGGAAGTGGCAGTCCCTGCACCTGTCTGGTCGAGGACCTGAAATCCACTGGCACTTTGCTAGAACCCAGACAGGGCCGTGCCAGTGTCAGCAGCTCCTGGACGTATGGATGGTCTGGCCCTGTCATCTGTAGCTATGGGGCTCCATCCTGCGTGTGCCCAGGACGGGGAGTAGGGCGTACATTCCTGTCACAATCACGGGGGTCCCAGTGCTGCCCCGTAACCTGAGCATCCTCAGACGTGGACAGAATAGGGCGTCACAGATCTCTTCACTCTGATGAAGATGAAGCTGTGGCCATAATCAGAGGTGACTGCCTACCCGGGTGACTTTGCCCATGAGTAAGTCCCCTGAGTATGGAACTTGCCATAGTTCCTTGACCTGAAAGAGGGGATTTTTGAGAGGTTCTTATGCTTTTCTCTAGGATCCGACTCACGTTTGGACTTGAGGCTGGTGAATGGAGATGACCGGTGTCAGGGCCGGGTGGAGGTCCTGTACCAAGGCTCGTGGGGCACCGTGTGTGACGACAGCTGGGACATCAACGATGCTGATGTGGTCTGTAGGCAGCTGGGCTGTGGCCGGGCCACGTCCGCCCCAGGGAGTGCCCAGTTCGGCCAGGGCTCAGGGCAGATTGTCCTCGATGACGTGGGCTGCTCAGGGAACGAGTCCTACCTGTGGAGCTGCCCCCACAACGGCTGGCTCAGGCACAACTGTAACCACGGGGAAGACGCCGGTGTCGTCTGCTCAGGTGGGCCTCCTTGACCTTGGGCCTCCCCCTCTTGGCGTAGGGTTTGCTCAGGGACACAGCCCTTCTGACGGTCTCATCCCAGAACGGACCGTGTAGGTGCTGACGACTTGGGAACGTGGGCACGGGCCGGGTCTGTCACCTGTAGCTCTGGAATGCCGCCCTGTGTCTGCCCAGGGCGGGGAAAGGGGGAAAGGAGCGTCTATTTCTGTCACCTCCCCTGAGGTCAAGGTGCTTCCCTTGCCGTGTGCCTCCCGAGACCTGGACTGGAAAGGGGGTCTCTGCTCTCCCCATCATGCTGAAGTCTAACCGCTGGCCGTATTTACAGGCGAGGGCCTGCCCAGGTGACTTTGGCCGTGAAAAACGCCTCAGTGTGGAGCTTGCTGCAGATCCTTGACCTCGAGAAAGGGATGGATGAGGTGTTCTATGTTTTTCTCTAGGTGACGAGTCAGCTCTGTCCCTGAGGCTGGTGAACGGAGGTGACCGGTGTCAGGGCCGGGTGGAGGTCCTATACCAAGGCTCGTGGGGCACCGTGTGTGATGACAGCTGGGACATCAACGATGCCAATGTGGTCTGCAGGCAGCTGAGCTGTGGCTGGGCCACGTCCGCCCCAGGGAGTGCCCGGTTCGGCCAGGGCTCAGGGCAGATTGTCCTCGATGACGTGGGCTGCTCGGGGCAGGAGTCCTACCTGTGGAGCTGCCCCCACAATGGATGGCTCAGACACAACTGTAACCACGGGGAAGATGCCAGTGTCATCTGCTCAGGTGGGCCTCTGCCGTAGTGGCTCTCTTTGTTTTTTTGGTGTTCTTCCAGAGAGGCATGTGGCTTCCTGTCACTTTGAGTTTTTTGGAAAGTTGTCAGTTTTCTCAACACCTTTCTTGAGAAATACCATCCCCAAATTCTGTTGGTTCTTCTAATTTTATGGGTGTTCTGTAATTGCTTTTTTCAGTACATCCTTAGAAGATACACGGGTTTAATGCTGTTTACAGTTTGAAGAATAATTTCTCTTAACCCTTGTTTGAAACTAACCCTTGTACTTTCTGCCTATGAGTCAACGCTCCTCTAGGACTCCTCGGGAGTGTTTGTATGTGGAGAAGATGGATGTTCATCAAGCCTTTCTCTTGCTCCTCTAGATTGTTTTTCTAACACATCTACACTGAGCCTGACTCAAGTTTGTTTCTCTTTCTTGCAGCTGCAGAAGTGAATTTTACTACCCCAAGTAAGTTCACTCTGTGCCAGCCTAGCAGTGTTCCTCTCTGCAACTTTTCCCTCTCCTATTTGCAGAAGTGAGAGGCATAGAGCAGGCTTGTCCTCAGAAGTGATTTCTTTCATGTCTCAGGTTTGTTAAGGTGCCAAGCTGAGCTCACAGTACCATGACTCTCGGGTGTAGTTCAGCCTTGGAGAGCCCCCTGGCCTCCTGCCATCGCCTGACCGTCATTTTTCACAGATGCTGCTGGTTGGGGGAGGCTTTGGCATCCAGTCACTTCAGATGAAAATAACTGTCTAAATTAGTCCATGGAGAAACGCAACCAAGTAATACTTCTACACATGTTTGTTTAATAAAGACTTCCTTCTCATTGAGAGAGAAATCCCCCAAGTGTTCTTTGTGCCACAATGAAAATATTCTGTGCCAGGTATATAGGGAAGGCTACATCTTCTAGCCCTTATTGGCCATTAACCATATAAACTGGAATAGTTAAGGCTCTGAGAAGTCCTTAGGAAAAGAAAGGAAAAGGATTTAACTTTGTCTATCAAACTAATAATTATGGAATTAAAAATGTTATCTAGTAAAATCCTAAAACAGCTTCATTTTCTTTCTAGATGGGTGGCGCCCAATTACTACAACCGCTGTAGGTGAGTATCACGTTTTCCATCTGAACTGCAGGACATGGAGTTCTTATCCCCAAGCTTGGCCTTCCACAAAGTGGACACCCTCCCACCCCACCAACCCCTGCCCCCAGCCTTCATTAATCTGCACATACAGCTTGGCCCTGGCTTGTGCCAGCATACCGCACAGGCAACCTACACACACGCACGTGCACATCTCTCCTGGGAAGATGACTTTTGTTTTAACTGAGCAGTTCTATTTCCTCTTCATTTGAATCAATAAGATAAGTATTCTTAAAGGAATAGACTTAAAGGGTTTTATTTCTTGGAATATCTCCAAAGCTTTGGGAGAAAGAAGAGACACAGTAATAAATAGGTAATTTCACAAGTAGTTACGCTTTTCCATGTACTCTTTATTTCACAGTACGGGTATGTTTCAATAGCTGTCCACTGCTCTTAAAAATGATATGACTACTTCTCTGTGTCATTAAATCTTTTCTCGCTATCATTTTACATACTTGTATTGAGATCCATTATACACCTAGGCCATGAATTATTTAACCAATCCCCAGGTACTGGACGTTTAAGTTATTTATATTTTTTCATTATTATAAATGATTCTGCGTCAATTGTTTTTTAGGACAGAAATAGATTTACGAGACCAAAGTTAACATAGTGTCTGCTATTAAAATATATTTGATAAATATTAACTCTTACTGTATTAGTTATTTTAAGATCTTGCCGTGTGTGTGGTCAAGTTGCCAATGAGAATGGTTGTAAAATTACAATGATGACAAAGGCAAACTGATTTCTGACCTCAGGTAGCTCACAGTATTGTACATTTAGTACAGAATTAACTATGTAATTGCAGTTGTAACAGGCGCTTCCAAGGAAATTTCAGTGTGTAAAGGAGGCGTATTAGCAGAGACCTTACGTGATCGGGGAGTTAGGGGAAGTTCTTTATGGAAGTGACACTTTAAGCTGAGACTTACAAGAGGAGCAGGCTCATTTGCTGAAGTGTCTTCCGGCCAGAAGGAGTACTTTGAAGGCCCCAGGGTGGGAAGGAGCTTGGCTCTTTGAAGGAGGGAGGGGCTAGGGGGAGACTGCAAGAGAGCTGTGCCAGCGCCACGTCACCCAGGGCTGTGGGTGGGGGGAACTCCTGACTTTATCTTTGGGGCAGTGGGAGCTGTTCAAAAGTTTTAAGCAAGGGAATTACATAATTGAAGTATATTTGGAAAATACCCTGCTTATCTTTTCTGCCAGACTGTGTTTCCTGAAGGCAGGGGCCACGCCTGCCTTTTTCATTACTGCATTATCATTATTATCTAGCCTTGTGTCTGCCATTCAGGAAATGTTGGTTGAAAGAATAAATGAAATAACGGGTGAACGAGTGAATGAATAAATACAAAATTATAATCGACATTTTGGTGTACATTCCACACACAAGATATACATGCTTTATAACCCATTTTATAACATCCATTGTCACTTAAGACTACATAAAAATCACTATTCATGGCCTTAAAATTAACGTTTTTTGTGGCATTGAAATTATTTCTATGCAAAAAAAGAAAAGAAAAAAAAAGAAATTATTTCTATGCAATAAAGTTTAATGACTGCACAATTTTTCATTGTATGAATCTACTATAATTTAAACAATTACTAATTATAGGACAAAATAATTGTTTCTAAGTATATTTTATAATCTTAAGTAATTATATACAATAACATAATTTATTTTATTTTATAATTGTTTCTATTCTATTTTTAGAAATCTGCAATTCGTATCCAATTATCTTTTAAGAAATACTGTTTTTCCCTCAGTATGGAAGAAAATATTTGTAAATCATATATCTGTTAGGGGTCTTATATATAGAATATATAAGTAACTCTTATTGGTCAATAATAAAAAGTCAAATAACCCAGTTGAAAAATGGGCAAAAGATCTGAACAGATATTTCTCCTTAGAAGATACACAAATGGCCAACAAGCACATGAAAATGTGTTCAACATCATTAACCATCAGGGAAATGCAAATCAAAACCATAAAGAAATACCACTTCACAAGGTTGACTATAATCAAAAAGCCAGGTAATGACAAGTGTTGGCGAGAGTGTGGAGAAATCAGACCATCTTTGAAATGAAAGCATACATCCACACAGAAATTTACCTATGAATTTTCAGAGCAATATTATTCATAACAGCCAAAAAGTGGAAACAACCCAAATGTCCATCATGGTGAATGTGTAAGCAAATGTGGTATGACTATACAGTGGAATATTATTTGGCAATAAAAATAAATTAAGGGCTGATTCATGCTACAACATAGATGAACTTTGAAAACCGCTAAGTGAAAGAAGTCAGTCAAAAAAGACTACCAATCGTATGATTCTATGAAATATCCAGAATAGGTAAATCTACAGAAACAGAAAGTAGAGCAGGAGTTGCCAAGGCCTGAGGGTATTGGGGTAAAATGGAGAGTGATTGCTAATTGGTATGGAGTTTCTTTTTGGGGTGATGAAAATGTCCTACCATTGACAGTGGTGATGGCTGCAGAGTTCTGAAGATGCTGAAAACCACTGAATTGCATACTTAAAAAAAGTAAACAAAGAATTATGAATAAGAAAGAAAAGAAAAACAGTTTTAATTTATATCACCACCGAGTGTACAAATGTTTTTAAAAAGTCTATTACAACAAACCAACCATGAAAAATTTGTATGGTTAGTATTTATCCCTCTGTGATAAACAATAGCTAATATTGCTGGTGCTTATTATGTGCTAAGCACTGTCTAAGAGTTTGTATGTACATATAATCATATCTCCTTTTTTATGTATACATGTTTATATACACATACTTAATTTAATACCCATAACAGTCCGATGAGGCAGATGCCATTATCACTTCCATTTTTTTCTGATGGGGAAACTGAGGCAGAGAGGTTGAATATCATGCTCAATATCACAAAACTGGTAAAAGCAGAGCCAAGATGCAACCCAGGCTTTCTGTGGCAGAAGCTCTGCTCCTGCCTTGACTTTGCACTGCATGTCAGGTGGCAGGATCCTGTGCTCCCAGGAGACTCTAGAGAATAAACTATAATATGGGGTGCTGTCCCTGGGCCAGCAGGTACAATCATCATGTCCCTCTCTATAGCCGATTGTACAATGACAGCAATCTCTTTGTTGCTTTCTTGGCATTTTTGCTACAAGGTGACACATGCTGCTTCTGGATACCTGCTGCCAGACAATTGCTGTCCAGGCCCAGTAGGGGAAGTAGAGACTCAAGGCAGCAACCCCTAATGTTGGGCAGCATAGAATTAGGCCTGAGCGAGGGGACTTGTTTACAGGGAAAATTAAGTCATGTTATAAAGTGCGGTAGATGAAACCACAAGGACCAGTACCCAGAAGATTGCTTGTCACAAAATTCCTGAAGACCTGCCACATGAGTATGTCCTTCTGTCTCCTCTATAGGACCTTCTTCAAATTGTGGTGGCTTCTTATTCAATGCCAGTGGGACATTTTCCAGTCCATACTACCCTGGATACTACCCCAACAATGCTCATTGTGTCTGGGAAATAGAAGTGAATTCCGGTTATCGCATAAACCTGGGCTTCAACGACCTGCAGTAAGTAACTCCAGGTTGTCTGGTGAAGGGTGGGTCCTCCATGGCACACCCAGTGGTTTAGGTTGTGTCCTGGGCTAAAATGCTTTTCACTATTGTGTGCCATGCCTTGATCCCTATGATGAAGCGTCAGGCCATATTGGGAAGTCCTTTGATTTGACCGAGAAAGAGCTGCAAGACAAACTTACACTCAACAGCATCACTCATAAAGTCCAAACTATCTGTAATATAGGAAAGCAATAGGAAGTTTAACATTGATTTGAATACACATTTTCCATACAGGTTGGAGGTGCACGTTGGTTGCATTTATGACTATGTTGAAATCTTGGATGGATCATTGAATAGCAGTAATTTGCTGGGGAAAATCTGTAATGGTACCAGGGAAATATTCACATCTTCTTACAACCGAATGACCGTTCGATTTCGAAGTGACACCAGTTTCCAAAACACTGGTTTTTTGGCTTGGTATAACTCCTTCCCAAGAGGTAAGGGCAAACCAGACCTGACTGTGAGGACTGGTGGACTTACCCTGCCCCCCTTGGGGCTCATTGTGGCTCCCAGGGGAATCAAGGAAGGGTTTCAGCTATGTGTTGTCCATTCTCCTGTCTGACGGCTGGGCCTATGAGCCTCAAAAGGGCAGGTCCTTGGCCAAGGCAGTGAGGTATGCAGAAGAGAGGACACACGTGGCCTTGGGTCTGCCACCAACTCCCTGGAGGGCCCGGTGACTCTCCTTGCTGAGCTAGCCCCTTGCCATCTGGAGGTGAGGGGTCTGACCTCTGTGATGTCTGGAGCCCCTTCTACTCCAATGCTTCTACTCTAATGGCACACGTTTCCATTTGGTGACTCTGGGGGTGGGGAATTGCCCATGGTCTCTGTTGTGGGATTTATTGTGGGGCAGAGTCATCATCTTTTATGGTATGTGTCTTTCAGATGCCAGCTTGAGATTGGTCAACTCAAACTCCTCTTATAACACATGTGCTGGACGTGTGGAAGTTTACCATGGTGGCAAGTGGGGGACAGTCTGTGATGACTCCTGGAGCATTCACGATGCCCAGGTGGTCTGCAGACAGCTGGGGTGTGGATACGCAGAATCAGCCCTGGGAAATGCCTATTTTGGCTCTGGCTCTGGTCCCATCACCCTGGACGATGTGGAGTGTTCAGGGACAGAATCCACTCTCTGGCAATGCCGGAACCGAGGTTGGTTCTCCCATAACTGTGGCCACCATGAAGATGCTGGTGTCATCTGTTCAGGTATGGCATGATGTCATGGAAGGCCTGTTTCACCCTTACCCTGTTATGAAGTGAGAGCTTATGGCCAGTGGATGGTCGTGACTGGCTCGGTTCTGGAGCTGTGGGTGGGCAGGAGCTTGTCTGCTTGTCCCCTTGGCCTGGCCACTCCAGGTGACCATGTGGGGAACCACTTTATCCCTGGCCAGTTTCTGGACCGCGGGGCCATCATGCTGGACACAGTCTGCTCCGTGATGGTTAGCAATGATTTAACTTCTCTGAGCTTCAGTTTCAGGAGAGATCAGGATAGCATTTGCTGCTGGTGGCAATTGGGATGATTTTAGAGCAATTCTGGGCAAGTAGAAAGTGATGGTTGTTATGACCTCGGTTGTGATGCTGATGACCCCAAATAATGATGGGGCTGGGGTAGCAGCTGGGAAACCCACTTGGGCCTCTTGACACCAACATCTGAACAGAGCACGGGTGCACTCGCCACTGGGAGATTAGGAGTCACATGGGGTGTCTCGACCTCATTCTGGCCCCTTCTCCCAGCCACACTTTGTGACCTGTGCTTTTCTCCTATCTCTCTTTAGGAAGCTACACAACGACACCTGGTGAGTACTGCAATTTCCATCTCACTGCCTGGGTCTTGGGGCTCTGCTGCTGCTGTCTGGACTGTGTGGGGTGGGTTGCTCATGTGCCGGGGAGTTTGCCTGTCACCTGTCATGCCTTCTCGGGCCTGCTGCATCCCTGCAGCTGATGTCCCAATCCCCGGCAGGCTGACAGGACAGCTCACCCTTCTTTGTCCTTCAGTGACCTGGCCAACCTAAGATTCAGATCTCCAGTCAATTCCTAGGAGAGGCGGCCACTGATTAGGTCTGCCTGTCCTCCAGTCCCCAGAGCCTGCTCAGTGTAGGCTGATGGGATGTGATGGACAATGGCTCCCAGGTGCCTGCTCCTGACCCCACGCCGATGTCCCCGGCACAGCCCTGCTCCTTCAGAGCTCTCCTCTCCAGCCCTGCCCTGGTCTCCTCGCCTCCTGCCCCTGCAGCAGCAGCTTCAGGCGTGGCCCTCTGTCCATCCTCCTACTGTGCAGCCAGTCGAGCACCCTTCAAGCAGCTCCTCAGGGCCTTCGGAGCGAAGTCCCCTGTCCTCAGCATGCCCACTGGGCTCTCCACGATTCATCCCATTGTCAGTTTAGTGGCCTCTCCCTCTTCTCCTTACTCCATCCACACCGAGCCCCCCAAATCTCCACACCTGGGTCCCTTCACACATGCCGTCTCCTCTGTGGCAACACCCCTTTCTTTCCACCTCTCTGCCTGCCTCCTGACCCCTGCCCTCTCACCCACTCAGTCTGGGTCAGGAGCCAAACCTCTGGGCTCCCGTCCTTTCCTCCACTTCAGCCTCATCCCCCTGCGTTGGCATTTGCTCTTTCCTGTCCTCGCCTCCAGACGGCGAGCTCCCTGAGGGCAAAGCCTGTCCCCAGAGTTGGCACAGTGCCTGGCACAGACAAGCCAGTGCCCAAGAATGGAGTCAAGGGAGCTGATTGTTTTCTTTTCTCTTTGTCAACAGCTCCTGTTCACAACGTCACCCACCCAAATGGTAAGTTCTGAGCTCCCTGACAAGTCCATGCAGAGAGGCCTGGAAATCCCCTTCCCCTTTCCCTTGATGACCATGACACTGTGGGGGCATGATGAGAGCGACTTCCCCGAGCGCAGCCTCCCCCAAAGGGTACCCCACTGGCCCTCAGTGGATGGTCCAGGTCTAGGCCACCTCTCGCTGGGTTTCTGTGTTGGAAATGGTTAAACAATATCCCCCCCAAAACTGCAGTGTGCTCTGGGTGTCGTCAGCATTTCCATTTCGTCCTGACAGCAAATTATTCCTGTGGAGGCTTTCTGTCCCAATCATCAGGACGCTTTTCCAGTCCATTCTATCCTGGGAACTATCCGAACAATGCCAGATGCGTGTGGGACATTGAAGTCCAAAACAACTACCGCGTGACTGTTACCTTCAAAGACGTCCAGTAAGTGTGCGGCTACAAAGCAGAACGCATTGGGGACCTCACAGACATTTTAAAAGGGAGTAAATGGTACTTAGAATTTCAGGAGAGATGTTTGTCAAGGTGACATTTTTAAAATTATGGATTCGATTTTTTATCCAGCACAGAGGCAGACCATGTAGGGTGGGGGAGTGGGCACAAGAGCCCTGGAGTGGACAGTCCCAGGTGTGTCACTCATTTGCTGTGTGACTACGGGATGTCACTCAACTTCCTGGAGCCTCAGACAAAAGTGGTGAATAAAACACTTTCTTTCCTTATCTGATTGGTTACTGAGCAGGTCGTGAGTGACAAAAATATATGAGCATTCTTGGAAAATGTTACCCAATGGGAGGGTTTGTTGTTAGGAATAATGATAGTCTCAGGAGTAATAATAACAGAAATAGTCCTAGTGACAACCGAACCTATTTTGTGGAGCCCTTTTCTTCCCACTTTCTGTTTCTTCACATGAGCTCTCCGGGGATCAGGAAAGGTGGAGAAATGGCTACTGCACAGGTTAGGTTATCTGGTCTTCATCCAATTACAGGTGGAAATCATTGTTTTAAGTAGAGGAGACATCACCAAAAGCACATTATCCAAGCAGGGACAGCCAAGCAGACCGTGAAGAGGCACCAGTGTTTTCTAGTGTCCTGGACAAGGGGGTCCGTACTTTCCTTCCCCAAAGCCATCCCCGAACTAAATAGTTTTCTCTCTTGATTTCTGTTTGCAACTTTGGGAGCCTCTGCCATAGTAATTCGTTTGGAGTTTTTCAAAAGATACACTATTTTAATCTCCTTGTCATCAGTGTCATCACAGTACAAGGACTGCACTTAAAGCTCATGAAATCCTATGGGAAAAGCTTGACCATGACTGGTTCTTTAACCAGCATCTTAATAACAACTGTCACCTTTCGTGACATTTCATAAAGCACTTTTTCGTACCTAATTTCATTTGAGCCTCACAACAGCCCTCTTCAGTACTCATGGATAGGAGCATTTTACCTTTGTAAATAAGAAAACTGAGCTTCAGAGAGGTGATTTGACTTGCTCAATATTTACATATTCGATTATTTATTTCTATCACTATGAAATCATGGATATATATTTTTTTCTATTGGGGAACTGCTGACTTTTTGATGGAAGGGAAATGGTCCAAATCAGGAGGTGAGTCTTTTCTTTAATGATGTAAAGAGCTTTCCAGAGAGGGGCTGTAGATTTCACGTGTGACCCCCAAATGCAGGACTAAGATCCAAGCATGGAGGTCCCGGGAAGACGAATCTCCTTCGATTTAAGGAAATCTATTATTTTTAGTGATTAAATTTGCCAGAGTTTCTGGCACAGAGGTGTGACCCCCTCACTGAGATCTGACCCCCTGCATCAAATTCTGAGTAACTGTGAAGCTGGAACTGTGTGCGCTGTCTCTGCAGGCTGGAAGGTGGATGCAACTATGATTACATTGAAGTTTTTGATGGCCCCCACCAGAGCTCCCCTCTCATTGCGCGGGTTTGCAATGGGGCTGAGGGCTCCTTCACGTCATCATCAAACTTCATGTCTGTTCGCTTCATCAGTGATGGCAGCATCACGAGGAAAGGGTTCCAGGCTGAGTACTACTCTAGCCCTTCCAATGACAGCACCAGTAAGTTCCCTTGTGAGAATGCTCCCTTGGGAGTGGGGACAGCACTGAGACCCTTCTGCTGCTCAACTGTCCTGCAGCTGTGAAGAAGAAATTAGAGCAGACTTGTCAGGGCACCAAGACTTGATTTCCTGCCAAGAGAGGACAGAAGCATGGGTCTGGGGACTCTGGCTGCCCAGAAACAAGGTCAAGGGCCAGAACTAGCTGATGGGTAGTGTACTGGCCTTACTGTGGTCAGAAGAGGCTAAGTAGAAGTTGCGAGATGATGCTCTCAGCAGATAGCCAGAAGTCAGTGCCAAAGACACAGGAGACCACCTGGCTTGAAGACTTGTGACCTTCCCAGAGTGTGGGACACGTTGACCATGTGCTGAGACCTAAGCCACTTAGCTTCTGTCTGAAGATGGACTGAGCCGGTCACTCAGCCACTTCCAGCAGAGGCTGCACGGCTATAATTCAAGTTGTTTGTATTCGTCTGTTTTGTGTTTCTATAACAGAATACCTGAAACTGCATAATTTATAAAAAAAAACAGAGGCTTATTTGGCTTACAATTCTGGGAAAGCTGCACCTGGCACAGGCCTCAGGCTGCTTCTGCTAGTGGCAGAAAGTGGCAAGCAGCCAGCGGGTACAAGCAGATCACATGGCGAGAGGAAGCAAGAGAGAGAGAGAGAGAGAGAGAGAGAGAGAGAGAGAGGAGGGCCCAGGGTCTTTTAAACAACCAGCTCTCATGGGAACTGGTAGAGCGAGATAGCACTTAGGCCCTTCTCCCCCAGAAAGAGCATTAATCCATTCATGACAGATCCGCCCCCATGACTCAGCTTCCAACACCGCCACGTTGGGGACCAGATTTCCACATGAATTTTGGCAGGGACAACACATCCAAACTCTATCACTGTTTGATGGATTGATGTATAAATTGGCCAAGGGCTGGGCAAGGTGAGGTCCAAGGTCTCTTATGCAGTCAGGATTTGAGGCACTGACTTGCTCTACAGCTAAAAGACCTCATTTCACAACATCAACACAGTTTGACTGTAGAATTACTTTATGGATAAGTAGTAACATGGCAAAACATTTCACTTATTTAAAATTCTGACTCCAATTCTCCATCAGAGAGATCCTAAGTCCATGTGCCCTCACCGGGCTTTCATGAGCATGGGGCTGGCTTGAGCAGTAGGGCACTGAGGTATATTGTGTGCATACAAGGGTACTTCAAAAAGTTAGTGGAAAAAGAATTGAGCAATAATGCAAATCTTTCCATGAACATTTTGAAGTGCCCTCATTCATCCCAAGTGCTGACCATCTTTGTCCGCCGTCTTGATCTGTGCACCTTTATATGGGAAGAGGGCTTACCTAGTAGGGCTTGTGGGGTTTGTGGGCCCTGACTGAGTGCATTATCTGCATTCATCCATTAGAGCTGCTTTGTCTGCCGAATCACATGCAAGCCATTGTGAGCAGAAGCTACCTCCAATCCCTGGGCTATTCTGCCAGTGACCTTGTCATTTCCAGCTGGAATGGAAGCTATCAGTGTCAGCCCCAGATAACACCAAGCCAGGTGATATTCACAATACCCTACTCAGGCTGTGGCACCATCAAGCAGGTAAGCCTGGGGCTTCCCATTCTATTTCCTATTGAGCTAGCTTCTTAGAGTGATATGTGCTGTGCTTCTTGAAATCTAGGGATCCAGAAGTTACAATTATGGTATCATCAGTATATAATCAGAGTGATGGAAGATAGAAATCTCTGGTGCCATGATATAGATGGAGCCAGTTCTAACTAGGAGGAAGGCGGAGAAAGGAAACTCAGCAGGCAGAGTTTCTCCACTGCATCTAGCAGAGAGGGTATCTGGCTGTTACTCCCATCAGCAATAAGAATAGTGATCCCATGGGCGCTGTAGATTTTATAAGGACTGAAGCTTATACGCTTTTGTGTTGGGGTGGGTGAGAGAGACAGGGCCCTCATTAAGCCAAAGAATGCAATATCTTTTACTTCTATACAATTTGCAAAAACATATGATTGTGCAAACACATATCTAGGCCTTGGAGGAGGTCTATGCACCGGGTGGGTGGGGGGTGCCTAAAGCTTAAGCTTTATTAGCTTCACAGTAAATTGGCCTCTGCAGGTACCACTTGTTCAGATGTCACCACCTAGGTTGACCAACCTCCTGGTTTGCCTGGAACTTTGCAGATTTTAGCACAGAAATATGCATCCTAGGAAACTCCTCAGTCCTGGGCAAACTGGGGTGGTTGGTCACCTTACCAGTGGTAGACGCTGTGATTAGTCCATGTCATAATTCCCAAATTCTCATCCAGTAATCTCTTATTGTCATCCCCACTTTAAAATGGGAGACTGAGCTGAGAGGGTTCGAGCAGATTGCCCAAGGCCACTCATCCAGGCAGTGAGTGGTAGGACCATTATCAGAATCTGTGAATCTCAAAAACATTATGCTGAGTGAAAGAAGGCAGACACAGAGTGTGTACACTATGATTCCATTTGTATAAGATTTAGAAATGGAGAATAAATATGTAATAACAGAAAGCTGACCAATAGCTGCCTGCTGCCAGGTTGGAGGGGATTGACTGCAAAGGGGCAGGAGGGAGAAGTTTGGGCAGTGGAAATGTTCTGTATCTTACTGCAGTGATGACTACATTGTCAAACCTCATTGAAGGGTACAGTTTTCATGGATGCATTTAATTTTATGTAAAATTATTTTAAATAAGCCATTCTAAGTTCTGAATTTTTATCAGACACCTAAATAATTATTTCAAGATTTTGTCTGTCAGGGACAGAAAAAGTGCCAGTACTTTAACAGGCTTAGGACAGCAGTAAATACACAGTGTGAAATGCTCAAATACATATAATGTAAGTGGCACACACATGGCCAGATGGCATCAGTTTGTTGGGGTCATATTCATTCATCACAGACATTTGAGTATTTTCTGTGTGCTAGGCACTGTGCTAGCTGCTAAGTGGATGCTTTTCAGTCCCTGGGAAAGTCATTCCTGCTCCTTTGACACACAAGAAACACTGAGAGAGGAAGGACAGCCAACCAGATAAGCCTGTTAACCACAAATGCTTGTCTGAGGGCCTGCAATCACCATGTGGTCACCCAACTTCCTTAATCAGACCCTACATACACCACATCTTCTGAGAGGAGTTTTGTGGGTCAGGTAGACTTGCTTGCAGGGCAGAGTATACATCAGTCAACCAGGCTTTTATATTTTGCCCTGCAAATTAATCATGTTGGGTTCTTGTTTGTCATGAGTTTAGTGGGAGTCAATCCACCAAAGGTGATCATTACTCCTTGTCCCAAATGTGCATCCTGGAGACTCTGACACCTGAGCAATCCCACTGATGGTCCTTCATATCCATTAGGAGCAGTCAACACACCAACCCTGTTTCTTCTACTTTGCCTGATCATGGGCAGCACATGCTATATTCTTATTCTTCCATTTATTTATTTAAACACCCCTATCACCTGCCAAACTGAGTGCCTCAGGTGCAGGGCCAATAGGGTTTTTTGTTTGTTTTTTTAAAAAGATGACTGGTAAGGGGATCTTAACCCCTGACTTGGTGTCATCAGCACCACGCTCTCCCAAGTGAGCTAACCAGCCATTCCTATATAGGGATCTGAACCTGCGGCCTTGGTGTTATCAGCACCACACTCTCCCAAATGAGCCATGGGCCAGCCCTCAGGGCCAATGTTTTATTCATCTTTGTAATCCCCAGTGCCCTGGTACAGAGCCTAAGACTTTACAGGAGTATTATTAGCAGCCAATATGTATGTCAGGCACTAAACTAAGAGTTCTACATAACTTTTCAGATTCTTGGGACAACTTTATTCCCATTTAATCATGGGGAAATGGAGGCTTACAGAAGTTAAGCCACTTGCCAAAGACTACATGGTCACGAGCCAAGACACAAAGGCAGGACTGTGATCATAGCTGGAGCTCCCTCATCTCCACCTGGCTGTCCTATTTAGCAGGTGTGTGACAATGTTGGTTGGTGTGGCTGAACAGATGAGGACTCCCCACCATAAGAGGGATCCCAAGTCAGGAAGTGTCCAAGTCTCTTTCAGTTGACTTATCTGTAAGACTTTCCATCACATACTGAGTTGACTTCCTTCCAAACTGAGCAGACATCTAATAATGAATTTTAATCTAAAATTAGACCTGCTCCTGTTCAAGAAATGAATCTGCAGTCCATGTTTATTGTTTGGAGTGGATTCAGAACTTAGCTGCACCATAGAAACCATAGACAAATGTGGAATCATGTTACTGTAGAGCTAGATTGAAAGCACTTGAGCTTGTCTTTGAAAGAATAGGAAGGCGACAAAATTCATATGACTTATTACGACAATCACCAGTACTGAAATATAAAACAAACAAAAAAAGTGTTTAGAAAATTTAAAGGCAGAAAATATAAAGTGCTTTCTATGAGCAGATAGAGAGCATAGAGCCCATTCCCATTTCTTCCTGAGAACTGGGCCCAGAGTGCAGGCTCTGGCACCACTCTCTTGGCCAAGCTGATCCTGCCCAGGCTCCTGGTCAGTTTGGGAAAAGAAACAGGGATCAGGAAGGAGGAGGGAAGGGTCCAAGAGGTGGCAAAACCATTTAAATTTCTTGTTAAGCTTTTCTTTTTTCACATGTTTTGTCTGGAAGGGACATATTCAGAGTAGCATTCTGCAACTACAGACAAGAAATAGAAGACTCTCCAACATATTCCATTCTGAAGAGTAGTTCTGTTTAAATTGCACAAGTGCTGACTTTAGAAGTGACCTTGTCTAAGGTCTCAACCAGCTGGGAATGGAATTTTGCCTTTGATGGTACACATGACTAACATGGCAAACTTCTCTTTTTTTTTTTGGAAGATTAAAGTTGCCTTACATTTTAGGACTTCTGTTTAGGTCATTATGGTGTTATTTTCACACCCCTTTTTGCAAAAGCACCTGTGGCATGCTGGGACTCACACTATACCAGGCTGGGAGAAGCATGCTTGGGACTGTCATAGCATTTGGATTGGGATGAGAAGAATCCCCTCAGACTCCAGCCTGACCATGTCTTGCTTGGGCTCATCTCACTTGGGATCAGATGATCACGACCACAGAACTTTCAGGCCTTGTTCACCTGCATCTTTGTGGCCAGTGGACAGACTGCTCCTGGCCCTGTCCTCCACTCATCTCAGTACTTTTGCTGGGCCACTGGCCCCTGCATATTTATTTATTCCATAGACACTCATAGATGCCAGTGATGCTATTGGTGACACTGTGCCAAACCCTGGGGACAGAGAGATGTTTAGTCATCATCCTTTCCTTAAGAAGCTCGCAGGCCCCAGGTGTAAGGTTCTCATCCCTGGAAAGGTCATTCTCAAGAGATGGTAGGTACATCCAATAGCACAAGAGTCCATCTTCTTCAGAATTTACTGTTGAGTGGAAAGCACAGTAGGAAATGGCCCCATGGTCCAGGGAGGTGGAAACGCAGGGTGGAACAGGAATTGTTCTGCTGTTGCTGTGGCCCACCCTGTTGTTCAAATTAGCCTCTGGGAAAGTGCCTACCTTAGAGGTCAAGACCTGCTGCGGTTATAACTCCAGATCTCTGTGGCTTCCAGCTCCCACAGCTTCAGACACCAAGGTACAATGGCTACCAATCAATCAAAACAGAAAACACTTAAAACTAATCCCACCAAGCCCCTCATCACCAGTGCTCTCTGCAACAGCAATTCTCAAAACACATTTTGTTCTGAACCCTGAACCGTGGAGTCCAAACAGCTAGTTATATGGCAGCATGAGGGATAATCAAACACACCCACCTTGCCAGAGGAGCTCCCAGAGGCTCCAACAGCTTGCCCACGTTGTGGGTCCCCCTCCCCCACCGGTGGTAGAGGAACAGGGAAGTGTGAAAGGAGGGGAGTCTTGCTAGGTAAGCTGGGCCTCCAGCCCAGGTAATAGAAGCCATGGGGGAAGGTGTGTGCCATCCCTGTGTGGTCCTCAGAGGGTTTGGATGTCTTGCTGAGTCACCTACCTCTCGTTCTAACCCAAATGAGCAATGGGATTCCCTTAGCAGGTGACATTTGCCTGACAGATCTCCTGCCTGCCTCTCCCAGGTAGATAATGACACCATCAACTATTCCAACTTCCTCAAAGCAGCTATTTCAAGTGGCATCATCAAAAGGAAGCCGGACCTCCACATTCACATCAGCTGCAAGATGTTCCAGAACACCTGGGTCGAAACGATGTACATTGCTAATGACACCATTGAGGTCAAGGAAGTCCAGTATGACAATTTTGACGTGAACATATCCTTTTACACCTCCTCTTCATTCTTACATCCCGTGACCAGCAGCCCGTACTACGTGGACCTGAACCAGAACTTGTACCTTCAGGCAGAAATACGCCATTCGGATGCCTCTCTGGCCTTGTTTGTGGACACCTGTGTGGCATCTCCTTACTCCGATGACTTTAGCTCTTTGACTTATGATCTAATCCGGAGTGGGTAAGGACTGTCTTAAGGGGATGGGCTCAAACCTTTACCTAATAGCTCAAACCAAAAGGCTTGAGGAATGCAGATTTTGGTTAACTGAAGTTCCTGGTAATTCAAGTTTAACCAGATCCCTTTCTACATGTAGTAACATCCTGTGACTTTTACCTTTTGAGGTGCTTTTAGGCTTTGTCCTGGACCACCCCCCAATTATCATATAGGGAGATGGGTGTGTGGAGCATTGAGTGACTCACCAGTGGTTGCCCAGCAGGTTAGCAGTGAGCTGGGATTAGACTTCAGGTGACTAAACTCCAGCCTTAGTGTTAAAAAGACCTGTTAGTAGTGGAGGTGCATTGATTTTTGGAGTAGACCAAGGTTGAAATGCCAGCTCTGCCACATGCCAGCTGCATGACTCTGGGAGGCAGACACACTGCTCTGGTCCAGTTCCTCACCTGTCAACTGGGGAAAGCGATGCCCACAATATCAGGCTGTGGGAGGATTGGATGAGAAACAGTAGGTAGGGTGCTGAGTGCAGATCATGCACAGCAGCAGGTCCACAGAGAATGTTGCCCCAAAGGCAGCAGGAGGTCCTTGTGACCTCCACCAGCCAGAGGATGGAAGTTCTCGGAGTCCATGATTCCAGCCAAGCTCAAGAAGTGCGGAGGTGATGCCAGTGGTGCCTGGGCTGGGGTCAGATGGTGCCCAGGCTGGGCTGTTCTACCATAGTCCAGCTCGCCTGCATGTCAGCTAGACGCTCTGGTCAGGTGGGGTTCGACTCTTCTGCACTCAGGAGGGGGTCCTGAGATGCCAGGTGTGCAACTCTAATCCCCACTCTGCAGTCTCCGCTGGTGGCTATGTACGGCACTTGTGGGCTTACAGTGTAGACCTCGGCCCATCGTAGCCATTGTCTCCCAAGAGAGGTTGTAATAACAGAGTAAGGGTTTCTGCTAGGATTCGGAGGCGGGGGATTAAGTTTTTCTTTCTGAGATACTGAAAACAGCATCTCTTTCTTGGCACAATCTGAACATGCGTCAGTTCAGTAAGAGGGGTCAAGGTTCATCTTGTTCAGTCTATGCAGTTGGTTCAGATCACTGCAGTCCCCTTATAGCTAAGATGGGGGGGAAGAAGCTTAAGCAGGTTCCCTGTCCACAAATAGCAACAAGGTGGTATTTGAATTTATGTGAAATGATTGAAATTGACACAAATGAGTGAGTGATTTAGTTCTTCCCTGCCAAAGTATTCTTTTTGGTCAAATTCTGCCATTATACAAGGGTACTTCAAAAGTTCACGGAAAAATAGAATTAAAAGACAATTCGAATCTTTCCATGAATTTTTAAAACTGCGCTGGTATATGATAATGCAATTTGCTGGGAGGAGGGGGATGTGCATGTGGGGGTAGGTGTGTCCTGACTGTACCTGGAGCACACGTGGCCATCAACCAGGTCATCCACGTGGATGCCCATTTTGCAACCTGCGGCTTCAAACACGCCCTGCCCAGGCCCTGCCCACACATTCTCTTTGTTTGGTCTGCTGGAGCTCAGTTATCTTGCAGTTTTTTTTAATTTATTTTTTTATGAAACGTATTGATTATACATACTTATGGGGTACAGAGTTATATTCAATACATGTATACAGTGTGTGATGATCAAATCCGGGTAATTAGCCTATTCATCATTGCCAAAATTGATCATTTCTTTGAATCTTGCATTTAAAAAAATCTCCCCAAGTGATTCTGAAGTGCAGCCCGGGCTGTGCCGCTCTGGCCTCTGCAGAGCCCCTGACTGGTGGGATTTCATGCGCAGTGCAGTGATCGCCCAGGAAGCTCCTGCGTCACCCCGGCCTCCTTACAAACGCCCCACCCCGAACAAGCCTCTGGGTATTTTCTCTCCCATCTGGGCCTCTGAGTGGGCTGCTGTAAAAAACAGAAAGCTTGGTACTTGAGAGAATCTGAGTTGAAAGTGGAGGGAGGAAGGAAGCTCTGGAAGGCAGAGGGCGAGCAGACCCCGGGCCACATTTCCAGGCAGAGCCGGGCTGCGCTGGCAACCACGCCCATCCACCCAGGAAAAGTTTCCATCCCAAGCCCCCCGGGCCAGTTTTCCTTGCTCCCCACGTCACTTGAAATGCCACCACTGTACATGCACATGGGTTAGGGGAGCTGCTGGGAGGTCGTGGGAGCTGCACCTCCTCCACAGCTCAGTGCCATTGCTCTGAGCAGGCTCTCAGGTTACTGTCCTTCTAACCCCGCTGAGGTGAGGGACCTGGGGGAATAGGAGGAGGTCGATATTGAGGTGGGGGAGGGTACTGGTGGGTACACAGGCCAGTGTGGGAAGGACAGCTGCACAGGGCCCAGGGCAGGCTGAGGAGGGTCAGGAGAGAGAGGCCCTGGAAGAGGGAGAGCCGAGGAGGTCAGCGGACACCAAATGTACCCAGAGTGCGTCCCAATGTCACCTTGCCCGGCCCTGAGACCAGGAAAGAGAAGAAGTCATTTTCTTTCCTGTCCTGTCCCCGAGCCCTGCTCCTGGCCTCCAAACTTGAGCTACTTCCCCGACTCCCCTGGTGTACCTGGGACCACTGAGCACATGGTCATTGGGGGACTGGGCCCCAACGCACTGTGCAGTATGCAGCCTGCTGGTCCATCTGGAAATCCCTGGCGGGGGGATCTGCTGCTTAAGGATGCTGGTGAGGTGCCAGAGCTTCTGGGCCTTGTCTGATCCACATGTTCGGAAGGAAGGAAGGAAGGAAGGGAGGGTGGGCAGGTGCAGGAGGCGTGGGCAGCGAGGACGGGGTTCCATGCCCGGAGCAACTCGAGTCACCAAGAACCGGTGCCTTGGCGAGAGCTAACAGGTGCTTTTCTCTCCTTCCAGGTGTGTGAGGGATGAGACCTACCGGTCCTACTCCCAGCCGTCACCTCGCATCGCCCGCTTCCAGTTCAGTTCCTTCCACTTCCTGGACCGCTTCCCGTCCGTGTACATGCAGTGCAAAATGGTGGTGTGCAGAGCCTACGACTACTCTTCCCGGTGCTACCAAGGCTGCATAGTGAGATCCAAGAGGGACTTGGGCTCCTACCAGGGAAAGGTGGACGTCGTCCTGGGGCCGATCCAGCTGCAGAACTCCCATGCAGAGAAGAGGAGCCTGGGTAGGTGGTTGCCCTCAGATCCCACTGCCCACTGGGGCCCAGGGCCATGGCTCTTGGGGACGTGTGATGTTGCTGTTGCTGTCATATTCCACCTCAAATTGAGCACCTGTTATGTGCCAGGCACACTGTGCTTCACCCGGTCATATGGAGTTAAATGAGACCTGGTTCCTGCCTTCCCCCAAGGCTCATGGTCTTGGGGAGACCCATGTGTAGAGTGTGGTCAAGAGAGTTCTGACCTGGGACTCAGGTGGACCAGACACCTATATCCTCTGGG
Organism: Cynocephalus volans; assembly: GCF_027409185.1. Lineage (NCBI taxonomy): Eukaryota > Metazoa > Chordata > Mammalia > Dermoptera > Cynocephalidae > Cynocephalus > Cynocephalus volans. The sequence continues at coordinate 152,120,607 of NC_084466.1, forward strand.
CTCTGGACTCCCAGAACCCATGCTGTAAATGAAAATGTTCTTACTTACCTCTTAGGATGGTTGAGAGGGTTTCAGGAAATAATGTTAAACTGCCTTGGCCCCTGCCTGGTACAAGTCATAGGGTGCTTGGTGAATGGCAGTTTTTGTTATTGTTGTTATTGTCACCCATATTAAAACCATGAATGATAATATTATTCCTCATGATGACAATAACAGCAAAGCTGTAACAGCAGGTGTATTGAAGTCAGAGTCTGGGCGGGCATGGGGACGCAGGCGGCACCGGTTTACTCTGGCCGCTGGCAGGTTTGTCACTGCACAGCCATCTCGTTGTCCGCATCCAGGATGGGGAGCTTAACTTCTGCTGTGCTGTTTTGTCGTGGGTGTGGGTGAGGAAATGTTGGCAGAGAGATTCCTAGGAATTCTGGCCCAGCCTGGGGCCGGGTCAGCAATATGGTGGCCATGATGATGGAACTAGGGGTGGGGCAGCAGTGGTTGTCACAAACCCTCCCCTTGGTCAGGTCCCCCTCTCCCCTGCCCAGGGAGCATCTTGGACAGCTTTCTCTTCATGCTCCAGTTTGTGCTGTCCCCATGTCCAGCTGATTCTAGGCTCTTTTCTCATGTATTCAGTCATTCAGTGCACATTATTAAAGGCCTATGATGGACCAGGAGGCACATAAATAAACAGAAACAGATCAAAGTCACTTCCTTTGGGGAGCTGACCCCCCAGTGGGTGGAGATGCAATTTAGAATAAGTCTCATGCATGGTACGTCCAATTAGGTCAGAGCTGTGGAGAGAGGACCTCAGGGAGGGGCGATGCGGCACGGGGGCCCTGGGGACAGTGCTCACCTCTCCCCTCTCTGTTCGATTCCCTGCAGCCGCAGCAGTGGCTCAGGTCCTGGGTACTTCTTGCCTGGGACTCTTGTAACCATTTCCCAACTGATCTAAAATGCCCAACTCTCTCCCCTCCCAACCATCTGCAGCCTCTGGCCAGGTTTGTTCTCCCAAAGCCCAGCTCGGAGCTGCTGCTCAGAAAAGTTTCCCTGACTCCCCTTCACTAGCAAGACAATGTGAAATCTCTCTAGCCCACCTCTCAGCTGCCCTTTGAGGTCTGGCCTCAGTTTCCCATTTGGCTCTTCCTTCTTCCATTTCTTTATCCTGTCCCACCCACCAGTTCTGATTGCTTTCACCTGGCAGTGGGGGCACGGCCTTCACTGTCTCCCTCTCCTTCTGCTGTGGGCTCTGTCCTGGTCTCAATTCTACTAACGTTGTCTCCTTTCCTCAGACCTGTCGGTGGCAGACATGGAGGAGTCGGCCAGCTCCCAAGGGAGCTATCACAGTGCTGCCCTCTCCGCTGGGGTCTTCTTGGCTGTGGTCCTGGCCGTGGTGGCCTTCATGCTGGGGAAGAGGACACGCCCCGCCAGTGGCCAGCCCCCGAGCACAGGGATGTGAAAGCAGGACATGGCGTGCAGACATGGGCTCCATGTGCTCAGTCAACCGAGATAGTACAGAAAAAATGAGGGTGCAGAGCATGGCACCCAGCAGCACCTGGACTGTTTACCATGGCACAGGTGTATGGTGGGGTGGGTTGAGGTGAGGGTGAAGCACTGGGATAAAATGTCCAGGTGGACAGGTGGGTGCCATATGTAAAATCCCACATGCAACTGAGTCAAGCTAGCAGCGACAGCTTTCTCTAGATTGAATTTCTTTTCTGACTTTTTATAAACTAGCTTCCTAGGCCTGTAATATAAATCTCAGCCTTTCTTTATGATATGGCAAGCTGAATAAAGAAACTTTTTCAAAGCAAGTGTTTGGTCAGTGTGTCTGGCGGCTCATCTAAGTACTGGATCCCTTTAAATTAAGCAGAGAGGTAGGATGGAATGTCAGAAGGAATGATCCAGGGCAGGGAGTTCTGCCCTGTGGCTTCCAGAACCTCAGTGTGTTTTGTTCCTGCCCGAAGCAGGATGTGCAGGACAAAGGCTGGAGAAAGACGAGAATGCTAAGTGCATCCTACTTTTTAGTGCCTGGGATTTAAAATCAAAGATGATTGCTTCCATTCCTCCAGGTATCCACATCTTTAGGTTTTTGACATCATATCCAGAACTGTGGGCTGGTGAGGATCCAGGGAAGGGATCCTCAGGGCCCCTAGGACTGGAGTCCTGTTTGCACGAGGTCTCCAGGGAGAAATGCATTGAGAGGTGACCCAAAGAGCTCAGAAGAAACAGGGCAGCAGCTTCAGGGGAGACCCCAGGACAAAGGATGAAGAATTCCAACAGAGACTTGGCCACAGCTGCCAGCTCTGACTAGGGCCGACTGAGAGCTGCCCACCACCTGCTGCGGTGAGAAGACTCCAGCCTGCAAGGGATGTGGGGTGAGCCCCTGAGCCCCACCGGGGAGGCAGAGGAGCTGGGGGTCCCAGAGGCTGTCTCTTGCCATCAGTGCCCACACCTCCCCTGCCCTTGCAGGCTGGGGTGGTGGAGAAAAACCTTGAGGATCACTCTGTAATGATGAGTCTGCCCTAAAAAGCAATGACAATGCCATGAAATGCTGTCACCAGCCTGGCTTTGGATCTGGGCAGATGTGGAAGAAGCGACAATCTAGAGCTGGTGTGTGGGGCTCAAGATACTCATTCATTCATTCCAATGGATGCCAGTCCCAAGCCAGGCTCTGTGCTTGGCGCTGTGGAAGTAGAGAGGGGTCACACATGGTCCTATCTTTATAAAGGGGAAACTTATTTCCCCCTGACTCTTCCTGGAATCTTGTCTGTCCTTAGGAAGAGCCCCCAGGAGCCAGTCATCCCTCATAGATGACCACCGTGTCCGGACTCACTCTTAGCCATGGACTCTTGGCAGGTGCCTCGTGCTGTACATGTTCAATGAATAGGTGTGGTATGGCTGGCTGGGAACACGTCTCCTGTGTAGGAGCTGGGACTCTGGCAGTGGAGGGCTGAGTCAGATTACAGGGCAGACAATATCACCGGGGTGGTGCATGGGGGACTATGCATCTCAAGGGAGGAGGTGCAGTGGGTGAACAGAGCCAACATCTCATGGCAGGCATGAGGCTGGAGGGCCCAGCCAGGTGGCTGGCTATTGGGAGCAAGAGAGAGGTCCAGGTGACAGGCAGAGCAGAAGGCACGGCCACTGGTGACAGGGGCTCTGGGCTGAGGCTGTCAGAGTGTGACCGAGGGCCCAGTTACAGAGGACATGGAGAACCAGGCATGGTTGGGACCCACTGTCTGCACAACATTCACGGGGAGGGGAGGGCTGACACCGGGCGGTTGTGATTTCCAGCAATTGAGGCTGTGCTTTAAGGCAAGGATGCTCAGGTCCAGCTGCTACTGCCAAACTGCACCCAGAACAGTTAGGTCAGAATCTCCGGGGTGGCCTGGACATCGATGATCCAAATGCTCCAGGAGGTTCACATGTAGCCAAGATTGAGAGCCACTGGCTTAGGGCTCCTTAAATACCTCTGAAAAGAGCCCAGTTTGTGCCCTGTGCATGAGAAGAAGTGAAGGCTACAGGTTCCTGCTGTAAAGATGGGAGGACTCTGGGGCAGGGGGCCAAGAAGACTTGCCCTGAGTGGTCCCCAAAGATCCACTTACCATTTTGAAGAGCTATTGGATTCAAGTCCCAAAAGGCCATCTCAAAATATCACTTATCTCAGGTGCCTCATGTCAGCTCATTTGAATTGCCCCAACATAGGCTATCCACAAAAACATGCCATGGAGGAAATGCTGGTTAAGTGTCTCTTACCAGCAGGCACTCAGACATGCTGTGAAGTCCAGTCCTCCTGACAGCGGTGTGGCCACCACTACCATTCTCACCTGGCAGGGATGGAAACAAGCGCAGAGATGAGGTGGAGCGGGGTACACGCAAGATTCCAGGCTGCTGATTCCCAGTGTGGCATTTTCCTCTTCCCTTTTCCATCAGCCTGAGGGCACCAGGAGCCCTGGAGGCCCGGCCACTTATGGGCTTTGCACATAGTGCTACTACTGACACTCTCCTGTCTGCAGCTTGTGTGGGGGGTGGGGACCAGGTGCAAAGGAGGGGTTCTCTGGAGCGTGGTGATGTCTACATCACATCTACACTCCAGCTGGGTCCTGGTGGGGGGCTCCTCCCTGCATCCTGACCTTCAGGACCTGCTCAGAGCCCTGTGACCCTGTGACTCAGCAGGGTGACTGACACCCAGACACGGTGCCTCAGGGGCCAGCAGAACAGCAGGGCTGGTCACATGGCACCTGTTTTGAGATGTCCCCTGTTCCCTTCTGGAGACAGAGCCTGCCTTCTAGTCCCTTCCAAGCAGACACGCTTCTCTTCCCACCACCTCCTGCCATCCCACCTATGGAGGTCAGAGGGCGCTGTGGCTCAACCGATGCCATTTTGTTCTTGGGGAACTTGTTACTTGTTTCTTTTGGGTGTCAGTAGTTGTCTATTATAGGTAGCTGTTCCATAGCTTTTAGCTCTAATAAAAGACTGCTGTAAAAGCTTGCTACTTTCCTCTTTCCTTAGCTTCCTGAGTGGTCAGTAGCTCCCCTTATCATTTGGTCCCTATCACAGGCTAAAGGCAACTGCCCAGCCACCCTTTGGGATCCTGTCCCCTCCAGCCCTGTTCCTGGCTCAAGGACCCCTGGAGTTCCCAGCATGTGTTCTGCCCAGATCAGGGACTCACATCCTCAGCAGGTTTGATGGCATCAGAGTGGCTTCCAGCCTGCGCTTATGGGCCAGACTTAGCTCATGGTCATTTGCTCCAGGGGCAGTGGGTCTGACAGTGTCTCCTCTCAGCTGACTGTGTTGTCTTGAGACACATGGTATCTGTGGGAGAGGCAGCCCAGGTGTGTGCAGACAGTGACATAGTCACCTCTGAGAAGTCCATGGCTCAGGAATGCTACATTTCCAGAAATTTCACAAGACCATAATTAAAAAGCCGTTATTAAAAACTGCATTATAGCAACCTACCATTAGTAAGTTATATTAAGAACAAAGGTAATAAATACTCAAAACACATCACATTCTGATGATTTGGCTCCATTTTACTATTATCTTTGCCAAGCTTATTCACATCTATTGTATCTGTCGGGTGGAAATACTGTGTACTACTGAGTGACTGCCCATCTCTTCCCAACCCTACATACTGTGGTGCCATTTTGGTAGCATAAAATAGCCATGGGGGCAGTATTTATGCTATGGAAATCATACCAAAAATAAATGTTCCCCCATCCCCAGAGCCTATTGATAAATATTTCCCAGCACACCACAGCCCCCAATTCACCCAGAAAAAGACAAATACGCTAAGAGAACTTGGCAGAAACCTTCATTGGGTTGTCATTATGTTGAAATTTCTCCATTAGCCTTGATGTTATGAAAAGTGGGAATAAAGACCAGCCCATGGAGCTGAGGATTGCCCATAATGGAGCAAAATAAGACGAGGCCCAGGGTTTCCTTTTGATTTTTCTCACATTTGTAATTAGGTCTGTACATAGGTGCATAACTCCTTCCTGTAACATAGTGGAGAAAATTGACATCATTTCGACTGTTCAACAAAGCAATTTTTTTTTTTTTCTTTTTTCATGGCTGGCACTCAGCCAGTGAGTGAACCAGCCAGTCCTATATAGGATCCGAACCCGCGGCAGGAGCGTCACTGCGCTCCCAGCGCTGCACTCCCCCGAGTGCACCACGGGCTCGGCCCCAACAAAGCAATTTAAATCCCCTTGTGCTCACGTTTATCTTTTACCCACACCTTAACAACTGCAGCTCAGTAGGCTTTATACCCAGAAATGATGTCAATTTTCTCCACTATGTTACAGGAAGGAGTTAGGCAGAAGCCGCAGCTGTGCCCTTAGGATGGAATTGTGTAGAGGCTGCAGGGGAGAAGAGGGCCTTGGTGGCCCCCAGGCCAGTAAGACCACTAATAGGGTTCTTGTGGACCCACATAGGAGCGAGGAGTCATAACAATGAAAAAAAGGAGCCACTCAGAGGCCAGTGAGTCATCACAAGGGCCTGGAGTGTGGCCTGTCCCATGGGAAGTGTTTGCAGCATGGGCGGTGGACCTGCTGGGAGAACACGGGGGCACAGCAAGGACAGCTGATCTGCACCCCAATCAGCACAGAACCACTCAGAGGAGACTCATCAGGAATATAGAACTGCAGGAGGTGCAGTTTGATGAAAAGACTCAGGCCCAGACTAGAGTTTCTATGCAACCCAGGTGCACTGGATTTCACTAGACCCAGAAGTAGCTATAAAGTCAACCATTAAACTCTGAGCTGCACAAAAAGCCTTTCCTAGGGAAATAGCAGCAAAGCAGCAATTTAGCTCAATCACAGAGCTCAAGGACTGGTCCCCACAGGAAGTTCCCCCATTTTAGAAGTAAGCAAAGGACAACAAATTAGTTCCAGCACAGAGTTTAAGTCGTGAGAACAGCAAATAATCCAACACAGAACTGGAAGAAAAAAAGTACCCACAACCAGAGACAAAGTTTGATATTAACTAGTAAAGGTCTCATTTCACCAAAGAACACATGTAACACCTACAAAGACTGGAAGTCCCCTGGGCTACCAAGACAGAAAAGGCAGAGGGCTGGGGGTCTCAGCAATGCCCCCTGATACCTACAACCAGTCCATAGGGTGTGGAATGAGGGCCTCAGCCACATACCCCCGATATGTGCAACCACCCCACTGATGACCACCAAGCTGCCACAGGAAGTGCCCTGGGCTCTCCCGAGCTGGGGTGGTGGGGGGCCTTGGGCCTCAGCCATGCCATCCAAACACATGCAACCAGCCCAGCGATGACGACCAAGCCTCAGCAAGAAGGGCCTGGGTTCCCCAGCTGGATTGGTGGGGGGCAAGGGCTTTTGCCACACCCTCCTGACATCTGCACCCAGCCTGGTAATGACCAAACCACCGCTGGAAGCCCTCCAGTTTTCCCTGTGGGAATGAAGGGGGTGGCACAGGTCTCAATCCCACCCCTCTTCCTTCCTCCTTCTTCCATCCCGTTTCCTCCCCCTTTGTCCTCTCCCCCTCCCTCCCAACTGCTCCACAACAACATCCTAGAATGCAAAAAAAATAATATTAATAAAACTACATTTTCTTTTTAAAAAGTATTTTAAAAGGCAACGTGGAATAATAACATAAAATAAAAAAACAGGTTATAAAAGTAAAAAACAAAACAAAACAAAAGAAAACCCTCCCCCTCAAAATGGACCTGTGAATCAAAATTTAAAAACACCCGATTAATTGAATGCTAAGAATGAAAGTCAGCAAAATCAATCAGAACACAAATTCACTCCAGATTAATTTGTTTTGCAATTTTTTTGTTAAGATGAAATTCAAATAGTGTAAAATCAACATTTAAAACTACAGAATTCAGAAGCATTTAGTACTTTCAGAATGTTTTGCAACCATGACCTCTGTGCAGTTCCTCAACATTTTCATCACCTCTAGTAAACCCACTGAGCAGTCATTCTATTGTCCTCTCACCCCAGGTTCTGGAATCCACCAGTCTGCCCTCTGTGTTGATGGAGATATCTATTCACTCTACATTAAAGAACTTTCCTGTACAGACTTCACTAAGAATATTGAAAATGATAAAAGGTATCATTAAAGGCATAACTTCAGTTTTAAAAAAAATTCATATTGAAGTAATTTTAAACTTACGGACATGTGCAAGAACAACACAGAGAACTCTCATATCCCCATAAGGCAGATTTTCTCTGTTAGAATCTCACTGCATTGGCTTGAACACCTTCTCTCCATCTCTATTTATGCTTATTTCAATAGTCTTTTTCTGAAGAATTTGAGAGGAAGCTGCAGACATGGCAGAATTAGCCAACATGCATTTCCCCCAAAGATACCATTCGGCATCACCACAGATTCCAGAAGTCAACCCTGATAAGAGTTGCACATGCACCCTCCAGGTTGGGCCACAGATGCCATTTAGGTTCTGCCCACTATACTTCCAATGTCTCTGTCAGTTTTAGCATTCAGAATTCCACTGAGAAACACACATTGCATTTAGTTACCAGGTCTTTTCAGGATCTATCCGTCTGTAAGAGACTTCAGTCTTTCCCTGCCTTTTATTTCCTTGGTAGTCTGTGGGATCCTCCTAGTTTGGGTCATCTCATATTTCCTGTGATGCATCAGGTCTTGTGTCCTTGGCAGGAATATTACAGGAAGGATGCTGTGCTCTTTCAGGGCATCACATCAGGGGCATGTGATGTCCACCTCTCCCTACCTGTACTGATCTTAACCTTGAGCACCTGCTTATGTTGGTGGCTGCCAGGTTTCTCCACGGCAGAGGCACCATCTTTCCTTTTGTAATTTGTTAGCATTCTGAGATTTTGCCAATATCATTTTTCTGTTTAAATCTTTACCCAATAGCATTAGTTTCTCCTGACAGCTTCTGCTTGAGTTCGGACAAATTCTGCCTGAATATCTCTGACATCTAATACAGTTACCAAATGGTGATTTTCTATTTCTATCATTTCTTCACATTTATTAGTTGGTGTGCTACTGTATGGAAGAGTTTCTCCTTTTTTGCTATTTTATTGATTATTATAAATTTATTTATATAGATATAGACTCATGGATTTTTATTTTATTCAGTGGGTTGTAATCTATTATTGCCATTGTTTTATATTCAATTTGTCTCATGTTTGGGTTGTTGGGGATCCTTTAAGATGGCTCCTGTGTCCTTTTTACATGTTCCAATCATTTATCGTGCACTTCCTTATTTTCTGGTACGATAAGATGTTCCAAGCTCATCTTGTACTTTCTTGCTTCAGCTCTTGGGATCAGCCATTTCTCCAAGGAGTCTCATTTCCTTTATGTGGGGCATGGCATTTAGAAACCAAAATCTGATGTTTAGTGTGCTCTTGCTACTGGAACATCACTGCTTCTAGGCCTTCTCTGTGGGCAGAGCTAGAAAATGTGTAAGTGTACACATGTGCATTTGCACATATGTACGCACATTCATCTATAACTATTTCTGTATCAAGTGTACGTATGCTTATGTATATAAGCTTATATATATTTACGTCACTATGATAACTAATTTTAATCCATTTTAGTTCTTTTGATCTTTTCTCCATTTTATGTTTTTAAGTGCTTTTTTTCATTAATCTCAATATACTTATTAGCACAGTAAATTTACTTATTTCTTTAATGTACCAATCTTCCAACAATCTCAACTTTTTTCAACTGCCATCTGAAAGTTTCACACCCCTAGTCTCTTCTGTTCATTACACATTGTACACAGGTCTTGAACTATCGCACTGTAATCTATAAATATGTACAATTATTAGTCAATTTGTGTTGAAAAAAAATGAAATCCTTCACGTTTACAAATTTTATTACATAGATAAAATTGTCTCATTTTTTAAAAGATAAAATCTACCAAAAACCACATAAGAAGAAATATTCTATTTGTTTAGGCCTATAACTATTAAATAAATTGAATCAATAATTACTAGCCTTCCAAAACAGTACCTGCCCAGCTGGATTCACTGGAAAATTCTGTCAAACATGTGAAGAAGAAATTGTACCAAGTCTCTACATTACCTTTCAGAAAATAGAAGCAGAAAAAAACACTCTTCAATTCATTCTATGAGGCCAGCACCACTTGAATAACAAAATTAGACAAAGACATTACAAGAAATTAGACATCTATATCTCTCATGAACATAGATAAAAAATTCCTCAACAAAATATTAGCAAATTGAATTCAACAATGCATGAAAATCATTATACACCTGGACCAATTTATATTTATTTTAGGTATTCAAAACAGGTTTAACATTTGAAAATCAATTAATGTAATCAATCGCATCAATATGCTGAAGAAAAAACATCACGTAACTGTGAGGTCGCCGAGGAAGGAAACGCTAGCCAGGTAAAGGAAGAAAAGATTTTATTAGCAAGTGGCAAACAGACCGGCAGGACTGAGCCAAAAAATGGCATCAGCACCGAGAAGCAGTTGGGTGTCTTCTTTTATAGGGTTATGATTGGCATCTGGCCTAGCCTAGGAAGACGGTCACAATGCTTCATTTCAGGTACAGCTTGCTCATGGGAACAGAGACTTGGGAAGATAGAAACCTTGGTGGGGGGAAGGCACAAGCAGTTATAATGTTACACTCTGGGTACAGCCTGCTCAGCCTGCTTGTGCCATCAGAGACTTAGGGAGATAGAAACTTAGAGGAATCAAACTCAGAGAAAGAAAACAGAAGGGTAGGTAAAAGTCAGGTTCTCAGTTCCAGGGACCTAACAATAACTGTGTCAATAGATGCAGAAAAGCATTTGACAAAATTCAACACACATTTATGATAAAAACTTTCAGTAACATAGAAATAAAAAAGAACTTCATAACTTGATGAAGAATATTTACAAAAAACCTACAGCCAAAATCATATTTAGCAGTGAGAAGCTAGAAAAAACTTTTATCATACTTAGTGGTGAGGAACTTTTCCCACTGTGAAAAGGCACAAGGTAAGGATGTCCCTTCTTACTTTGTTTACCATTATACTAGATGTCCAACTAATAATGAGTCAAGAAAAGGGAAAAAAAATGTATAGAGATGGAGAGGGAAGAAATAAACAGCTTTTTTATCAGAACATAATTATCTATGAAGAAAGTCCAAAAGAATCAACAAAAAAAACTGGAACTAATAAGTGATTTTAGTAAGGTTATAAGATGTAAAGTTAATATACAAAGGCAACCACTTTCCTATATGCTAGTAATGAAGAAGTGGAATTTGAAAATAAAGACACATACCATTTACATTACCCACCCCCTTATGAAATACTTAAGTATAAAACTAACAACATATGTACAAGATGTAATTGAAAAAAACGAAAAAAAAAAAAAAGAAGCAAAAACAAAAACATAAACAAAAACAAAAGAACCCTAAATCAATGGTGAGATTTCCATGTTCATGGATAGGACAACTCAATTTTGTGTAGATGTCAGCACTGTTCATTAACAGTTCAACATGAAGTCAGCGATCAAAAATGGAATCACGGATGTCAAGCCTGGAATATTGCTAAGCTCACAGTTTGCTTTTTGTCAAGAGATTATCATTGATTTTATTAGGTACCTTTGATACTGATGTGAACATTGTCCTGTATCAGTTCCATCTTGTCCCTTGAAGCCAGGGTGATGGCTTGCATTTGCCCTGGGTCCATCATGGCTCTCAAAGAGGAGACCTTGAGAGCTAGGTCCTGGGCTATAAGCAAGCTTATCATGACAGGTGCCACAGGTTTCTTCTGAATATTCAGAATAGGTTACAGGAATATGGGCCAACATCAAGTGAGTAGGTGGTGTAAACAGTTCTTCTAAGCATTGAGACAAACATTTTAATATCAACAGAATTATCACGAACAATAATACAACAATGTAATAGGGACAGGGATTGTAATAGGGACAGGGATCTGATCTAAGAACTTCTTCCTTCTGGTAACCAACCAAATAGGGCTTATTTACCGATGGCACTGTTTGTAGCCAATTCTCTTGAACTTTATTCTTATTGAGCTCAGTTTCAACTACTCCAGAGTCATTTATCCAGGTACCACATGAGTTGTTAGTTCCTGTACAAGCACCTCATTATTCTGCCAACAGACAATCTAGAGCAATTCTGCTAATGAATTTAAAGATTGTTGTTCAGTGGCAATCGTGCTGGCAATTGAATTGATTAAATTACATAGGGATTGAGAGAGATTAGTAATCATTATCATATTTGTCCATGCCCTACTCCATGGAAGAAAAGCACTAACAAATTTAGCAAAAGGGGTCATCTTTATACCTCCAAGTCCTCTAGGGATGTCTCTGTCAGACCAGGAGAAATATAGAACTCCTGACCAGGAAAGGTTGTCATTAAGGGGATGGACAGTGGTCTCCGTAATATGGGTACCTACAGTGCTGCAACTTGACTTGTTCTATGAGGCCAGCATCACTCTCATACCAAAACCAGAAAAAGACACAACAACAAAAAAAATCACAGATCAATATCCCTAATGAACATAGATGCGAAAATCTTCCAAAATACTAGTGAACTGAATTCAACTGCACATTAAAAAGATCGTTTATCTTGGTCAAGTCAGATTTTATCCCAGGGATACAAGAGTGATTCAACATATGAAAGTCAGTAAATGTGATACATTACATCAACTGAAAGAAAGAAAAAAAAAAAAAACCCGATATAATCATTTCAATAGACACAGAAAAAGCATTTGATAAAATCCAGCACTGTTTTATGACAAAAACACTCAACAAATTAGGTATAGAATTAATGTACCTCAACACAGTAAAGGCCACATATGACAAACCCAGAGCTAATATCATACTAAATAGACAAAAATTGAAGACTTTTCTGTAAGATCTGAAACAAGACAAGGATTCCTACTTTCCTCACTCTTATTCAACATAGCACTGGAAGTTCTAGCAAGAGCAATAACACAAGAGAAAGCAGTAAGGGGCATCCAAATTGGAAAGGAGGAAGTCACACTATCCCTATTTGCAAATGACACAATCGTGTATGTAGAAAATCCTAAAGACTCTGCGAAAAAATTACTAGAATAATAAATGAATTAAGTAAATTGGCAGGATACAAAATCAACATACAAAAATCTTTCTATATGCCAGTAATAAAATACCCGAAGAAGAAATCAAAAAAGTAATCCCATTCCCAAAAACTACCAAAAAAAAAAAAAAAAACATCTGATAGTAAATTTAACCAAGGAGGCAAAAAATCTCTACAACAAAAACTATACAATGCTGGTGGTAGAAATTGATGAAGACACAAATAAATGGAAAGACATCCCATGCTCGTGGGTTGGAAGAATTAATACAACCCAAATGTCCATGCAGAAGATTGAAACTAGACCCCTCTCTCTCACCACACAAGAAGATCAACTCAAAATAGATTAAATACCTAAATTTAAGTCCCCAAACTATAAAACTACTAGAAGAAAACATAGGGGAAATGCTACACAGAATGGGAGACATACATCAGGATTTCCAGAAAACAGACCTAAAGTGCAAAATCCTTAACAGGCCCATCACTTCATGTGATATCTCTGGACGGGACTCACATCTACCATGAGCACCTCTGATCGAGAATCTTAGATCCAGGCCTCAAGGCACGGAGAACAAGCTGTCCTCAACAATCACTAACTACACAACTCCCCAGGCTGTGAGGTGAATGACTACCTCAGAAAGCACCTCCTGGGCTTTTAATAATTAACTACACTTCGTGTGCTTCAAAGGGGTTTCCTGGTTCATTAACTCCTCACAGTAGTTCTGTTAGGTACTCATTGTTCTAAACCCGAGGAACAGAGAGGTTGAGTGACTTGGCCAAGCTCACACAGTACTGATTAGCTTCTGGCTCCAAGCCTGGGACATTTGGCTCCTTTTAAGCAAGTTGGCATTTTGTCTCCTGACTTCACTGTGAACAAGGGAAGAAAATGTCAAGCATATTAATCCCCCCAGTCAAGCTCTTGGTGTTCCCATGACCTGTGGCCCTAAGGCTCCGCTGTCACAACAATTTGGACAGAAGCTGCAGGCTGCTGTGTGGGTGGAGACTAGAGATGGGCATCGGAAGCTGCGCTGATAACCTTTAGCCAGAGGAGGCCAAGCAGAGGTCGTGCCTGGTGGTGCCTGCAGGAGTCCTGGCAGGGGACAAAAGCACATGACAATGGGGCAGCCCCTGTCATGAGTGTGCAGTTGGCAAGGTGAGCAGCGCAAGAGAAACGCCCAAGGCTAGAAAGGACTGGGTGAGGGCAAGAGAGCAGAGAGCAGGAGAGTATGCAGCTGACGAGCTCAGGAGGAGAGGGAGGGGATGAGGAGGACAGAAAGAGAGAACAGGGGAGAGAAGCAGGGAAATAGCCAGAGAGAGAGTGCAGGAGAGAAGGAGACAGATATCCCTCCCTGAAGAAGCACAGACCCTTCTGTTGCCTGCAGCATTCCAGAATCAGAGTGGGCAAGCTTTGCTGCCTGTACTGCAGTTCCCAGGGCCAGCCCTCTGAGAGGGCCACACTTCACATATCCTTCTCTAGACCACCCAGATGATCATGCAGCACCCTCACCTCCTGCAGCTTGGCCAACCTTGGCTCCAGGTAGGGAGGGAGAAGATCACATTTCAGGAGTGTCTCTATATAGCCCCAAGTCACCAGAGCTGAGATCACTCCTGAGGCAGGTGCTAGGTCCTGCTCAGAATGAGGGCATCCAGAATCTTCTCTTGGGCAGCTGTTCAGTACAGATATGGCATGTCCCCTATGTGCTGTGCTTTCTCCTGGGCCTCTCTCTGCTTTCCTGATCAACTTTAGTGATTTCGTAGTTTCTTGTTGCCTACAAAGAAGCCCCATGGCAGATGGGCTGCAAGATGCTATCCTCCAAACAAAATGTCTCACTTTCCCTTTAGTGCTGAAGGATGAAGAGACAAAGAAGGGAATGTCCCTGTCACTGGGTTGATGCCATCTTCATCTTAAAACATTTTCTAGACTTCTGAGTCCCCTGTCTTCACATGTGTTCCATGGGCTTCCTTCCTGCTTAGGCAAATTTATGCTGAGATTCTGCTGGGGCCAGCATGGGCCAACCCAGAAGTGGCAAAGTGAATCTCACAGGGTCTGGCTTTGGAGGGGTTCCCAGTGGTGTGAACTTGGGCAGGTGCAGGAGAGGGGTCCCTGCTTGGAATGTTCCAGAGCAGGCAACCAAGGGGTAACTGGGGCCCTTGGAGCAGCCAGAGCAGGAGGGGGACTCTGCATCTGCCCAGTGGACTTTTGCATAGCAGCTGCAGCAACTTCAGGAGCAACAATATACAGAAGCTCCCCAACAGGGACAAGGAATGCTCTCAAGAGGAGAGTCTCACTCTTTCTTTCCTCATCTTCCTCTCTCTTTCCTCCTGGGCTGCTTTGAACATTTCCCTATTGACCTGCCTTGGTTCATTTTGTGCTGCTGTAATAGAATATTACAGACCAGGTAATTTATAATGAATAGAAATTTATTGGCTCATGGTTCTGCAGGCTGAGAAGTTCAGGATCGAGGAATCGGCATCGTGTGAGGACCTTCTTCCTGTGTCATCCCACGATGGAAGGAGGAGGAAGAAGGTGGACAGAGCAAGAGGGCCCAAACTTGCTTTATAACAAACTCATTCTTGTGAGAACAACATTAACCCATTTATGAGGGTAGATCCCTCCTGACCTGATCGTCTGTTAAGTTCTCACCTCTCAACACTGTTGTATTGAGGATTAAGTTTCCAACACATTAACTTTGAGGGACACATTCAATCTATAGCATGGTCTTTTCCCTTTTCAAAGATTTTTCAGCTCAGACTGTTGCTGCCACCAAGATGTTCAAGGCTGAGCCCATAGTAAAAGCAGAATAGAAGTTCCCCCGTATAGCTGCTCCTGCTGGTTTGTCCCCTCACTGTCTTCTTATAAAGAACCTCTGGCCTCTGGCTTAGGAGCAGAAGACTTGCTGGGGGCTAGATGAGGATGAAAGGTGAAAAATCAGGTTGAAGATTGAGCCCTAGGAAAGCCTGGTGTGGCCAGGGCTCAGGGCCTGCTGTCCTGGAGCACACGAACTGCCCAGGGCACAAGTGCTCCCTGTAGAGCTACTCCCACAACGGCCAGCTCACCCATCCCGTGGCCATGGGTTAGAAGTTGGTGTCATCTGCTCAGATATGAGTCCAAGACTTTGGGCCTCTATTTTAGTGTGTAGCTCTTCTGCACTGGGCTTCTCTTATCCTGAGCTTTTCTGGGTGATGAGCAGTTTCCCTGACACCTTCATGGGGCCATAGCATCACCAAATGTTCCTGGTGTCTCTGAATTTTAGGGGTGAGCATCTTCTCTTACCAGAGGAAGACTTTGAACATATTGTGCAATCTGAGGCTCCTGAAAGCAAGTGTGGCCATGTATTATCATTCTCACACAGCAGAGAGGTGAGTTAACACTGAATACAAGCATGATTCAGGTCTGGTGACTGGCAGAGCTGGGATTTGATTCCCATTTGCTGACTCTGGGTGCCAGGTTTTCCTCTTCTTTCTTTAATTAGCCCAAGAGCGTCAGGAGCTCAAGAGACTTGGCTTCATGTTGAGTTTGCACACAGTACTGCAGCTGACATGCTCCTGCCAGCAGCTCCTGTGCCACATCTGTACCTGGGTGTGAGGATCGGGTGAAAAGAAGGGGTTCACGGCATCGTTGTGACGCCTGCACAACCTCTCCACTTCAGCTGGCTCCCTGTGGGACTGCTTACTTTACCTGGTGGTTGGTTCTTCCAAGCTCCCACTTAGAAATCACTAAGATACCTCCCTCTCAAAATGGGCCTAAATCAAAATTATAAAACACTTACTAAATTAAATATTAAGAATGACAGCCAGCAACATAAAAACTCAGAACTAATACTTCAGGAGAATTTGCTCTGCAATTTTTGTATTGAGGTGAAATTAAAATAGTGTATAATCAACTGTTTTAAACTACAGAATTCAGCAGTATTTAGTACATTCAAAATGTTTTGCTACTACCACCTCTATGTAGTTCCAAAACATTTTCACTATACCTAAATAAAATGCCATACCTCTCCCCAAGGCCCTGAAATTCGCCAATCTACTTTCTGTGTCAATAGAGGTACGTATTTACTCCAGGTTAATTTTAGAGAACATTCCTGAAAATACATTTATAAGAATATTAAAAAATTTTAAAGGCACCATTGATAACATAACTTTACTTTTTAAAAAAATTTATTTTGAAATAATTTCAAGCTTACATAAATGTTGCAAGAACAGCACAAAGACCTCCCCTACTCTGCTAAGACAGATTTCCTCTGCAAGCATCGCACTGCATTTGCCCAGCACCTTCTCTCCACCTCTGTTTTCTCCCATTTTCGTTCGTATTTTCCTGAACCATTTGAGAGTAAGCTGCAGACAAGATCCCTCGTCACCCCTGCATAAGGCTGCGTGCATTTCCCCCAAGCAAAGATGCCTTTCTGCATCACCACCAGTTTCAGAAATCAACACTGATAAAACTCTAGTCCAGGCTCCAGGTCCCATTCAGGTTTTTTTCAACTGTCCCCACAGTGTCTCTTTTGTTTTGGGGGACCAGGATTCTACCAAGAAATACATGTTGCATTTAGTTATCATATCTCTTAGTATCTACCAATCTGAAAGGGACCTCAGTCTCTCTCTGTCTCATGTCCTTGGTAGTTGTAAAGAGTGCGGCCCTTGCAGTCTGCGGTATGCTCCTCGTCTGGGTCATCTGACATGTCCTCATGATGTGTGAGGTCTTGTGTCCTTGGCAGGAATATCACACGAATGCTGCTGTGCTCCTTCATGGCCTCACATCAGGGGCACATTATGTCCACCTTCTCGCCTGTGCTGTTCTTAACCTTGAGCATCTGCCACTTTTCTCCAGGACAAAGGCACCTTCTTTCCCTTCATAATTGATTAACATTCTGAGATTTGCCAATATCTTTTTCTGCATAAATGTCCACACACTAGCTGCTTTCATGTCTCAGCTGCTCTCTCCTCCCATTTCTGCAGTCCATGTCCTGGGTGCTGATGTGCCAATGCTGATAAGCCTCTCCACGGCACCCCTTTCCCTCATCCCTAAATGTCAAGCAGCAGGCCTACCCTTGACTCCTGCACATCAAGAAGGGAAAAGGAGAAAAGAAGAGATAAGAAGGAGAAGGAAGAGCTATAAGCATTATTTTGAAAGAAAAAAAGTTGCAAAACATCGGTAGCAAAAATAAAATAAGGGCACGTGGATCTGTAATAGAACAAATTCAAAATGTTGGAAATAAAAAGTATAGTAGTTGAAATAAAAAGTGGAATACATGGGACACATTCTGAGTGGGACATGGTCCAAGAGCAAATTAATGATTTGACAGATACTTTGGACCACACATACCATGAGATACTGGAAGAAAAAGATCATATTCAAATAAAAATAATTTGGAGAATGGGTTAAGATACAGCAAAATTTATTTAATAGAAATTCTTTTAAAAGAGAGCAATGAATGGCAGATAAAAAATATTTGATGGGTTAATGGCCAAGAATTACCCCAAATAGATGGAATTCGTGTGTCCTCAGACTGAAGATGCCCAGAGTAAGATAAGTAAGAATAAATCTACAAATAGATGCACTGCGTTATATCTGAAAAGCTGGCAGAGTAAAAGAAATTGATTATATATGAAAAATGCTAGTTAAATGGAGAACATTCTCATTAGTAACAAAAAGACCCACATGACAAGAAGCAACACCTTCATCATGCAAGAAAAAATAACTGAGAGGTTATAACTTGAAACCCAATTACAGAGACACAATCACAGACAAATTGAGCTTAACACCCACGTACCTTCACTGAAAGCATTATTAAAGAATAGAAATTCAGAAGAAAAAAGTTAAATTAGTTAAGACAGAGAGAACATAAAAAACAACAGTGAGTACAAAATGTAAGAAAATATTTTAATTTTAATTAAGCATTGACTGCAAAAATAACTACATTTTATGTGTTAAAAAATAAATCTAAAACTCTAATTGTGGTAATAAGATGGTTATGCAATGAGAGCTACCGCGTGCTGAATTCTGTGTATTTAGAAAGATGCTACGATGTGGAATAACTATAGATGGTTAGAAAAAGCTATACTTATATTTGTATATTAAAACGTTAAAAGTCACCACTAATAGAATGTAAAAATTCTTTTAAAATAAGAAAAGAAAATAATGTAAAACAGAAAACGTTATCAAGCAAAAGAAAGGCATGAAAGGGAAAATAATTTAATTCACTACTGATAAGCCCATCAAAGATACTCTTTATTTCTGTTTCAGTGTTTTTAAATTTGAGCATTTCTTTTTGGCTCTCTGTGAGGATTACTGTCACCTCTCTGATGACATGTTCGTTCTGTCTCATCAAATTGTGTTTTTTGCATTTCAGTATGCCTTATAATTTTTTTCTTGATATCATACATAATGTAACAGGTAAAATAAATTGCTATAAATAGGTCTTTATTAATGTAGTGGTAATATGTAGAAAGAAGGGAACGTGGTCCTGTCCTGTGACTGGGTCCCAGTCTGTTAGTGAACCTGAGCCTCAGAACCTTTACAACTGTTTCTCAGTGTTTTTCTGTCTCCTTAGGAGGGACTGCATGGCTAGAGTGGGCAAAAATTGTGATTTCCCTTCTCCCAGGTCAGTTAAGCTCTAATAATGCTTGGTCAGATTAGGATTTGGTTAGTGGGTATCTCCTGATGCCAGACTTTTTAAAGAACAGAGTGTTCTGGCATATTTCAGAATGGTTTCTTTTCTCCTCTGGCTGCTGGAAACATGAGAAAATTTTTCTCGGATACTCACTATGAAAACCAGGTCAAGCTTTTGGAAATGGCTCTCACAAAAGTGGGGGATCCCCTGATAACTGTGTCAAATCTGGGGTTTTTAACTCTCAGTCTTGTCTACACTGAACATCCAGCAATTCGTCAATTACAATTTAAGTTTTTCTACTTAGCACTGGTTTTTTGGGGGTGGGGTCAGGGTCCACTTGTGAACTTGTCCTCTGATAAGCGATGACTCCCTGTATTTTTCTGTCTGTCTCTCCAATCTTGGGGCAGATGTTTACCCTGTGTCCTCAGCTTTCTTATGAATCTAAGAAGAGTTGGTAATTTTTCAGTCTGTTTAGTTTTTTACCAGTTTTTAGTATGGAGTTGTCACACCCAAGCTTCTTACGTGCAGAAATGTTAACAAAATGTCCTTCCTTTATTTTAAATTAATTATTCATTTATATATGTTTTTTATTTCTTAAAGGATCAATTTTAGTGACATACTTTTTGGAAAACCATACATTTTTTCTAAGATTCAAGATTAGTTTGTCTAAAGTTATTTACATGTTCACATTATGTATTTGTAGAAGGTCTTCTGTATGTGTAGTTTTTTGGTACGTAACATAGAGTGCCTGTACCTGTCCTCTCTCTTTTTTCTTTCTGATCAGTCTCACTAGAAGTTTGTCTCTTTTATTAGGTGAAAAAAATAAAACACACAGAGTTTGGTTTTGTTGGTCTTTACTGTATTTCCTTAGGTTTACTTAACTAAAATGTTAACACTAATCACTCACTTTTTATTTTTTGTGTTTTCAAGTAAATGTATTTTTAAGGCTATATCTTTACTTGCAAATGTCACTTTAGCTGCATATCACAAAATTTGATATGTAGTATATTCATCATCACTATTTGATAAATAATCAAGTATTCCTATTATAATTTACTTTTATACCTAGGAATTATTATTATTATTATTATTATTATTATTATTATTATTATTTTCTTCTTTTTCCTAGGAATTATTTTGGAGTTTATTTTTAAGTTTATGAATAATTTAATATTTATTATTGGTTAATTATGATTTAATTGCATTGCAGTTATGGAACATGGTCTGTAAGGCATTGGTTCTTTAAAAATTGTTCGGTTTTCTTTGTACTTCATTACATGATTAATTCTTGTCAATAGTCAATGTGTATTTTAAAAGACTATTATTTTGAGAGTACAAGTTCCTATAGCCATATTTTAGATGCAAATTGTAAATATTTTTGTTCACATTTTGGCTTAAAATTGCCCACCAGACTTATTTTCTCTCATAAGGTTTTATAAACCCTGCAACTTGACAGAAGAATGAGTTACAAAGCCTGATATGGCCCCACCCACTGAGGCTCCAATTGATCGTCAGACGCTTGTCCCACTGTGCCCTCAACAAGACCCAGTCTCTGGGCTGAGTCTGGTGGAATAAGATAAGTCATCCTGTTAGAGGCACATTTGTGAATAGCAGTCAGAGTTTGACCCAGAGATAGCACATATTTAATCACGACTAATTCTCTAATTCTTAAATCAGTTGCTTTATCTGTCTTATGTTCTGAGTACAGGAAGACTCTCCCATATAAAATTTCATAGGGGCTTAATTGGAGCCACTTCTAGGGGCCACTCTAATTTGGAGCAGCGCAACTGGTAAGGCTAAATCCCAAATCAGATTAGCTCTTGGCACATCTTGACAATTGTGCTTTTTATAATGTGGTTCATCTTTTCATTCTTTCCTGCAGATTGAGGGTTCCATGAAGCATGTAGTTTCCAGTTAATTTTTAAAAGTTTGGACACTTCTTGGGTTACTTTTGCAATAAAGGTGCTTCTGTTGCCACTGCTGTCTAAATCTAGGAACTATTTCTTAGAATAAGACTCTAGTTATTTCTGAAGCTCTCTTTGTTCTGCAAAAGAATGTTTCTACCCAGTAAAGGTATCCATCCAAACCAATAAATATCTAAAATTTCCTTTGGCTTGAAGCATTATGCTAAAGTCTATTTGCCAATCCTCTCCAGGTTTCATTTCTTGGAAATGAACACATTTTATCTTTGGGGGAGGTCCTTTCTTAGGGTTTTTCTTTTCACAAATTGGCTTTCCCAGTCCAGTGCTAATTTTTCTAACCGCAAATAGAACCAGTGCTGAAAGCCCTCAACACTTAGTCTGCAGCAGAGGTCTCAGACCGGTCCTAGAATAAATCACTTGGGAAGCTGCTAGGACTAGATCTAAGAATCCATGCCTGGCTAAAGGCTGAGATGCCACGGACAAGAAACACTGTGAGGTGTGTGTCCCTGTATCGAACAGCAAATTTGTTACCAAACTGAAAGGAACTTGTTGCCCATTGCACAGTCAGACTAACAATGCTGCACCCAGAGATTTGTAGTAGAAAAGATTAGCATTTACTGAGAGGTGCCAATTAAGGATATCAGGACAGCTCCTGCTATAAACACCCAAACTCCTTGATGGCTGAAAATCACAAGCATTTAGAGAACGAAATCATGAGAAGGGGCCTTGGGAGTCATGTGGGAGTCTGACTGGCTCACAGTGAAGTCAGCACTGCAGTTTCTGGTATCTTGACTAATATCTTCCTCCACGCTCTCATGTCTGGGTGTACATGCTTCTAAGCAGGCCTGCGGTTGATGGTGTGTTGCAAAACAACTTGAGATCGACATCACAGATATTATCTTAAGCCATTCTGTTGAGGAACAAACATCTTGTGACCCTGAAATCAGGTTTAGCCTTTAGGAGGATATATGTTTAACTCTCTTCTTATCTTAATGTTAACTGAACTTTTAGTGTTACTCCCAGGAATTCAGCCTGCCTTGCTCCAGTAAGCAAATTTTTCTTTAGGTACTTCCTGTCCCTAGCCACAGACTGCTCTGGCTGGGGTTATAGGGATGACTAGGGTAATAATAGGGTCTGTCTGTTTCAATAATTGTATGTACAATCATGTATATATTGCATGTGTATATATGTATATCTATAGGTATATTTATATATGCTTATGTATGCTTATATGTAAGTGAAGTGAATGACAATGAAACAAGAGACAAAAAAATAGAATTATTTTATTATTCTATGGTATTCACATTACCATTTATGCAGTATAGTGTCATATGAAAGTGCACTTGAATTAGTAGTAAATTAATATTGTAAACTTTAGAGCAACCATAAAAAATTTTTTAAAAAAAGACCTGCTTAGAAAGAAGATAAAATGGAATCATATAAAATGCTCTGTTAAACTCCCAAAAGGCTGAGAATAGTGGAAAATAAAAATAGAAACAATAAACAAGGACAGCAAATAGGAAACAGTAACAAGTATGGTAAATATGAATCCAACTATGTCAATAATCACTTTGAACATAAATGGCCTAAATAAGTGCACCAATTAAAAGACAGGAATTGTCAGAATGGATAAAACAAAACAAAACAAAACAAAACAACCAAAAAAACCTCACAGAACATGACTTACCTATATGTTATCTACAAGAAACACACTTAAATTACAAAGACACATATAGATTAAAAGTAAATAGATGGGGGGAAAAAAGTAAATAGATGGAGAAAAATATGCATGATAACACGATCAAAAATCAGCTGCTGTAGCTATATTAATTGTGGACATAGCAGACTTCAAAGCAAGGACAGTTATCAAAAATAAGAAGTGCATTACATGTTTATACGAAGGTCAGTTCTCCAAGAAGACAAAACAATCCTTAGTGAGTGTGCAGCCACCAGCAGAGCATCAAAAGACATAGGTGAAAACTGACAAGTTCAAAAAGAAATAGTTGAATACACTATTGTAAGAAAATAATCTAAGTGATTCAGCCCAGCCTGAAACTTGTCTGACTGGTCCAGCCCATTCCTGGGGGTCACTGAATTGATAAAGTTCTCCTTGAGATGGTAAAGAGTTACCAGCCCTTAATCGTTCTCTTCATTCCCTAGTGTTTCTCCTTTCACAGGGTTTCAGCTGCCCTTTTTTTTTTTAAAGGTGACCGGTAAGGGGATCTTAACCCTTGGCTTGGTGCTGTCAGCACCACGCTCACCCAGTGAACCAACCGACCATCCCTATATAAGGATCCGAACCTATGGCCTTGGTGCTATCAGCACCACACTCTCCCGAGTGAGCCACAGGCCAGTCCCTCAGTGGGCCTTTCTTGTGGGCTTGTCCTGAGCCCTCAAAGAAATTTCTTACAAGGGGGTAATAAATCTTAGGCATCATCTGGGAAAACTGTGCACCTCATAGTACTCTCAGCCAATGAGGAAGTGGGGGCAGGGACTTGTGTACTAGGGAATAAATTGCTTGCCACAGCCCTTTTCCATGGGCCTGCCTGTCAGACACCCAAACCTTGCAAGGCCATTATTAAAGTCTCACTTCACTGTACCTCGTGTCTCTGTGTCCATCCTTTGGCATTGGAAGGGTGAGGGTATTTCTCACAATTTGGGGGTTCTTCTGGATCTCTGCAGCTGCAGGACTGGAACCCCAATAGAAGGAGAGATGCATCCCACTCGATTTCGGGTGGCCTGCTCTGTTTTGGTGACCAGCTTCTTGCAGGACCACAGATACACCCGAGACTTATTCTGAGGATGGCAGAAGTGATGCTGGGGGAAAGAAAGCAGGCACTGTGGCAACCAGGCAAACTTGTGCATGAGCCAAGGTAGGAAAATTGGACTTTAAGTACTACCTTGGTGGCTGGGCATTTTCAGAGGCTGACAGTATGTGTGTAGCTGAGACGTATCCGAGATACGAAGTGAGTGCAGAGTCTCCATCTGCAGTTCCATTTTCCCACAAGGGACATGGCTGGAGAAAGACAGAGCAGGTCTTGACATGTGCAAGAAGCCTCCGGTAAAGGGGGGCTGAATATCTCAGGGAGACTCAGACACAAGGATCACTGACATCAGGTGAAAATGGGGAAAAAAAATTCTAGGCCTAGGGAAACAAGGAAGGGAGGAAATAAGAAGACTCTTCCCAACATTCCCTCAGATAGTCCCTTGGAGGAAATGTTAAGACATTGAGAAAGTAATTCCCAGATGAAAAATAAGGAGAAACAGAAAATGATCAAGTTCTGTTATTTTATTTGGGCCAAAGAGCTCATTTGTAAAACTTCAGTGTTTTGGCCACAGTTTGGCTCGAATGAGGACTGGGTCTGTCAGGCCCTTGTCCTCTATGTTAATGGTAAATTCCCATCCTTCCAGGAGGAAAAAGACTATGCTCTATGCTGGCTATCGGGAGCGACTCCCATGTTTCCTCTTAAAATCAAGGGAAAAGACCCCAAAACGGAATCCTGGGATCTTTTGTCCGGTCTTCCTCCTCCTCATGCCTCACAGAACGGGAAGCAGAAGGACTCCGGGCAGGTGGAATGTTCAGACCCCATGCAGAGTCTGAGTCCTAGGCCCCTGCAGAGTCTGAGCCCTCAGCCCCTGTGGACCCATACCCTAGATTAAGGAGGGAACTAGAGCAATGTAAGAAAGGTCTTGAGAATTTTCCCCTCCCTCCGGGGGCTTCTAGGGAAATCTCTAAAATGTTTCCCCTTAGGGAAGTCCCCAGGGGACATGGAGAGACTGGATTCATGAATGCCCTTCTCACGAGCACCAAAGTTAGAAATTTTAAAAAGGAGATGAAATCATTCCTAGAGGATCCCTTTGGTCTAGAGGAACAATTTGACCAATTCTTAGCACCCAGCTATTGTACTTGGGTCGAGATGATGTTGATAATGAACATCCTCTTCACAGGTGAAGAAAGAGGGGTGATTAGAAGAACAGCTCTGTCCATCTGGGAAAGACAACACCCTCCCAGACAGGGAGCCCTATCTACAGAACAAAAGTTCCCAAGTTTGGACCCCAAATGGGACAATAATGATCCCAGAGATAGGGCCCACATGCAAGACCTTACAGAATTAATAATTAATGGGATTAAAGAGTCTACCCTGAGGTTGCAGAATATTTCTAAGGCTTTTGAGATTCAACAAGAAAAAGAGGAAACTCCTTCTGCGTTCTTGCAGAGGCTCAGAGATCAAATGAGAAAACACTCTGGGTTAGACCCAGAAGACCCAACAGGACAGGGTCTCTTAAAGGTAAAGTTTGTGACTAAAAGCTGGCCTAATGTTACAAAAAGATTAGAGAAATTAGATGGTTGGAATGAGAAACCAATTGAGGAACTACTCAGGGAGGCCCACAAGGTGTTTGTGAGAAGGGGGGAAGAGAAACAAAAATGAAAAGTGAAGATCATGGTATCCACAGTGGAAAAGGTAGTTCAAAAGAATTTGGATTCAAAACCCCCTCACCAGGGACAAAAGAACCCTAGATTTCAGTCAAAGGATCAAAGGGACCCCTACAAAAAAAGTTTCAAGCTAACAACGGGTGCTATAAATGTGGAAAACCTGGCCATTTAAAAAGTGTCCCAAATGGAGGAGGACAGAAAAAGTGATCCCCGTCATGACTTTTGATGAGGATTAGCGGGGCCAGGGGTTCCCTGGGGTGAAGTCCACCAGGAACCCTTGATAGACTTAAAGGTGGGACCTAAAGAAGAAGAGATTACATTCCTGATGGACACAGGAGCATCTTGGTCCTCCCTACCTTTCCAGCCTCAGGGTACAAAGTTACCCAAAGAGATGTTAATAGTATCAGGGCTCAAAGGAGAGGGATCCCAAGCTCCCGTTTTTAACCCCATGAAGAGGAAATCTAAGTCAAAAACTGTGGAGGGGTCATTTTTATACTTGCCTGAGGCAGGAACTAATCTCTTAGGACAAGACTTAATCATAAAACTTGGTCTAGGACTAAAGATCAAGGAAGGACAAATTAGGGTGTTAATGGCCCTTCTAACAGAGGAGGAAGGGAGAAAAATTGACCCAGCTGTATGGGTTAAGGAAGGAAATAGAGGGGGACTAAAAATAACCCCAGTAAAAATAAAGCTAAAATAACCAGGTGAAATAGTCTGCAGGAGACAGTACCCCATTCCTATCAAAGGCAAAAAGGGACTCCAGCCAGTAATTGAAGGCCTTATTAGAGATGGCCTGCTGGAACCTTGTATGTCACCATACAATACCCCCATCTTCCCAGTGAGGAAATCGGATGGATACTACACACTAGTGCAAGATTTGAGTGCTATTAATCAAATTGTTCAGGCCAGGCGTCCTATAGTTTGTAAACCTTACACTCTTAGTAAAATCCCTTATGAACATAAATGGTTTAGTGTGGTCGACTTAAAGGATGCATTCTGGGCGTGTCCCCTAGATCCTGAAAGTTGAAACTTCTTTGCCTTTGAATGGGAGAATCCCACAAATGGGAGAAAACAACAGTATCACTGGATGGTACTGCCACAGGGATTCACTGAAGCCCCATATTTATTTGGTCAGATCTTAGAAACAATCCTAGAAGGATTTCAACCCATGATGGGCACCCAGCTATTACAATGCATGGATGATTTGCTGATTTCCGGGGAAAAAAGCAATGAAATATCAGGGGCCACAATTAATTTATTTAATTTCCTGGTACAAAAGGGATCATGAATTTCTAGAAATAAGCTACAGTTTCTAGAAAAAGAGGTTAAATATTTAGGACTCTTAATTAGCGAAGGCTAATAAACCCAGAGAGAATAACTGGCTTAACGAATTTAACTTTACCCAAAACAAAAAAGGAACTCAGGAAATTCTTGGGACTCCCAGGCTATTGCCAGTTATGGATTGAATCATATGCCCCCAAAACAAAAGGTTTATATTTAAAGTTATTAGAAGGGGAAGTTGACCTTCTGCAATGGTCTCCCAAAGAAATACAAACTCTAGAGAACCTAAAACGGGACCTTGTTCCAGCTCCTGTTCTGGCCCTCCCATCCCTGGATAAGCCATTTCGTTTGTTAGTAACAGCAGACCAAGGTGCAGTCCTTTGGGTGTCAACCCAGACCTGGGGAGAAAAAAGGCAACCTGTTGCCTTTGTCTCCAAGCTCCTTGCTCCTGTCTCCCAGGGATGTCTAGAATGTATTCAAGCAGCAGTGGCCACTGCTCTATTGGTAGACGAGAGCAGGAAACTAACCTTTGGGGGAGCTCTAGTAGTTAATACTCCCCACCAAGGGAGGGCCATACTCGGCCAAAAGGCAGGAAGATGGCCCACTGATTCTCAGATTTTCAAGTATGACTTGGTTTTGACAACAGATGCTTGCCTAAATCCAGCAAATTTTCTATGGAAAGGGAAAGAAGATCAAGAGGTCTTAGAGCACAATTGCTTAGATATCATTGATTACCGAGTTAAGGTCAGACCAAAGTTCAGGGAATTCCCAGTACATGATGGAATTAGGTTTTTTGCAGATGGGTCATCCCAGGTAATAAAAGGGAAAAGGCATAATGGATATGCGATTGTTGATGGAAGCCAGCGGTCCATAACTGAGAAAGGCAGATTGCCAATTAACTGGTCTGCACAAACCCGTGAACTGCATGCCCTCAACCAGGCCCTAAAGCTTCTTGCAAATCAAGAGGGCACAATTTACGCTGACTCCAGGTATGCCTTCGGGGTGGTACATACATTTGGAAAAATCTGGACTGAACGGGGCCTTATAAATAGTAAAGGCAAAGAGCTAATACATAAAGAATTAATCAAAGAGGTCCTAGAAAGTCTCCTACTTCTGGCAGAGATAGCAATAGTGCATGTGAATGGCCATCAAAAAGGTCGTACCTTAGAAGCTATGGGAAATAGTATGGCAGATGAAGTGGCAAAAAGGGCAGCTTTAGAAGAAGAAATCAAGCTCTTGAGTCTTATACCCAATGTCCTTGAGGCGATACCAAGTCCTCAATTTACAGAGGAAGAAAGGGAAGAGTTAAACAAACTAGGGCCATTCAACACAATGGATGATGGTACCCGCCGGATGGGAGAGAAATCATCAGCAGACCTATAATGAGGGAATTAATTACTATATTATATAAAGGAAGTCTCGGGGGTCACAAGCTATGTGTGATATTCTGTTAAAAACTTATGGATGTGTGGGTATATACACCATCGCTAAGCATGTCTGTAGAAGCTGTGTAACTTGCCAAAGAATAAATAAAGAGGTGATTCAAAAATCAATACCAGGGGAAGACCCCCAGGGTTAAGGCTATTCCAGAGTAGTCAACTACTTGAAAGTCAACTACTTTCACAGAAATGCCTAAAATGGGAAAACTAAAGTACCTACTAATGATAGTAGACCCTCTTACTGGATCAGTAGAAGCTTTCCCACTCATGGCGGCTACAGCAAGCTCTGTTATCAAGATAGTTCTAGAACAGATTGTACCCAGATTTGGTTTAGTGGAAAAGGTGGACTCAGACAATGGAAGTCATTTTACCTCTCAGTGCTACAGGGAATAATGAAAAGCTTACAGATTCAATGGGATTTTCATACCCCTTGGCACCCTCCCTCATCTGGAAAGGTAGAAAGGATGAATCAGATACTCAAAAAACATTATCTCCAGACTAATGCTAGGAACCAAACTACCGTGGATGAAATGTCTCCCAATTGCTCTTCTCAGAGGTAGAGTGGCCCCTTGGAAGGATATAGGTCTATCTCCTTACGAGTTATTGTATGGACTCCCATACTTACGTAGAACTGCAGACCTCCCCACCATGGAAACTAAAGATCAGTTTCTTGGAAATTATATACTGCCATATCCTCCACTTTGTCTTCCCTCAGGTTGAGAGGGCTCCTTGCCCAGACCCCACCTCTTGAATTCACCATCCATCATTTCCATCCCAGTGACCTGCTGTTGATCAAGACTTGGAAGCAGGATAAACTTCAGCCAAGCCAGGAAGGTCCCTGTCAGGTGCTGCCTCACTACTGAGACTGCTGTGTGAACTCCTGAAAAAGGGTGGACTCGCTGTACCAGGGTCAAGGGACTAGAGACCTCACAAACAAGAACTAAAGATTGGTGGGAAGTACATGGGTCCCTGAGAGAGTCTTTAAGGGTAACTTTAAGAAAAGTCCCTTAAATTATGTGGGTCCAAATCTGGTGGATTTTTAACATGGGTAAGCTTGCGGCAATCTTTCCAGGTGATTCATATAGGAGATAATTTCTACCTGAGACAACTGCCAAAATTAATTATCAACATAACAAAGACCTCGGTGCCTCAAACCATCCAATTTGATGCATGTCAGGTCCTCTTCTGTGGTAATTTAGAAAATCAGAGACAGCTGTCACAGACAGATAAATACCTTTGCCCAGAATCAAATGATGACTCCACCTTGAGTGCTGGCCCATGCCCTAGCTGGGATGATGCATGGTGGACCACTCAATCGAAGGGATGGACAGTAGACATGGGATGGATCACCCCAACTTGGAGGCCCTTAAAAGACAAAATATACTTATCTAAGGGTACCCCACCAAATGCCTGCCAGAACCTAAAATGTAACCCTATGCTTCTGACTATAAATGACCCAGACACTCTAGATCAGGAATCTAAAGTGGTGCCCTGAACATATGGGCTGGGAGCAGATATTACGGGAAGAGACCCTATGGGGCGATTTGTGCTCAAACTTATTAAAAACAAAACAGTGAGTACTCCTGAGCCAGACTCAGGTTCCAGGGAACAATACAATCTTCCCAGTAATGACCCCAAGAGAGTGACAACAATTGAAATGAAAGATTTGAGACAGGCTCTGGAGGTCGTAATAGGCTATGGGGATATAAATTCCTGGATAGAATGGGTTAAATTCTCAGTGCCTGCATTGAAGAGTGATTGCTATGCATGCACTTCAGGATGGCCACTGGCACAAGTAGTTCCATTTCCTCCTGGCTGGGATACAGACTCAACAGGAATGCACTGGATGATGGCTGTATACCAAGACAAGGATGCATGAGGAAATGAAACCTGCAGAAGCCTGTCATTATTCTTTCCCATACTACAAAGGTTGGATCCGAGGGTAATCCCTTCTTTCTCCATAAGGCCAATGAATCACTCCTCTTCCCTCTGCAGGTAGGGGTGAAAAATTCAATAGGCCTGTGGGAGATCTATCAACTTGCACCCATGTCCTAAATGTCTCTGGTGAGTCAAGTTACAACTATTCCAATCTCCACATCCCCCGAGTGGATGTTTGGTGGTACTGTGGAAGGAAAACCCTGCATGGTCTGTTATCACCCAATAGACCGGAACTTGTGCTTTAGTCCAATTGGCAATTCCATTCACTTTGGCGTTTCATCTCACAGCTGAAAATAATAATGTCCCACCTCAAAAGCAGAGCACATTAGAGAGCTTATTTGACTCAAGTATATGCATAGATTAAATAGGAGTCCCAAGAGGAGTTCCTAATGAATTCAAGGCCAGAAACCAAATAGCTGCAGGACTTGAGTCAACACTCTTCTGGTAGTTGACTATTAACAAAAGTGTAGAATGGACTAACTATATCTATTACAATCAACAGAGTTTCATTAATTATACTAGAGATGCCCTCCAGGGAATAGCTAATCAGTTGGATGCCAGTAGCTGAATAGCTTGGAAAAACCAAATCACATTGGACATGATTCTGGCAGAGAAAGGGGGAGTGTGTGTCTTGCTGGGAGGGAAATGATGCACTTTTATTCCAAATAATATTGCTCCAAATGGGACTATTACCAAAGCATTACAAAGACTCACAACACTGGCTAATGAACTGGGTGAAAACACAGGCATTAATGATCCATTTACTGATTGGTTAGAAGGATGATTTGGAAAATGGAAGGGAATGACAGTGTTGTGAGGCTACTGCATGGAAAAGAAACCAGAATACCTAATTGAGAATTTAAAATGGGGTCTTTATTGGCCAGCCAGCAACTGCCCCTCCAAGAAAGTCTTGGAATAGAGCAGCCCCGACTTGAAATTTAGAGGATTTTTTAAAAGGCACATTTTACCTTAGTCACACAGTTAAAATTATCATATAGTCACACACTTATAGTTATCATATAGTCACACACATACACACATACCCTCCTGGCATGAGGAGGGGTTTGGGGAGGCCTAGCGCAAGCTGATAGCAGAAGCTGAAACAAGCCAGTTAATCACTCAGGGGCAGCTTGGGTGGGGAACAGCAAACAAAATTCAAACTTCTCTAAGTGCAGGCTAATATTTAGCTTTTATATTCTATCAAGGGGGCTGAAGAGCTAAGGGGAATTTTCAAACAACAACATTTTCTAAGCAATTCAAACACTATTTCAAGTTAATCAACTTACCTTGTCACACAGCAAGCAGTTTCACAGAAGTGAATTGCGTGTGTTATGAAAGTGGGGGTCACCCTATCTCAACAGCCTCAGTCCTAACTTCCTTTATAATTGTAGCCAGAGTTTTAACAGCAATTGGACGCTGCATTGTTACTTGTGTCAGAGGCTGAACACAGAGACTCATAGGAGCAGCAATTAATAAACAAATGCCCGTGACCTATGCTCCAAATAACCTCATGTTGATGAAAACTGACCCTGATTATGATAAGGAGAGACAACAAATACTGAGACAATTTGAAGAAAACCAAAAATGTCAAATTATTAATGAAAATGAAATCAGTAACTCTTAAAAGAAATAGAGGAGAAAATTTGTAAGAAAGTAATCTAAGTGATTCATTTTCAGAAATAATTCAGGCCCAGCATGAAAGTCGTCTGACTGGTCCAGCCCATTCCTGGGGGGTCACTGAGTAAATAAAGTTGTCCTTGAGATGGTGATGAGTTACCAGCCCTTTACTGTTGTCCCCTGGTGTTTCTCCTTTCACAGGGTTTCAGTGGGCCTTTTTCACGGGCTTGTCTTAGCCCTCAGACAAAGGAATTTCTTACTAGGGGGTAATAAATTGGGGTAATCTTAGGCATCATCTGGGAAGATTGTGCACCCTGTAATGCTCTCAGCCAACGAGAAGGCAGGGGTAGGGACTTGCATACTAGGGAATAAATTGCTTGTTACAGCCCTTTTCCGTGTGCCTGCCCTTCAGACACCCAAACCTTGCAAGGCTGTAATTAAAGTCTCACTTTGCTGTTCCTTGTGTCTCCGTGTCCATTCTTTGGCGCTGGATGGGTGAGGGTATTTCTCACAGCTATCATAATTAAAGATTTCAATACTTCTATTAGAAACGGATATATAGAAGGGAGAAAATCAGTAGAACATAGTTTAACTCAACAGCATCAATCAAGTAGTTTATGTCTATAAACTACTTCATTCAAAAGCAGAATACACATTTTTCTCAAGCTCACAAGGCACATTCATCAATATAGACCACATTCTGAGGTATAAAAAACACATTAAGAAGTTGAAGAAAAAATAGAAGTCATACAATGTCTACTCTTAAACATCAATCTAATTAAATTACAAATCAGTATCAGAAAAATAGTTGAAAAATTCCAAAATACTTGAAGAATAAACAACACACTTTTAAATAAATGGGTGAAAAAAGAAACATCAAGAGAAACTTAAAAAATATTTTGATCTAAAATGAAAATGAAAACTCAACTTATCAAAATTTGTGGAATGCAGGAAAGCAGCCCTTACAGGAAAATTTATGGAATTAAATGTGTGTATTAGAAAAGAATAAAGATTGAATATCGATCTAGGCTTCCACCCAGGGAAAGTAGAAAGAGAAGAGCAAATTAAACACAAGTAAGCATAAGAAAAGGAATAATAAGAGTTAGAGCAGAAATAAATGAGATTGGAAACAAAAAATTAAAAGAAAATCTACAAAACCAAAAGCTGGTTCTTTGACGGGTTTAATAAAATTGGTAAGTTTCTAATTAAACTAGGTATGAAAAAAGAGAGGGGACATGAATTACTAACAGCAGAAATGAAAGAAGGGGCATTACAATAGGTCCCATGGACATTAAAAGGATAATAAAAATTCTACAAAAAATTCAAGGTACTGTAACAAATAACATTCACCTGCAAAAAAATACATTTAGACAGGACCTTAAAATCTTCACAAAAAATCCACCTCAAAATGGATCATGGACCTAAATATAAAATGTAAACCTATAAAACTCTTAAAAGATCGTATATAAGAAAACCTAGGTGACTTTGGTATGTCATCTAGGTTTTCTTATATATCACTTTTTAGATTCAGCACCAAAGCCACAATCCATGCTTAAAATAATTAATAAGCTGGACTTCATGAAAATTAAAAATTTCTGCTCTGTGAAAAATAAAATGAGGAAGAAAGAATATCAACATGTCAAAAACAGCTAAAATAGGGCCGGCCTGTGGCTCACTTGGGAGAGCCTGGTCTGACAACACCAAGTCAAGGGCTAAGATCCCCTTACCAGTCATCTTTTAAAAAAAAAACAAAGCAAAACAAAAAACAGCTAAAATAACCCCTGATATGTGGATTGAGTTGAATTGTCAAAAGCTGTGATTGAAAAAGATTTCAAGATAATAACTGACTTAAATTCTAGAAGCTATATTACTTACCGGTAAGATCGGTTACTGTACAGTAAGTAGTAGGGCTATTTGGAACGAAGTGAAATTTAATGTGCATTTTTATGTTTTTGTGGAATTTAAATAATTTGTGCTTAATCTCTCTGTTGGCCTTACCATAGAATACAAAAAAAGGTGTGATTAAAGCAGAAATAAATAGAGACTAGAAAAATAGAAAAGATCAATCAATGAAACTAAAAGTTGTTTTTTTGAAAAGATAAAATGAAAAAACCTTTAGGTAGAGAAACAAAGAAAAAAAAGAGAGAAGTCTCAGAAATAAAAGAGGAGACATTTTAACTGATACCACAGAAACATAAAGGATAACTAAAGACTACTATGAACAACAATACACCAACTAATTTGATGGCTTAGAAGAGATGCATGAATTCATAAAAACATGCAACCTACCAAGACTGACTCAGGAAGAAATAGAAAACCTGACCAGATCAAAAATGAGTAAGAAAAGCAAATTGGTAACAAAAAGTATCCTATCAAAGAAAAGCCTAGTATTCGATGGCGTCACTGCTGAATTCTGTCAAACACTTAAAGAAGCATGAACACTAATCTTTCTCACGCTGTTCAAAAAAATTGAAGAGGATGGAATACTTTCAAACTCATTTTGTCAGGCCAGCATTACCCTGATACCGTAGACAAGAACACTACAAGAAAGGATAACTACAGGCTGATGAATTTCCCTGAAGAATATAGATGCAAAAATCCCCAACAAAATACTAGCAAACAAGATCCAGCATCACATTAAAAAGATTATTCACAGTGATGAAATGAAATTTATCCCAGAGACGAAAGGATGGTTCAACATGTGTAGTCAAGAAACGTGATACACTATATTTGCAAAACGAAGGACGAAAACCACACTGTTTTTTTGATGTTATGGGACCGATCTGGGTCATGTACTCACGTCTACACCTATCACTGACTTGGAGGTGAGACCATTCCCACCTCCTCCTTATTCCACTCTGGCCAGTTCTCGAAGCTGGTTTTTCCCAGGGCATGTGGCACACGTGTCGTGGGCACAGATAACATTGGGGATCTCTGTTCACGAGGAGGGAAACAACTTACTAAATATCCATCTGATGCTTAAACTCTTCTGGGCAAAGTAAAAACAAGGGCACTGGGAAGGCAGATGATGGCAGGCCCTGGGACAGTATAAAAGAGACCAGCTGGACAGTTCTGACTCCGTGGATGACAGTGTGTCAGATGGATCTTTGCGCAAGGTAGAGAAACTTAATAAAGTCTCTTAGAGAAGCAGAGGAGAGATCTGCAGTGCAGAACTCTGTGAGGAAGAGACATATAAATGGCAGTAATACAGGTCCATTTAGGGCCAATCGGAAATTAGTGTTAGTCTAGATCTTTTCTCCAAGAGGACACTGTGACATGGGGTACCTAAGACTTTGATTCCCAAGTGTCCCCCCCCAAAACAGACTAGGCTGTCTTCTTCTCCCCAAGCAGCCACAGCCATGCTTGAGTCTTGCTGGGGGAGGACAGCCATCCCTACAGGGAGGAGAGGACGGCAGGATCCTTGGGCTGGGTATACAAGAGGAAGGACTGCATTTTCTCCACGGGTTCCAGCATTTGCTGCACTGGAGCATTTACATCCAATTGTGGAGACCTTTGTCCTCTCCCACCCCTGGGGCAGAAGTAGGGTGAGCAAGCGGTAAGCTTACAGGGTATCTAGAATAAGAAGACGAAGTAGACCTGCCAGGAAGTGAGGAAGCGTTGCATGTTATATTAGGAATAACCGGGGCTTCACCACTGCAGTAGAATTAGCATTGAATTCTGAGCGGGGAGAAAACTTTGCAGCTCTGCATCTTCCCCCACCCCTCAGCTAGGGTGGCACTGAGTGATTCAGTGGCTCCTAGCATAGCAGTTTCACCCTATTCCTATTGAGATGGAAAGCTCCTCACACTCTGTACCGATTAGCACCCTGCATATATAGAGTTACAGGCTGGAAAGGACAAGGTGGCTTCTATGACCCATAAGAAGAAGATCAATAAATTTAAAAATGGCCTGAAGATATGAACAGGCCATTTCACAAAAATAGGGGCAGTTGGACTAGGGATACTGAAAAGATGCCAAGTACACTGGAAATTGGGGAACACATACTTTTTAAAATTAGGTATTGTTTTACCGTGTTTGTCTAACAAGGTATATTTGGTGAAATTCAGAGTTGGTTAGAGTTCAGGAAAATGGGTACTCATGTTCTCCTGGTTGCTGCATAAATT
This sequence comes from Cynocephalus volans, assembly GCF_027409185.1. NCBI lineage: Eukaryota > Metazoa > Chordata > Mammalia > Dermoptera > Cynocephalidae > Cynocephalus > Cynocephalus volans. The sequence continues at coordinate 152,156,532 of NC_084466.1, forward strand.
GATAACAGTCGTTGGTAAGCGATTTGGCTGCCATTTATTATCATGGCCCAATAACATTCCCTTGTATAGCTATACCAGTGTCATTTACATGTTCACCAGGTGATGGACATGTGAGTGGTAATCACTTTTTGGATATCATGAGTAAGGCTGCTGTGAGTGTTCATACACAATTGGTGTGTGGAAATATGTCCTCAATGCTCTTGGGAATTTCTGGATCATAAGATAACTCATCATCGTGTTATCCAGATAACTCTGGATCAGTGTAACTTTTTGGAAAACTACCAGACTATTCTCCATAGGCGCTAGTGTTGCGTTCTCTCAGCATGGCTCTGCCCTGGGAATGAGCCATGTGGATCATGGTGTGATAAATATATAATAAATGCGGACACATGTACATCCACTGGGACATTCCCATGCGTGGGTGCACCTGCCCTTACAGCTGCTGCACTGTCACTCACACACACACCGTGAGCAACTTGAGGCACTGTTTCAGTGCCTTGGCCCTCAAGTGACACAGAGAGGGCTCTTGGAGAGGCCGGGCAGGCAGGAGATCAGGACCTCACTCTGGTTCTGCTACTGTCACTCTGTGACTTTGGGCAAGTCTCTTGGTCTCTCTGGGTGTCTGATCCTCACCTTCTGGATGCTGTGAAGCTTATGCAATGTAGCACAGGTGATAGTGCTATAAGTTAACTCAAGGCAGGAGGGCTTTCCAAACAGGAGGTCATGTTGGCCTGTGGCCACCTGTCTCTCTTCCTCCAGAACCACCAGTAAAGGAAAGGAGAGGGAGCTACTGACCATTACTTTTCAGTCTCATTTGCAGAGGACTGGGAACTCGGCTGAGAAAGAGAAGGGTTAATTATCACATAGCCACACTTCACAGCTTCTTCTCTCGACTACCCAAGTAATTGTGTAGCACACTCACCCCCTGCAGCTGGGCTAATCTTAGCTCCAGGTGGGGAGGGAGAAGATCATATTTCAAGAGTGTCTCTATATAGCCTCAAGTCACCAGAGCTGAGCTCACTCCTGAGGCTGGTGCCAGGCTCTGCTCAGAATGAGGCTCTGCACAGCCTTCTCTTGGGCATTGCTGTTCAGTACAGGTAAGGCATGTCCCCTAACTCCACCAGCACCTCTCTGTGCTTTTCAAATTAACTTCAGAAATTTCATACTTTTTTTGTTGCACATGAAGAAGCCCCATGGCAGGCAGGATGAAAGATGTCTTCCTCCTAACAAAGTGTCTTACTGTCCCCCTAGTGCTGGAGGAGGAAGGGATAAAGAGGGGAATGTCCCTGTCACTGGGCTAATACCATTTTGATTTTAAAACACTTTCTGGGTTCCTGGGTACCCTGTCTTCACATGTGTTTTGTGGGCCTGCTTCCTGCTTAAGCAAACATGCTGAGTGAGATTCTGCTGGGGCCAGTGCAGGCTGATCCAGAAGTAGCTGAGTGTGTCACACAGGGTCTGGCTTTGGAGGGGTTCCCAGTACTGTGACTGCCTGCAGGCGCGAGAAGGCTCCCTGCTTGGAATACACCATCACAGGCTGCCTGGGGGTTTTGGGGGCCCCTGGAGCAGCCACAGTAGGAGAGGTCTCTGCATCTGCTCAGTGGATTGTCACATGGTGGCTACAGCAACTTCAGGAGCAACAATACACAGAAGCTCCCCAACAGGGACAAGGTTCCACTGAAGAGGGGACAGTCATGCCCTCTCAGAGCTCTGGGCCCTGGGAACTGCAGTACAGGCAGCAAAGCTTGCCCACTCTGAGTCTGGAATGCTGCAGGCAACAGAAGGGTCTGTGCTTCTTCAGGGAGGGATATCTGTCTCCTCCTCTCCTGCACTCTCTCTCTGGCTGTTTCCCTGCTTCTCTCCCCCGTTCTCTCTTTCTGTCCTCCTCATCCCCTCCCTCTCCTCCTGAGCTCCTCAGTTGCATACTCTCCTGCTCTCTGCTCTCTTGCCCTCACCCAGTCCTTTCTAGCCTTGGGCATTTCTCCTGCGCTGCTCACCTTTGCCGACTGCACACTCACGACAGGGGCTGCCCCATCGTCGTGTGCTTTCGTCCCCTGCCAGGACTCCTGCAGGCGCCAGGCACGACCTCTGCTAGGCCTCCTCTGGCTAAAGGTTATCAGCGCAGCTTCTGATGCCCATCTCTAGTCTCCACCCACACAGCAGCCTGCAGCTTCTGTCCAAATTGGTTCGACAGCGGAGCCTTAGGGCCACAGGTCATGGGAACACCAAGAGCTTGACTGGGGGGATTGATATGCTTGACATTTGCTTCCCTCGTCCGTGAAGAGATCAGGAGACAAAGAGGAAATTTGTTGAAAAGGAGGCAGGCGTCCCGGACTTGGAGCTGGAAGCAGATCAGTGATGAGTGAGTTTGGCCAAGGCACCCAACCTCTCTGTTCCTCTGTTTAGAACAATGAACACCCATAGGACTACCGTGAGGAGTTAATAAACCAGGAAACCCCTTTGATGCAAATTAAAGGGTGTCAGCTATTCAGGCCCTCCGAGGTGCTCCTGGGGTTTTCATCCACCTCACGGCCTGAAGGGGGGTGTAGGCAGTGATCGTCAAGGGGCAGCTCATTCTTCCTGCTTCAGTGCCTGTTCCTAAGAATCTAGAACAGAAGAGCTCACTGGAGATGTGGGTCCAGTCCAGAGATGTCACACGAGTGGTGGGCATGTTAAGGATTTTGCACCTGAGGTCTGCTTTCTGGCAATCCATGATCCATATCTCCCACAGCAGAATTGACAGTGACCCCAGAGGTAAGGTGACTTTTCTTTGCACCCCAAAGGACCAACACAGCCTCAGCACCCGGGGAGGACAGCTAAAATGTACCCATGGGGGTCCTGGTTGAGTTTTATCTTCAGAATAGATTCTAGATCATTATGACGAATTCTGAAATGTCTTTTATTTTGAGAAATGAAGTGAATGTCCTGGAATTGTTGCAGTGACAGGTGAGGCTGCCTGGGCTGCACTCTGTGCCATGTGTATTGTGTGGCTCATGCTGCTTCATCCCTGTGGGGCCATTACTATTAAGATGCCCATTTTACAGATGAGTGAACTGAGACTTAGGGAGAGTAATAAGTTGTCCAAAGCCATTCAGTCTAACGTTTACTAGTGTAACCAGGGCCGTCTGACGCAGGAGCTGTGCACCTGCCCCTGCCACAGATCCTGAGGATGAACCCCAGTGCCATGTCAGCTGAGGATGCTATGTGACTGCCATCGAGTCTCTCTTGATCCCAGTATTTAACTTGGGTCCCTGAAATAGAAAAATGCTGATAAATTGAAATGGTTCATTTCAACTCAAGAATTTTATTCAATCGGTTTACTTCAACATCAAATTGACAATTGTTCTCTTTACAGAATTTACACACACAAAAATATTCAGGTCAGAGTTATGGTGGCTGGCTGTTCTCATTTTCCTGTGACACAGACATTTTGAGCTAAAACTGGGGAGGTCCCTGGTAACACAGGACACGTTGTACACCCACGTCAGAGCTGCCTTTTCTCACTGTGGCTCCACTGTAGGAAAATTGAGTTGAAATTGACTAGGATCTAGATAAGGAGAAAGCGGGGAGGGGCTCATCTTTGAAGGCTGAGGGTGTGACCCAGGATTGCTCCCAGGGTTGGGGACAGCGATACCACCCCCCCCCATTCAGCTCCAGCCCTTTGCACCAAGCATCTCCTGCTGGGACCCATCACTAACTCCAGGTTGCCATTTTTTTCCCCCGTTTTGCTGTCTTTCAGCTACGATTGTCTCAGCCCAATGGACTGAAGGTAAGTAGAGAAGAGACTATTGTGCCTTCCCTCTCCTCACACAGAGAACATGTGCTTCTGGTTGGACCCCAAATGGATCAACGGGAGGGGCGTGTACCAGGGAAGATTCTTGGCCAAAGAAACTGGGATTTCTGCCCCTGGCATCTGCTTCAGGCTTCACAGTACCTGATTGCCCACCCGCTCAAGGCCCCCTCCCAGGTCTTCCTGGCCCCCACACCCCTCCCCAGTCCTCCCCTCCAACCCCCACACCCCTCCCCAGCCCCAGGCCCCCTCCCTGGTTCTCCCCTCCAACCCCCACACCCCTCCCCAGCCCCAGGCCCCCTCCCTGGTCCTCCCCTCCAACCCCCACAACCCTCACCAGCCCCAGGCCCCCTCTGCCCTGCTGCCCACACAGCCTCACTCAGCCCGGCAGGGGACGCATCTCTCAGGGCCTGAGTCAGGGAAGGACGGAGCCTTCTCGGACCCCTGCAGTCTGGAGAGCTGAGGGGCTGCTCCACCTTCAGCGTCAGCAGTGAGAGCACTGAGGAAGGGGGAAACTGCACGTGGAGGCTGGGTCAGAGGGAAGGGGTTTTAACATGGTGCTGACTTCGTGCTAAGGAGGTGCTGGGTGTGGGCTTTGTAGTTTATAAACATGAACACTCTGGACTCCTTGAGGTCCTCATTCACTGCTTTGGAGCCTGAGGCATCCCTGAGCAGTGTCCTGGAACCCTGCCCTCAGGCACTGACACGTGATGAACTCTCCTTTGTCTGAGGGTTAGGACTCTCTTTTGGCTGTTTCTCAGGCCTGCCCTCAGAAGACATTCAGGGGAGCAGAAAAGTTGTGCTGGCTGTCTGCTCACCAGTGTGCCAATGCTGTTGTTGAAAAAGATTGTTTTAGTGAGAGGGCATTCACTAATTTTATTTCCCACCAGTCAAAAACAAATGGTACTTTCAAATGGGTATGTGTCCCTTAAAAGGCTCTGAAAAGACTAAAACCATAAAGCCCATCTTGTCTATGGTGTCATCAGACTGGGAGTGTCAGTGATGGATTTTGTTTCTGAGGACAGGAAAGTAGGAGAATCAAGAGTGATTCGGGCCCCACGAATGGCCTGCTGGGGTCTGGAGCTGCCCTTGAGACCTGGATTTCTTCTCTTCTGTTGTAGCGGATGTTGACTGTGGGGGCCACATCACAGATGGCAGTGGTCACATCGCCGCCTATGCTGGGGAAAACACCGAATGTGTCTGGGTCATTGAGAATGAGCCTCCAGTAAAAGTATCTTTGATCCTGTACTACTTTAAGTGAGTACTGAAGGTGTGCGGATCCCTTGCTGATGCCATTTTAGTTTCTAGGAAGGAGTTCATCTTAACTTTTCCTGGTTCACCCTCCACCTTTCCACCGTGGCCATCCAAAACACACTCCGACTCCATTCTCACTCTGTGAAATTTCAATCCTGTTTTCTGGATGAAGTTTCATCTCTTTGTCCTGTCTTGCTGATCCTTCATGATCTGGGCATTGATCTCTGCTTCCTTCTGCTCACTTCTCCCTCTGGTCTCCTTCTCTGGGCTGAGCTATAATACACTGAGTTTTCTGGACACACCAGAGCTTAGCAGCTCTGTGTCTTTGCTCACACCACCCCTCTGCCTGGAACGTGTCCTTTCATTCCTGGCACACTCATCCGCTCTCTGCTTAGGGTCCCAGTTTTGTATTTCATGGTTTAGCTCAAGGGAAACTGTCATAACAGCTAAAACCTATTTTCTGACTCTCTCCAGAGGTGAACAGCTCTTTGTCTCACTTGTGTCCCATGCAATACCCTGTGCAAAACTCCAGGTGAAGTTTAAAGCATGTTACTCTTGCCTATGTCTCTGTTCTCTCTGCTAAAATAGGACTTTATCTTTGAATTTCAAGGAATATTTCTTCAAAGAATGAATAAAGTGAAAATATCACAAAAGGCATATCCAATGCAGCAGTTACTACATCGCCACCCTAGGGCAGTCTCCACTGATTTTAACATTGGATCAACATTTTTATCAGTTTCAGAATGAACCCAACACAGCCCAAAATAGTGAATGAGACAGAGGATAGAATCTGTATGACTAAGGGCCCCATCCCCTCCAAAGAGGCTGTGGGGTGAGATCCTCGCCTAGGCGATGTAGGTGACCTCTGGGATGAAAACATCTCAGAGACAGCTAACTCCAAAACAGAGCGTACACCAACTCTTCAAACTGCCTGAGGATTCTGGAATGGAAATGTGTTCAAGGAGACCAAGGTGGGGAAGCAAGAAGGAGGTTGAGAAGAGGACCAGGGATGAAAGAGTCGGACATTTCCTGTGTCACCATTTCTCCAGGGGCTCTTCTGAGTGTTTCCCCATATTGTCCCTTTGTCCTTTCAAACTGATTGATTTTTAGATCTGATTTTTATGGGCATCAAGGAAGAACTGAGTGTGGGCCAAGAACAAAACTAGTGTAAAGGGAGCCGTGTGTGTGTCCTGGTGGGATGTCCCCTTGTGGTCTCATTATACCCTGGAGAGGCTCAAGCCCTGCCTCTGTGAGTGTGAGACGTGCTGGAGCCTAAGTGAGGATGAGGGGTGGGAGATCAGGTCTCGAAAAGCACAGGCAGGAGAAAGAAGCTCCCATGACTTCGGGCACCTCAAGTGCAGCGTGTCTCTCATTAAATTAAGGTGGAGGCACCTTCTCCTCTTCTCTGAGTCAGGGAGGCTGGGCTCGGGCTGGGGGGCCGTGCTGCCCCTCCTCCTGCTGAAGGTGTCCCTCCTCCTGCTGCCCCTCCTCCTGCTCCACCTTCTGTCCCATCACACTGTGCCTGGGACTTCTCCTGCTGGCACCAAGGTCACGGTTAAAAAATACATATGACTGTCAACACAGCTGATGTGGAGACTAAAATGTTGTGTTGGAATCCCAGAGCCACAGGCTGGGCTTCCCAGGAGACTCAGAAACCATGACACTTTGAAGCCACCTGCAGGTGGAGGGAAAGGCTTTCTGGGACGATGGGAAGGGTCCTGGGGTGACCTCTTTTCAGAAGAACTGAGACTTTCCTCCCCTTTTCACAACTGGCCTTGCACTTCTTGTTTTTGAGTCATTGGTGGAGGGAGGCTGTGGTCTAGATGGAGAATGATTTCAAACGCTCATTCTTGTCTTTCCCTCTGACCCAGGTTCGAAGGTGCTCCCCACGACTGTGAGAAAGAGTACGTGGAACTCCTGGATGGACCTCTGGGGTCTCCGTCCCTTGGCAGGATTTGTGAATCCTACACTGAATTCTATTCGTCTTCTTCCAACATCATGACCATCAAGTACTCCCGAGTACCCAGCCAACCACCGACTCTATTTCACATAGGTTACGATCGTATCACTTACAGACGCTAGGGGCTGGTAGGGGTACTGCTGACGCTCTCTCCCCTATCCACACCTGGCTGAGTGGCATGTTGGGCAGAGGTTCTACATGTCACTGTAAGATATGGTTGTGCCCAAGTTCTAGTGGACCACCACTGGGTGAGGGAAGAGTAAACGGTACCCAGTGATTTTTTCAGAAACATATATATGTTCTATCCCATGATTTCTGCATAGCCACTTGTGTGGGGTCGGTAGACCAGATACAATAACTATTTTTGTTATTGTACCTGTCATCTTGATGATGGGGCATGTATTTCTTAGAATACACCATTTATCTCTTTGTTGATCTTGTTATAATCTCTTTGGCACTTTTTAGTGTATTTATGCAAAATGTGTAGTTTATGTAGTATATAGCATACCGAATGTATAATACACATATTCTATATATGAATAAGTATGCATATAGATGAATGTGTGTGTGCTTATTTATGTATACGTGTGTGTGTCTATGTGTGTGTGTGTGTGTGTGTGTGTGTGTGTGTGTGTGTGCGCGTGTGTGTACATATATATATATAGAGAGAGAGAAGAAACTCGTGACCCATGGAGTAAGATTATAGTTTCATGCCCTATGAGTCATTCAACCTACATCACTGTTGAAATGTACAGTGCACATTCTCTATCCTAGAGGCTTATAATTCAGTTGGGGACTGAAAACAACTCACAGAAAAAGTCAAATAGAAAGCAGAAAGCAATGGCCCACGACACCACCCTCAGGCAGTGGGTGGCAGCTGTACACACCGTGAGATCCTGGGGGGCTCCTCTCCAGCTGAGTGATCTCACAAGGCTTCCCAGTGAAGTGGTGCTCAGGCCAGGCCTTCCAGTATGGGTAGGTTTGGAGAGACCAGAGTAGGATGTGCTGAGCAGGAAGTACCACGTGAGAACACGTGGAGAGTCAATCATGTGGGGTGAATTTAGGGACAAGAAAACACAGAGAAAGGGGCTTCCTCCATAGTCCTTCTGAGTCCTTCAGGAATAGAAGAGCTCACATTGGGCCTGCACTGAGCATCTGAACACGTTTCAGGCACATTGCTAGATTGGCTGCCTCTTCCTTCAAGGTGGGTGAGGTCTGTCTGGGGGCTGATGAGAGCTTGACTCATTGTCTTGGTTCTGGATGGGCCCTTTTGGTTCCAGGAAACTTGGGAGGACCTGAGCAGGTCCACAGTCCTCCCTGACCGTGATCAAGAAAGAGTAGGACCCAGAGCCAGACAGCCTTCCTGAACAACCTGATAGAATCTGCCTCCACCCAGGTAGAAGGAAAGGGCGTCTGGTCCCTGAAACCATACACGAAGTGAGCATCTCTGTGTGTCATTGAGTTGTTCCAGAATGTTGGTCTTGAAGCTTGAAAGATCACCTGCAACTCACTGTCATGTTTGGAGAAGAAAAACAAATCCTAGAGTTGATTGACTTTTTTGGTCTTTCTGACATTTCAGATGAGGCCCCACTGCAGGTAGGCCTGTCTCCTGGCTTTGGTTCACAGGACACGGCAGCATGGGACTTAATATGAGCAGTTCCAGATCTGTGATACTCCCAGAGGGCCCTGGAGATAAAACAACACGGTGTGACCAGCTGAGTCCTGGCTTCTGGTTAGCATACTGTCCAGTAGAACCCTTGCCGAAAAGGAGCCAGAGAAATAAAAATAACAGGATGTCTTTGATGGGTTTATTAGTAGACTGGACACAGCTGAAGAAAGAATCTCTGAGCTTTAGAATATATTAATAGAAACTTCAAAAACTAAAAATCAAAGAGAACAAACACACACAAAAAACAAAATTTTGGAAAAGGCTGTGGGACATCTACAAAAGGTGTAACTCAAATGCATTGGGCCTACCAGAAGGAGAAAAAAAGAGAGAAAGGAATAGAAGTAATATTTGAAACAATAATGATTGAGAATTTCTCCCAAATTAATATCAGACACCAAACCACATATCCAGGAAGCTCAGAGAACACCAGGCATGGTATGTGGCAAAAAACCCCATTAAACCTAGGCCTATCGTTTTCAAACTACAGAAAATCAAAGATAAGGAAAAAGTTCTAAAAGTGCCAAAAGGGGGAAAAAAAACCTTACTTACAGAGGAACAAGTAAAAGAATTAAATTTGACTTCTCAGAAACCATGTGAGCAAAATGAAAGCAGAGTGGAATACTTAGTGCTGAGAAAAGAGAAGTACCTGCCTAAAATTCTATACCCTGTTAAATTTATTCTTCAAATAAAGGAGAAATAAAGATGCTCAGACAAACAAAAACCAAGGAAACTCATTGCCACTAGACCTGCCTTGAGAGAAATGTTCAAAATAGTTCTATAGAGAGAGGGAAAATAACCTAGGTCAAAATTTGGATCTGCATAAAGAGAGAAGAGCATCGAAGAAGGAATATGTGAAGATAAAATAAAAACTTTTACTCTCCTTATCCTTAATTGATCTAATAGATAACAATTTGTTCAAAATAATAATAGCAATAATTTATTTAATTACATTTAACCTTCTGTACCCATGGATTCCACATCTATGGATTCAACCAACCACGATTTAAAAATATGTAAAAAACATAATTAAAAATATAACATTACAACAATACAAATAATACAAATAAAAACTACATAGTATTTACATTGTGTTAGGTATCATGTATGATCTACAGATGACTTAACTTATACAAACTGAGGTGCTTAGGTTATGTGCAATTGCCACACCATTTTACGTAAGGGACTTCAGCTTCCATGAGTTTTGCTATTGGCGTGGGCTCCTGGAACTAATTTCTCCAGGATAATGATAGATGACTGTATGTAAGCTTACGTGTACATCGTATGTGTGTATATGTGTATTATAGATGATTATGCTTATATGTGAATGAAATAACTAGCACCAATGATACAAGAGACAAAAGAGAAAAATTACAGTTGTTTTGTTATTATAAGGTACTTACACTACCTGTGATGTAATATAGCGTTATTTGAAAGTATACTTGAATTAGTTGTAAATCTATATTGCAAACTCTAGAGCAACGATTTCAAAAAATAAAAAAGAAGTATAAGTGATACATTTAGAAAGGTAAAAAACCGAAATCATATACAATGCCCAATTAAAACCACAAAAGGCAGAAAAATAGTGTAAGACAAAAATAGAAACAATGAGAACGGGCAGCAAATAAGAAAAAGTAACAAGTGTGGTAGATATGAACCCAAATATATCGATAATCACTTTGAACATCAGTGTCCTACATGCACCAATTAAAACATAAAAAATTGTCAGAATGGATTAAAAAAATAAATAAAAATAAAAGACCCAACCACATGTGGTCTACAAGAAACCCACTTAAATTACAAAGACACATATAGATTAAAAGTAAACACATGCAGAAAAATATACTATGGTAACAATCAAAAGTAAGCCAGGGCTGGCTAGTTAGCTCACTTGGTTAGTGCAGTGTTATAACACCAAGGTCAAGAGTTCACATTCCCACACTGGCCAACCCCCGCCAAAAAAAAGAAAAAGTAAGCCGACATAGCTATATTAATTTTAGACATAACAGACTTCAAAGCAAGTAAAAAAGGGCATTACATAATTATACAAACGTAAATTCTCTAAGAAAACATAGTAATCCTTAATGGGTATGCACCTACTGATAGAGGGTCAAACTTCATAGGGCAAAAATCGACAGAACTTCAAAAAGAAATAGTTGAATCCACTATCATAATTTTTTCATTTCATTTCATTTTATTTATTTATTTTTTATTGAAACATACCTGATTGTACATATCTGTGGGAAACTGTTAAATGTCAATACCTGTGTGCAATATGTGATGCTCAAAGCAGGATAATTAGTATATTCAACATCATACAATGTAATCATACTTTGTGGGCCTTTACCAATTTCTTGCTAACCACCCCCTCATCCTTCTCCACTCCTGGTGGTCTCAGGTTCATTCTCTCCTTTTGAAAGTTCAATGAATTATTATGATTGTTGTATCTTTATTCTTTCTTTTTTTCTTATTTTTTTAGCTCCCACTTACGAGTCAGGACATGCGGTATTTCTCTTTCTGTACCTGGCTTATTTCACTTGACATAATTTTCTCTAGGGTCATCCATATTGCTGTGAATGGCAGAATTTCATTCTTTTTTATGGCAGAGTAGTATTCCATTGTGTATACATGCCACATTTTTCTCATTCACTTGTTCACCGATGGACATTTAGATTGGTTCCTGTTCTTACCTACCTTTGACTTTGTATTTTCCAATCTGGATGTCCTACTGTAAATAGATCTGTGATAAACGTAGGAGTGCAGGTATCCCTATGACATGCTGATTTCCATTCGTTTGGATATACACCCAGCAGTGGGATTGCTGGATCATAAGGCAGTTCTATCTGTACTTGTTTGAGAAACCTCCATACTGTCTTGCATAATGGCTGCACCAATTTACAGTCCCACCAACAGTGTAGGAGGGTTCCTCTTTCTCCATATCCTCTCCAGCATTTGTTATTCTCTGTCTTTTTGATAAAGACCAATCTAAGTGGCATGAGATCATGTCTCAATGTGGTTTTGATTTGCATTTCTGTGATGATTAGTGATGTTGAGCATTTTTCCATGTGTTTGTTGGCCATTTGTGTATCTTACTTTGAGAAATGCCTATTTAGCTCCTTTGCCCATTTTTAATTGGGTTACTTATTTTTTTTACCATTAAGTTGTTTAAGTTCCTTGTATATTTTGGATATTAATCCCTTGTTGGATGCATAGTTTGCACATATTTTCTTCCATCCCGTAGGTCGCCTTTTCACTCTGTTAATTGTTTCTTTTGCTATGCAGAAGCTTTTCAGTTTGATATAGTCCCATTTGTTTGCTCTTCCTTTTGTTGCCTGTGCTTTGGGGTCTTATTCATAAAGTCTTTCCCTAGTCCTACTTTGTGAAGTGTATCCCTTATGTTTTCTTTTAGCAGTTTTATAGTTTTCAGGTCTTATGAAAATCTTTAACTGATTTTGAGTTGATTTTGGTAAATTGTGAGAGGCACAGTTCTCATTTCATTCTTCTGCATATGGATGTCCAGTTCTCACAGTACCACTTTCTGAAGAGACAGTCTTTTCCCCAAATAATGTTCTTGGTGCTTTTGTCAAAGATCAGTGGGTTGTAAGCATTTGGGTTGATTTCTAGGTTCTCTATTCTGTTCCATTGCCCCAAGTGTCTGTTTTTATGCCAGTACCATGCTATTTTGGCTACTATAGCTTTGTAGTAGAATTCGAAGTTAGGCAGTGTTATGCCTCTGGCTTTATTTTTTGTTTATTTTTTTGCTCAGGATTGCTTTGGTTATTAAGGATTGTTTGTTGTTCCGTATGAATGTTAAGATTGTTTTTTCTGTTTCTGTGAAGAATGTTGTTGATATTTTGATGGGGATTGTATTGAATTTACAGATCACTTTGTGGAATATGGACATTTTCATGATGTTTATTCTTCCAAACCAAAAGCATGGAATGTATTTCCATCTTTTTGTGTCCTCTTTAGTTTTTCTCAACAGTGATTTGTGGTTCTCATCATAGAGAACTTTCACCTTCTTGATTAAATTGATTCCTAGGTATTTTATTTTTTTTGGTGACTATTGTAAATGGCCTTGCTTTCTTGACTTCTTTTTCTGCTAGTTTGTTGTTGGAGTATAAAAATGCCATTTATTTTTGCATGTTGATTTTATTTACTGCAACTTTATTGAAATTGTTTATCAACTCTAAAAGGTTTTTTTTTTTTTTTTTTTGTATAGTCTTTAGGCTTTCCTACACATAAGATCATGTCATCTCCTAACAGGGACAGTTTGACTTTGCATTTTCCAGTCTGGATGTCCTTTATTTCTTTCTCTTTCCTGATTGCTCTGGCTAGTACTTCCAATACTATGTTAAATAGGAGTGGTGAGAGGGGGCATCCTTCTCTTGTTTCCGTTCTCATCCATTCAAGATGATATTGGCAGTGGGTTTGTCAAACATGGCTTTTATTGTGTTGAGATGCTTTCCTTCTATACCTAATTTGCTGAGAGTCTTTTGCATGAAAGGATGTGGAATTTTGTCAAATGCTTTTTCTGCATCTATTAAGATAATCATATGGTTTTTGTCCTTGATTTTTTTGATGTGTCTGTATCACATTCATTGACTTGCATATGTTGAATCATCCTTGCATTCCTGGGATGGATCCCACTTGATTCTGGTGTATAATTTTTTGATATGATGCTGTATTCTTACTGATAATATTTTGTTGAGGATTTTTAAGTCTATGTTCGTCAAAGATATTTGCCTATAGTTTTTTTTGTTGTTGTTGTATCTTTGTCTGGTTGTGGTATCAAGGTGATGCCAGCCTCTTTGAATGAATTTGGAAGAATGGTCTCTGTTTCAATTTTTTGGAATAGTTTGAAGAGAATTGGTAGTAATTCCTCTTTAAAGGTTTGGTGGAATTCAGCAGTAAATCTGTCTGGTCCTGGGCTTTTCTTTGTTGGGAGACTGATCACTGCTTCAATCTTGTTGCTTATTATTGGTCTGTTCAGGTTTTCTTGGCTCAGTTTTGGTAGTTTGCATGTGTCCAAAAATTTATCCATTTTCTCCTGGTTTTCAAATTTGTTGGTGTATAGTTGTTTATAATAGTCTCTAATGATTCTTTGTATTTCTGTGGTGTTGGTTGTAATATCTCCTTTTTCATTTCTGATTTTTGCTACCTCAGTATTCTCTCTTCTTTTCTTAGTTAACCTAGCTAATGGTTTGTGTATTTTGTTTTTCTTCTTGAAAAACTAACATTTTGTTTCATTGATCTTTTGTATCATTTTGGGGGTTTCTATTTAATTTAGTTCTGCTTTGATTTTAATAATTTCTTTCCGTATACTACTTTGGGGATTGGATTGTTCTTGTTTTTCTAGTTCTTTGAGATGTAGCATTAAGTTGCTTACTTGAACCTGTGGAGTATACTAACATTTATAAAGCAAATTTATTTCACAGAGCCTAGTTTCCAAAGCCCTGTAGTTTCAGCTATAACCTAACTTTTAAAATTACACATAGAAATGTTAAGCTTGCAAGAGAAAACAGGAAACTTTCCCCAGGCTAAAGTCTCTGTTGTAGATAAAGAATTGTAACACAGCAAAACTGCTGTCTCAAGGACAGATGTCCTTGGAGCAGGTTAACCTACTAATCAATATGTTAAGGAAGTTGCTTTATTGTTATTTAAACATACTGAGGAAACTGCTGTAAGAAAATACAGCAGTTGCTAAGAACAAGCTTTTGCTGGTGAATCGACTTAACCTTTTTCAAATTGCATTATGGAGGGCTGACCCGTGGCTCACTCGGGAGAGTGCAGTGCTGATAACATCAAATTGCATTATGGAATGCCACTTTGCTATTTCACTGATGTTACCAGCCTCTATTGTTAAACTATACTTAGCCATAACTCCACCTATGTTCCTTTTCTGTTAACTTTCTGGCCTGGAGAATAAATACTGAGACAGAACCCCAGCTCAGGGTTAATTTCTTGAGGAGGAATGCCTCTCTCTTGAGGGCTCCTGGAAATTAACCCCTTCAGGGTTTCTCACTGCTCAGAAGAAATGGGCCTGGAGTAATCCTTTGTGTCTCTGTCACCCAGGGAGAGAGAGGTGACAAATCCATGTGAGGACAAAGAGAGTGCAACAAAAACTTTTCTGTTCTTTTGATGTAAGTATTTATTGCGATAAACTTCCCTCTCAGTACTGCTTTTGCAGTATCCCACAGGTTTTGGTACAATGTGTCTTTATTTTCATTAGTTTCAAGACATTTTTTGATTTCCTATTTAATTTCTTCTTGGATCCATAGGACATTCAGAAGAATGTTGTTTAATTTCCATGTATTTGTATAGTTCCCAAAGTTTTGCTTGTTATTGATTTCTAGTTTTAATCCATTGTGGTCTGAAAAGATATTTGGAATGATTTCAGTTTTTTAAAATTTGCTGAGACTTGATTTGTGACCTAACATGTGGTCTATCCTGGAGAATGTTGTATGTGCACATGAGTAGATTGTATATTCTGTGGTTGTTGGGTGAAATCTTCTGTAGATATATGCATAGTCCAATTAATTTAAAGTGTGATTTAAATCCTATGTGTCTCTGTTGATTTGTTGCCTCGATGATCTGTCCAGAGTTGAGAGAGGGGTGTTCAGGTCCCCAGGTATTATTGTATTGAGGTCTATCTCTTTCCTTAGGTCTAATAATGTTTGCTTTGTATATCTGGGTTCTCTGGTGTTGGGTGCATGTATATTTATCATGGTTATGTCTTCTTGCTGGATAGATCCCTTTATCATTATGTAGTGGCCTTCTTTGTCTCTATTTCTAGTTTTTGGTTTAAAGTCTATTTTATCCAGTATAAGATTAGCTTCTCCTGCTCATTTTTGATTATCTGTTCCATCCCTTCAGTCTTAGTCTGTGTGTGTCATTACAGGTGAGATGAGTCTCTTCTGGACAGCATATGATTGGGTCTAGCTTTTTAATCCAATCAGTCAGTCTATGTCTTTCGAATTGAGAATTTAGTCCATTTACATTTATGGTTGTTACTGAAAGGTGTTGTCTTACTTCTGGCATTTTATTGATTTTCATTTGGATGTTTTAAATATATTTTCTTTCTCTCTCTTTTATTGTTTGTCTGGAGTTTGTTAGTTTTCAGAGCTTGTAAAATATAGTTTCCTTCTCTTTCTCATTTGAATTTTTATTCTACCAGTGCGTTTTGTTCTTTCTTGTGTATTCATGGTAGTGATTATCTTTTTTGGATTCCAGATGCAGCACTCCCTTGAAGATTTCTCATAGAGCTGGTTGTGTGGTGGTGATCTCTCATGTCTTTATTTGTCTTTGAAATACACCATTTTTCTGTCATTTCTGAAGGATAGGCTTGCTGGGTATAGTATTCTTGGCGGGCAGTGTTTTTTTGTTTTGTTTTGTTTTGTTTTCTTTTAGCATTTTGAATACATCATTTCATTTTCTTCTGGCCTGTAGAGTTTCTGTTGAAAAGTCTACTGTTAGCCTGATGGGGACTCCTTTCTATGTGATTTGATGCTTTTCTCTTGTTGTTTTTAGGATTCTGTCTTTGCCTTTGAGTTTTGCCAATTTGACTATAATGTGCCTCAGAAAGGACTTTTTTGGATTGAATCTGTTTGGGGAATCTATGAGCCTCCTGGATTTGAAGGCCCATGTCTCTCCTTATACCCGGGAATTTTCCTGGTATTATTTTGTTGAGTATGTTCTCAATGCCTTTTCCTTACTCCTCCCCTTCAGGAATACCCATGAATCAGATGTTTGTGGGCTTAAGATTGTCTGCTATCTCTCTTAGATTTTCTTCATTCTAAAAATATTTCTTCTTTTTTGTCTGCCTGAGTTATTTCAAAGACTTTCTAGAAGATCAGAAATTCTTTCTTATGCTTGCTCTAACCTGCTGCTTAAGCTCTCAGTTGTGTTTTTTTATTTTATTTAATGACCCCTTCAGTTCCATGATTTCTGCTACATTCTTTTTTAAAGTATTGTCTCTTTGTAAATTTCCTCCATATCCTGATAGTTTTTGCTAAGTCAATTGTGTCGTCTAACTGCATCTTCTTGTATCTCATTGAGTTGCCTTAAGATTTTTACTCAGAATTCCTTTTCAGTCTTTTCAAGGGTTTCCTGCTCTATGGGGTTTGGTACTTGAGAGTTATTATATTCCTTTGGTGGACTCATATTTCCTTGTTTTTTTGTCACTACATTGATGTCTGGTTGTCTAGTAGAGTAGCTACTTCTTCTATTACACTCCTTTCCTGAACTCCACTGGTGACCCTCCTTTTGCCAATGTAGTTGAATGGTTGGCAGTCCATTTGTACAGTGGTAGTGGTTGCTGTACCTGCTGCTTTGGTAGCAGGCTGTCCTTGCAATGGCGGTGATTGTGGAAGTGGCTTTGACGGGCTGCTGACATGGCCGTAGTGGCTGCAGCAGTGGTGGCCTGCTCACACGATGATGGTGGCTGCCTGGTGGTGCTGGTGGTTGCAGTGACTGCAGTAGTGGTAGCTGCAGTAGTCACTTGCTTGAATGCAATGACCACAGCAATAATGCATGCAGCTATCTTTCTTGTGATTGAAGTGTCCTTATGGGGCAGTAGTGGGCAGGCATAGGTGGTGGCAGTCCTGGTGGCAGTGGCACTGGTGGCTGCAATCAACTCCCTTGCATCTGTAGCATCCTTGGCAGGAGCAGGGTTAACTCACAGTGGTAGCAGTGGAGACATTGTTGGAGCCCCCTCCCTCATGTCTGCAGAGTTTGTGGCTGCAGTGACGGGCCACCTGCAGGACTGATGCTCTGCAGGGAGCTGCTCTTTAATGGCAACAGTTCTAGGACCATAAAATGACTCCAGTGACTGTGGCAGTGGTAACTATGTGTTTTGATCTTCTTCTGTGGGAGGATGGCACCTCTAGTCTGCCATCGTCCCAGGAATTCTCTGCTTCTAATGTATTTGATCAACGAGATATAGTAAAAGATTTGGTAAAAATCTAAAGTTGGTTAGAATTCTGTTGTTATCCTGGTTGTTGTATAAATTGGCGATAGTCCTTGATGGGCAATTTGGCTACCATTATTTTTATGGCTGAATAACATCATATTTAGCAGCTGTACCACCTTTTCATAAACTATTTATTACTTAATAGACATTTGCATTGTTTTCATTCTGTAGCTACTATGAGTAATGCTGCTATTACCATTCATACGCAGGTGTGTGTGGACAAATGTTCTCAATTCTCTTGGGTATATACCTAGTGGAATAGCTGGGCCACAGAGTCTTTATAATAACATGGATCCTCAATTGTCTGAGGCCTCTTTTGGAGCAGGAGAACTACTCATTTGCTATTTCTTTCCCCTGCACTGGGAAAGACCTACAGGAACACATGAATGAGAGAACACCAGCTTTCTGTTTATTCTAGCAATGCGGCTGAATGTTTTTGTGAAGGGTCATTAAATTTCTCCTATTTCCCACTGATCAAAGAGAAATTATACTATAAATGGATATAGGTTCCTGAAAAAGCTCTTAAACAGGTCACACTGTTTGTGGGATTCTCACACTCAGTTAATCTATGTTGTTTTTAGCTGTCACATTAACTTTGAGCAGGCACTGGCATCTCTTTGGATATACCCAGCTAGGGCTTGTCTTTGAAATACATAAAGAACAGAAGTCTCTCCAAACATGCCTCAAATGTTCATAACCATATGTATGTAGTCAACTCTCCACAAAACCGACCGTTCTGCTTTGCTCATGGTAATGGTTGGCCTACAAATGTTGCTTAAGTTCATACTATGCATAAAATGAAGCTTTTCACAATACGAAGGGTCCTCGAAAGATTCATGGGAGGATTTGTGTTACTTTTTAACTCAATTTTTTCACAAACCTTTTGAAGTACCCTTGTATTTTTGAAGCTGAGAAGTAGTTAAATGCCTTTTGCTTTACGTGAAAAGTTGACTGCAAACGCTATCTTGGATGTTGGAGGTGGGATCTAATTTTTTCACACATGCCTTACAGGTGCCTTTCTCCCATTTTTCTCTGCCTCACATTGATGTTTTTGAGCACTCTTAGAGCTTCTCTCTACTGGAACATGTCTGGTACCTCTGGGAAGGCATCCTCTTGAGTTGAAAGTTTAGTGTTTTAGTGAACCAACATGATGGCTAGTATTATGTTAGTGACCTAGCAGATGGGCCAGCCCATCTGACTCAGTTCTTCTTATCATACTGTTCCAAAGAACGATGATCACACAGGTGAAAAGCACAGCCGATATTTATTTCTATATCTATATTACTATACAAAAACCAATATATTTCTATGTATGGTTCTCTATTTCCATATACCCCCACCTTCCAGGTTGACTGAATGCTGAGAAATATCTCTTACTATCACCATAGCAAACATCCTTTTGGTTCCAAGTAACAGAAATACATTTTAGGTCACCTGAGCAAATGAGGAAATCTATTAAAGGATCCAGGAGTAGCTCATGTTGAAGGTCAGTAGAGACAGAAACCTGACTGGGGAAGCTGTCCTCACCGCTCTCTTTCTGATGTCTCCTCGCTTGGCCCTGTGCTTCACATAATCCTTCCCCAAGACTGGCAGCTTACCATTCTCTGTAAACATTGCAGATGATGGCTACCCCCAGCCCCCATGCTTACCTGTTCATAGTGCAAAGGGACAGCAAAGACTCACTTGTATCTCTGATTTCTATCTTGAAATTTCCAGGGAGAGAATCTGACTTGTCTGGATTGGGTCAAGCGTCCACCTCTGGCTGGATCAGCTATCACCAGCATGGCAGGCTGATAGAGTACAAATTGTCCCTATCAACTTGGAGGGGACTCAATCACACAGCATTGGGCTCGGTTCTTAGAGATGGAGGGGGTGGAGGTCCAGAGGGACATTTGCTCCAAAAGATATCTACAGCATCACCTGTCATTTCTGCCTTGCCAGTTTTCACGTGTGTGTGTGTGTGTTTGTTTACCATCTTGCTTTTAAACTTAAGTTCTTATCTTATCTTTACTGACTCCTTCAGGTAACCAGTAAGGAGAGGAGTAGTTAAAGAGGAGGAGTTGTAGAGGGTTAGAAATCTTGATTCTTATTTGATTTTTAGAATAGGGTTTTTAGATAATGCATGTATGGGGCAAAAGTCTCTGGCCAGGGGACAAAAGCCCACAGCTAGCCAGGCAACAGTCCATTTAATCAACTCTAATCACTGCTTAGGTATGGGGTTGTATACTTTAATGATTTTAGAGCTAACGGGTAGTTGTCATACCAATCCTGTTAAGAGATTTTAAAGAATTGCTGTAGGGAAAAATGTGAAAAAGTGTTCACTAAGGGCAAGCTGTTTTTTTGGTGGAAACTTTAGAGACAATTATACTTAGATTTAATCATAAGAATGTAACTTTTGCTTAAATCATTTGAGGAGAGGTTATATTTCAGATAATGATCACAGTTTGACCAACCTATCTTTCCACAAATTGTACTTTGGAATGTCACTTTGTTAATTTTACTGCTCTTACTAGTTTCCATTGTTAAGGCTATACTTAACCATAGAGAACTTTTGTCACACTGCCCATGTCTTTGTGTCCTTTTGAAATGATTGAATCAACTGATTTTTCTTGTGAAACTTCCTTGTCTTTACAATAAAAAATAGAAGCTAACTTTGAATCAGGGCTGTACCCAGTTTTCTCCTTCTGACAGAGGAGTTGCTGAGTGCAGTCCTTTCGTGCTTCTCATTGCATTCATGGTGCTTTGAGTAATCCTATCTTTGCATCTCCATTATACGGAGAGAAGTGTAACAAGGAGTAAGGGAAAGTGGCCAGCGGATAATTAAATCCAGCAGGGGAACTAGGAACCTGGCTTAGCCATCAGGCATTTCACCTTTTCAGGATGCCATGATGACAAAACCTTTGCAGCCATCTGTTGCTGCTTCCTCCCTGTGAGGGGTGGGGGAAGCTCAGTGAGGACCATTTGTTCTAACCTGCTGATGAAGCCCAGATATATTAAGCATTTAATGACCTTTGTCTCTGGAGAGGTGACATTTAAGCTGAGATGAAAAATCAGCCATCTGGATAAAGAGCATCCCTGCAAGTGTGAAGGAAGGTCTGCATAAATGAGCTGGGCTTGTTTAAGGAACTGAAAGATGTCCAGTGAGGCTGGAATGAGTGAGTGAGGGTAGGAGATGAGGGCAGAGAAAGGTCTGGGGCCAGGCCAGGTAAGACTTTGTAGGCCAAGGTTAGGAGTTTGGATTCTGTATAAGTGTAATAGGAAACATGGAAGGTTTTTGTAGTAGATGCCTAGGAATCTGTCACTACTGTAACAAAGCACCATAAACTGGATAGTTTAGAACAGCAGAAACTTACTCTCTCACTCTTCTCAAAGCCAGAGAGTCCAAAGTCCAAACTCAAGAGCCAGAAAGTCCAAAGTCCAAAATCAAGATGTACCCAGTCACTTTTCCAATATCATTCTTCAGGCTGACCCTAAATCATTCATGCTTCACCTAGATAATGGCAATTAGGCATTATTCAGCATTTTTCACTTTTAATTCTTCTCTACTGTCACTTTAACTGTAATACGTTATTATAACCTACTCATTATTTAAGTGACTTCTTTGATTAGTGGCTTTAGGAAGCTTGGCATAACTGTTTGAAAAAGTGTGATGGGCATGCTATTATTATTTTTTTTTAAACTGATGGTCAAAATGATTTCAATAAAGTGAAATTTTTTCCTTACATTTTCACACAATCATACCATATTCTTTGTTTACACAAAGGTCCTGACCATCACCCTTAGTAGGGAAAATAAGAGAAAGAGTGAAGATCTGCTTAAAAAAAAGAAAGAGAGAGAGAGAGAGATAAATTAAACATAAAGATTGCTGTATTTGAGCATCTTTTATAAAGCACTACTCTGAAATACCATACACACTCACACTCTATCTCATACGCACACAGTCACATATATATATATATGTGACTCGATTCAGGAATCAAGGCTTACGGTTACTGAATTTTTTTGTTTTATTGATTTATTTTTCCCTGTCATAATCATGCTGTTCTTTCTGATGAATTTTGCAACTTTTATGATTCTCATTTGTGAAGTAGTTAACAAAAGTGTAAATTATAACTAAAATGTCCACGTGCTTTTCACACACTCTCATAAGTTTCATACAGCTGGCAGTTAAGTAAGTGATTATCCTATAAATATAACTTTAATAGCCTAGTCACATGTATGGTATCTGCCACTGAATGTCTTATCTAAGAAAAATTTTCTTGGGGATTGGTATTTCTGTAGCACAGGGCTTATGGTCTACTGAATAATTGGAGATGGGTTACATCTATAGCAGACAACAACCATGTACAGAACATGACCATTTAGACCTTTTGCATAACATGTGGATATAAATTAAATTTCTTTTTGAAAATAATAAGCAATGGGAAATGGCATGTGTTTTAAAGGATGAAATAATTTGCAATGAAGCACTGAAATGTGTTAAGATTTTATGAAACGATATACTCAGGTAAGGCTTTGGTTGATGAACATGACCAGATCTTTTCAGCATCCCTGGTAAGTGTTTTGGATGTTTTGCTGTGGTATGTTTTCTAAATTATATCACTAAGGTTCTGAGACTCTAAATGAAGCCAGTGTACTGTGCATTACTATATTACCTCAACATGCTCCTGGCAGGATGAATATTTTACAACACATTACAAAGGCTCTCTTACTCAGTCTTTTATCTTCTAAATCTTTTCTTTTCTAATTATATGTCCATTGTTGGGAATGAACTACAGGAAATCACATGGTAAACTAAAGAAGTTCAGGGAAATATTTAGCTTTCTCTTTAAGCTTGTTTTCCTTATAATACAAATAGTTACTTTCAGTTGATGTTTTCTATCCTGAATGATTCATTTGGCTTGGAATTTCTTTCTATATGTTATGGGAAAATTTTTTTGTTCCTTGCACAAATATAAAATGTAAATGTCATAGATAGAAAATCTTTTAAATGGTTGCCGCAAGAACTCAGCCATGTTAGCTTAGGCTTCCTATTTGTATCGTTTTTCTGACAGCAATATTTCTTTTATTTATTTATTTATTTATTTATTTATTTATCACTCATTTCGTCTTTATTTAAAAATGCTGACTAGAAAACATAGGGACAGTATTCTATATAATAGTTCCAAGTAAGTTTTATAATTTTACTAACAAATGGACAATTACCAACACATCTACACATTTTTTTTCTAATTAGGAAAAATCAACATTAAGTAAATATTTTATAAAGAATATGCTTAAAAAGTTGGAAAAGACATAAGATACTTGTAAGATTGAAAGTAGGAGGTATAATTTTCTTCAGAATAAGAGAAAATATGAAAAATAAAAGCGGACAACCTGACGTTATTGGAAAAAAATTACTTTTACTTCTGGAAAAGAACAATTATTGCAAGTATGGAAGAAAACCTAATAAAAAAATTAATTTTATTCATTAAGCAATGACAGTGTTTAGAGAAAAATGTATGAGAGTGAGAGACCTCAAGTGGGTGTCAAATAGTGTCAGCTGTGTGCTGGCAGCAATATTTCTGCCTTTCTGACAGTGTTATTTCTGGGAAATCAAGCTAATTTCTATTTTTTCTCTTCTTGATGAAGGAATTGCTCGTATCTCCTCCCCTACTCCAAGTGTGTCCTTGTCTCTGATTAAGATAATCTATAATAATAATCCATGTGATTCCTTTGAAACTGTTTTTCTTTAACAATTGCTATCAACTTTTTTCTTATTCAACTCCATATATTGTATTTTGGTTCAGATTCTACCACTTTTATGGACCCTTTTTCTAATTCTTTCTTTATCTTGGAATACTTGTATTTCTTGAGTCTAAGAAGATAAACAAATTTATTCAAGACTTTATATGTATACAGTATAATGAAATTTATGTTGTTTTAAAGTTTTTTTTAAAATAAAGTATCTATAAACTCAAAAAAAAAAAAAAAATCAAGATGTAGCCAGGGCTATGCTCTCTCTGAAGGCGCTAGGAAAGAATTAGTTTCAGTACTTTCTCATACCTTCTAGTAGCCTCGGGCGTTCCTTGGCTTGGCCTTGGACATCTTGTCTCTATCTTTCTTCACATTGTCCTCCCTCTGCACATGTCTGCATTCAAATTTCCCCCTTGTCATAAGCACACCCGTTACATTAGACTAGGGCCCACCCTGTGACCTTGCTTTAATTTAACTATCTCTGAAAAACCCTTATTTTCAGGTAAGGTCACATTCTGAGAGAGTGGGGGTGAGAACTTCAACATATCTTTTTTCGGGGGACACAGTTTAATCCATAACAGTTTTAAACAGGGAAGGGACAAGAACTATGTTTTAAAAATATTTCTCTGGCTACAGGGTGGATTGTGGGGTATAAGAGAGTCATTCGAGGAGCCTCTTACATTAGTCCAGGTGAGAGATGATGGTTTGGACCGAGAGGTGGGTGTGAAGGGGGCCGCCTGCAGGAGGCCTTGACCTGGTCTTGTGGGATGAGCAAGATATGGTGGTCCAATGAGAACAACCAGAATGAAGTGGATATCAGTAATTAACACTCAGATATCATAACATCTTAACTCATATGAAGTAATTATGAAGTACTCCCTAAGCCTCGTGCTTAATTAACTGTGCTTAATTTTTCCCATTGCTATGGTTAAAATCTCCCCCAAGCTCAAGTTGGAGCTTAATTCCCAATATGGTATTCAAAAGGTGGAGGCCTTAAGAGGTGATTGACTCATGAGGACCACGCCCTCATGAATGGATAAATTCATTCATGGGTCAATGGGTTGATTATTTAATGGATTATTAGGAGTAGAATGGGGGTTTTATAAGGAAAGAAAGAAGCGTGTTAGAATGTGCCCTCGCTCAGCCCTCACCATGTGATACCCTGCATTGCCACGGGACTCTGCCGAGCATCCCCACCAAGAAGGCCCTCACCAGAGGCACCCCCTGGACCTTGGACTTCCCAGGATCCAAAACTGTAAGACATAAATTCTGTTTCTTTCTGAATCACCCAGTTTCAGGTATTCTATGAGAAGCAACAGAAAATAGACTAATACTCCCATGAATTATCTCATTTAATCCTCTAACTTTCCTATGCAGTAGACGCTGCTATTGTCTCCACTTGCAGATGAGGAAGCTGAAGCTGAGAGATGTCTAGGAACTTGACCAGGATCCCACAGCTCACCACATGATAGACCTGTCATTCGCACCCAGGTCTGCCTACTGCCACGGTCCGGGCTCTTGATGACTTCTCAGCACACTGCTTCGGGGCACTCTGAAGGCCTGCTTGTTGAAACTGGAGATTTATGGTGCAGAGAGGGAGAAGAGTTGGCCAGGTGGGTTTCCTAGTATTATCACTTCTGAGTATCTCATTCTTTATTTATAAGCTTGCTGAGGGTGGAGTCCAAACATTTTATTTATATATACACCGATTATATATATATATATGACATATATGTATGTATACATGAGAACTCAGGGTTAGCACTGATTCTAAATCAGTTATAATCCTGTTCTGGGCCTTATTCTAAATTAGAGTTTCTCAGCTGGCTGGTTAGCTCACTTGGTTAGAACATGGTACCAACACCAAGATCAAGGGTTCGGATCCTTATACCAGCCAGTCACCAAAAAAATAAATAAATAAATTAGGGTTTCTAAATTTCAGCACTACTGGCATTTTGGACAGATAATTCTCTGCTGTGGGGCTGTCTTGTGCACTGTAGGACGGTTAGCAGTATCTGTGCTCTGTACTCGTTAGATGTCAGTAACATCCCTACCTTCAAGTTGTGACAACCAAAAATATCTCCAGACATTGACAAATATCCCCCGCCCGAGAGACAAAATCTGCCCCAGTTGAGACCTACTGCTCACTACTGCACATTTAATACTTCCAAGTACTCCATGGGATAGGTACTGGTCTGATTCCATTGATAGATGAGGGACTTTAAGCTCAGGGATGCTGAGATCAGAGCCCTAGACCACACAGCCAGGGTTCCTATAACCCATCAAACATCTGAGCACGTGGTAGGTATTCACTGGTGCCTGCTGAATGGATTGTAGGCAGCTTTGGTACTGAGGCAGAGATGCTGAGACATGACTAGCATGATATAGGAAACCATAAAAAGGTTTTCGACCAGAGTAGTGAGCTGAGAAAAGCAGAAGTCTGTAGGAAACTCAGGGACTCCCTCCTGTCCTTAAAGACAACTTCAGACTGATTCTTGGGCCTGGGGTTAGAGAGGGTGAGAGGGCAACCTTACCAGGAAGGAACGTGCTCCAAAGACCACTGGTGGTTTTCTGCTTCCTCCTTTCCTCTCCTCTTATGAAATTTTCTTTCTGTCTCCATCAAATTGTAGAAGATCCTCTAGGCATCCTGTGTTTTGTCACTCTCTAGTCACTTTGATAATAGGGGTGTGAGGGTTGATTACCCCCCACCACTTCCTGTAACTGTTTAATGCAATTTCTGTTCACCAGCTCCTAGTAATTTTTCATGACATAAACTGACAGTGAATGGACAGAATCTCCATTCACCAACAAAGCTACAGCATGGCTTTTACATTAAATAAATACCACCTACCAAAATTCCAGGAAAAGAGACAGGAAAGGGAGATAATAGGTGCTCGAATCCCTGATTATCTCCTTTCTAATGCAGGATCTTGCATGTACTATGTAGAGTGTCCCCTATAAATTCAACAAAAGAGAATTCTTCCTCTATGATGGAGTTTGGATGTAATGTCCTCCCAGAACTCATGGAAATCTGATCCCCAGTGTGGCAGTTTGAGTCATGGGGGCGGATCCCTCATGAATGGATTAATGCTCTCCCTGGGGGAGGGAGGTTAGTGAGTGAGTTCTCCCCCTGTTAGTTCCCGCCAGAGCTGATTGTTTAAAAGACCCTGGCACCTCCTCTCTCTCTCTTGCTTCCTCTCGCCATGGGATCTGCTTGTACCCACCAGCTGCTGCCACTTTCCACCATGAGTAGAAGCAGCCTGAGGCCTGTGCCAGATGCACCTGTCCCAGAATCATAACCCAAATAAACCTCCGTTCTTTATAAATTACCCAGTCTCAGGTATTTCTGTTATAGCAACACAAATGGACTAATACACTCCATTTTCATGTAGCTCTGGATTTAGGGAATTTAACAGATTCTCCTTTGTTTCATCTTTTTTCCTTATAATCCAAGATATCTGGCCCCAAATTCATTGTCTATGGCAGCACGGAGAGCTTCCTTACATCTCTTACATTGTCACAGTTTTGGTGACAGCACTCACAAAGAATTCAGAAGTAAAAGCTGTGCCTCACCCCAATACATGCAGATCCTTCCAATCCAGGCGTTCCCATTCCTCAGATCAGAAAGCATCTCACTCACATTAACTTTATTTTCCAGCTACTCTGCTTACCCTTCCACCACCTGCAAAGGGATCAGGTTGAAGTGTAATGCCTTCAAGTTTCTTAATTAACCCAGTACCATGCATCTTCAATGTAAAATGGTCATGTGCAGAGCAAACAGTGGGCTGCCATCCAAGAACCAAGTGAGAAACCCATCCTGACCAGGGCAAGGTGGACTTGGGATGAGTTCTTCTACAGAAGGTGCCTTCTCTGTAGAAAGAATATGGTAACAGGTCTCCATTGCTTTTCATGTTCTGTGCTCATGGTCAGCTGATCAGGGCAAACAGCTGAGTGACTGGTATAGTGTCTGTCTGACCCAAATATTCAGACTGCCTGCATTTCTGTGTGATCATTTATCTATTTATCAAATATTATCATCTGGATGAGTTTATGTAACTCCAGGTAAGTGGTTAGGATGGATATGTACTTAATCCAGAGTGTTTTCTGAAACCTTTAAAAATTTAAATCTAAACCTAAGTTTATTTTCATATATACTTCCTAAAAGATGGTACACACATACACTTACATGGTTAACTGTGGGTTATTTCTGGACGGTTCAAGGTAATTAATGTGGATTGTAGTTAACATTGCACTATCAATGAGATTGTTATTGACAAGAGCTAGTAAGACAACATCCTGGCATACTCTTAACCCCATCTCTTTCCAAAGTGTTGGATTTATTCTCAGAGGTAACTTCAGAATCTCTGAGAATTCAGCTCAGTGAAACCATCACACCAGCCCCACTTGGTCTTCTTGAAACACCACACTTAGGTCGTGACTGTCCACACCAAGGAGATGGTAAGAAGTAGGCAAGTATTTAGTCAACTACCACCTCCATCAGAAACCAATGAATCATAGAAGGTGGCCTTGGTGACTATCTGGTTTAATGTACTCATTTAACTGATGGGGATGTTGAGTCAGAGAGCCTGGTGACTTACACAGCTGGTTGACAGCTGAACTGTAAGAGGAGCACTGATCTCATTTGTCATTCAAAGAACTTTTACCACATTGGATAGCTGATTCTAAGCAAATTTTAGGGTCCAGATAGCTTTTAATTTTTTCAAAGTGGTTCAAGTTTTCAGATGATACTTTGATATTCACAATTTTATACATGTTTAGGAAGTTATATTAGCAGTGGAAATATTAATTTCCTTGTCCCCAAATTTCTAACTTTGTTTCAGTTGAAAAGTTGGCCTATTTCTTGGTTTATACTGATTCTTTAGTCAGAATCCACTGATGATTTCAGAACAGTGCTACCTTTTCCAGAATCACTGTCGTAGCCATAACAGCCACTGATACAATGCTTTGAACTGTTTTTCTCTTAGCTTGTAGCTATGGGCAATGGAGTTATCTTGGAAAATGGGAAAGGGTGGATCCTCCTGCTAATGACTCTCCCTCTGCTTGGAAGGGAGCTGTGGTTCTGAAAGAACTCATCCTGAAAAGCCACCGAGAGGGAGGGAGCTAGAAGGGAACGTGGTCTTGTCGTGGGCAGCTATAGGTCCCTGTGGACAAGTTCAGTGTCTCCTCAACTCTGTGAGGAGTTGCTGAGGACAGAGTGAGATTAACCAAGGGACATGTGTATACTTCAGATGCAGACAGTAAATGAATGGGTCATGCTTCCTAAATGCTGACTGTGCTGGCTTGAACTCAGTGTCAGATTTCCGTCTTTTGAAAAAAAATCCTCATTTGTTCTTGATGCCCCAAATTGCTGCATCTGATATACATGCCTGGAACTCGGATTTAACCCAGAAGATACTTGGAAGGCTGAGGGCCCATTTCCCTGTCCAGCTCAGGCTCTGGTCATCCCCCAGCCCCATGGTCCAATGTCTAATGGGCACTTCAGTCTTGCACCAAATCACTCAAGATCAAGAAAATGGCCTGGCCATTGTGGGCAAGCCCACAATTCAGAACAGTGACTTGAAGTCATAGACAGTGGTCAGCTGTCTTCTGTCTGGATGTATGGGAAAGAAAGAAGGAAGGAGTTGGGCTGACATGGTTGTCTGTGGACTGTGCTGTGCTTCTGGTATGATGAAGTCAGTGCCAGCCATGAAATCCTGGCAGTTGGTAACTGGTTGTGAGTATGGCACACAGCAGGTGTGAGGGTCATTGACGAGGAGCCAAGAGCTATCATAGGAACTGCACAACGGGCAGGGTCTCATGGCAGTGTGTGTGTGTGTTTAGAGAAGGCAGTGTGCAGGGAAAGCCTAGCCAACTCTGGCTTCAAGTCTTTTCCCCCATGAGAATCCATTTTTATATCTCATAGCACACGTGGAAGGGCCAGCTCTTCTCAGCCATCTTCCTTGTTGATGGCCAAATATCTGTAAAAAAACAAGAGCATAATTCTTGGTAATGTCTTGCTGCCTTACTTGTTGTCTTCTAGACCTGCCTCCTTGGGGCACAGGCAGGGCCTTAAGGGACGTAGTAATAGCTGACTCCAAAGACCTTGGGCACCTCCTCCTGACATCCCAAGGGAATTGTGCATGCTACAGCTGTGCCTGCCCACTAGATGTACTTGACTTGATGGGGAGGGTGTGGATCACCAGGCTGTATTGAAGAGGAGAGTAGCAAAGAGATAAGGCTGGAAAGGGCTGGCTCTGCCTTCCAAGGTGGAAGCTGTATGCCTAGATGGGAAGTGGGAACATGGAACAGATCTCTAACTTTTAGGCTTGGGCAACCTCCTCCTTGAATAGTGTTCTTTTCCACATCTGGACTACAGGCTGGTCCCAGCTCCAAGGACTTATGGTAGATTGATTGCAATAACGATTCCAACTGTATCTGCCTCCCTGTGTTCATGCCCTTTTCAATATGGCCTCCCATCAAGACATGAAGTCCATTTTACCTACCCTGGCATCTCGGCTGGCCTTGTGTCTTGCTTTGGCCAACAGAAGGTGGCAAAAGTGATATTGTGCCAGTTCTGAGGATTGGCCTTATGTGTCCTTGCAAACTTCCGCTCACTCTCTTGGGCCCTGCAATGGCCCTGTGAATAAGCCTGGGCTAGCCTACTGGAGGAGGGAAACATGTGGCCCACTCACCCCCAGTGACCCAGGTGACAGTTGTCAGCCCCCAGGAGGAGAGCTGCCTAACTGACCTGTAGCTGACCATAGACACATGAGGAACCCAGGGGAGAGCAGGAGAACCACCCAGCTGAACTCAGCCTAAATTGCTGTCTGTTTTGTGTTGCTATAACAGAATAACTGAGACTAGGTAATTTATAAAGAACAGAGGTTTATTTGGTTTATGATTCTAGGACAGCTGCATCTGGCACGGGCCTCAGGCTGCTTCTACTTATGGTGGAAAGCGGCAGGCAGCCAGTGGATATAAGCAGATCACATGGCAAGAGGAAGCAAGAGAGAGAGAGGGGGAAAGTGCCAGGGTCTTTTAAATAATCAGCTTTTGCTGGAACTAAGAGAGTGAGATCTCAGTCACTGCCCACATCCCCCAGGGAGAGCATTAATGAGGGATCCGACCCCATGACTCAAACAGCTCCCAACACTGCCACACTGGGGATCAGACTTCCACATGTGTTCTGGGAGGACAATTACATCCAAACTCCATCACTGACCCACAGAATTATAAGCTAAATTAATAATTGCTGTTTTAAGCCACTGAATTTGGGGATGATTTGTTTCACAGAAATTGCTAACTGATGAAAGCCCAATGGGAGTAAGTGAAAAGGACTGCTGCTAAGAGTGGGAGCGAACCGCCAAGAGTTGCCTGAACCCAGGAAGCCTCAGCAGCGAGGTCTTGCCTCGAGGACCCCCTGGAGACTAGGCAGAGGAAGCCAAGGTCCCAAAAGGAGATGGGATGAGAAGGAGCCTGGGGCACAGGTGTCATAAGGACCAGGACACTTAGTTACCCTGAGGAATAAATACACCTTTAATAATGGTAAGCATCAGCTTTGCACATGTACTCTTTCCAGACACTTTCTTCTTCCGGTCCATAGGCATCGGTCACATCACTGGGGTGGGCTCCCCGTGATATCAAATCCTGCTTCATTAGCATTAGGTCTCCAGGGAATTCAGCCAAGCGAAACACGTTTCGGTTCGTTAGGCCTGTGATGGATCGTTCCAGTTTCTTCGTGGGGAGGAATGGCTTGCAATCATTTGGATGGTAAGCTAAACATTTTTTGGGTTCTTCTGACTTGAAAACTACGTTCATTTTTATCTCTCGTCTTTCTGTGTTTTTGTGCTCTGCCTTCTCTTTCTCCCCTTGCTTGACATTGTCACAATAATCATTGTCACAGTTGTCCTCCTTTTCCCTGGCCTTGCCTTTTGCTCCAGACAGGAAAGAAGTTTTCCTGAGCCTTTCGACATTGGGTAAAAGCTGCTTATTTCCCAGGGCTCGAGCAAGCTGCATCCTTTCTACGTGTCTGCTGATGTTGGTCTTCTCTCGTGGTGGCATTTTAAACTCCTCTGGGGGCACAATCACCTTGGCTGTCCATATTTTTTTTAGGGGCCCACAGGTAGAACATGGAGAGGAATGTTCTTTTTTATATTCCATTGCCCATTTGTAGTCTGGAGACAGCAATTGAAGTTCCTTGAGCATTTTTCGTTCTTCCTCTTGCTTATGAGCCAAAAACCTTCTTGCTGCTATGGTGTGAATGCCACCTAGACGCTGACCATGGGAAGGGATTGTTACGATCTCAACGGCACAGAGGTAGGTGGCTCCCACAGAAATAATCAGCTAGTGGCTGGTTCTCCCTCCACTGCTGAGGGCGTCTGAGGCCCCTGTGTAGTGGCAAAGAGGGTGGACCCTTGGGGTCAGGCAAGCCTGAGTTCAAATCCTGACTCTCCCCTTGCCTACCATGAATTCAAAATAATTTTACTGACCTGATGGGGTCACTGTGAGGCCTCAACAAGAAAACGTACATGAAAGCAAACAGTGCAAGGTAGAAGTAGCTCAAGAAATGAGAGTTTTCAGCATTTATAGTCATTTTTGGTTATATTTCTAATTGGGACTTTTAAATAAGTGTATTTTGCTATGCAAGTGTGGAAGCCATTGGTAGATTCAGCCAATTGAGTCCACTGTTTGGGAGACTTCTTTGTTGCCAATGGCTTTTGAAACTTTGGCTCCCTCCAGCTAAACTGGCTGGCTTCAGTGGGGACCCTTTGTGTGTAAACTTCAGGGCACTTACTATGATCTCTTTTTCCAAGGGCGAGTATTTCCCGAGGGCAATACGTGGATCATATTTGTAGAATTTGGTCCATATCCTGGAAGGCAGAGAGGCAGATATATTAGAACTCCAGAAAGGTCCTCTTGCAGTGGAAAACCTCACAAAGGGTGATTCTACATTAGCCAGGCTGAGGTCACCACGAACAGGGGTTTCTGTAGTGATCTGGGGGGCTCCTCCACTCAGACTTGTTCTGATAAGAGTGGACAGGTCACACTCACCCCAACGGAGAATCAGAACATGAATCTTCTTGGCAACACAGGGAATCCTCGTTCTGAAAGGAATAGCTGGTATTGAATATTCTGACTGACGTTCCATTCTTATTTGACTTCCCCTCTGCAATCTTCCTTTCTTGGGCCCTTGGCTCTCCAGCCCTCTGTTTTCCGATCCTCTGACAGCAATTCTCCCATTTGCTGATCATACTCTGGCAATAGGCGAGGATGGGAGGTGTTAATGCCCGGAGTTCGTTTCTAAGACAAGTTAATGGGAGCCCAAGGGACATTCTCGGATTTCTTGCATCATAATTGGCCTACTTTGGTGCTATTATGAGGTCATAGTTTAAGGCATCAAATGGTCCCCTAGGTGAAATGAACACACACTGCCGTGCTCCTGGCATGCTGGAGCCCAGAGCAGAAGAAGAGAATGGCCAGAGAATGTGGCTGGGAGGTAACTCAACCATGTCACTGCCACTGACATGAAGACTCAGCCAGGTAAAGTCTCTCTGTCTGGTATTTGCTTGCCTCTCCAACCTTAGCTCTTCAAGCTTGATCAATGCCACTCTACCCATGGTTCTTGGAACAAACATCTAGGCTACTGTTCATGTCCCCCCAATGTCTCAAATACCTCTCTGTCCTTTGGCAACTTGCTTGTGTCTCAGGGTCCAGCTCAATATCTGCCTCCTCTGAAGATCTCCTTGCAGAATAAATCTCCTCTTTGTCCATATTCTCCCAGCATTTCCTATATCATGCTATGGCACTTTGTCACATATTGACTTGAGAGCCTATTGCCAGAGTACGACCAGAGCAGAAGTCTGTCTCTCCTTCTGCTTGAAAGCAGCATCCACAACAGCATCTCAGTCTTCTTTGTGGTGTGGTTGTTTAGCACAGGGTCTGGTGTAGGGTAAGCACTTAGCTTACTGATTCAGTAAACAATTATCCTGGGTCCCTGGTCAAAGGTGGGGACAAGAATGTTGCTGGTGGGAATGGCTATTGCCACAGCCCCTATGGTAGGCAATTTGGCAATACATATCAATAATTACAAATGCACTTACCCTTTGACTCAATAACATGAACAAAATAAAATATGCATGAGATTAGTCATTGCAGTCTTCTTTGAGGTGACAAACATAATGGGCAAATTCAAATGTCCATTAACAGGGAATTGGTTGAAAATTTTGGTTATCCATACAATGGAATACCATATAGGAGGATAGGACAATAGAAGTAATAAAGATTAAAGAAGGAAGATTTTTATTTATATAAAAATATCTGTAAGGAGCTGCAGGCAGCCACTACCCAGCAGAAAGCAAGAGCATGCCCAGAGTCTGAGGCAGGAGACAAGGACAGCACCCCCCACCCAGCAGAAGTCAGTAGCATGCTGAAAACATCACTTCCATGTGGGAGGTCCACAACAGCCACTGCCACAGCCACTGCTACTTCAAGGGCAGCTCACCACCACAGTAGCAACCACAGCCACTGGGCAGACAGCTTGAAACCCACTTCACTGCACTGACACAAGGAGAGTCACCAGCAGAGACCAGAAAAAGAGGAGAAAGTCTCTCTCCTAAAAGCCCACTCTGGAGTAATAGGAGATGCAATTGCTCTACCAGATGACCAAACATCAATGTAAAGATACTGGAAATATGAAAAACCAGAAAATATGACGCCACCAAAGGAATACAGTAATTCTGAAGTACCAGACCCTATAAAGCAGGAAACCCTTGAAATGACTGAAAGGAATTCTGAGCAACAAAAATAAACTCAATGAGATATGAAAAGACTCAGTTAGACAACATAATGAAATGAGAAAAAAAATACAGGATAGGAAGGAGGAAATTTACAAAGGGATTAATACCTTAGAAAAGAGTGTAGCAGAACTCATGGAACTGAAGAGTTCATTCAATGAAATAAAAAACACAACCAAGAGCTTAAGCAGCAAGGCTAGATCAAGTAAAAGAATTTCTGGTCTTGAAGATAGTCTTTTTGAAATAACTCAGGTGGACAAAAAAATAAATAAAGGAAAAAAGAATTTTAAAAATTGAAGAAAATCTAAAAGAGCCATCAGACAACCTTAAGCACACAAACATCTGAATCATGGGTGTTCCAGAATGGGAGGAGAAAGGAAAAGGCATTGAAAACCTGTTCAATGAAATAATAATGGAAAACTTCCCAGACACAGAACTTCAGATCCAGGAGGCTCAAAGATCCCCAGAAAGATTCAATCCAAAAAGTCCTCCGAGACACATTATAGTCAAACTGGCAAAACTCAAAGTAAAAGAGAGAGTCCTGAAACCAGCAAGAGAAAAGTGTCAAGTCACCCACAAGGAAGTCCCTATCACACTAACAGCAGACTTCTCAAAAGGAATTCTACAGGCCAGAAGAAAATGGGAAGATAAATTCAAAACACTAAAAGAAAAAAACTGCCAGAAAAGAATACTATAACCAGCATATCCTTCAGAAATGAGGGAGAAATAGTGTATTTCCCAGACAACAACAACTGCAGGAGTTCACCACCACAAACCAGCCCTGCAAGAAATCCTCAAAGGAGTCCTGCATCTGGAATCTGAAAAACAATAATCACTACCATAAATACACAAGAAAGAACAAACTCATTGGTAGAACAAAAATGTAAATGAGAAAGAGAAAGAAACTAAATCTTACCACCTCAAAAAACCAACAAATATCAAAGATAAACAATAAAAGAGGAAGAAAGGAATCAAAGATATTTAAAACATTCAAACAAAAATTGATAAAATTCAAAGAGTAAGACAATACCTTTCAGTAACAACCCTAAATGTAAGTGGATTAAAGACACAGACTGACAAATTAGATTTAAAGCTAGACCCAACTATAAGCTGTCTTCAAGAGATCCACCTCACTTGTAAAGACACATACAGGCTAATAGTAAAGGGATGGGAAAAGATACACCACACGAATGGAAACCAAAAATGAGTAGGATTAGCTGTTCTTATATCAGACAATACAGGCTTTAAGCCCAAAACCATAAAAAGAGGCAAAGAAGGCCAGTATATAACAATAAAGGGATCTACCCAGCAAGAAGACATAACAATCATAAATATACATGCACCCAACAGCAGAATACCCAGATATATATAAAGTAAACACTGTTAGACCTAAGGAAAAAGATAGACCCAAATATGATAATACTTGGGGACCTGAACACCCCTCTCTCAACATTGGACAGATCATCGAGGCAACAAATCAACAGAGAAACAAGGACTTAAACCACACTTTAGACCAATATGGCTAGGCAGATATCTACAGAACATTTCATCCAACAACCAGAGAATGTACATTCTTCTCACATGCATGTGCAATGTTCCCCAGGGTAGACCACATGTTAGGTCACAAATCAAGTCTCAACAAAATTTTAAAAAGCAAAATCATTCCAAGTATCTTTTAAAACCACAATGGATTAAAACTAGAAATCAATAACAAATGAAACTCTAGAAACTATGCAAACATGTGGAAATTAAACAATATGCTCCTGAATTAGCCATGGTTCCAAGAAGAAATGAAATAGGAAATCAAAAAATTTCTTGAAACTAATGAAAATAAAGTCATACCAAACCTGAGGGAAGCTGCAAAAGCAGTACTAAGAGGGAAGTTTATTGCAATAAATGCTTACATCAAAAGAATAGAAGAATTTCAAATAGACAACTTAGTGCTATACCTCAAAGAACTAGAAAAACAGGAACAATTCAATCCCAAAATTAGTAGATGGAAGGAAATAATTAAGAGCAGAGCAGAACTAAATGAAAAAGATACAAAAAAATGATGCAAAAGATCAACGAAACAAAAAGCTGTTTTTATTAAGAAGATAAAAAAAAATAGACATGCCATTAGCTACGCTAACTAAAAAAAGAAGAGAGAAGACCCAAATAACAAAAGTCAGAAATGAAAAAGAAGACATTACAGCTAATACCACAGAAATACAAAGAATCATTAGAGACTATTATAAACAACTGTACACCAAGAAATTTGAAAACCAGGGGAAAATGGATAAATTTCTAGACACATACAAACTATCAAGACTGAACCAAGAAGAAATAGAAAACCTGAACAGACCAATAACAAGCAATGAGATTGAAGTAATAATCAGAAGTCTCCCAACAAAGAAAAGCCCAGTACTGGATGGCTTTACTGCTGAATTCTACCAAATCTTTAAGGAGGAATTAATACCAATTCTCTTCAAACTATTCCAAAAAATTGAAACAGAGGCCATTCTCCCAAACTCATTCTATGAGGTCAAGATCACCCTGATACCAAAACCAGACAAAGATACAACAAAAAAGAAAACTACAGGCCAATATCTCTGATGAACAAACATGCAAAATCCTCAACAAAATACTAGCAACAAGAATACAGCAAAACATCAAAAAAAATTATACACCATGATAAAGTGGTATTCATCCCATGGATGCAAGGATGGTTCAACATATGCAAGTCAATAAATGTGATACATAACATCAGCAAAATCAAGAACAATAACCATATGATTATCTCACTAGATGCAGAGAAAGCGTTTGACAAAATTCAACATCACTTCATGATAGACTCTCAGCAAATTATGTATAGAAGGAAACACAACCAAAAACATAATAAAAGCCATATATGACAAACCCACTGCCAATATCATACTGAATGGGGAAAAGTTGAAAGCTTTTTTTTTTTTTTTTTTAAGAGCAGGAAGAAGAGAAGGATGCCCACTCTCACCACTCCTATTTAACATAGTATTGGAAGTACTAGCCAGAGCAATCAGGCCAGATAAGAAATAAAAGGCATCCAGACAGGAAAAGAAAAAGTCAAATTGTCCCTGTTTGCAGATGACATGA
This sequence comes from Cynocephalus volans, assembly GCF_027409185.1. Lineage (NCBI taxonomy): Eukaryota > Metazoa > Chordata > Mammalia > Dermoptera > Cynocephalidae > Cynocephalus > Cynocephalus volans. The sequence goes on from NC_084466.1 coordinate 152,193,813, forward strand.
TCCTACATATAGAAAAAACTAAAACTTTTAAAAAAATTTTAGAGCTGACGAATGATTTCAGTAATGTTGCAGGATACAAGTCAACATACAAAAATCAGTAACATTTTAATATTCCAATAACAAACTAGCAGAAAATAAGTCAAGAAAGCAGGGCCATTTACAATAGTCACCAAAAAAATAAAATATCTGGGAATTAATTTAACCAAGGAGGTGAAAGACCTCTACAATAAGGATTACAAATCACTGGTAAATTCAACGGGACACAAAAAGCTGGAAAGACATTCGATGCTCTTGGATTGGAAGAATTAACATTGTGAAAATGTCCACACTACCCAAAGTGATCTACAGATTCAATGCAATCCCAATCAAAATACCAATGACGGAGCTCCAGTGGAGCAATCGGTTAGCGCGCGGTACTTATACAAAATACCAATGACATTCTTCACGGAAATAGAAAAAAACAATCTTAACATTTGTATGGAACAACAAAAGACCACGAGTAGCCAAAGCAATCCTGGGGGGTGAAAATAAAAGTAAAGCTGGAGGCATTACACTACCTGACTTCGAATTATACTACAAAGCTATAGTAACCAAAACAGCATGGTGCTGGCATAAAAACAGACACTTCAACCAATGGAGCAGAGTAGAGAAACCAGAAATCGACCCACATACACACAACTGATATTTGACCAGGGCAATAGGAGCATTCATTAGGGAAAGGACAACCTCTTCAATAAGTGGTGCTGGGAAAACTGGGCGTTCATATTAGAAAAAGGAAACTAGACTGTACCTCTTACCATACACCAAAATCAACCTCACATTGATTAAAGACTTACATACAATACCCAAAACTATAAAACTGCTAAAAGAAAACATAGGGGAAACACTTCAGGAAGTAGGACTGAGCAAAAGACTTTATGAATAAGACCCCAAATCACAGGAAACAAAAGTTAAAATAAACAGATGGGATTATGTCAAACTAAAAAGCTCTGCACAGCAAAAGAAACAACTAACAGGGAAAAGACCACCTACAGAATGGTAGAAAATACTTGCAAATTATGTATCCAACAAGGGATTAATATTCAGAATAAACAAGGAACTCAAACAACTTAACAGTAGAAAAACAAGTAACCTGATTAAAAAATGAGCAAAGGAGCTAAATAGTCATTTCTTAAAGGAACATATATAAATGGCCAACAAACACAAGAAAAAATGCTCAACATCACTCAGCATCCAGGAAGTGAAAATCACAACCACATTATGATATCATCTCACACTGGTTAGATTGGCTATTATCAAAAAGACAGAATAACAAATGCTGGCAGGGATATGGAGAAAGGGGATCCTCCTGCACTGTTGTGGGACTGTAAATTAGTGCAGCCGTTATGGAAAACCACATGGAGGTTCCGCAAACAACCACCATAGATAGATCGAACTGCCATATGATCCAGCAATCCTGCTGCTGGGTGTATACAAAAAGGAATGGAAATAATCATGTCAAAGGGACACCTGCACTTGATGTTTATTGCAGTTCTCTGTACAATAGCTAAGAGTTGAAACCAACCTAAATGTCCATCGATGGATGACTAGGCAAGGAAAATGTGGTATCTATACACAATGAAATACTACTCTGCCATAAAGAGGAATGAAATTCTGCCATTCACAGCAACATGGATGTAGTTAGAGAAAATTATGTTAAGTGAAATAAGCCAGGTGCAGACAGGGAAATACCGCATGTCCTCACTCTTAGTGGGAGCTGTAGGGAAAAGGAAGGAAGGAAGGAAGGGAGGGAGGGAGGGAGGGAGGGAAGAAGGAAGGAAGGAAGGAAGGAAGGAAGGAAGGAAGGAAGGAAGGAAGGAAGGAAGGAAGGAAGGAAGGAAGGAAGGAAGGAAGGAAGGAAGGAAGGAAGGAAGGAAGGAAGGACAATCAATAATCCCTTGAACTTTCAAAGGAGAGAAGGTCTCTATGCTGTGGGAAAATCCATTCTTACACCTGGTTCCACAAACTTCCGCTTCCCTCATTATCATTTTTGTGTTTCTGTTCCCAGTCTTTTTGCTTTTGTTTTCTTTTGAAGGTATTTCTCCCCAATCATTTTTACCTTAGGTTTTATATTATTGGCTTTTACCTGGTTTTGTCCTTGCTTTTATTCTGTAGTCAACAACCTCATCTTCTGGTTCATTTTCATATTTTCTTTAACTACCTTTTGTTTTAATCTTTTATCTTTTACTCTCACATTTATTTTATTTCTTTGGTTTGTAGACTTTATCTTTTATATATATTTTATCTATTCTTGATATCTTAAAACACTTCCATCTATTGTATTAGGTGGGGTTCTCTGGAGAAAAGGAAACAATAGGATGTTTATATATGGGAGAGAGATTTATTTTAGGGAATTGGCTTACGTGATTATGGAGGCTGCCAAGTTCAAAATCTGCAGGGTGAACCAGCAGGCTGGAGACCCTGGAGAAAACAGTGTTGCAGTCCGTGTCTGAAGGCCGTCTGATGGCAGGATTTTCTCATGCTCAGAAAGTTCAGTCTTTTGTTCTATTCAAGTCTTCAAGTGATTGGATAAGGCCCACCCATATCATGGAGGGCAATCTGCTTTACTCAAAGTCAACTGATTTAAATGTTAATCTTATCAAAAAACACCCTCTCAGAAACATTTAGAATAATGGATCAGACCAAATATCTGGGCACGATGGCTAAGCCAAGTCAACACATAAAATTAACCATCACACTTACTTATATTTATTAGGTTTTTAATGATTAGTTTAAATCTACTTTATAGTTTAATAATATCAGTTTTATATACAATTTTGCCCATTTTTGAACTTTATGTTAATAGTTTCATACAGTGTGGACTCTTTTGTGTCTGCTTTTCCCCCCTCTTATGGAAAAATCTCTTTAAAACTTGCTCACTGATATGTTTAGCTTTAGTTCATTCATTTTCATTGTTGCTTAGCATGATTGTGTTATGATTTGTTAATCAGTCTTCGGTTGTTTACAGTTGGGTTGTTCCTGATTTGGGGAGCATTCTTGTACATGTCTCCTTGGGGTTATGGGCATGCTTTTCTGTTGGGTGTATACATAGGAGTGGATTTGCTGGGCCATAAGGTACATGTAACTTCAACTTACTAGAAAATTCTCACCTCTATTCCAAAGTGTCTCCACCGTTTCAAAGTCCCAGCAGAGTGTCTGAGAATTCCCAATGACGCTCATCTTGCCAACGCAGGAGGATAGGTTGTGGTTTCTCATGTGGCTTTAATTTGCATTTTTCTGGGCCACATGAGGTTGAATACTTTTTCTATTGGTCATTGAGATTGCTCTTTGTAAAATGTCCAAGTGTTTTGTTCATTTTTTTCTGTTAAGTTTTTGTTCTCTCATTGATATGTAGTACTTTATATATTCTTGATTTAAGCCCTTTGTCAATAAAATATGTTGCAAATATCTACCCCTACCCTGTGACTCACCTTCCGATGTTCTTAAGGGTGTCTTGTGATGAATGGAAGTTCTTATTTTTACGCTGGCTGCACTCTAATTTATCAACCTTTCCCTTTATGGTTAGTGCTTTCCGTGTCTTGTTTAAGAAATCATTTTCTACCCCAAGTAGAAATGATACTCTTCTATATTATAAATATATGTACATATGATATTCTCCTATATTAGCCTCTGAAAGCCTTTTTTTTCTTTTGAACTTTCTTAACTTCCTATCCTCATTTTATCAACTTTATTATTTTCCACCTCTTTTTTTTTGAGTTTATTTTCCAACTTGTTTTTATAATGGCTATCAAGAAGTGTGTGTGTGAGTGTGTGTGTGCAAGAGAGAGGGAGAGAGAGTCATTCATGAAAAGTTGGGGACTTCCCTGCCCCTCTCGGAATCTGTCCCTGCAGCCACACCCTTGTCTCTGGCTCCCTCTGGTGGATCTTGCAGCCCATCAAAGAATGACTCGCCGAGAAACACTTCAGGAAATAGGACTGGGCACAGACTTCATGAATACGACCCCAAAAGCACGGGCAACCAAAGGAAAAATAAACAAATGGGATTATATCAAACTAAAAAGCTTCTGCACAGCAAAAGAAACAATTAAAAGAGTTAAAAGACAACCAACAGAGTGGGAGAAAATATTTGCAAAATATACATCTGACAAAGGATTAATATCCAGAATATATAAGGAACTCAAACAACTTTACAAGAAGAAAACAAGCAACCCAATTAAAAAATGGGCAAAAGAGCTAAGTAGGCATTTCTCTAAGGAAGATATACAAATGGCCAACAGACATATGAAAAAATGCTCAACATCACTCAGCATCCGGGAAATGCAAATCAAAACCACATTGAGATACCATCTAACCCCAGTTAGGATGGCTAAAATCCAAAAGACTATGAACGATAAATGCTGGCGAGGTTGCGGAGAAAAAGGAACTCTCATACATTGTTGGTGGGACTGCAAAATGGTGCAGCCTCTATGGAAAATGGTATGGAGGTTCCTTAAACAATTGCAAATAGATCTACCATACGACCCAGCCATCCCACTGTTGGGAATATACCCAGAGGAATGGAAATCATCAAGTCGAAGGTATACCTGTTCCCCAATGTTCAGCGCAGCACTCTTTACAATAGCCAAGAGTTGGAACCAGCCCAAATGCCCATCATCAGATGAGTGGATACGGAAAATGTGGTACATCTACACAATGGAATACTACTCAGCTATAAAAACGAATGAAATACTGCCATTTGCAACAACATGGATGGACCTTGAGAGAATTATATTAAGTGAAACAAGTCAGGCACAGAAAGAGAAATACCACATGTTCTCACTTATTGGAGGGAGCTAAAAATTAATATATAAATTCACACACACACATACACACACACACACAAACCGGGGGGAGGGGAGGAAGAAGATATAACAACCACAATTATTTGAAGTTGATACGACAAGCAAACAGAAAGGACATTGTTGGGGGGGAGGGGGGAGGGAGAAGGGAGGGAGGTTTTGGTGATGGGGAGCAATAATCAGCTACAATGTATATCGACAAAATAAAATTAAAAAAAAATAAAAATAAAAATAAAAATAAAAATAAAAAAAACACTCATAATACAATTACAAAAGTTAAAAAAAATTCTTATACCCTCATTATTATTAAAAATTATCATTTAAAAAAAAAAAAAAAAAAAGAATGACTCACCAAAGACCCACCTGCCATCTCCCCCTCTCCAGGACTTAGATCCTCTATGCAGACAGCCCCTCTGATTCATGGGAATGGTACTCCTTCCTAACATTGCATGATACCCAGACCTTATATGAGGAGCTATGCGCTTTAAAATGATATTTTCCTCTACAAAACATCAGCTCTGGGCAGACCACACATTGGGAAGGATCTTCTAGGTTCATGCTTCTCAAACATTAATGTTTATATAGAAATCTGGAGATCTTGTGGAAATGCAGAGTTTAATTCTGTAGATCTGGGGTGGGATCTAAAAATCTGCACCTCTATCAAGTTCCCAGGTGAGGCCAGTGCTGCTAGTCCAAGAGAAGTGACATTGCAACTCTCTGTGCGGGACCCCTCAGTAAGAGGTGCTACTCACAGCATGTCCTGGACCAGCTGCAGTAGCACACCCAAGAAATGCAGACTCTCGGGCCCCACCCCAGAACTACTGTGTCTGCATTGCAACTACTTCCCCAGGTGAATTGCATGCATTGTAGAGAGTGAAAGGAAGCTGCCCTGGGCAACACCTGTGGCTATTGCCTGAATGGCATCAAGTGAAATGCTACCTCCACATAGGTGGTCCTGGGGTCAGCCCAGCAGAGGGCCTGGGGCCAGGATTCCACACTGCTCTGCACCAGCCTGCCTCTAATATCCCAGTTTCCAGGCCAAGTCTCCTCCCTTGTCAGCAATGAAATTATCCTCTGGCACTTAGCTTCCTCCGTCTCCTACCTTTCAGCATAAGGGTTGGGGAGATGCTGGCTCAGGCAGGGTTGTTCCAAACAGCCGGCCCCTAGGGATGAGAAGATCCGCCCAGAAGAGTGGGACCCAGGAGCAGGGGAGGCCAACTCACAGTTAGAAGTCTGGGAGAGGGTTCAGCAACACCCAGGTGTCAGAAGCAAAGTCATTCTTTTTCTGTCTCTCTGACAGGAACAAATTCTCATCTGGGGAAGTTAACGTCCCAGAAGAATGATTTAATCAAACTTCAGAATCTAGTCCATAATAATGATATTCCTGTATGCATGTGTTTTTTTTTTTTGTTTTTTTTTTCCCCACTAGAATTTCTGCAGGGTGCTTTGCAGATCCCACCAACAAGCACTGCCTCTCTGAGATGGAGTCTGTCCCACTGGAGGGCAAGCTGATCATAACAGACACCAGGGCTCAGGAGGGGGGATTTTCTCTAGCACTTCCCTGACCAGTCAAATGCAGACTCTTGTCCAACACCGCATTCTCTTTGTGAAAGGAGACCTTGAGAAGCCTCCTTTGGTTACCAGTGCTGCTATTAAGATCTGCCACATGGCGTGAGGGATTCTTTTGGAGAGGTCATATGGCAGGCATTCATCTTCAGGATTAGGCCAATGGCTGCACATTTTAAGAACCAATAGTCTTCCAAAAAATGTGTCTCTAGATGCCTGAATTCTCTTTTTAGAAATGAGACAGTTGAGGTCACAGAAGTAAAGATCCTAAAGTTGTTAGTTGACTTTTCTGGTGGATTTTGATAAAATGCTCATGATAAAGATGTTCTAGAAGATAGTGGTTAAGAGCATGGGCGGGGGGTCAGACTGGGTGTGCTGGTAAATGTTAACAACTGGCTGTCTGGGTGAGGTTCCCAGATTTAGCAAATAAAAGTGCAGGACATCTGTTAAATTTTAATTTCAAGTATGTCCCATTTAATTATATAAAGAGTTATTCTTTTTTTATTGAAAATTCAAATTTAACTGGGTATCCTGTATATTATCTGGCAACTCTATCTTGCAGGGGTGTGGTGGATAAAAGCCCTCGTGTGTAAAATTTACCAATTTCCTTGGTCTGAATTCTCCTGCCATGACTGATTTCAAGCTGCCAATGTGAAGTCAGGGTATGTGGAATTGCAAAGAGATGCACACAGTTGGTTCTCCTTCAAATGTACCTCTCGCCATTTGCCTGCTCACTGTGTCTCAGGTGTCACTTAAACTAGGAAGTCTCAGTCTCATATGTACAACTAGGATAGTAATAGGACCTGCTTATGAGGGTAGTCGAGATGATTAAGTGAGAACAATCATATTCATGGAAATGCCCGGTGAAGAGCTGTTGAGGGTCCTGGAGCATGGAGAATTCTAGTCTCCTCACATTCCTTTTATCACTCACGTTTCTGGAAGCAAACATTTTGGCCTCAGAAAGGATGGAGGCTGCCATTGTCTCTGCCTTCTCTGAGGAACTCTTGTGAGTGCCTCATCCACGTGGAATTCATTCTTGACAGTCCTAGTGTGTCAAACTGGACAAGGTTTGTCCTAGAGCCAGAGCAAGGCAAATACCACCTGCCTGGACTCTTTGTAACTGCTTGGCTTTTGTTTATCTAAAACATCCTAACCCCGCAGCTGAGTTTATCTTCCCTAGCGACATGGTGGGCTGGACTTGCTATTGACGAGTCCAACAGACTATTTCCATTTTAGGGGCAGATTATTGATCCCTGTGAGTACTTGCATATCTTTCTAAAATGTTTTAAATTTCCTTTTATAGTTTCATTGAGTTATAATCGATACACAACGAACTACACATATTTAGATATAAAATGTGATGAGTTTGGACATTTTTTTTTACAACCATCAGCACAAGGAAGATAACGAACGCATCCGTCCTTCTCAGAAGCTTTCTCACACTCCTTCGTAGTCTCTCTCCCCTCATCTCTGTCCCACGACCACTGATCTGCTTTCTGTCACTATAGCTTAGTTCACATTATCTAGAGTTTGTAATCAATGGAATCGCACAGTGTGTACTCTTTTTAAAGGTAAACTTTTTGTTTTAGAATAGTTTTAGATTTACAGAAAAAGAGCTGTTATAGAACAGGGATTTCTCTGTCAGCCCCATACCAAGTTTTCCCTGTTGTCAACATCTTATATTACTTTGGTACATTTGTCACATTTAATGAACCAATATTGATACACTATTATTAACTAAGGCCCCTATTTCATTCTTATTTCCTTAGTTTTGACCTCATGTTCCTTTTCTCTACCAGGATCCCATCCAAGATACTATGTTATATTTAGTTGTTGTGTTTCCATAGGCTCCTCTTGGGGATTGTGACAGTGTCTCAGACATTCATTATTTTTGGTGGCCTTGGCAGTTTCGAGGAGTACTAGTTAGGTCTATTGTAGGATCTCTCTCTCTTAATTTGTCTGATGTTTTTCTCATGATTATACTGACGTTATGGGATTTGGGAAAAAAAGCACAGGGGTAAAGTGCCAATCTCATGACATCATATCAAGGGTATATATTATCAACATGACTTATCGCTCGTGATGTTAACCTTGACCACCTGACTGAGGCAGTGCTTGTCGGATTTCCCCACTGTAGAGTTCCTCTTTTAACTGGTTTCCATATTGTACTTTTTGGAAGAAAGTCACTGTGTGCAACCGACATATGGGGGAGATAATGCTCTCACCTCCTCAAGGGCAGATGATCTATATCAATTATTTTTAATTCTCTATCCTAGGACATTTGTATTCTTTTTTTGCCTGGCTTACTTAATTCAGCATAATTATTTTTAAGATTCACTTATGTTATTATACGTATCAATAATTCATTCCTTTTCATTGCTGAGTACTATTCTATTATATCAAAATACCAGAATTGATTTGTCTCATCAGTCATTGATGGATGTTTTTGTTGTTTCCTATTTTGGCTATTACAAATAAAGCTGCTTTGAACATGTACAAGTCTTTATATGGATATACACTATCATTTCTCTTGGATAAGTAAATACCTAAGAGTGGAATGGCCAGTTGGTATGATAGCTACATGTTTATTTTTAAAGAAACTGCCAAGCTGTTTTCCAAAGTGATTTACCTTTTTGCCAGCCGTATATGAGCGTTCCTCCTTGCCAACACATGGTACGGTCAGTCTTTTTAAATTTTAACCATTCTAATAGTATTTTTATTATTTTTCCAATTTATTATTTTAATTTATTGTTCTAATTTACATTTCCCTAGTGACTAATGGCTTTGAGCATCCTTCCCTGTGTTGATTTGCCATCTATATATCTTTTGGGGGAGACAGATTGTTAATCTAAGTGAACATGTCTTTCTAAAAGACATTTTGAAACAGAGCTATGGTGCAAAAGGTAGCACTGGGGGGAAATCTGGGAAATGTTTAACCTGCTTTGTACTTGAGGTAAACCATATATTCGTAGCAGAGTTAGAAGCTCTCTGCTCCCACTGCTTTGGGATGGGCTGGCCAGAAGGGTGCACAAAGGAATCTTCTGGTGGTGACAATGTTTTTGTCGTGATTAGGGTGTTGATTACATGGGCTTTTACAGCCATTAAAATTTATTAAATTGCATATTTACAATCTGAACATTTAAATATACAATATGTAGATTTTACCTCAATTAAAAAGTAAGGTCAGAAGAAAATCTGCTTAGTAACAATACCTGGTACAAGAGAACTTAAGCCTAAGTCAGGAGAAAAACAGGCTCTGTGAGGGTGAACACTACAGCTGACTGCCCACAATGCCTAATGTGATGTTAGGCTGAAGGGCTGGAAAAAGCAAAACATACGATAAAAAAGTCACCTCCTCGGAGAGGGCCTCCCTGGCCACTCTTTTATTACGGTCCCATCCTGTCATTCTTCATCAACTCCATTTATTACCTCCACACACTTAGCAGGGGTCCTCAAAGTGGGCTACCCTGGACTCACTGGAGAGCTTTACAAAATGCTGATTCCTGGATCCCCCCTAGAGATTCTGATGCGATCAGGCTGGGGTGTGGCCTTGACATCAGGATGTTTGACTGCTCCCCTGGTGGTCCTACCATGCAGCCTGATTGAGAACCCCTGACTTAGAAAAATCTCTAGTTAGCTTGTTTATTACCATCTCATTCCTCCCATTAGAATGTAAGTTCCAAGAGAGACTGGGAACTTCATTTGTTTTGTTTATTTTATTTCCTTGCCCCCATCATCATCCCTGGCACACAGAAGGTACTCAATATTTGTGGAATTAAGAAAAAAAAAAAAAAGAACTAAGATAGCACTACAGAGTGAACCAGGAGCTTGGGGCCATGGTGGCAAGATTCACTTCCGTTGGCCAAGGGGTAATGGGAGGGTGTCAGGGGTTGGCCTGACAAAACAGCTCTCAGCTCCAGACAGCATACATCTGTGGGGCTGACTTCAGCCCTGGTTGCCTGGTGGAGATGCTTGGGTGAAGCCACACTTCCATGGGTAGGAGATGAGGGGTCTTTCCTGCAGGCACAAGGGACAGGGCCAGTCCTCAGGCAGGAAAAGGGAACATAGAAGAAAGGTTTTCCACTAGCAGAAAAGGGAACTATTGCCACTTTTTGGGTCTTATTCTCTTGTACCTAGATCTCTGAAGGTCCAGCCATCATGCAAGTGGCCTGGTGCTGAGGGAAATGCGGCACCTGTCACATGCAGTAGGCTGCGAGCAAAGTCAAGACCAGCAGCCAGATTGGGAGACCCCTGAGCAGGGCACAACCAGAGATGAGCTGAATCTGTGGTTCTTTGCTCCTCACTGATTGTGTCCACTTCTCTGAACAGTTAGCCTGAGACTTGACTGTTCCAGTCTGGTCTTGGCCATGAAGTCACATCTATGTTGAGGGGAGAGGGTGGGGGTAGGGTAGTCCTCCAAGGGCAGGAGCCTGGGATCAGCAGCAGACCCAAGGAGAAGGTGTGTCTCAGAAAAGACGGGTGGGTGAGGTCTGTGGGGTCTGGCAGTCTCATGGCTGGCCATTCCACCCCCTGCCAACCTCGGGGGATCTGGGCTCGATTCCATTGCTCTGGAGAGGATGTGTCATCTGCACTGAATCAGTAAGTGGCAGTCAGATGGGCAGAGAGGGATGGGCATTCCACACAGAGGAAGCAGCAAAGGGGAGAGAGCCTGGTGTGTTTGGGGAACTGAAAGCAGCTTGTTTTGCAGGGGAAGAAGGGGTGTGGAGACCTGGTGTGGGGAGAGGCTGGAAAAGGAGGCAGGCAAAGATTGGAAGAGCCTAGTAGGCCATGCTGAAGAGTTGGCGATTTTTCCTCTGGGAGAGTGACATCTGCCTGACTATTTAAACTAAAAGGGTGGCACACTGAACATTTTAATTTTTAAAAAACAATTTTATTGAGATATACATTACCTAGCATAAAATTTGCTTTAAGCATGCAATTTAGCGATTTTTAGTAAATTTACCAAGTTGTGGAACTGTCTTCACAGTTTCTTTTGGAACATTTCCATCACCCCAGAAAGGTCTCTCCTGCCCTTTTATAGTTAATCTTCAGGCAATTGCTGGTCTACTTTCTGTCTCAACAGATTTGCCTTCAAATTTTTTCATTTTAAAAAGATACCTTTCTAGCTCTAAATTACCCTTTTCTTCCTTGGCATTCTGCTGCAGAGGGAAGTGGGTATCACCGCAGAAGGCACCATTAGATCCATGCTCATGAGACCTTAATGGCTTCCCTGGAGAATTAGGCTGGAAAGCCTCTTAATTTTCCATAGGCTAATGCAGAAATGACTTAGCAGTTCTTAGACTCCAGCAGATTATGGAAGGAGGGTGTTAACTGTGGTTTCCCTTATCTTTAAATAACAACTTCCTGTATTAGCCTGGCACAAAGATGGCGCCAGGCAAACCAGACTGTGATTCTGCTGGTCCCAACACAACCAGACAAAGCAGGAGACGGGGGGATGGATGTCCTCCCAGTATTTGGCGAGTTTCCTCCTGCTATCAGCACTTGTGAAATACGGACACAAGTGAAATAGGAGAGAAGACCCTCCTCCCTAGGGCCACACTAGGTGGAAATTGTAGATTGTGGCATTACTCTCCTCCCACGATAGGGAGGGATGGGAAGGATCAAAGGAAGGTTGGGGCTAGCAGGGTCCAGGGTCTACTCTTGTTTTGTTGTGCCCTGTGCCCCACTGACCATTTGATTCGGCTCTGTCCCATATCTGGGTTGTAATATGTGGGAGAAAAGGAACTAGCCCTGTTTCAGAGATGTATGCCATGTAGCTCACCCAGTGGATGGCTGACCAGGTGGATTGTTCTGTCTTTGGTGGGGGTTAAAGAGAAAGGGCTGAAGAAGAATCTCTCAAGGTCCTGTGGTTGAGTTAATTTTGTATATGGTGGTGGTAAAGATCAAGATTTTGTTTTGTTTTATTTTGCAGTTTGATGTCCAATTGTTTCAGCACCAGTTTTTGAACAGACTTTCATTTTCCCAATTAATTTCCTTTGTCAAAAATCAAATGGTCATATATAGATGGATCTTTTGGGGGACTCTCTATTCTATTCTATTGATCTGTTTGTCTATTTTATGTCTATATCACACTGTTGTAACTATATAGTTTTATATTAAGCCTTGAAAGTAGGTGGTGTAAGTCTTCCAACTTTGTTCTTTTTTAGAAACGCTTTGGTTATTTTTGGTCCTTTGCTTTTCTGCATAAATTTTAGAATGCAACTGTCAATGTTTACAAAAACACTGCAGGGATTTTAGAATGGGAATGCATTGAGTTTATACATCACTTTTGGGAAGAATTCATATATTAATAATATTGAATTTTCTAATCCATGAAGATGGCATATTTCTCCATTTATTTAGATCTTCCTTAAATTACCTCAGAAATATTCTATAATTTTCAATGTATAGTTCTTGCACATGTTTTGTTAAATTTATCCTTGTGTATTTTGTAGCTCTTTATGCTATTGTAAATGGTAATTTTATTTCATTTTCCAATTATGTATTACTAGTTAATAGATATACAATTGATTTTTTGAATTTTTCCTTATTTCTTGTAGCTTTTCTAAAATCACTTATTAATTCTATGAGCTTTTTTGGGTAGATTTCATAAGATTCCCTACTTATTTGATCATGTCATCTAAAAGTAAAGAAAGTCTTAATTTTTCCTTTTTAATCTGCATGTTTATTTATTTGTTTATTTTCTTACCTTATTGCATTGGCTAGGGCCTCCAGTAAAATGCTGCATAGGATGAGAGTTTTTCCCCGATCTTAGGAGAAAAGCATGTAGTGTTTTGCCTTTACTAAGTTGAAGCTTCCTTTATGATAAGTGGGTGTTAAATTTTGACAAAAGTTTTTTCTGTGTCTATTAAGATAATCAAAAAAATTTTTTCTCCTATACTCTGTTAATATGCTGAATTACACTGATTGACTCTCATATGTTAAACCAACCTTGAATTCCTGAAATAATCTGAATTTGGTCATGATTTATTATCTTTTTTTATATATTGATTTCAGCATATTTTCTTCATAGCCCTTGCTACCTCTTTAGTGCTTCCCCCACCCTTTTTTCTAACTTGTTCATTTTCTTTCTCCCCTATTACAGTGTAAGTTTCAAGAAGGCAGGAGCCTTTTCTTTTTTCAGCAAGGCTGTATTGTTTTACACCTAAGCACTAAATTAGTGTTGATGAACTACTGAATACCATAATTTCCTTTGTCAAAAATCAAATGGTCATATATGCATGGATCCACGCATATCCATGCGTGGGTTTTTTGGCACTCCAAAAGTGAAAACCATTCTCTGTTTTCATTTTAATAGTCAGAAACCAATATATGTCAATGTTAAATGCCCTTATCTAGATAGTAGTTAACATTGTGGTCTTTCTTATACTATGATTGCACAGTCTGTCTTTTATTCCTTTCTTTCCACTTTCCAATCAAGTTTGGATCACTGTTCTTTCAGGCTGAATATGGGTAGTTCCTGCAAAGAATTTCCCTGTGGATGACCATCTGTATACATTTGTTAAACATACCTTAGCACTAACTTACAATCAGGTCTTTCCTGCCTTTCTCTAGGAATCCTTCAGGTGTATGGCTTCTCACTGCAGTTCACTGTGTACAAATGAAGTTTTACTTGGGAGAAGTGGGACATAATTTAGAGAAGAACAATTGAAAAATAGCTACACTTGTAAATATAGACTCTAGCATTAAGATTGTCTAAGCCTAGGCCACTAGTATGATGATTAAGCATGAAAAAAATAAAGAGAAACATGCTTTATATGTAAAGCCATCAAAACACTACTAGGGTTTTTTTTCATTAATAGAGTTTGTATTTATGGTTTATTTTTTGCAAATTTCTCCAGGAATGTATACTTATCTATACTATGAGCTGATTTTACAATTATTTGGGGGAAAATATTCAACTATTTTAAAAGATAAGAAACAGAAAAGACTGTTTGCTCTTCATATGCCAAGAAATATGCATAGATGGCATTGTACAAACTTTCACAATTTATGCAAACGTTTTTGTTTCGTAAAGTTTACCAAATTCCTTCCCAGATATTGAAAAGGTCACTTGCAGTTTTAAGGACATTGATTTTAGGAAAATTAAAGTAATGCAAGTCTTTTTCAGTGCATGAGAAAAATAAACAGTGACTTTACTTGACCCTATCAGTTTTTAACTAGACTTTAAATATTTAATGTATAGGTTTTTGTTCAGGGTCTCATGTGCTGTTGCTGCACATAAAGTCATGTCCCCTAGGGGACATTTTGCAACTGACAATGATTAAGAAGGCTGTTTATTCTGCAATTTTAGTTGATCTGATTCTGCGAATACTTTAGAAAGTTTCTATGACTCCAAGTAGCCTTTTTTTTTTTCCTTCAATTTATTTATTTATTTTTTGGTGGCTGGCTGCTATGAGGATCCAAACCCTTGACCTTGGTGATATAACACCACACTCTAACCAAGTGAGTAACTGGCCAGCCCCCACAAGAAGACCTTTTTAATGATTGATTTTTGGAAAAAACCTAAAACACCAATACTGTAAAGTGAGATAGAACCTGTTTATCAAATCCAAATGCAGAAAGGGAATACAGAAGCCAGTCAGAGGATGAGCCAACATAAATTGCCACAGAAACACTTGGGATACATATGTTTTCCCTATTCTGCCAAAACATGTTACCTTATGCTTCAGAATAAATCATTCTTCTAATTCTTCAGCCCCATACGTATTTCTCTGTAATGTCTAATTAAGATGGAGTAGTCTAGAAAGTGAGAATAAAAGATTATCTGTTTCACAGAGCAAACCTAAAGACACAGGCTAACTTCAAAAAAAGTAAAAAACAATTAACTTTAAGTACAAATAAGAAAAATCATGTTCATCCTCTAAGTAGTCACTGTGCACACCAGTGGTGGAAACCCCATATTCCTAATATGGTAATGTCACCAAGACCCTTAACGAGTCAGCTCAGAGCCCTGGGGAGCGAGACTCTGTCACACCGAGAGTGATCTACACAAACGAGACAGCAGAGGAAGAAGGAAGAGAGTTCAGCCTTTTTCATTTGCAGAAGAAAACTACAGCCTCCCAGTGAACGGATTTGTCCTGGGTTCAAGTCCCAGTTCTTTTGCTCCCAATCTGTGGGAGCTTAAACAAGACAAAGAGAAAATGTGGCTAGAAACACAGCAGGTAAGAAATGGTGGAGAAAACTATTAAAATCAAACTGCAAAGAAAAACACTGCTCAAAAGATAACAGATCCCCTCCCCAACCCCACCCTTCAACACAAGGATTGTGGATAAGAAGAGTGGTTTTGCATTTCCAGGTTCTGTGCCTCCAGGAGGTCCCATTTGTGAATCTGCAAAAGAAGTTGTTGGATGTTGGAGAAGATTGGAGGGGAGAGCTCCTAGAAGCTGCCACTACGCGGGTAACCTGTGTGAAGGGCAGGTCAGCTCCTGGTTACAGCTGAGCCTGCACTGGAGCCAGGGCTGCCCCCCAACAGGACACCCCTCCTGCTCATTCACTCTCAGGAGGTCTGGTTTGCAGAGTTTTGCAGACAAAGAAGCCAATGTACTGAGAGAAGGTTTCAATAATTTGCCCAAGGTCACACTACTTAAAATCGGACAAAGCAAAACAAAAAACCACCAATCTCAATATAATCTGAGGTCAGATTCCCCAGGAAATGGTGGTGACTGAACAATGCAAATCAGTCCGATAGGGAGACTGAAATTGAATACGAAGCTGGAGAAATTCATACAGGAAAATATTGAGAGGCAAGGGATTAGCAATTCTCACTGTCACCACCGTTAAATTACAGGTTTTTTCTAAAATAAGGAATGCCATCAAAATCAATAACAATAGTAATAATGATGACTATTCATTGAACATTTACTACAAGCAGGTGCCAGTCTAGGAGCTGAACGTGGTTTAACTCATTTAAATTTATATATTTAAAACAATATTAATAAAAGTTCCTGGAAGGCATCTGCTTCCAAAACAAACCAGATTAACAGTTTTAGTGATCTGTTGCGATAGGCGGGTGATATTAGGAATACTGGAGCCTGGTACAGGGCGGAGCATGGGGTGCTGACTGGATTTAATGCTGTGTTTACGCTTTATGTTGGGGAGGTCTGGGGCAGGGAAGGGTCTGGGTCTCCAAGTGTTTATAGGGGCACTCATGGGCTCATTGCCCACCAGTAGGGAAGATCTGCAATCTTTTTCCAGTGGTACAACCACAGCAACCTGCACTGGTTGAACCAATGCAGGTGGGTACAAATCCTGATTCACCTTCACTTTTTCAGGAAACTTCACCAGATATCACCATCATCTTGGGAGGGAGCCTCCCATATTTTTACAAAATGCAGGGTGCCCCTCCTTAACTATCTCTTCCTATATGGAAATGCCACGTGTTTTCTGTCTGGAAGCAACTCTGCTCATTTTCCCAGGACTTGCAACTTCCTGTGTGAGACCCTGGCCTTTTCTACAAATTAAGGTGGAGCTTAAGAGCTGTTATTAAGAACAGGGGCTTCTCTCTGCATCATGAGAGGATGGTGCAAAGAGTTAGTCTTTCTCTGAGTTTCCCCCGTAGGCCCTTTGCCCCTTTGGGGGCCTCACCCAGGGGAGGAGCTGTGCTCTTTTGAGAAGGCTGAACCTAACTGAGCATGCATAAAAAGATTGTTTAAGTTACGGTGAACAAACATGAAACCATCTTATCTTAAAACCCTGGCTGGCAAAGCAGTGCTTAAAGATACTGGAATTCTCGTGGGTAAGAGGGAGAGAGTTACTGTATATCTTATTCGGGATCTAACCACAAAAAGTACATTTCCACAATCTTCCAACTGTGTACCTTGAAATAAAGTCCTGGGAAGAACCAAGTGGTCAGTGCTGAGAATCTTGAAATGGCTGGCTGAGCTCTTGATTGGGGTGGGCAACGTATTACCTCTTTCTTGTTCAAGAGTCCATTGACCTTTAAATGGGCAATCTATTAACATTTATATTAGTAGTCATCGAAACAGAAAGAGCCATCTGTAGAACCTTACATCGGCTGCTGTGTTCCCAGTCCCCCTCCTGTGCACCTCCCCCTCTTTCAGTCACATGCAAGCTCGTGGATCTTGTGGCTGCAGCTGCCTCGGCCACCTTCCCCCCCTCTCCCCCTTGCAGGCCCCCCATGGCAGCCTCTGTCCCTATCACCACACCACTGCAGCTCCATCTCCTTGGTCAGTGACAGTCACCTCAGCAGCAGTTGCAGCCATTGCCCATCGGCACAGTCACCTCAGCAGCAGTCACTCATGTCTTTGCTGTTGCTGCACCCCAACTGTGGTCCCTGTCACTGGGCAGTCAAGGTGTCAGGCACACTTTCAACATGTCCCACGCTGCAACAAGGAAGCGGAAACATTTGACCAAGGAAGCCAAGTAGTCATGGGGCATGACGGATAAGGGCATGACTCCCTCCGGGGAGTGCTGGGAATGGTGATCTCAAGGGACATGTGTCAACACTGCAGTGGTCGAGTGAGCTGAGGAGTTTGACGATCCTGCAGAGGCCAAACTGTCTCAGGAGGGGGGACGTGGGGCGCGGGCCGGCGCGGCTTGGAGCTCTCCCTTCTGCCTTCGATGGCTTTCACTTTGTAACTGGGATTTTCTGTCTGCAGTTATGCATGCTGACTTTGTGGACAAAGATAAAGGTTTCAGCCTTGCCTATGGTTGTTGAGCATTCAGTTAATGCTTTTCATTTTGGGATGAATTGTGTCCCCCCAATATGCATATGTTGAAGTGCTGGCCCCCAGTACCACAGAATATGACCTTATTTGGAGATAGTGTCTTTACAGGTAATCAAGTTAAAATGAGGTCATTTGGGTCGGTCCTAATCCAATACTCGTATGAATGGTGTCCTTATAAAAAAGGGAAATTTGGAGACACACACATAGAGAGAATGCTAAGTAAAGATGAAGGCAGAGATTGGGGTGGTGCTTCTACCTGACAAGAAACACCAAAGATTGCCTGAAAAGCACTGGAATCTAGGGGAGAAGCATGGTAGATTCTTTCTCACCATCCTCAGAAGAAACCAACCTTTCCAACGACTTAATTTCAGACTTGTAGCCTGCAGATGTGGGAGACAATAAATTTCTGTTGTTTAAGCCACCCGATTTGTGGTATTTCATAATAGCAGCCCTAGAAAACTAATATATCATTAAAATCCTTCAAGCAGAATGTGCCCAGGTAGAATCCACATTCTGTAAGGAAACTGCTGATCTTAAATAAAATGTATGCTGGTCTCTACCAACCCTTATTAGTTGAGAGGTATTAGTGTTCATTGTATCAGAAGAGCCTGAAGAAGATGAAGTAAAAAGAAACCAGGTATTAAAGAGGGCACTGCTTGAAGGCATGAAAAGGAAGGCAAAATTTGAAGAGAAAGTGTCAAGGTAAAGATGACCCAGAAGCAATGGTTCTTGACCTTGGTTGCACATTGGATTTGCCCAGGGAGGAGGTGATGGGGGAGGCTTTTTATAAATCCAGATGTTCATGCAACATCCAACAACGATTATATCAGAAGTTCAGGGTGTGGGAACCAGACACCAGTATTTTGTAAAGGTCCCCAGGTGATTCCATTGTGCAGCCAAGGCTGAGAATCACTGCCTAGAGAGTTCCTTGTTTTTGCTGAACTATGTTTAAAAAATGCTAACTTGCTCTTGCATGTCAAAACTATTCTGGAGTTCCTGAAATATTCCAGTCAAGTTTTCAGATGTTGGTGAGCCTGTGAGTTTCATAGTGGGATTTCTTTTTGAACTGAGTAATATTTCACAAATGTTGACATACACAACAGGCAGCCCCAGATAATTTTGGTCCTCTCTTCTCCAATGGGGCAGACATGAGAGTCTGAGTGGTGTGTTGGCTGACACAGGAGAAAGGGAGAGAATGCCACTCTGAAAATAATAGGAAGCAGTAAAAGTGGCACGAAAATGTTTGAACAGTGAGGGGACCAGCTTCCACGGGTTCTTCCTTAAATTAATCTTGAGTGTGGAGACTTGGACGCTTCTGTCAAAGCTGTCTTGGCTGCATATTACACATCAAGGCACTCTCTCCATGACTGCATAGTCACATAATCAGTACCTACTCCACAGGGGACGAGATAACTGTGACACATAAGTTCGAGGCCCTGGAGATGACAAAGTAGAAAGTGCAGCTCAGAAAAAAGAAGGGATAAGAAAAGAAGGACAAAATGTATCCATACTGAGCAGAGTGTGGGTAAATCAGAGTTTGTGTGTATCCTGGAGGAAAATCTTAACTATTATAGCCTAAAATATAACTGTCCATGGCTTAAAACTTTATGCATTAGATTTTTCTTGTTTAAGAAAAGAAAGTCTTTTGTTTAAAAAATGAGCTTACAGAAACAAGAACAAAAAGCAAGCCAATTTATTCCTCTTTGAATTATAATCATGCACGTTGGACCCGATATATAGGATGCAGTCAATTCTGTGCGTTTATTGTCATTATAATTTGCATCTTGTGAGTTTTTTTGTCATGTAAGAATAGGGCTAGAGTTGTGAGATTTATCAGAATTGTCACCTGAGATCAATATTTATGTGGAAAAAGTTTTCTATTAAGAGAATTTAAATGAAGTAATGTATGTGAAATTCAAAGTGGTAAATAAATACTGGGCAAATAGAAGGAGTAACACGACTAGTACTTTACTTTATTCATGTCACAAATGCCGTTTTCAAAATTAGTTTATTCTTTTAATCAGTTTTCCTGCTTTGACTTTTATTCTTGGCTCCAATTTATTTTTGCTGCTCTTATTTTTGTTTCAACCTGGCTTCCTCACTTAGATGTTGTGTTTTGTTTTAATTTTGTCTTTTTGGATTGTATGCATTGTTAGAACGGCTTTTGATTCTTTTTCTGGAAGGAGGCAACATAAACATGAATAGTGGAGTAATGAAGTCAGTCCCAGGTAAAGACGTGTTCTCTGAGCACAAACATGCTACCCCTGACTACCACCTTAGCGGGTAGATATTCTCCCAGCTGTAAGCTGCAGCTCACGCTGACACAGCCAAACAATTCATTTGCCTTCTACCCACTCTCTGGAGTCAGGATCCCTGGATTAAGATCTTGTCTGTACCTCTAGCTAGTTGTGGGAACTTCAACAAATTTATTTATTTAATAAATCTTCATTGAATTCTGCTTATCTAGGCACTAGATAAGTAACAGACTGGCAACCTGCCAAGTCAGCTGTACAGATCACCACATCTTGTAACACATGGGTGATAACACAGTGTCACCTCTAGGGCTGGGAGGGTTAAGTGGTATGCATGTAAAACCCTGAGCACAATCTGGGGACACAAGGAGCACTCGGTAAATGTCAGCTGCTCTAGGTTAGCCCCTCAGCAGACTCAGGCCTTGTCAAATGATCTGAGACCCAGGAACCAAGAGGCTGGCTGACCAGTCTCTGCAGGATTTCATCCATTACCTCTGCCTTCTACCTGGATCTGACTTCCTGAATGACCAGTGAAGTTTTGCAAGTTGGGCACAAATGTAGTGGAATAAATGGAGCTTTGGTCTAAAATAAGAATCAATGAAACTAATGTTTTCTTTTGTACACTTAGGAAGGACAGGAAGTCTCAATTTCTTTAAATGTCAGCATTATGCAACCCGATTGCATTTTACTCCAGTGAAAGAATCTATTGTTTCTGTATGTGGTAAACAACTAGAAAGTAGTTTTCTGTTCATTCTTATCACTTTTCAGGTGCATCTTCTCCTCCGATGAGCTTTCCTCTGCCCCCCATCAGTACTTAAAGTGCTCTGCTTCTTAGAGCCACAGGCAAAGACAGAAGAAGACTTGAGAGGTTCCAGGGAGAAGCCGGAGTGAAACGGCGGGCGGGGAGGTCAGCTCTCCGGGGCCAGTGCGGGCCAAAGAACACGGCAGGGGCTGTTTGGAAACAACTTACTGATCTTAGATAAACAATGTGTTGCTTTAAAATGCATCTAGCTTAGCCAAATATTGGAAACCATGCCAGTAACAACAATGGAAGAGTGGAATAAACTACAGGCCATTCTCTGGATGAAATGTGATGCAGCTGTTCAGAATTAATAATCATATTTTCAAAGAACATTTAAACTGGAAATTTCTCATGCTGTAATAAGTTAAAAATAAAAAAAGCACCATACACAACCATACCACCATACATAGTGTGTAAACCCAAAACTGGTGATGAGAGAATTAGCAACAGCCACAAAAAGGCATATATGCCTTAAAAAAAAAAAAAAAAAAAAAAAAAAAAAAATCTTTACAGGACATATACACCAACAATGTATAACTTGGGAGTATGGGTTTTATTTCCTTCTGCAAATTTTTATGTACTTTACACACTTTTTCCTTAATAAAATATATTATTTTCATCATGCTAACAAATAAAAGCTGTAAGAGATATCACCAGCTTTTGATGGAATTCAACCCCAATTTTTTTTTTTTAATCTGTTTCTTCACAATATTACACAGTGTTGGCAAGAAAGGAAAGACCCAGATTTAATCCTGAAGAGAATCCCAAGTGCCATTTATTTGGTCCACCTCCTACCTCAGGCAGGGGCAATATTACATCCGTATTCTACAAAAGGGCAGCTGAGTGAAAGGTCACTGCCTAGGGTCAAAAAGGTAATAAGCAGCGGAGGGGAGACTAGAACTCAGATTTTCTTAGGAAGATAGTATTACGTTATGTTTGTACTCTCACAACTTATTAAAGCTAAAATTTATATTCTCTCTAAGCCAGTGCAATATCTAAACAAACAAACAAAAAACTGAAAGTCTTTCAACGTCTCATTACAGGTGGCAGTTGAATGTCAGGGATACACAGAGCACTAGAAGCTGCCCTTTCAGGTCCCTGGAGGTCTCTTGTGACTTCATTTCCCCTTGCCCCATGCCGTTTCCTGATCCATGAACCCAGCCTGGTTCAGCAGCATCCCAGGCCCCAGCCTGACCTGGCCCCAGGAGAGCAGGAGCAGTGGCACCAGGGTGGCCCAGGCCCAGTCTGCCAGGTTGCTCTCGCCTCATGCCCAGGCGGCTCGCTCACCTCATCCAAATGTCTCTGCTCCAAGCTCACCTCATCCAAATGTCTCTGCTCCAAGCTCACCTCATCCAAATGTCTCTGCTCCAACGTTACCTGCTTCCAATAGCTGCCTCCCCCACCACGTCCCCTTCCCACTTCTCTGCTTTATTGTTCTCCAAAGTGCTTCCCACCAATGACACGCTGCATATTTCACTTGGTTTGTATTATCTGTCCTGGCCCACTGGAACGTAGAGCTCCCCACGGACGGAGGACGTTGTCTGTTGTGCTCACTGATTTATCCCCAGGGCCTAGAACGGGGTCTGGCATGTAGCAGGTGCTCAGTAGGTACTTACTGGAGGGAGGAAAAAGGGAAGGAGGAAGGGATCAGAGGTGTGGGTAGGATCCCCCACCCCTGCTATCACAGCAATAAAGAGCAGCAGGTCATTTCTGCTCACTTGAAGACGGCTGCCTTCCTAGAGCTACTTCTGGGAAACTGCTGAGCCTTCCCAGATGGCCACTGCAGGTGTGTCCTCCCTGCACTTCTCTAAGTTTATGCTCTTTGAGATGCATTATGTTCTGAGAAACCAGGCCCATCCAGCATGCCACAAAATAGCAGCGGCCATGTGACTGCGCAGACGACTGAGTCTTGTATTTGCAGGCGGATGTCAGCTGAGTGCATGAGAGCTTCCGAAGGGGAGCCTGCAGGACTTCCGCAGCGGCCTGGTTGGAGCTGGAGCTTAATAAAATGATCAGACTACGCATCACAGTGTGTGAATATTCAGTGTGGTAGGTTGCCACCCCAATAAGCTTTTTGTTCCAATTTATCCAAAATTCTAATATTCATGGTTGGAATGTCCAAGACTCAGATCAGTTTATTAATTGTAAAATTCAACTTCTTAACACTTATTATAATAAAAATATCTCAAATCCCTTCCACACACATCATTTCAGGTAGTTTTATATGAACTCCATAGGGTAGGGAGAGGCAGTTGTTCCTAACAATTAGGGACAACAACTGTCATTTATGTCCCAGCTTTCTACTGGGTGCTCTTCGTACATATTCTTGGCTATTTACAATGACCCTGTGCGATGCATGTCACTATTCTCACGTGAGAGAACAGAGGTACAGAGAGTGCTGCCAGGAGAGCCTGTAACAGACTCTGGCGTGCAAACCTCACTCCATTCCATGAGCAGGATAGTTCCCAAGTGGAAGATTCATCTGTTCCATGTATGGCGAGACAACATTGTGGAATGTTAACCTATGACCTTTCTTCCACCTCATTTTGCCCTCCATCACCTCTAGGGACAAGGGCATTATCAAATAAAAATGTCATAGTATTGGCTTTTTGATAGGACATACTCTTATTCGGAAGAAGTCTCACATGGTTAAAAGTCCTCCAAAGTGTCAAGGCGACAGAAGTGAAATGGGAGTGGATGCTGCTGGCTCTCACATGCCAACAAGGCAGCAGAATGCCCAGATAACTTGGGGGAGTGTGGGATCTGAAAGAAGAGACTTGTGTCCCTCCCACCTTCCAAAACCTTGGGAGACAGCACCCTTGCTGCAGTTCCCCGTGGCCCTACGTACAATGTAAAGGTGAGAGGAGAGAGGGTTGGGTGGTTTGTCTGAGGCAAAGGGCTCGGGAGAACCCCTTGACTGGCTCGTGTCCCTGAAAGGTTGCAGTTGAGGAGGGACAGAGTGAAAGCATGAGCCGGGGGGTTGGAAGACGCTAAAGTGGTGTGGTGTGACAGTTAGGACCAGGGATGCTGAGAAAGCAGCGAGGACTCTACAACCTGGGCTCAGGTAGGGATGCTAACACCTCAGCAAGTGCCAGCATGGAGGGACAATTGTGACTGAGGACCAGACAAGACCGGGCGTCTATCTCAGCGGATGGCAGCAGGGATGGAAGCTAATATCCATAAGCCAGGGATTCCCACTGAAGGCCACAACTGGCTTATGCTTCCAGGCACTTAGAAAGAAGGAAAGGAAAACCCTGAATTTACCGAAAATAAACCTAAAATGTCTGAGCTTATTCAGATTTATTTTGACTTAATTCTATAGACCACCTCCAGGCAGAATGGGGTTTCCAAAGAGAGGTCGAGTTATAGGAAAATAAATAGAGATTCACTTTTGGTGTATGAAATACTATACCAGCTGCAATTATTTTTGTCCATGTAACTAACACCCTCTCTCCTTTTACACCTGTTCCTGCCTAGCTAAATATGACCAAATTTATTCCATGACTTAATATCATTGAGGACTGTCAGAAAAGCTCAAAATAGCTGTTTTAATGACATCTACTAAGAAGTAGTAATCTTGCTTGTATAATGTACAAAGATCCTATCCAAGTATATGTCTAATTTTTACCCTTTCAACAACCCACTGAAGTAAGCAGGGCAGATAGCATTATCTCACTTTTTCAGATGAGAAAACTAAAGCTCAGTGAAGCTAAGTGTATGGCCCCAAATTGCAATGGAGGAAACAGGACCTGGGACCTTTAGACCCATCTCCCAACTCTCATACTCTCTACCTACGATCCTCTTTTTGCTGTCAGGTGTAGACCTGGCTGAGCTTTGGTATTCTGCTCCTGAGAGAAGCTCAGAAACCATTCTTGACTGATGTGATGACCAACACGTTGGATTCACCCAACTTGGCAAGCAAGATTAGAATACTCAGGTTGAAAAAATACAGGAATACTTCCAAAAGTCCATGAAAAAACAGAATTAAAAGATAATACAAACCTTTCTGTGAACTTTTTGAAGTACCTTGTACTTTCTTGCAGCTCCCTCTCACACCTGAGGGCCCACGGAGTCCACAAAACCTTCTTGTTTTTTCCACTGTTTCCTTCACAGGGACACAAAGTTAGACATGCTCCAGAGGGTGTGTTCTCTCTCAGAAGACTGCTGTATACAGGCTCAGAGCAGAGAATTCTGGGATGATTTGTTGCTACAAGCCAACGATCTAAGTGGAGAGAAAATACCTGTTAGGAAAGCAATAATTTGAAGAACATCAGATATCCATGTGTACTGCAAAGTTCAATTTAACCAATACTTAAGTAGAAGACAATATTAAAAATAAGACTAGAAACAATATAAAGGGAAGTCCTGTTCTCAGGAAGTTGAAAGCTGATGGAGGAAATCAGACTAAAACACTAGTGACGGCAATCAAGGTGGAATGTGCTGAGAGTTACCAAAAGAGGTACCGGGGGGTGCTGTGGGAGCTAGAGAATGGGGGAAACACGTGTAGCTGGGGAATAATGGAAAATTTCAGGACATGGGGAGAGGCAGCGTGTGGGCATGGAACATGAGTAGAATTTCAGCAGCTTCGTCCACTGGGAATGGCCACTTGCTAAAGGAAATGATGCCCTCAGTGAGATCTAGAACTCCCAGTGGCCTCTCTCCCCATTAGGAGCTAGAGGGTCCCGCCTACCTAGCTAGGTGCTAGCACATGGTCTGCATTTTCTTCTCTCTGATTTCAACTTCCAGCTCTTCCATGGAATGCCTCTGCTGGGTGGAAGCCCCCTTCCTACCACAGCAAATATACACAAAATGCCAAAGCAGTGAATGGCCCTGCTCTGACTGCCTGCCAATCCAAGCCTGAGGAGAGCATCGGGTTGCACCGGCCCGCCCCCACAGGGGACCCAAAGAGCGTATAAAGCTGAAAGGCCAGGCTTTCCAGTAGCTGGAAGCCCTCCCAACATGGGCTGCCAGGCCCTGCTCCTCGGGCTGCTGTTCCTCCAGGCTGTTATTCTACCTGAAGCAGGTACTGCAGCTAATGCCCCAGGACCATCTTGCTCACGCCTCGTTACAAGCTTGAAAGGGAAAGTAGGATTATTTGCACATAGCCCACCAGCTCACCAGTTTAAAATTAAATCCAGAAAAATAGAGCTTTTACTCTGTTTAATGCAATTCAACCACTGATGAGATGCTGCTATGACGATCATCGAATGCATAGTCATCATCGATTTTAGGGGAAGTGGGGTCAAATATTTTTTGTAAGATTTATTTTCTGTGGACAAAGCATTAGCCAATTTATTGCTCCTTAAAAACATGGCTCTGTTTGTAGGATTCTGGAAAGAAATGGATTAAAAGGAATACTTGGCTGTGGGATAATCCAATAAGGGTTTTTTAAACTGTTCTCTGGTTTATGTGTTGATGTGTAGCATGAGAGTGTTGAATTACAGTCATGATTTCCTACTGTTGCTGAATGGAGTTATAAAACTTAGAGTTAAAGAGTATCTTAGCCTGGAGTACTTGACATAAAATGATCTGGGCTTGATTCATGAAGGCTTCTAACCTGAAAATCTGTATCTTTTTATAAAAAAACAGATTTATCAATTTGATATTCTTGGTTCTAATGTGTATTCCACGTCTAGTCCTCTTACAGAAATTTTAATTTAATTTGGAACTAAATTAATTTAAAACAGCTACATAATTTCAGTTATTTTTATCATTATTTTGTGATTTGAGAGAGGGAAATATTGAAGTCCTTTATTACTTAGTTTTCTCGCTTGTACTAAGAATTGAAAATTTGGAAATATTCTTGACCAATAAATAACTTGAAAATAATTCTTATTTATAGTTAATAAATTAAGGAAAAACATAGCTCACCAACAACAGAATAATGGTTGAGTGTAGAGTTTATACTCAAACTCTTCTTTTATTCTGTAAGTAATCATATGACATGTTTATGTCCAACATTCAAACATTTAAAAATATATACTAGGGTGTTATGAAGAATTTTAGTGATTTATTGTTCCTTTGGGTTTCTGGACCTCATTTCTCATCTATATGTCTAACAAGGTTTGAATTTGGGAATATGGACCTTAAGGCCAGAAAGGTCTGGATCATTCAAGCCCTACCTGGGCACTTTCTGGTCTTGCAAACTTAGACAAGTTTTTAATGCCTCCATGCTACTGTTTGCTCTCACATAAAAAGGGTATAATTCATAGTATTGTTGGGGGGATTTAATGAAATAATGTTTACAAAATACATGGAAGAATGCTACAGGCATAAAAATGCTCAATCAATGTTAACTGTTATTATAGATGCTGTAAATTATAATGTGTGCATTTTAAACTTAGAAAAGATAAATGTTCATTATCAGATTCAGGTTATAACATTTTACCATGACTGTCTCCATTCCCCAAGAAACCAAGGTATTTTCCTCTTTCAATATTTCAGTCATGGGTTTCAAGTAATAGAGTCAATATTCTGAAAGCAAACAGCAGGAGATGAGTTCTTTTTTTCCAGTATGTCAATTCTATGCAGGTAAGTAATCTGCGGATTTATTAACTATACCAAATGTGTATGAAAATGCTTTCTGAAGCATAACAACTTTTAGAATTTTCTGAGAGAATTCAAAATTCAAATTTATCACATTTGTTCCACTTGTGGCAAGGATGATGCTGAGTGTGATGGTGTTTGGAAGTGACAGCATATAGGCTTTGGGAATGTAGTTACAGGTGTGGTTGAAAGTGACCCGTGGACCAATCCAGATGAATCTCTGTGAGTTCTGGCCCCCACCCCCAGGCTGGGGCCTTATTTGAAGGGTATTGCTACTGTTGGGAAATGGAATTGGCCTATGATTTAATCTGTTTGGAATCAAGTGCCTAAAAAATTTAGAATAGATGCAAGGGTGGAAAGTAGACAGTTCCTGGTCTGGGATGAGTTTAATGATTCCTGGGAGCTGGGAAAAAGCCACCCCCTAAATTCGGTGATTCTCTTGACTACACTCTAACTACTTGATAATGTATGGGGAACAGCAGAGTTGGTCCCTTGGAGCAAGGATCAGCCTAAATTTTGACTCCAGCACCCCTGCACCCCACCCCTTCTCCCATCACACTGAAAAACCCAATCCCAATGGAAAAATCAGCCCAAACAAAGGCTATTTATTAAACAAAGTCACTTTGATAATCCATTTATAATAACATTCAACTCTCCTCTCCCCTGCCTTATTCTGCTTTCTTTGAAATTTGCAAACATATTGCCAAGTACCAGGGCTACGTGCCGCACTGAGGGTGCATGTCATTTTGCACGACCCCGTTACTTAGCACAGTGCCTGGCTCAGAAGAGGGCACTCCATGAACAGTTTGAGTAAATGAATGAAAATGCAACTAGCAAAAATATCACACCCTTGACTGATCTCTGCTTATGAGACGGTCTCAAAATAAAAACAACAGGATTCTGAGGTTGCTTCCCCTGAGTCTCTGCAAATCTAAGGGTATTTGAGAGGCTTAGCAGATCTTGCAGACACCAGCTATCAATGGGGCTGTTTTGTCACCGGCTCCCTGGTGCCACCTTTATTTTCACCCCTTTTGCAACCCTTTTGTCCACACCTATGCTCTCACTGCACCTCCCCTGAGGTGTGGACGTCACCCTACAGTTTACAGGGGCGGTGCTCTCCAGCTGCCAGGAGCCCATGGATTAGTGATATGATATAGCCCAGGAGGCTTTTTTAGGTTCTCGTGCTGATTACACAAGAGTCCTACAGACAATGGGGCCAGTGAGACCTTCTGGGAACAACCACCCGGGGACAACACTGCAGTTCCGTGCAGGCCACTTTGATACTAGAAGGAACTTGAGGAACTTGCAGAGCATGAGAGCTCGGTTGATATCAGGGCGATTCACATAGAAAGTGAGGACAAAAGACAACTTGTCGACCACCAGGCAGAGAGAAGGGCTGTCTCTAGAATGCGGTTGTTCACTGGTGTAGAATTTATCTGATCTACGCGATCCCAGCTAAATAGCCAAAATAGTCTCTACAAACCCTGTTAGGATCAACTCGCAGCCTGGTCAACTGCGGGGCTGCGCTGCTGTGCCCAGGTCCCCATGCCCGTCACCCCTGATCCATCCCTGCAGACCCGGCCCGAGCCTGGCAGCCCTGGCACCAGGCGGGAGGAAGGGCCCGGTGTCAGCCCTAGCCGGACCCCCACCCCAGCCCGCGGTCCCATGCGTGCTGGTGACACTCGGCAGATGTCACCCCACTGTGCGCTGCTTGCGAGGCTGGCAGCTGAGGCCGCCCTCACACACACACACGTGCTCCCACTGCACGCTCACCAGCAATTCACACTCACACTCACGCATCTGTGCACACTCACTCACATTCTCACACACGCTCACACTCACACTCACACACGTTAATCACACTTGCAAACACTCGTTCACACAGTCACACACCAGCACACACACTCACAATCACGCATTTGTGCACATTCACACATGGAGATCACACTTGCAAACACTCTCGTTCACACAGTCACAGTCCAGCACACACACTCACACTCACACATTTGTGCACACTCACATTCACACACGTTGATCACATTTGCAAACACTCGTTCACATAGTCACACACCAGCAAAAACACTCATCTCAAACACATTTATTCATGCAATCAATCACACACTCCCTCATGCTCACATCTCTCACACTCACATACATTTACACTCACACACACACACACACGACCAGCGTGTTTCCTCCACTCTTCCTCTTTGTTCCTTCCCAAAGGAAGCCCTGTGTGTCCCCGTCCCCTGTCCTCAGTGCCACCCCCCACTGAGCTATCAGTTATCTCCTTGCCTAGTCTCAAATCTTCCCTCCTTCCTGGCTCCTCGCCTCATACTTATTAATATTTCCCCAGGTACTTTAAAACAGACCAGAACACCCCTCCAGACCCCTGGCCCACCATGGACCAGCGATTCCACAGGGCAGGGCTGCGGTGGCCGTGGAGGACGAGGGTCGGGTCCTGGGGCGGTGCTGGGTCTGCACCACGCCTTACTCAGGATGGCGAAATGTCTCGCTGGCAGGAAAAGATGAAATATAAATTCACTGTAATTAACAACTTAAAAATGAAATGAAAAACAACTCAGGTAAATATCTTTTTCTGCTAGTGAAACAGCTTTAAATGTCAATGTCCTAAGCTCAAATCTTTTGAAAATGCTGCTCAGCACCACTCTCCCTAATGCCTTGTCTTTATGTTTCATGTTAGAGTTGCCCTTCGACTTCTAACAATAATTCTACTGACATAAGCAGGTGATATATTAAGTTCTATTTAACAACCAAGGAGACAGTCAGAAATGTTGAGTGACTTGTCGAATCTTATATAACTAGAGATGAACTTTCACTAAAATCAAGGTTTTCTGACTCAATTTTTTTTTCTAATAATACCATAAGGCAGTATTTCTATAAATTCAATTGTAATGATATTTCTATACATTTCTGTAAGATATTCTAAGTATCTATCAGAATAATACAGATGAAAAACGAGATTTTTCATATACAGTAATTTTAGGTGTAGTTGGAAGAAAGCAGGGATATTTATGCAGTGTTTTTCTTAAGCCAGGAATAAAATGTCTTTAGCCACTGCCATTTCTTTAAAAATTAAATTTTATTTGTTTACCAGAAAAGATTGCGAAAATGTGGATTTTCCATATCAAGGAGCAGGAGCTGGATTTAAGCCCTCCTGCCTGCACAGCCCCTCTGGAAGTTCTCCTCTCCCCACCAGACGTCTTGCCCAGTTGCTGGTGACATCTCATCTCACCCCTCGCTTCTGAACCCCACGCACTCTGGCTTCCCCACTGCTCCCTTCTGACGCTGCTCTTTCTAAGGATGTCTACCGGCCTGTAATTGCCAATCCAATGGCCTCAGTCTGGTCAGCCCTTCCATGGCACTGACAGTTGTCCCAGTGCCCACACCCTCACCCCTTCTTGCTCCTTGGCTGTGCCTTCGCTGGCCCATCTTCCTCTTCCTCCCCCTGAAGTCTTGGCCCTCTTGTCCACCTGCCCCTCAATGATCCAATTTGCTTTCTGACTTCAGCAATCATTTCAAGTCCTATGACTCATGCAAATCACCTTGCAAATCACAGTCTCCTCCCTTGACTACACTCTGACCTTCAGGCTCACCTGTTCTGGTCCCGTCACAGGACTTTGAGTCCTCTGCTGTGACAACTCCCATGTACCCCTCCCTCCACCCCATATTAGTTGGCCAGTCCCATTACTGCTCCCTGCAAAATGTCTTTCACAACCTTCCTCAATCTTCTCCTCCCACTGCCACCACCTGGCTCAGGGGTCCTTTTCTCTGGTGGCTCTTAAGATATCTCCCATCCCTAGTCTCTCTCACCTTTGAGTCTATTCTACACATCATGCTGCGTTTGATATTCCTAATTCTCCTCTGTCCAAAAATCTTACTCCTTTCTTCAAACACTTCCATCAGCTTTGTGTCATTTATAAAATTAAGTCCAAGACCCTTGGCCTGGCATTCAAAGCCCTTTACGACCTGTCCCGACCTCCCTTTGCAGTTTTATCTCAATATTCCACTTGTCACACTCTGTATTTTCCACCTGGAAGACCCTTCACCCCTTCCACAGCCTTAGGAATGTGTTTGAGTTACAGGACTTAGAATGTTGTCAGAGACAAAGTGGTCCCCTTCTCCCTCCTTCCACCCACCCACACGAACACTCTTCCTGGGATCCCATGTGTGGCAATGAGCAAATAGCACACGAGGCCCTCTTTACGGGCACGAACAACCATTTTTTTGAAATAGCCTCGCTTGGCAACATCACTGTCCTGGAAGCTCTTTGGGGAGGCTCCTTTCTGACCTTTCAGCCAAAGGCCTTGCTAACTCTACCAAGGAAAAACTAAAGTCGGTGGTGGTGGCACCACTGGGACTTTGGCATTGGACTTTCCCATCTGCAGCAAACGTAGCAAAGAGCTCTTTGTGTTGGGGAACAGCACCCAGATGTTTTGCTTAGAATAATTTGCATTACAATATCTTGATCTGAAATCACTGTGGAGAAAGGGCAAGCTTGGAGAGGATTTTGCCATCTAAAGGTGCACACACGTGTAGTTTAGGGAGAACAGAAAAGTGGGCACTTGGGTAACAGTTATTGTGGCTGACTCTGCAGTAGCCTGGTGCTACTGTTAGCATTTCACAGCCAGGACAG
Organism: Cynocephalus volans; assembly: GCF_027409185.1. Taxonomy (NCBI): domain Eukaryota; kingdom Metazoa; phylum Chordata; class Mammalia; order Dermoptera; family Cynocephalidae; genus Cynocephalus; species Cynocephalus volans. The sequence continues at coordinate 152,226,185 of NC_084466.1, forward strand.
AGAACAAGGACTCTGCACCCTCAGAGACTGAACCTCTTACAGGGAGACACGTGTGGAAGTCCCTGTGACTCCCTTGCAGCCTCCTTTACACTCAGTAGCTCAGCAAGGACTGTACAGAGTCCACCTCCCAAATGTGGCTTTGTGTCCTTCTCTGTCCCCACTGCCTCTGTCTTAATTTACCTCCTTGAGGTGTTCTGCCCAGATAGCTCCAACAGCCTCATGACTGGCTTCCCTGTCTCCAGCCGCATCCCCACCCAGTCCATCCTCCAAACTGCCATGAGCGTTATCCTTCTCGACTGCAGCCCCTGCATCACTTTCTTTGTTTCCTGAGAACTCAGACTCCTAAGCAGGATGTATTTGGCCTCCGTGCTCTGGTTCTGCTGACCTCTCCAGCCTCCCCCAATGTCCTACCTGCAACCCATTCTCACCTGACTACAGGAAATTGGGACATGTTTTGTGGTTTCACACCCCAGTGCTTCTGCACAAGGGATACCTTCTGGCAGCAATGCTGTTCTTCCTGTTGGTCCAGTCTTGGTCAACATTTAAATTTAGCATGAGAGCCACCTGTAGTGGGAAGCCTTTCTCTGTGTTTCCCGTTCCTTCTGCACATCCTACTACAGCATCTATCACAGTAAGCAGCATTACTGGTTTCCAGGTCTATCCCCTTCACTAAGCTGGAAATACCCTATGAGCAGGAAGGTGTCTTGTCCATCTTTTGATCCTATATCCTTGTGGGCAATAGTAAGTGCTCAGCCAATATTTGTTTAAATCAGTAGCATCCATAGACTAGAAAACAAAAGTCCCAAGAGAGGAACAAAGGATGAACCGGGACAGGAGCAGAAGCAGCTCTTAAGTAGAGACAATAGTGAGCAGCCTGTAGGTGAATGTTGGTTGTATTTGTTGAATTAATTATTTCACAGGAGGTAAACAAGCTTGTAGAAAGAGCCCATGAAAATTTGCATATGCGTGAATGTGGTGGGCTTGTTCGGACTTAGTGGAAGGAGTTTCCAAGGCAGAGTCACTGCTACACTCCACAAGCTCATTCAGCTTCTGCTGGTGCCTAGAGCAGGTCACCCTCTACCTTCCACTCAGATGAGTTTGGAAAGTTCTGATTCCCAGCCTGATTAAATATCAAAAGCACCCTTAATAGTGGAATTGCTAATCTCTCCTTTCTTTCCTTCACTGCACAGTGGTCCGTGCCTAATAGCATACCAATCTAACTTATCTCTTTCTAGTATTATGTATCTGTGGGGTTTAAATTTCACAGATGTATTTGGATAATTACAGATGCTCAAACCTGGTAGAACAGGACCTAGAAGAGTGACTGGAATTCAAAAGTAAATAAAATTTGGTCCAGGATGGGTTACTGGAGCCGGAAAAAGCCCATCAAAGATCACTCCCCCTCCTTCCAGCTAAGACTGGTGTAACTTACATTTAGAACGTGGCTCCACTATTAAGGAGCCGTGTAGACTACGGCAAGTCACTTAACCCCTATCCCATGGGGATAGTGAGAGCGCCCCGCTCCTGGGGTTTCTCTGAGGATTTAATAAGATAATCATAGGCAGCACTCGGCCCAGTAGCCAGCATGTCCCAGATGGTGCTGGCAACTCCATCCATCCGCTTGCTCGGGGCAAGACCCTCAAGTTGTCCTTGACTCCGCGCTTTCTCTCACATGGCACATCCTATACACCAGGAGATCCTGTTGGCTCTACCAGAACTCAGCCACTTCTTGCCACCCCACACTGCCCCACCCTGGACTGTGCCCTCATCTCAGAGTGAACCTCAAAGTGAGTGTTAAAGGCCGCTCCCTGGTCGCCATCCTTGTCTCTTCATGTTCTTCCCGTTGCTGCTCTGTTCGAGCCACCCAGGCCTTCCATCACTCCTGGGACAAGCTGGGCAGGCCTGGGGGGTCCTTCTTTGGCTTTTCATTCTCTCGGCACAGTCATCCCCAGATCCCAGCAGGTCTAACTTCTTCATCTTCTTCACGGTTTGCTCAAATCATACTTTCTCAATAAGGTCTCCCTTGACCACCTCTTGAGCAACCCAATCCCTGTTACCCACTCTGTTATTTTCTTAGCACTTATCACTTTTTCAAATACTATAAAATTTACTTATTTATTTCCTGTTTTGTTCATTGACCGTCTCTCCTCTAGAATGTAAGCCCATAGGAACAGAGGCCTTTATCTGTTTTGTCCAGTGATAAATACCAAGAACCTAGAATAATCCTTGGCACAGAGTAGGTGAACAATGATACTACTTGAATGAATAAATGAATGTAAGTTCTCAGTTAATGTTTTTTTTTTTTTTTGGAAGTACAAGGTGGAGAAATTATTGGGTCTAACATCATATGTATATGTGTGTGTGTGTGTGTATATACACATATATACATATATACACACCCCAATTTAAAACTATTTTCTTTTATTCAGTCCTTCTTGGAGGAAGGCTGGTTGTCATTCTCTAAAGTGCATAATTGCCTTAAAGTCTTGCAGTCAACTTCTGCTTTCACTCTTTTCCATTTCCTGTGTTCCATGCATGACCAAGTCAAGACTTTCATGTGCATGACAATTGCCTGGGGAGCTTGTTATAATCATGGATCAGTAGGTCTGTAGTAAGGCCTAGAAATCCAAATTTTAAGCAGTTTATTAGGTAATTCTGATAAAAGCAGTTGGGGGACAAACCTTGAGAACCATCATCTTATATTTTGTTTTTCCTACTTTTTACAACTGGAGCTGCTGTCACAGCCTAAGCCCGTGACAACTTCTGGCTCATTCACTAGAGTCTCCTGCATTCCAGTTTTCTCCCTACCTTTGTCTGTCACTCACCTCTAGCTATTTCTGCACTGTGCTGGGCTGTCATGTCCCTTCTCTGAAAAATAACCCAAACGGCATCCCCACTGTCACTTGAAAAGTCCAGACCTCTTTCTAGCATTCAAACCCTAGAAAAATTATTCTCTCCTATTTGTCTATTTCTATGCCCACTCTTCCTCCAACACAAAGCCACTGTTCCAGTGCAGACGATTCCCTTACTGACCTCTACATAAAAAGGGCTCATTCCTACTTATCTACTTTCTCTAAATTTAGCCAACCCATTCCTCAAGGCCTACCTGACATCTCACACCGTTGATCCATTTGCCTGTCATTTAGTGAGTGCCTAGAACGTTCCAGGCACAGTGCTGGGAGGATTGTCCATTCTATCCAGGATTCTCCAATCTGGTTGGGGAGACAAGACATGAACGCGGGTGACCCTCAAGTCATGGGTATCCAATAAGTTATTGAGAGACTACTATTTGCCATTGGATCCCCAGGGCTTGACACATAGTAGGTGCTTAGTGATGTTCGTTAAGCTTGAATGAACTGAATATAAAAATTTTGGGAGGTCAGACCTTCAGTTGGAGGAATTAAAAGACACTTTAAAGGTTTATGATTTGGGGTTGGTCTTGCCTAAAGGGCTAGGACACTATGTTGATATGAGGAGTTATGACATCCTAGGGAATTTTAATAACTCAAGAGAAGTCATAGAGGCAGACAGTATGAGGCTTCCTTGTGCAGGAGGGAAAACAGTTTGCCAATGGGAGAGAAGCTGGAAAGGAAGCTGTGAATCTGATTACAGAGAGTTTTGAATCCAGGCTAAGAATTTTGGTCTTTACTCAGCAGGTGATGAAGAACCATTATAGGCAGTGGAATATCACTCAGGTGGCTTTTTCAGAAGAGTGAACAGGTGACATGGACTAGAGTAGAGGGAGATTGAATTAAGGAAACTAGTTAAGAAAAAAATTATTATGGTAGTCCAGACACAAATTCAAAAAGAAAAACAAACCTTAATTCAGGGTTGCCTGGGTGGGTTTGGGCAATAGCAGTAGAGATTCTGCTTGTTTTTGAATGACCATCTGCAATCCAGCTCACCTTGCTGGGCCTGACCACACACCAGACGATTTCTCTGATAATCTAATGAGACATTGGGTATGAAGTGCTTTGAGAAATGTAAGGCTCTATGCAGACATAGGATTGTTCATGCAAAGGAATGGGTAGAAGTGACATTGTAAATGGAAGAATTGATATGACACTTCAGTAGGGATGGGTAGAAAAGAAGAAGAGTCAAAGAAAAGACTCTGTAATGCCTGGGAACATGGGGGGCGTGCTAGAGAGACCTGGTAATTCAGTAGCTAGATGTCCAGACTCTGGAACCAAATCCCAGCCTCTTATTAGCTCCATGGCCTGGGAAAGTTACTTGGCTTCTTCGTGCCTCAGTTTCCTAATCTGTTACATGGGAATGGAAACAATAGAGTTGTTTTCAATTCAATTCAAGGCAATATGAATGAGAATGCTTAGCCTCCTGCTGGGTGCACAGTAGGCACTGAACAAGGGCGAGCTAGTATCACAGCACCAACTTAGTTTACTTCCAGAAGTCTCCCCTACCCACAGGAGACCACTCTTCTGTCTTGCAGCCCAGACCAGGCATCTAGTCTTTGGATTGTATACCATCCGGTCTAGTGCTCAACCTATAGTGTGGGCATAAAGTACCAGCCACGAGTACCAGGCTCCACATGTCCTTGATGTGTCCCAGGACCATGTCTAGTGACAAGACACAGCAGGTCTTCCCCAGCAGACACACCATATTTAAATGAACTATTGTAAATCCATCCAGACCCAACAACATATGGGCCTACGTCCTGGGATGGTTTGTCTACCTAAGAGAGTGTCACCACATAAGGGCTAAAAAAAAAAGAAGGGACAGGCTAAAGGGCAGATAGATTCATGGTGAAAAATCCGCCAAAGGGGCTGCTTTGGAGGATAGTGCTTATTTATAGATAATGACAATGGTTAGAAGAAAGTTATTATATCTAACCAGAAAAAGTTGGGAACCAGTTTTAAAAGGGACTACAGTGTTTATGTTGAGCAGTAGCCAAACACCTTCTCTCTTACCAAAGCTACCTTTAAAAGACAAATCCAGAAATGTAAAATTAATGAGCTAATACTAAGTAATCACCAAAGGAAAAAAATATATAATAAAAATAAAAACAGAATAATAAATTAAAAACACAAAAAAGGGAGAAATTATTGTAAAAAGACAAACCCAGGAGATATTAGAAAACATTAACTAAAAAGCATGCTTAAATTTATGTGTACACTGTAGCTTAGTTAAAGAAAATGCTTCAAGATTAACTATGGAAAGCTGAAGTTACATAATAAAATCTACTGGCCAACAAAAAGTTGGAATAACTGGCACCAATACATACTGATTAAAAGAAAGAGTTGTAAGCTCGAGTACACCTCAAGACAAGAGAGTAAAGAAAAGTGATTTCAGAGCATAGATTCCCAAACTTGGCTTCCCAACTGGATCCCTTGGATTGTTGAAAATTCATATTCCCAGGCCGCACTCTGCTCAGCCTGTGACTCGGTGGGTTTGAAGTGGGACCCAGGAAGCTGCCGTCTGATGCACGGCTTGCTTGGGATCCCTGCTGGGTTCTAACATGGCTGATGCATCTCAGTTTGCTACAGGAGAGACATCAGAGGACCCAGAGGAAGGCTGTGGAAGGGACCCCCTAGGAGAGGCACCATCCAAGGTACTCCTGTGGAGCAGCAAGAAGGTGAGTCACAGCCAGACCATCCCCTTGGCCTGGAGGAGGAGGGGTGGGTGGGATCTGCAGGGCAGAGGATGTGAAGGCTGCTGGAGATGGACAGTCCCCACTCAGCAGCAAGAGTCACTCACCTCTAGAAATAAAGACACTGCAATTTTTTTCTGCCTAACAAGACAGAGATGCCCTCAGATCTTTGTCTAGCTTCATAGTTTTTATACATAAAAGACTGAAATAAGGGTCTCTTAAGTCAGATGTTCTTAAATGTTGGGGTGTATGACAGTCATCCCAAGAGTTTGTTGAACATGCAAAATCCTGGGCCCCACTCCCAGAAATTGGTGCACTCCAGGAATTTGCATGTTTGGCAAATATTTGCAAATTTCTGGAGTGCACCCAATGTATGTGTGTTAGTCCGTTTCTGTTGCTTATAAGAGAAATACCTGAAATTGGGTAATTTATAAAGACACAATATTTATTGCTCACGGTTTTGGAGGCTGGAAGTCCAAAGTTGAGAGAACACATCTGGTGAGGGCCTTGTTCTTTTTAGTGGTGACTCTACACTGTGACACAGGGTGTCACATGATACATCATTTGAGCAGAGAGAGAGAAAGGGAGTGCTTCTCACACGCTCTCCTTATAAAGCCGTCAAACCACACCCATGACCATCATTAAACCATCAATGGATTAATTCATTCACTACAGCATGGTCCTACAATCTAATCACCTCTTCAAGACCCCACCTTTCAATAACCATAATAGGATTTCCCACCTTCCTAACACAGTTATAGAGGGGTTTAAATTTCAAATGCATGAAAATTCAGGGGACACAATTTGACCCATATCAGGATGGGTGTATGAGGGCCACACTTTGGGAGGCACTGCACTGTGGCCACTGGGAGGTGGAGCAATGGCAGGGGACCAGCCGGCTATGGCTTTCCCGCAGCAGCCAGCCTTGTAAATTCATAACTGTCTCTTTATTTCCATAATGACTGGCCTGTAAAATAGAGATAATAAAAATTGCCAGCTCTGAAGTGCTCCCTCTGTGCCAGGCACTGTTCCTGTGTTTGCTTCTTGAGTCCCCTTTGAGGGAGATACTATTATCATTCACAGACAGGACAAGGGGAGCTGAGGTGACCACACGAATCTCATAGCTAGTGAGAGGTGGAGCGACAAGCAGACCCAGAACCTGCTGTAGCCCACCCTCAGCTCCTGCCACCCCAGCAAGCCCTGCCACCCCTGAGATGCTTGGGAGCAGTGAGGTGATGCCCAGCTCAGAACCTGGAGAGGTGAAACGCAGGTGCCAGGTGGCAGGAGAGGGTAGCGGCGTCCTCGGGAGGGATGCATGGCATGGGCATTTGCTGGGCACTTGTGTTTCTCCAGCATCCTTGACTCAACCCTGACAAGGACAAGGTGAAAATTACCCAAGAATCCCAGAGAGATTTCTTAAGCTAAAATATCAAGGAGCCCAGAGCCCGAGAGTCTCTGTCTTCTTAGATGGAGATATTCTTCCCAGAGTGAGCAGAGGATCCAGAATGAAATGCCTGAGAAGTGCAAGGCCCAGCCTCCTGTCACCTCAGCTGGTCCCACAGACAGTCCCACCCCTTCCCTGACAGCGTGACCTCCAGGACGCTGCTGCTGCTGTTGGTACCCCATGTCCTCCCAGATGAAATAGGGACAATGATACTCTACAAGGTGGTCGTGAGCCTTAAAAAGATGTCGGTTGTAAAAGACGTAGCCCAGAGCTGAGAACACAGATGGCGCTCAGTAAATAGTGGCTGTTGTCGTGATGATGGGGGAGATGGTGGGGAAGATGACTCCATTCACCAACACTCAGGTGGGGGTTGGGGGCTGCCTTTCTCCCAAAGACTGGCTTGCTGTGCAGCTTGTGGAAGGTTCTGGAAGGTGTTCTGGTCGAGTCGAGGTGTACTTTGAAGGTGTGTGGGGCACGGTGTGCGACGACCAATGGGACGAGACTGAAGCGCAGGTGGTGTGCCGGCAGCTGGGCTGCGGGATGGCCGTCTCTGCCCCCGGAGAGGCCCACTTCGGCCCGGGCTCTGACCCCATTCTTCTGGACGACGTGCAGTGCTCTGGGACCGAGGCCTACCTGGGGCAGTGCTCCCACGCCGGCTGGCTTGTCCACAACTGTGGGCACGGGGAAGACGCTGGTGTCATCTGCTCGGGTAAATTTCTTTCTGTCTTTTCCAAGAACTGATTTTTCATATTTCCAGTCATTCCCCTAGTCTCCTCCTTTCTCCCGACACAAGAGAATGCCATTTGATGGGTACGAAAGCCCCTGTCTGCTCGGGTCCTCAGCCATCCTTCCCAGGAAGGACACTCACTGGAGCCTTCTCCGCTGTGATACCGAGGAAACAGCCGAATACCCTAAATCTGACCCCAACCCTCTTGTGTCTATTTGAGAAGCTATAGGTAATCATGTTGGAAAGAATGCTAGACTGGAAATGAAAAGTCTTAGCCCAGCCACAAGACAGGCTACATTATTTGTGGGTCCCATTACAGAATGAAATGTGGGTCCCCTTTTTCAAAGATTATTAGGAATTTCAAGACAGCGACAGCAGGGCATTAAAGCGAGGGCAGGCCCTTCTGCTGGGGCCTGTGGGACTGCAGGAGAAGCCCCCTGCCCCCCTGCTGCTGTTCCTCTACGGTGCCCTCTTCCCACATCCCTTTCCCTCTTCTGCTTGATGAGACTTTTTGCCCGTCATTTAGCCTGCATCTAACGAAATGGGAATGATTGTCATGGCAGTGACAATAACACCTTTCACAGCACCACTGTGAGGATGAGGCACCTGGTAATTCTGGTCCATTACCCTGTCACTGCATAGTCTGAAAAGCGGGCTACCCATGGTGCTGCACCGGATCCTCCTGCTTTTTGAGGAAATCAACCTCCTGCAGACTGAGCAGTCATGTCTCTGATAAACCAACTTCGGATGCTCGGGCGAGGTGTGGAGTCAGGAGGAAGAGGAAGACCCCCCTCCTTGCTCCTCAGCGGCCGACACACGAGTCAGAGGAGGTTTCTCCCCCACTCCTCTGCTCATTCTTCCCAAACCCAATGTGTGGGGAAGCAGCTTGGAGCCATCATCCAGTGGCCAAGAGCTAAGCATTCAACAAGTATTTATTGTGTAGGCTTTGGAGACCTAGCAGTGAACAAAATGCCCCTGTTGTGTGGCATTGACTTGCAGACTGCTCCATGTGCCAGCTTCTACCAGAATGCAGCAGAGTTGTCCCCCTTGGTGACTGCAGACACGTGAGCCCTACATGGCTGAGACCTTTCCCACTGCAGGTGGCTCTGTCTTGAGAGCAGGTTAAGGAGGTGGAGGGGAGCTCTGACCGTCATTGCCAAGGCCTGTCTCACCAGCCTGCAGGGTAAAGGCAGCCCCAGCCCCTCCCACCTCCTGGACCCTTGGCTGCTACCTTATGAATGAACCATGCCCGTGCTTTCCAAAGCCCTTCCTGTGAGTCCTCAGACAGGGCAGGACCAGATAGAATTTACCTTTGTCTCCTCTGCTGCTCCAGACAGCCTGGGTATGTGGAAATAGGACTCTGCCACTCTCATAGGCAGCATGTCCTTGGGCCTTGGGAGGGAGGGAAGGACTCAGAATAGGAGAATAGACAAGATAGAAAATTATGGTAAGTGTAAACATTATTTCAGGGGAACTTTAAAACACTTTTCAAGTATACTTTTGAATGGTTGTTCTCACCAGGAGGTGACTTTGCCCCCCAGGGGACACTGGGCACTGTCTGGTGACACTTTTGATTGTCATATTCTAAGGGGTACTACTAGCAACTATGGGTAAAGGTCAGAGATGCTTCTAAACATCCTACAATTCACAGTTCCCCACCACGAGGAATTTTCCAGCCCAAAATATCAATAGTGCTGAGGTTAAGAAACCCTCCCTGCTTTAGAAGAGCATGTGCAGTTGAACTTATTCATTTTATAATTACTTGTTATTTATTAATTTATTTATAATTAATTAATAATTGCATTGGTAATGTAAGCACATTTGCTGATAGCTCCTTCCCCAAGTGTTGGCTTCCATCTAGTTTTTGTTTCCAATACTGATTTAAGTTGATTAAATTTAATCTGTCATTTTGGGGGGAGGGGGATAATCTAATTCCTTTCAAATTTGATATTTTGAAAGATCTACTGAATCATTGTAATCTTAGCATGTCAGGTAGTCCATATTCCAAGTCCAGGTGTATCAAATTTCTGAATGGCTTTTGTCTAAGAGACTGCCTCAAAGCGTAAATCCCATCTGGTCACGCAGAACTTTGCAGTTCTCTAAACACCTTCCATCCATTATCCCATTCCATTCTTACAACTCAGGTGGGCTTGTTTTATGATCCTATTTTGCAAATAAACTGAGGTTCTGAGATAAGGTTAAGTCAATGTCAAGTTTAAGTGCCTTGACCAAGGTCACACAAAATATTTAGGCCTCTGGATTCCACATCCCATGCTCTGTTACCCCCACCAAATACATCTACACTCTGGAAAAACTGCCCTGAATCTAGGCAAAATTTGCAAATATCCAAGCCGTCTTTGACGTTCTGTTAGTAATCTTACTCTCTCACCCACTGCAGGCCCCCCACGCACACTCACACACCCCAAGGCCTGGCAAGCTCCCCTGACGCAGAGAATCCCTGTGCTGAGCTGGCCTAACTTATTTTAACCCGAGACCTACCTCCCACGTCATCAGACTCACGCCTCCTGTTCTACCTCCTCAAGTGCACTTCCTCCTGGTGACGCTGAAAGTCAATGAATGTTAATTGGGGAAATTTGACTGTATGAGTGAGAGAAGGGATGTTAGTGGATTAACCCATTCCGACATTTCTCATACAAATATGCCAAACAGCACAACCCAGTGTTGCCTGCCCTAAGCAGAGACTCTCCTTTGAAATCTTTTCATCTTAAAAAATCACTTAGAGTTTTACTTCCAAGTTATAATAAAACCATATTAATTTTAATATGAAAACAATATTTTACATATTAAATATTGGGTAACATAAGTCCCTCAGGAAGATGCACCTCTTTTACCCCAGTCTCAGGATGAGAAACTTAGAAAACCAGCACTTGTTGAATGTACTGGGCTATGGAATTTAGACTAAGAAGTTTGCATTTTAACAACTATTGAAAATAGTCGAAAGGCCATTTCTTCCAAAATAGCAATGCCCCAAACCTTTTTGGAATAACCCTCATTAAGACCAATTTCAGGCTGAACTTTTTCACTAGGGTCATAGCAGTGGGGCAACAGCAGACCCTTCTAGCAAGTGCAGGGCATTCCAGAATTTTTATCATCTCTAGTAGATTCAAGTCACATTCAACTTTCTTTTCTTTCTCATAGAATATGAATCTGAAACTTCAGGAATTTTTGGTAAGCATCACACTTCAGCATGTCTTTAACAGAACACCTACAAATGCCCCCAATCCTCTGGCTGTATTTACCAACATAATCTGTTGCAAGAGTTGAGAGAGGGGCAGAAGACAAACAGTGAATTTAATCGAAAGAACTCAACAAAGAAAAGATGAAACAGGTGGCTTCCCTGCCTTTGACCACCAGGGAAATGTTGTCTCCCCAGACTGTTTTACTCTTGTCACCCAAATGTATTTTAGAAAATTATGGAGTGAGGGTATGAATATGGTTTAGTAAATTATCCTTCAAAAATGTAATTAAATTAAGACTGGATTAAAGAAAATCCTAACTTCAGATACCTGAATAATGACTCTGAGGCTGGAAAGGAAGTAAGTGAAGCTGCAGTCACTACGAGTGACACTGTGTCACTCCTTGTCCTCATTTAGCAAATTCAGAGGTTAATGGAGAAAAGCACGCCCTTCCTTTCTCGTTGAGCTGAGTCCTCCAATTCCCCCATCCTTAGAAGTCCCTCTGTGAGTGTCATAAAAATTCACTTCTGTAAGCACTGGACCCTTTTGCCTCTCTGGTAGAAGATGCATTTACACAAATAATCCAGTTTTAAAAGAACAATTTGTAAATGACTCTGAGCTGCCCAAAGACACAATCAATTTCTTGGTGGCCACCGACCAGAACCTACCGAGTACATTCCCCAAAGCACGCCCTTCATTCCATGTCCACTCCACAAGGCCATCACATCCATCCTGACACTTGCTCAGTAAACTTGCGTGGACTATTTTGCACAGCAATGACATCTCATTTATTTCTCTCTGCTCTTAGATGCTGAGATACTAACTCCATTTCCTGGTGGTAAGTCACGGTTTTCTAGCTCCTCATTTGATATGGCTCAGTGGGTCACATGCTTCTAAGCGGTGGGTCGATCTCCAACCAGACAAATACTACCAAGCTGAATGGTTTCACCTGAGGATACCTGGGCATTCACCTCACTCACAAACCTCTGCATTTTCTTGATGCACAGAGGAAGGCTCTGTCCTCCTCCCCATCTCTCTTTGTCTGCTTAATTCCTCCCTACTCCTCCTCCAAGCCTCAGGTCCATCGTCACTTCTTATGAAGACATCCCCAAACACCACCCCTACACCGTAGTGTACTGTCAAAACATTATAAACATCCCTCCTTTGCTTCTTAGCACGTAGCACACCTACAAATCCCTACTTAATTTTAGATTAACATGACTGTCTTCTTCAGACACTCAGACTAGATTCTAAATTCTGTGACAGCAAGACCCAGGTCTGTTCCGTTCACCACAGTATCCACAGTGCTTTCCACTGCAACCCAGCCTGTGCTCAATAAATACTTGTTGCATGTTTGAATGAATGGGTTGATGCAGAGTATGTTTCTTTTCCTAAAATGCAATATTTTTCTATTTCTTCAAAAGACTGGCCACAATTGCAACTAGTGAATGGGTCAGGCAGATGCTCTGGGCGTGTGGAAGTTTTCTACCACGGCCAGTGGGGCAGGGTTTGCGATGACCACTGGGACATGAATGAAGCTGATGTGGTGTGCCGGCAGCTGAGCTGTGGGAGTGCCCTCGCAGCCCCTGTGGAGGCTCAATTTGGCGAAGGCAAAGGCGAGTTTCTGCTGGATGACATGGACTGTACAGGAAGAGAGAGTTTTCTGGGACAGTGTTCTCATGCTGGCTGGTCCCTGCATAACTGCGGTCCCGGAGAAGACGCCAGTGTCATCTGTGCAGGTAAGGCCACTTCTCCCTCCAGAGGTGCACATCTCATCATCCAGATTACGTCTCCACTAATCCCACTGGCAATGCCTGCACCTATGTAATCATAGACCATCACTACCGCTTGCATGAGCCAAAAGTAAAGACATTGGTAATTTGAGAGCTTAGACTCGAGCTCAGGAATTTATTAGCCACAGGATATTTAAATGGATTTCATACAGAGAGAAATCGGAGAAGATATTGGTGGTTCTATTGCAAGGACTAGATTTTCAAAATGACTGGTGAAAAGACAACCTAAGTCAACAAGGATGTGAATCACTTACTGGTGTGTTCTACCTTTCTCTAGGACACTTTAGTAAACTAAGAAATAAAACTTATTTTCACTACAAGTTTAAAGTCTAACGAAGGAGTTTATAAATTAAAGTAGCACTAGTTTGTCGGCTGATTGTGAGTTTAGGTCATGTATTGCTAATCACAAGTCTCTGGCCAAATAGTAATTAGAATGATCAGTCTAGACCAGGGTTTCTCAATCTCAGCACTCTTGACATTTTGGGCTAGATAGTTCTTTGCCGTGTGTGGGCTGTCCTGTGCATTGTGGGCTGTTTTGCAGCATCTCTGGTCCCCACTCCCCCAGTCGTTACAACAAAAATATCTTTTGACATTGCTAAATGTCCCTTGGGGGAACAAATTGCCCCCAGTTGAGAACCACTGGTCTAGATATACAAATGAATTTTCACCACACATGTGTCTAATATTCAGCATCCTCACCCATGCTAGAGACATAAATCGTGTACCAATGGGGAAAAAAGGAACTCGTTTAGTGGGTCTAGAGTGGTGAAGTTTGGTACCAACATTTCCATTTGCATTTAACAAGAAAGACTGTATCCACATGATACTAACATGATCCATTAGCTTTTAAAGTCAATTCAAACGTCTCAAATATTGGCGTGTGTCTGTGTGTCAGTGTGCACACACATGTGTGATGGTTTGGTTTTCATTTAGTTTTTGTTGCCCCCCTTTCTTTGATTTTTTTTTTAATTTAGTTTGGTTTAGAATTCCGTCTCAGCAGTTTGTTCTATAAAGCCCCTGGGTTCCACCTAACTGTTTTGTGTGATGAGCATTTGCCGCCTGTTCGGAGGCGTTACAGAGTTTGCACGGTGGACACAGCACAGCCACAATTGGACCGAACCTGCGTTGTGAGACACTGTGACAATAAACGTTTATGCATTTGATGCGTAATTCAAGTCACCCGAACTAAGGCAGAGAGAGTCGGCATTTTTATTTCTGGGATTCACATTCTTTTATTTTAAAATTCATTTTTAATTGAAGCCTCTCTAGAAACAAATACCCTTTCCTAAGGTAGATCCTTTTTTCCCCCCCTGTATGTTAACAGAGACGGAATACTTAAAGCCTGCATCAGGTAAGTTCATGTTTTTGTCTTATCAACCTGACATTTTTCACTCTAGAAGCTGCCTTGGCAGGTAATAGGTAGATAATAAAGGAATAAATGGAATAAATGGTGGGAGAGATCCGATTGTCATATTTCAGCTGTCACTATTTGCCATTTCTGCATTGCTGGGCCATGAAGATAATCTTACCCTTAAGCTGACAGTGCTATTGGGCCGCTTTCTCCCTTCCTTTCTTCTCGGTCATGAGGGTTTTAGATATTCTCTAGGACTGCTATTTTCATTTTTCTGGTGGGATTACTGTTAAAAACATTATTCCTACCACGATGTCAAAGAAAAATCTTGGCAAATTGTTTGTATAACTTGCTGGACTGTTTAGCGAATATTCTTTCCCACTGTGTGGGACTCAGTGTGGCCAAGGAAGGCATGCCGCTGACTGCCATCAGCTCTTTTATGTGCTAACAGCCATCAAATCCCCCCCCCCACCTCCCTACAGAGAACACTGAAGAATCACCGCCAATGCCACAAGGTAGGAGATATTTTCATGTTGAATTTGCTATTAGTTCTTATTTGGAGCAATTTTTCCTTTTGGTTTAAAAACAAAAAGATTTTTTTAACTGCAATTGCTGAGTCAAATTTGGGGGGATAATATATTAAGTATTTTGTACATACTTGTATCAATGTCCTAACATGTTAGAAAACTGTTGGGTCTTGCAACTAGTAAACCCAGTGGGAACAAGTTAAGACAGGCCTGTGTACCAGCCAGTGCTGAGCTTTGGGATGAGGGAAGAGGAAGGGTTTGGCAGCAGAAGTTTGGCAGTTTAAGTTCCATCTTTGCCACTCGTGTAGTCACTTACACTCTTTTTAAAAAGGGGGCTAGAAACAGCTACTTTACATTGCTCTGCTGGGGTTAAATGAGATCATATATTGTACATGGCATGATGACAAAAGCCGACTTCTATTGAGTGTTCACATTTTTATTTCTGGGATTCATATCCTTTTATTTTAAAGTTCATTTTTAATTGAATCATCTCTAGAAACAACTACCCCTTCCTTAAGTAGATGTTCCAGGCACAGACCTAAGAACTTTACCTGAATAATTATTAGTTATTTAATTATCTGATTCAGAGGTCAGCAAACTTTTTCTGTAAAGGACCACATAGTAAATATTTCAGGCGTCACAGTCCAGGTGGTCTGTGTTGCATTTACTAAACTCTGCTGTTGTAGCCTGCAAGCAGCCACAGACAATTCATAGACTAGTGGGTGTACCTGTATTCCAATAAAATTTAACTTACAAGAACGAGCCCTGGTCGGTGGTTGAACCACAGGCCTCGGTTTCCTGTTCCCTGCTCTATTGAATTAATTACTTCTAAGTGCTTTGCTTGCATGACATTTATTTACATTCACAACCACTTTATGAGGCAGGTAGTATTGTAATCCCATTTTACTGATGAGGAACCTGAGGCGTAAAAGTTAATTAACTTGCACAAGGCCGTGCAAGGGGCGCAGCTGCTAGTTTGTTAGCTATTATGATGCCTTGCTTGTCTTCCATGGAGAGCTGATGTTTAAAATATACATATTCCTTCTGTTTGGTTAGTTTCTCAAAACAGTAAAAATTGGAGCCATCCTAATTCCTCACTCCCCCTGACTTCAAGCGAGCAATACATCAGAAAATTCTCTGTCTCCCAAAATATATGCTCAGCCCATTAGCATCTCCCAGCTCCACAGTTTCTGCTATCATCCAAAGCCCCATCATCTTGCATCTGATTATGGCAACAACTTTCTAGTCTTCTACCTCCTCTCTTTTCTCCCCCAACACGTACATAATCAATTCTTGTCCCAGAAAGTGGAAGGGATTGGTAAATGGTAAATCAGCTCAATCCCCTGTACTCGGAACCCTCCAAAATCTTTCCATTGTATTTAGACTTATATTCAAACCTTTACCAGGGCCTTTTTAGACCCTGCATGACCTGATCTGTGTCCCTGCCTAGACCACTGGGAAAATCTCTCATCTAGTGCTGTGCCTTCCTCCCCCCATCTTTTCTCCAGCCCTTGAAACTGACAAGGTAGTTCCTGCCTTAGGGCCTTTGTAGGGCTCTTCCCGCTGTCCAAATGCTCTTCTCCCAGATTTTTCTTCAGTTGACTCCTTGTAATCAGGTCTCAGCTAAAACGTCACTCTCTCGAGAGGACTCCCCTGAGTATACAATGCAAATAGACTCCCTCTCAGTCATTTTCTGTTTCATCAACCTGTTTCTCTCTTTATTGTACTTACACCATCTGAGATGGTCTTTTTGTTTTTCTTCTTTTCCTCTGCTCATCTTGTGTCCTCCAGCCCCACTCCCCTGAGTGTGAGTTTTGTGAGAGCAGAAACTTTGACAACCTTGTTTATCTCAGAGTCGAGGACAGTTCCTAGTACGTAATAGGTTCTAAATAAACATTTTTTGAATGAAAAAAAAATAGGCATAGTGTAGCATTCTGCCTCTTCTATAACATTTCTGTTGAAAACAATGTGTTAGTCGTTTAAATCCTCAATGGTCCTCCAACAAAGGCAGTACCTTATTTTAAGGAAGATACCACTTATCAGGCAGTGAGAACTCCATTAGGCTTGGTGATTTCCATCTCTCTTCAGATTCCGGGGAGTTCAGAACTTCATTAAATGATCAGCTCTACTAATTACATAAGGTTTTGTTGTTGGTTGGTTGGTAGTTTTTCTATTTATTTTCCTTTCATCCATATG
This sequence comes from Cynocephalus volans, assembly GCF_027409185.1. NCBI lineage: Eukaryota > Metazoa > Chordata > Mammalia > Dermoptera > Cynocephalidae > Cynocephalus > Cynocephalus volans. The sequence continues at coordinate 152,243,025 of NC_084466.1, forward strand.
GTCATTGATCTTATATTTCCATTTTTCTGGTCTTGCTATGCAGATACAAGGAGTCTTCGAACAGTGTATGGAAGGGGCTGGCCGGTTGGCTCAGCTGGTTAGAACACCATGTCATAATGCCAAGGTCAAGGGTTTGAATCCTCGCATTGGCCAGCCACCAAAAAAACACCCCCAAAACCAAAAAATTTATGGAAAGATCTGTATTATCTTTAATTTTATTTTTCCACAAACTTTTTGAAGTACCCTCTTACATGTATTTTACTGACAGGCATTTGAAATCTGTAGCAAGATATATATACAAATAATAATAATTATCTATTATAGATCATAATTTTAAAATATAATAATTATATATTATATATAATATAATCATATATAATACACGATTATAACATATAATAATTTTGAAATATAAAATAGAATTATTACATATCATATTTAATATATAATATAATATATAATTGTAATATAATAATTATTAGATATTATAGTATGTATTATCATAGTACATTATATTATGTATTACATATTACATATTATGAAGTATGATGTATAACAATATTTAATATAATAATTAATCATATATATATGATTAATGAAACTGTCCACCAAGAGTCCAGGAAGAAATATATGGTGGCCACTGGGCTGTGAGGGAAGCAGGATTTGAGATGACAGGTCAGATGCACTCAGGCCATGGGCATCTTGCTTTGGTCCATTTTGGGAACAACTGCCCAGGAGAGGCAGGTGGCCCTGAGTTCCATAGTGACTGGCTTTCTCTCAAGGTGGGCATTCCGAAGAGTCAGTATCACATACTAAGGCTTTTATCTCTAGAGTATCTCTGAAACAATCTCATTAGCAAATACTTCTGGGAGCCAGTTATGCCTGAGTGGCTGTATCTCACCAGGAGTTCGCTGTATTTTACATTTTATATTTTAGACCCGTCACATTAAAGATTTGTTGAAAACCAATATGTAGGTCAAGTTAAAGTTGTTCAATTTAATTGAATAAAAGATATTTCAATTTATTTGTACTGATAGGTAATGGAAATTCAGCAACTATATTATCAGGTAAGCAAACTTTTCTGTGCTGTTTTCTCCTGGGACATTACTGTTCACCCATCCAAATAAAGCAGAAAAGTAAATGAGGGAGTTTCTGTTGAGCTATTTTACTGAGTGACTCATTATAATCTGCCCCTTATAATTGAGTTTGTATAGAGATGATTTTCAGGGAATCATTCCAATTGATTCCACTAACTTTAAAAAAAAAGAGTGCTAACAATACCATTGTTCTCAAAAAAAAAAAAATACTGGAAACCATTTTGAGCAGAAGAGTTTTGTAAATGTCTTTAAGGTTTAACTTGGCCAGCAGCTCTTAGAGTATCCAAACTCTCTCAATTTTTATAAATGGCATGTTTCCATTTTTCTTTGGAGGAAGAATCATCTAATCACATGTTGTATGAGTTTCCCATTGCTGCTGGTAACAAATTGCCATAACTTAGTGGCTTAAACAACAGAAATTTATTATCTTATAGTTCTAGAGGTCAGAAGTCCAAAATGGGTCTCACTAAGCCAAAAGCCATGCTATGTTCATCCTGGAAATTCTGGAAAAGGAGGATCCATTTCCTTGCCTTTTCTAACTTTTAGAGGTGACCTGCATTCCATGGCTCGTGACTCCGGTCCTCTGTCTTCAAAGCCAGCAGTGTAGTGTCTTCTAGTCTCTTTCTGACTCTCTTCTGCCTCCTGCTTCCACTTTTAAGGACCCTTGTGATTATACTGGGCCCACCTGGATAATGCAGGATAATCTCCCTATCTTAAGATAGCTGATTAGTCTGTCTGCAACCTTAATTTTTCCCTCTGCCATGTAACTTAATGTATTCACAGGTTCTGGAGATTAGGACATCTTTGGGATGTGGGGCAATATTCTGCCCACCACACTTGTCTATGAAATATAATTCTGTAGTTTCTACTGCTCAGTGGTACAGAAATGGATGGTGAAATATGGTGATTCTGTTTTGATTTAGGATCTTTGGGATGGAGAGCACCTCTTCAATGATTAGGAGAGACACAAAATGGAAATAAAGATTTTATTACTCACAGGTTGAAGGATACATGACATACCTGGAAGTTACACACACACAGAGGTCAGGGAGCACTTGAAGAGAGAGAGAGAGAGAGACCCGTGGCAATGCCTTTATTGGGGTCCAGGGAATATTCATATAGATTTCTTGCAGAAGGTTTTAATTGATAGCTTTAATGCAAGCAAGCATGAGTTTCAGGAAGTCAAGCTGTAACTGAGAGATGGTCACTGTGGCATATCTGCACAGTCCATGCAGAGTATGGGGGTCAGTGGGGCAAGTCAAGTGGGCTGTCCTGAGAGGAGGTGTAGAATCAGACTGTGTCAAGGGTGACTGAGCCCTGCTTCTGGTATGAGAAAGTCCACCTTATGTTCAACAGATGCTGAGGCTACATAAAGTTATGAAAATCCACTACAGACCTAACTAGCAAGTGAGAGAAGAAAGGTTTGATAGAAAGGGGGAGCATGTACCCAGGTCAATACAGAGATAAGTCATGGTTATCCGTCTGCCCAGTTTCCTCTGTCAGTGTTCCTTATGGGCATTGTAAGTAATTCCCATGGCCACATGTGGCATGAAGTCAGGTCTGCAGAACAGGAGAGAATGTGGAAAACCTACAGGCAGACATGTCAGTAACAAAACAAGCCTAGGAGTAAAATACTCAGAACAAATGAATAAAAGTATCAGGAGATCCTTATGGTACAGACTATCAGGCCATCTCTCAGGGGAATATTAGGACCTAAAGCATCTCTATCACTTACCCAGTGGTCACTTTGAGGCACAACCACTTGTGTGAAATCACAGGGAGCCCCTGGATGTCCACACCTCTCTCAAGTCACTGTGAGCAGATACTGTGAACGGACATTTCTTTATTACAGATCTACCTGCTGCCGTCTCAGCTCAACTCCCTCCTGTAACTGCCACGAGTTCAATATCTTCAGGTAGGACACCACCACCTCTGCTGCCATCATCGAATTTATCGTAGCTCTGAAGTTGCATGTAACCATAGTCAGTGGTGCCACCATCGCTGGGTACCGCTAATGTTCTTCTACCTGAGAGTGAACAATGCGAGAAGAAAGGGACACGAGGACCCTGAATGGTCTGGATTTCATGCTGTCCAGCTTCACTTTATGTTTGAATATCTGTAATTTTACCATCAGAGAATGGGACAACACAAGGCTCTAATTTCACACGCTTTCACAAGTGCAAAGAGAAAAAGGAAAGAGGCAGGGGTGTGGGCATCATTGTGGCTATTAGAGAAAGAGAGACTACTAAAAGGATAACTTCATATCTTTCGAATTTAAGAAGTAAACTAGAGTATCCTGCCTAATGTCTGAGAAGAAGTGTCCAACTTGGAAAATTTTGATTATTTCCCCTTACTGGTGAGTCACATGAAGAGTTATGTGCAGACTCCTCTTAGTCGTGGTGCCCAGTGGCCACCATTATGGGCCATTTTCCTTGTGTCGTTGTGCTAGATGACACTGTCTCCACTCCATCCTCTGTAACTGCTGACATTTCAATCATACCATCATATAACTTACATTCTGACAACTCCAGTGCTAGACTTTAGTAAACGCTTATACCTGCACCATCCGTGTGGCTACTGAGTCCCTGAAACCTGGCTTAGAGAAATGGAGCTGTTCAATGGGTAGCAAGTTTCACTTATGCAACGTGACTAAGTTCCAGAGACACGTGAGTAAGCTCCAGAGACCCGCTGTATAGCACAGTGCCTGCAGCTAACGACAAGGTATCGTGCACTTCCAAGTTTTCTAAGCTGGGAGATCTTATGTTAAGCATTCTTATCACACACAAGAGGAGACATGAGGAAACTTTTCGAGGTGATAAATATGTTTATTACCTTGACTGTGGTGATATCACGAGTGCATATGTATGTCCAAACTCAACAAATCGTATACATTAAACGTGCAGTTTTTGTGATATCAGTTATACCTCAATAAAATTGTCTTTTAAAAAAGATTAAGTACTAAAAAAAGAATGTAAAATACTTATTGCCATTTTTATACTGATTACATGTTGAAATGATAATATTTTGGGTATATTAGATTACATAAGATACATTATTAAAATTAATTTCACCTGTTTCTTTTTACTTTTTAAAATGTGGCTACCAGAAAATTTAAAATTGCATGTGTGGCTTGCATTTAATTTCTGTTAAGCAGCATTGCCTTGCACCAGGTCCGTCAGTCACTGTGTTGACTGTCTTAGGTGGATTTTCTTATGTGATCCCCCCAATAGCAGGACAAGGGAACTTCTGTAGCCTCCAGTTTCTGAATGAGCAGATTCATGCTCAGTAGATTAAGTATTGTCCCCAAGGTCAATGGAATGAACACCAACAATCTGACTTCAGAGCTCTAGAACTTGATCTCTGAACTATTCTAAACTTTCTAAACTGGATTAAAAAACTACTAACTACTGAAAGACTGACAGGGCATGTTGCCTGTTCAGGAACTGTACAGGCTCATTTGAGGTGAGGGAAGCTAAGGAAAAAAAGAGACTAATCTCTGAGCGGGGCCTGCATTGAATTTCTTACTTTCACACTTACTTCTCCCAAATTCACCTGTCCATTGCCTCTAAGGTAGCCACTGCGACGCCAGCATCAGTCCCTCCAGGCCTTGTCCAGCCGTCCCCATCCCAGTCCACGCTGGCAGGAGCGGCTCCCTCTTCCATATCCCACAGCTCTCTATCTGCCCTCATGTTCCTACGGCTGTGCGTGTATCCACTTGTCTCCCCAGTGACCTTGCCAGCTTCTCGAGGCAGAATCCACATCTTTCTCATTTTTGACATTGCCCCCAATCCCCTGCCAACACACACACACAGAATCCCAAGAACAGCATCTGATGTCTGCTCTCTGGAGGGCATTCAGTGCTTGTTAAATGTATAAATAAGTAAATGCTTCAATAAATGAATACTACTTGGCTGTTCTCAGTTTGCAATATTTATGTGCACTTCCAAACGTTAACAAAAGAGAGCACAAAGACGTTCAAATTCTTAGCTCTCATGTCTGAGTGACCAAATAAGGATATCTTTAAGCCTAAGTGGCATGTTTCATTTATCCAACAATACAGTGCTCAGAGTCAGCTACTGGACTCTGAGTTTGGCTCCACTCTCTGCTACCTCCCTCCACCCCCCACCTGTGTGGCCCTCACCAGGTTTCTGTACCTTTTTGTGTTTCAATTACCTCATCTGAAAACTGGGGGCAATAACCTCTCTTTCAAGGGGTTGATTAGGATTAGGTCAGTGAATTCGGGTGAAGCACTTGGCAGAGAGCCTGGTGCACTGTCCGTGTGCAGTGAGCATGGCCTGCTCCCGTGCCTTGAGCTGTGTCCTGGGGAATGCCGCTGTTACAGGACGAGGGGCGTCTGCTCCATGGCTGCAAAGTCAGGTGAAGAGGCACAGCATTTCCGTTCACGGCTAACAGCCAGGGCCACCTTGTCACAATTCTTGCCCCCAGCCCCTGGCAATCACCAGTTTGCTTTCTGTCTCTATGGATTTACGTATTCCGGATATTTCATGTAAATGAAATCGTACAACATGTGGCCTTTTACGTCAGGCTTCTTTCACTTAGCATAATGATTTTGAGGTTGATGGTTCCTTTTAAAATTCTTGTATAAAGTAAATGAATCCTTCTCCTGGAAACATGAAAAAAGTTCTTCTCTTTCCATTTAGTATTAAATATCAGGAGTCATTTTCCTTGTATTGTTTTCCCAACAGCTCTCTCAACTTCCACCATCCCAGAAGACATTAACCACCCAACTGTATCATCAGGTAGGTCAATGAGCTGTTAAAGGAATGAAAACTGGGTGTGATACATTGTACGCGCCACTTCCAGCATTTTAAGCCCATAGGAAAGCTGATGTTGAGGGCCAATGGACATTCACGACCAAGGGATGTACAGACAATGGGTGATGCCCAATGTCACCTGCAGCACCAGATGTTACGCTCTGTGAGGCAAGGATTTCATCTGTCTTGCTCATTGCTGTATCCCTAGCACCCATCACGGTGCTTGGCCATTGTAAGCACCCAGTAAGTGTTTATTGAGTCGATAAACACATGCACAGGTACTGCATGTGTGGACAGGCCGTTTCCCCCTCTTGAGGCAGCTTTGGTCTTGCTGAGAACAATCCTGCAAGGCAGTGCATAGTGGAGGCAAGTCCCTCCACTCAAAGGACACAGGCATCACTCCAAAAAACACCAGCAGCTTCTATTTGGACAAACATCCCTCCTTGGAGAGAAGTGCTAGTATTTCACATGGGAACAAACTAATGAAGCCAGAGCCTCCTAACAAATATTTTTATTTTTCAGTCTCAGCAGATAATGAAAAGTTACCAACTATCTTATCAGGTAAGAGCAATGGCTGCATCATTAGTCCTATATTATGCAGCTTACCATCCAGACAGGATGTACAGGCAGATGGATCACTAGTTGTATTATGTTGTATGTGGGGTCATCTAAGATAAACCACATACTTATGAATACAGTGATTTTTACAAACTTTTCCCAATTCTTCAATGATTTATTTTACCATTGCTGAGCACCCTCATGCAGAAGATGGAGCTGATGCAGGATTGAAAGGGGGAAAGGCATTTGGGGCATCAGGATCACATCTAGGAGCTCTCTGTCAGTAACCTCAACTTGAATCCATCCTCATCAGAAATCAGGCAGAATTCTGAGCACGTGGCCAGCCCAGATGTTTTGGTTAAGGTGTGGCATAGCTGGTGGCTTTTTGCCAACTCCTAGTTGAGTCCTTTTTTTGATGTGTTCTGTGTCTGTCCCACGAAGGGAAGCTTCAGTCCTAATCGCAATTTCCACATTGTTTTAGTTCTACCAGTGGCCGACTCAGCATCTGCCAGTCGCAGAGCCAGTGTGCCCAGGCTCAGGCCGCCAGGTAAGCAGCCTTCCCCACAGGACACGCCGTGGCTGTCATGAGCCACAATTGGGAAGGAGCCTGGGGGAGCTGCACAGCTGGAGGCTGCTGAGGTGCAGGGGAAAAGTACCTTTTGAGAGAAGGCCCACCGGCCTCCAGGACTGGCCCATAGCCGGGCTGCCCAGACGGCCTAGCATCAGTTCACCCTCACTTTCCAGCTATTCCAGAGACACATTTTCAAGTTCAGAAAACATGGAGAATAAGAAAGCAAATAACCATGTGTCCCTTACCTAGACATGACCAATGCTTTCATTTCATCATGATGGTTTTCCAGTCTTCTCAAGGAATAAAGCACAGTCCGATTCAGAGCTCCCAGTATTCCCCAGTCTCAGTCTCCTTTCTCCTTCCTCGTAGACAAACACTTACTTGAATTTCGTGCATATCCTTAGTTTACTTTTTATATTTTTACATACATGCATTATATGTTTCTATTTTATTTTGTGTGTTTTCTTTTGAATTGTATTAGACTCTCTATATAATTTGATACAGTTTTTCTCTTTACTCAATGTGTCATTTTTGAGATCAATCTATGTTTTGTGTGTGTGTTTCACTGCTCGTAACTGCTGCAGAGTATCCTGTTTTCTGAATATACCATTTAACTTAATCCATTTCCCCATGGATAAAAATTTTTTCCTAAATTTTTGTGTCTACCCTGCTGATGTCAAGTTCTAAAGCAGCAAGGCATGAGAAATAACTGCTCTACAATCTAACTGCTTTGTTCAGTGACTAAAAAAGAGCACGTCATCCTGCTGTGATACAATTATCAAGCACTTTTTTCCAAGAATTACCCCCCTACATGGGCGGTAATTGAGGGACTCACCTTAATTTGAAAGCCAGGCAAACAGAGCGAGTTTAACAGGTATGTTTCAAGACTTACCCTTATTTTGTTTCCGCAGAAGACTGGCCTGTGCTGCGGCTGGTGAATGGCACGGGACGATGCTCCGGCCGGGTGGAGGTGTCCTACCAGGGCACCTGGGGGTCCGTGTGTGATGACGGCTGGGGCCTGAAGGAGGCACACGTGGTGTGCAGGCAGCTTGGGTGTGGCCCAGCGGTATCGGCCCCCCTCGGCTCCCACTTCGGCCCAGGCTTTGGAAAGATTGTCCTGGACAACGTGCGCTGCAGTGGTGAGGAGAGCCGCCTGGCCCTGTGCGCCCACGACAGCTGGTTCACCCACAACTGCAATCACGAGGAGGATGCCGGAGCCATCTGCTTGGGTGAGGGGGTCTTCTGCATTGTCGATGGCTCTTGGGCAGCATGGATTAGGGACCTCCTCCTGTGAGGGCTGATGTCTTTCTCTCTCCATACTGACAGGTTCTCTAACGGCAGACCCCTCCCCTCCAGGTAAGACTTATTGGGGCTGTTTCTATGTCCCATTCCACTTACTTTGAGTTCTGTCTCACTAATATTTATTCTGTGTGATGGAAAAGGAAAGAAAACGAACCTGTAAAATCAAACTTTAAGAAGTTTACAGAGGCTGTTATGAATGCTCCGTAATTGTTTGAAGCCTAGAAGGTTTTCCCCAAGTGCCGGAATCTTCCCAAATCAGAACTAAGTTACCAGGCAGCTGCAGGCAAGGCAGGACTCTTCTGTGGCCAACAAACGACTGCAATTAATAGTCCTTGACTTCAGGGTGTGGTCTACTGTGACCGTGCCCATCAGTCATCACAATGTACTTTTTTTTTTTTTTTTTTAAATTTTATTTTGTCGATATACATTGTGGCTGATTATTGCTCCCCATCACCAAAACCTCCCTCCCTTCTCCCTCCCCCCCTCCCCCCCAACAATGTCCTTTCTGTTTGCTTGTCATATCAACTTCAAATAATTGTGGTTGTTATATCTTCTCCCCCCCCCCCCGGTTTGTGTGCGTGTGTGTGTGTGTGTGTGTGTGAATTTATATATTAATTTTTAGCTCCCACCAATAAGTGAGAACATGTGGTATTTCTCTTTCTGTGCCTGACTTGTTTCACTTAATATAATTCTCTCAAAGTCCATCCATGTTGTTGCAAATGGCAGTATTTCATTCGTTTTTATAGCTGAGTAGTATTCCATTGTGTAGATGTACCACATTTTCCGTATCCACTCATCCGATGATGGACATTTGGGCTGGTTCCAACTCTTGGCTATTGTAAAGAGGGCTGCAATGAACATTGGGAAACAGGTATACCTTCGACTTGATGATTTCCATTCTTCTGGGTATATTCCCAACAGTGGGATAGCTGGGTCGTATGGTAGATCTATCTGCAATTGTTTGAGGAACCTCCATACCATTTTCCATAGAGGCTGCACCATTTTGCAGTCCCACCAACAATGTATGAGAGTTCCTTTTTCTCCGCAGCCTCGCCAGCATTTATCGTTCAGAGTCTTTTGGATTTTAGCCATCCTAACTGGGGTTAGATGGTATCTCAATGTGGTTTTGATTTGCATTTCCCGGATGCTGAGTGATGTTGAGCATTTTTTCATATGTCTGTTGGCCATTTGGATATCTTCCTTAGAGAAATGCCTACTTAGCTCTTTTGCCCATTTTTTAATTGGGTTGCTTGTTTTCTTCTTGTACAGTTGTTTGAGTTCCTTATATATTCTGGATATTAATCCTTTGTCAGATGTATATTTTGCAAATATTTTCTCCCACTCTGTTGGTTGTCTTTTAACTCTTTTAATTGTTTCTTTTGCTGTGCAGAAGCTTTTTAGTTTGATATAATCCCATTTGTTTATTTTTCCTTTGGTTGCCCGTGCTTTTGGGGTTGTATTCATGAAGTCTGTGCCCAGTCCTCCTTCCTGAAGTGTTTCTCCTATGTTTTCTTTAAGAAGTTTTATTGTTTCAGGGTGTATATTTAAATCCTTAATCCATTTTGAGTTGATTTTAGTATACGGCGAGAGGTATGGATCAAGTTTCATTCTCCTGCATATGGATATCCAGTTGTCCCAGCACCATTTGCTGAAGAGGCAGTCCCTTCGCCACTGAATAGGCTTGATGCCTTTGTCAAAGATCAGCTGACAGTAAGTGTGTGGGTTGATTTCTGGATTCTCTATTCTATTCCATTGGTCAGTGTGTCTGTTTTTATGCCAGTACCATACTGTTTTGGTTATTATAGCTTTGTAGTATAGCTTAAAGTCAGGTAGTGTTATGCCTCCAGCTTTATTTTTTTTGCTCAGCATTGCTTTGGCTATTCGTGGTCTTTTATTGTTCCATATAAATGTCTGGATAGTTTTTTCCATTTCTGAGAAAAATGTCTTTGGAATTTTGATGGGCATTGCATTGAATTTGTATATCACTTTGGGTAGTATGGACATTTTCACTATGTTGATTCTTCCAATCCAAGAGCATGGGATATCTTTCCATCTTCTTGTATCCTCTCTAATTTCTCTCAGCAGTGTTTTGTAGTTCTCATTATAGAGATTTTTCACCTCCTTGGTTAACTCAATTCCTAAGTATTTTATTTTTTTGGTGGCTATTGTAAATGGGCAGGCTTTCTTGATTTCTCTTTCTGCATGTTCACTATTGGAGAAAAGAAATGCTACTGATTTTTGAGTGTTGATTTTGTATCCTGCTACTGTGCTGAAATCATTTATCAATTCTAGCAGTTTTTTTGTAGAGGTTTTAGGCTGTCCGATATATAGGATCATGTCATCTGCAAACAGGGACAGTTTGACTTCATCTTTTCCAATCTGGATGCCCTTTATTTCCTTCTCTTCTCTGATTGCTCTGGCTAGTACTTCCAACACTATGTTGAATAGGAGTGGTGAGAGTGGGCATCCTTGTCTAGTTCCTGTTCTTAAAGGAAAAGCTTTCAGCTTTTCCCCATTCAGGATGATATTGGCTGTGGGTTTGGCATATATGGCTTTAATTATGTTGAGATACTTTCCCTCTATACCTAACTTATAGAGGGTCTTTGTCATGAATGAGTGCTGAACTTTATCAAATGCTTTTTCAGCATCTATAGAGATGATCATATGGTCCTTGTGTTTGAGTTTATTAATATGGTGTATCACATTTATTGATTTGCGTATGTTGAACCAACCTTGCATCCCTGGGATGAATCCCACTTGATCGTGATGAATAATTTTTCGTATGTGTTGCTGTATTCTGTTTGCTAGTAATTTAGTGAGGATTTTTGCATCTATATTCATCAGGGATATTGGCCTGTAGTTTTCTTTTTTGGTTATATCTTTACCTGGTTTTGGTATCAGGATGATGTTTGCTTCATAGAATGAGTTTGGGAGATTTGCGTCCATTTCAATCTTTTGGAATAGTTTGTAAAGAATCGGTGTCAATTCCTGTTTGAATGTTTGGTAAAATTCTGCTGTGAATCCATCTGGTCCTGGGCTTTTCTTTGTTGGGAGCCTTCTGATAACAGCTTCAATCTCCTTTATTGTTATTGGTCTGTTCAAATTTTCTACGTCTTCACGGTTCAGTTTTGGGAGCTTGTGTGTGTCCAGAAATTTATCCATTTCCTCCAGATTTTCAAATTTGTTGGCGTATAGTTGTTTATAGTAGTCTCGAATGATTCCTTGTATTTCAGATGAATCAGTTGTAATATCGCCTTTTTCATTTCTAATTTTTGTTATTTGAGTCTTCTCTCTTCTTTTTTTTGTTAGCCATGCTAATGGTTTGTCAATTTTATTTATCTTTTCAAAAAACCAACTTTTTGATTCGTTGATCTTTTGAATTGTTTTTTGGTTTTCAATTTCATTCAGTTCTGCTCTGATCTTAATGATTTCTTTCCGTCTGCTAACTTTAGGTTTGGATTGTTCTTGTTTTTCTAGTTCTTTAAGGTGAAGTGTTAGGTTGTTCACTTGCCATCTTTCTATTCTTCTGAAGTGAGCGTTTAATGCAATAAATTTCCCCCTCAATACTGCTTTTGCAGTATCCCACAGGTTTTGGTATGATGTATCATTGTTTTCATTAGTTTCAATAAATTTTTTGATTTCCTGCTTGATTTCTTCTTGGACCCATATGTCATTAAGTAGAATGCTGTTTAATTTCCATGTGTTTGTATAGTTTCCAGAGTTTCGTTTGTTATTAATTTCTAGTTTTAATCCATTGTGGTCTGAGAAGATACATGGGATAATTCCAATTTTTTTGAATTTATTGAGACTTGATTTGTGACCTAATATGTGATCTATCCTGGAGAATGATCCATGTGCTGATGAGAAGAATGAATATTCTGAGGTTGTTGGGTGGAATGTTCTGTAGCTATCTGCCAATTCCAATTGGTCTAGAGTCTTGTTTAGATCTTGTGTTTCTCTACTGATTCTTTGCCTAGATGATCTGTCTAATATTGACAGTGGAGTGTTCAGGTCCCCTGCTATTATGGTATTAGTGTCTATTTCCTTCTTTAGGTCTAATAGAGTTTGTTTTATAAATCTGGCTGCTCCAACATTGGGTGCATACATATTTATGATTGTTATGTCTTCTTGATGGATCAGTCCTTTTATCATTAAGTAGTGTCCCTCATTGTCTCTTTTTATGGTTTTTAGTTTAAAGTCTATTTTGTCAGATATAAGAATAGCTACTCCAGCTCGTTTTTCTTTTCTGTTTGCATGGTAAATCTTTTTCCATCCTTTCACTCTTAGTCTGTGTGAATCTTTATGGGTGAGGTGGGTCTCTTGTAGACAGCATATAGTTGGGTCCTGCTTTTTGATCCAGTCAGCCAGTCTGTGTCTTTTAATTGGGGAATTTAAGCCTTTTACATTAAGAGTTGTTATTAAAAGGTGTTGATTTATTCCTAGCATTTTATTGGTTGTTTGGTTGTCTTAAGTGTCTTTTGTTCCTTGCTTTCTGATTTACTGTTTGTTTTCTGTGTTTGTTGGTTCCTTAGGTTGTAGATAGTGTTTTTGTTAGCTTGTTTTCTCTTCATGAATGCCATTTTTATTATACTAGTGGGTTTAGATTTTTCTTGGGTTTTTATGGCAGTGGTAGTTATTTTTCAGGAACCAAACCCAGTACTCCCTTGAGGATTTCTTGTAAGGGTGGTCTTGTGGTAGTGAACTCCCGCAGTTTTTGTTTGTCTGAGAAATATACTATTTGCCCCTCATTTCGGAAGGATAGCCTTCCAGGGTAGAGTATTCTTGGCTGGCCATCTTTGTCTTTTAGTATTTTGAAAATATCATCCCATTCCTTTCTAGCTTTTAGGGTTTGTGATGAAAAGTCTGATGTTAACCTGATTGGGGCTCCCTTATAGGTGATTTGACGCTTCTCTCTTGCAGCTTTTAAGATTCTCTCTTTGTCTCTGAGTTTTGCCAATTTGACTATGACATGTCTTGGAGAAGGCCTTTTTGGGTTGAATACGTTTGGAGATCGTTGAGCTTCCTGGATCTGAAGATCTGTGATTTTTCCTATACCTGGGAAGTTTTCTGCCACTATTTTGTTGAATATGTTTTCAATGGAATCTCCATTTTCCTCCCCTTCTGGAATACCCATGACTCGGATATTTGATCGCTTATGGTTGTCTGATATCTCTCTCAGATTTTCTTCAATGTCCTTGATTCTTTTTTCTTTCTTTTTGTCTGCTTGTGTTATTTCAAACAGCCCATCTTCAAGTTCAGAGGTTCTCTCTTCAACTTCGACAAGCCTGCTGGTTAAACTCTCCGTTGTGTTTTTTATTTCGTTGAATAACTTCTTCAGTTCAGCAAGTTCTGCTACATTTTTTTTCAGGACATTGATTTCCTTGTACATTTCCTCTTTCAGATCCTGTATACTTTTCCTCATTTCATCATGATGTCTAGCTGAGTCTTCTTGTATCTCATTCAGTTTCTTTAGAATTATCACTCGGAATTCCTTGTCAGTCATTTCAAGGGCTTCTTGTTCTATAGGATCTAGAGTTTGAGATTTATTAACCTTTGGTGGTGTACTTTCTTGATTTTTTGTATTTCTGGTATCTTTTTTTTGGTGTTTATTCATTGTGGCCGGGGGTTTCACAGTCCACCGGTTTGAGACTAATGACTAACTAGGATGTTGCTGTGGTTGCCAATTTGGTATGGCTCCCTCCGTGACTGCTCAGTTGGCCTCTAGTGCCTTGTGTGTGTGGTTGCCTCGGGTCTTGGGCTTCTCCGGGGAGCCACCTTTCTGGTCAGCTTGGACTCTGCTGGGCTGGTGGGTCACGTACCACAGGGTGTGTGATCTCTGTTGAGCTTTCACTTCCTGTGCAGGACTTCTCCCTGTTCCGTGTGCTCTGGCCCAGGCTGTTAGATCGTGTAGTAGCGACCCCACCGGGTGTGTGGTTTTTGTCGAGTCTCCGCCTCCCTGGCCGCACGTCTCCCCACTCTGTGCGCACTGTGCTGGGCTGCGGCGTGTCTTCTGCACCCCTCGTCTAACAGCTGGGCTTTCAAGACCCTGCTCGGCACCGCCTCGCCCAGGAAGTCTACCAGGTTTCTGCTGGGCACAGACGACCGGTCTCTCTGGGTGCCTTTGTAGCACTATGTAGATCTTTCTCGGGTCTTGTTCACCTTTGTATCCCCCCAGTATAAACCGAGTCTAGCGCCCACCTGCAGCCTGGTCTCCGGCAGGTTCAAGCGGACCTGGAAACTCTCCTACCACACTATTCCCAACCAGAAATTCGTTAGGCTTTTTTCCAAACTGGTGGCCGCACAGATGGTATCTGCCTCCCAGTAACAGGGAGTTTACCTGGGGCCGGAGTCCAGGGTATGGTGGAGTGACAGTCGGCCCGCCCGTACTTCCTTGCCCTCCCGAAACTGGCCCGGGACGCCCTCCGCCACCAGCCCCGCCAGAGAACCGCGGAGGGAGTGGGAGCCAAGGCTGGTCCGCAGGCTCCGGAAAGCCTGGCGCCAGGCCAGCAAGTGGGAGGGCTCAGTGATGGCCGAGCAGGGCGGAGCTGCCCGCACCTGGGAAAATGGAGGCAGCACCGGCGGTGAGTGGGCTGGTGGTGCAGGCGGGAGCCGCGTGGGCATCCACCCCCCGAACAGAGCTGTGCCAGGGATCACTCACAGTGCTGTGCCAGGTCGGGTGCTCGCTCTCTGTCTCTGGTTTGCCGCCTTTCCCAGTTCTCGGCCGCTGCCGCCTCGGGCTGTTCAGTCGTGGCGCGGCTCGGGCGCTCCCAGGAATCTTCTTTAATGCCGGCCTGAAACCTCGAATCCTGAATAGGGCAGCTGGCCGCCTTCAGCGCGGCCCCGGCCTCCGGGATCCTGGCTGCACCCACAGCAGCCCTGGCGCCGTGTTCCCTGTTTCGAGACTCACTTTTGCAGCTAAGAAACAGTTCTTTTCCTGCTCCACACTTTAAAGCTGTTGTCTGTAAATGAGGCAGCCTCTCCTGCCGGGGGCAAAGTGGCGGTCACCCCCCACGACCGGTCAGCAGCAGCAGTCCTCCCTTAAGAGATGGCGAGAGGAAGGACCACAAGTTTTCCGGCTGCCTGAGTCCCAGTGGCCGCCTTTTCCACCTCAGCTACTCCGCGCCAGCCGCCCCAGCCGCCGCCATCTTGAAAAGCACAATGTACTTATTTGAGAGAAAATTGCCATTCACTTTCTGGAGCGATTAGATTAGAATATCATCCCTTGAGTCTGTAAAGTCTGATCCTAACAGGAAAAGTAATGACATCAATTGAAACTTTTGTACTTATATGATTTCAGAGTATTCTGCCACTAAGTAATACCATGGAGCCATTTCAATCACTTCTTTTTATTATAAAGCAATGGTTTTCAAACTTTACCATGCATCAGAAATATCTGGAGGGCTTATTAGAGAACAGTTGCTGCCCCTCCACCTGAGTTTCTGGTTCAGTAGGTGTTGGGGGGCCTGAGAATATGCATTTCAAACAAGTCTAGGATGCTTATGCTGCTGGTCTGGGGACCACACTTTGAGAACCACTGTCTTCAGACATAACAGAGAAGGAACATTTCTTATCCTAATAAATAGAAGCAGAATCATCCTTGTCTTTGTCATTGTTGTCATCATCTTCAATGTCATTGTCATCATCGTCAATGCCATCATTATCAGCACCATCATTACCAGCACCACCACCGTTACCGTTATCAGCAAAAACTAGTCTATCTAGTAAGTTGAGTCACCTCTCTGGTTGTTTTTAGTTTATGTGTATTTATGGTTATGCATATACAGAGCTAAACATCCAAACAAGAATATTAAGTAAATTATTAAGGTAACTGCAAACTTCTGTATTACTCCAATAGACAGGTCTCGGTGGATGAATTAATTTTCCATTTATAGCTGGGAACCTGGGGTTGCATGCATGGCCTCCTCTTCACCTGATGGCCACCGTCCTGATCCAAGTCCTCATTGTCTCTTCTTTCCTGGATGAGCACAGATTTCTCCATCTGACTCCCCTGCCTATGGGCCCCCAACGCTCTAGTCCATTATTTACATGCAGTCAGAATTACCTTTTCTTTTTAAAGGCTTATTGAATTATAATTTACCTGTAGTAAAAATCACCTGGTAGTTCATAGAATTTTGATAAATGGTTACAGTTGTGTTACTATTGCTACCATCAAGATATAGAACATTTCCATTACGTTATAACGTCCCTTATGCCACTTGTAGTTAAACCCCACTCCTGACCCTTAGATCCTGGCAACCACTGAAATAATCTCTGTCCCTATAGGTTTGCCTTTTCCAGGATATCATATAATGTAATCACACAATATATAGCATTTTGTCTTGAGATTCTTTACTTAGCATATGCCTTTGAGATTCATCCGTGTATTTCCATGTATCAGATATTCAGATAAAAAAATTATTGCTAAATAGTATCCATGGTATGGATGTACCAAACGTTGTTTATCTGTTCGGCACTTGATGGGCATTTAGCTTGCTGCCAATTTTTGCCATTATAAGTAAAGCTACTATAAATATTCATGTATAAGTTGTAAACTATTTTCCAAAGTGGCAGTACCATTTTTCATTCTTACTAGCAATTTATGAGAGTTACAATTGTTCTGCTTCCCTTTCAACACTTTGGATTGTCTATTTTCTTAAGTTTAGCCATTATGGTGTCTCTACTATAATGAAATAGTAACACCTCTTTGTGGTTTTTATTTGCATTTCCCTAGTGACTAATAATGCTGAGCACTTTTTCATATGCTTACCTGCATCTCTTTGATAAAATGTCTGTTCAGTCTTTTATCCTCTTTTATTTATTTATTTTTCCCCGAGTAGGTTGTTTGTCTTATCACTGTGTTGAAAGATAATTATTTCTATATAAGTATTTTGGATACAAGTACCTTATCAAATTTGTGTTTTGCAAGTATTTTTTCCCAGTTTGTGGCTTGTCTTTTCATTTTCTTAACTGTGTTTTTTGAAGAGCAGAAGTTTTTAATTTTAATGAAGTCCAATTTACCAAGTTTTTTTTAATGGAATGTGCTTTTGTGTTTTATCTAAGAAAACTTTGCTTAACCAAAGGTCTCCCAGATTTTCTCCTATGATTCTTTCTAGAAGTTTTATAGATCCATTTTAGTTATGTGTATGGTTTAAGGTATGGTTCAAGGGTCTTTTTTCATGTAGATATCTAACATTCCAACACCTTCTGTTAGAAAGACTCTCTCTCCTATCACTACTGAAATACCTTGACATTTTGCTAAAAATTAAATAACCATATATGCGTGGGTCTATTTCTGAACGTCCCCTTTCCCCCACTGGTTTATATGACTGTTCTCATGCCTATGTTACACCATCTTGATTACTGTAGCTTTAAATTAATGCTGAAATCAGTTAATGGGAGTTCTTCAACTTTGCTCTTTTTTCTTTTTCTTTTCAAAATTGTTTGCATAACCTAGGTTTTTTCCCTTTCGCATAATTTTTTTTACAACTTTATTGTGGTATAATTGACAAAAAGAAATTGTATATATTTAAAGTGTGCAACATGGTGTATTGATATAAGTATATCTTGTGTAACAATTCCCACAAAAAAATCAACTTATCAATTTCTGCAAAAATGCTCTCTAGGATTTTTAATTTGGATTATGTAGAATCTATAAATAAATTTGAGGAAAACTGACATCTTAAAAACATTGAGTTTTCTGATCCATCAACACAGTATATCTCTTTATTTATTTAGGTCTTTATCTCATTAATATTCTGCAGTTTCCTGCATACAAACTTTGCATACATTTATTAGACTTAAACATAGAATTTCACGGTTTTGGATGCTATTGTAAAAGGCATTTAGAAAATTTTTAACTCCAATATCTAATTTCTGTTGCAAGTAAATTATGTTTTTCTGAAATAATTAAGTATATTTTGAACTGGGAATATTATGATAATTTTTTAAAAATTTTACTCTTTCCTTTTTGGTTTATAAACTTCTTTTCTATCCATTATCAGATTCCCAGTTTTACAATTCAGGGACTGAAGTTTATCTGTAATATGTGGTGGAATGAGAACTAGATCTCAGGTTAGAACAATCATGTCTTTAGTCTGGAAATTTATTAAGACCTGTAGAGCTGGTTTCTTATATTGCATTGCACAAAGAAACACTAGAAATTGGTTTTGAGTGCCAGATAGCTTTACTCAGCTTTAATTTTGTCTCTTTGCAGGGGAAGAGGGGGGTGGGGGTGTTATTCATCACTAATTCGTGTTTTCTTTTCACTGTAGCTGCTGAAATAACAATTGACTCTATCACCTCTGTGGAAGAGCACACACCAATAGGTACATAAAAGTGCATATTTTTGAGTTTACGTTGAAATTTTATAATCTATGTATCTATTGACGTACATAAGAGACTTCCCATTTCTAACAATAAGAATAAAAATGGAAATTTAGTAACAAATATTGTTAGGCATCCCCATCCCCACCAGGATCCTTGAGATAGTGAAATAAAGATATTTCTGAAAATATGCTTCTAGAATCACTAATTCAACAGATGTCAAGAAGGATTGCACACACCCCTGCATGCATGTGCACACACACAGGTTTCATGGTCCCATGAGGTTAGGGAACACTGCATTAAACAAACTCATTTCTTTACTGTAGGACGTCTAGGAGCCTTTAATATACACAGGTACTTCAAAAAGTTGGTAGAAAAATAGAGGTAAAACATGGTGTGAATATTTCCATGAACTTTTTGAAGTACCCTTATATGCTCGATCCCACAAAATCCCTACTAGAAGTCCCAGGATGCCATGCTTATGAAATGCACTTGACCCAAATCTTTTCTTTTTCCTTCATATCTCATCTCTTAGAAAGTTTTCTGCATAATGTGAGTAAAGTGCTGAAATCCAGGTATTTGGGATTAATGCATATGCTACCAAGATATCCCAGTCAAATTAAAACACCTATTATCACGTCTCCCTGCATATCTAAAGTCGAGGCTGCTGTCCTTTCTTACCGGCACTGCCCGAAAGAAGCTCACTCCCCTTTTCCCTTTCCCCTGTTAAGTCCCGCCATGGCTTCACGGCTCCATTTCTCCAGGTAGCTTCCCCTGGTCTGCACAAGGAGATGTTTCGTCTACATGTGCACCCTTTCTGTTGACATCTCTCACAATCCACCTCACATGACAGTTGCTTGTATTCTTCCTCAAGCTTCTGGCTGAATTACAGCCTTTTAAATGCAGGCACGCTGGCTCCCTTTCTTTGCATTCAATAATTATTTCTGAACAAATAATGGCACACAGCATTATTAATTTGTAGAGACGGCTTTCATTTCCTTTAGGTTTCCTTAGGTGTGATGTCTTTAAGTTTGGCTTCTATTTTTAAGAGATTTCTTTCTACTGAACAAAAGATTCAAACCTAAGTTTACCATAAACATAAAATAGATGAATGAAAAGTTAAATCATCTTTTCTGATGGTGATGATGGTGACTTACCCGGATGAATCAAAAGAAAAGAAAACAAAAAGTTTCAGAAGGACATTAGGTCTTAGGATGGTCCTTCCTGCAGCGTGTTTGCTTTCTTCTTTCCACCCCACGCACTGACAGTGACTACACTGGTTGTTCCTCTTAGCTGACGTCTTCTCAGAACCTTCATGGACCACAGTCCCTGCGGCCTTGACTCCACCTGCAGGTATGAGAAGTAGTTCCTGAGAAAGTAAGAGCTGATGGATAGCACCGAGAGACGTGTTCTCCAAGCCGGGAGACACCACAGGCAGAGTTAAAGTGGGAGACAGCCCCCTTTCAAGCTCTGTGGGATCAAGGGCAATTTTATTAACCCTTTTGAGTCACAATTTCTTTATCTGTAATGTAGGAAGCCCAATCCTCTTTGCAAAGATGAAGAGAGAAACTTTTAAATGAGCATCTCTTGGGGTCTCTAGCACTTAACTCACAAATTACAAAGAACCCCTTCCCCAGTCTCCTTTTCATGGTAAAGCCATGAGGAAACATTATGAGGCCAATGAGGCAGAGTTGCGCTAAGACTAATGTAGTTCTGGACGGCAAAGTGTCTATGTAGCTGTGATGTGCCTGTGGATAGTCTAGTTTACTGTTTTTTTAGATATATTGACAGCTCGTATTTCTATCTCTGTCCATGGCAGGTGAATAACATATGGATAAAATGATCTTGTTAGGAGAACCTTAGGAGCTCTGGAAATTTCTTAAAAGGAGTTTCACCTTCTGGATTGCAGGATATAGCAAAGTCCCAGTATTATTTGAGATTGAAGATTATTCTAGCTATTCTTAACGTATGGGTGCATGAGGACTGTGTGATCTGACATGTTTGTAAAATGAGGATATGACCACCTAGGGATATAAAAGTATGAAGAAAACCTTCCAGAGACTGGAGGGCCAGTCCCTCAGTGTGCCTCTTCTTTGTGACTCCCCAGAGGCCTGGGTAGAGGTGAGGCTGCTGAATGGCACGGGGAGGTGCTCAGGCCGCGTGGAGGTGCTCATCCAGGGCACATGGGGGACTGTGTGTGATGACCCCTGGGACCTGGCCGAGGCTGCCGTTGTATGCCACCAGCTGCAGTGTGGCCAGGCAGTGGCAGCCCCCACAAGGTCCAACTTCGGGGCAGGCTCCAGGAAGATCCTGCTGGATGACATACAGTGTATGGGTAGTGAGAGCCACCTGGGGCAGTGTGTGTACGGGGGCCAGGCCGGGCACAACTGTGGGCACATGGAAGATGCTGGCATCATCTGCACAGGTGAGGAGCTGTCACCTCCCAAGATGTCACTGCTTTTGTGTCTTTTCAAACAGATTCAACCAGCTTTTTCAGAAGTCACTGAGCAATATATTATAGTAAGCCCTGCATGACAAAGCTTTTTATGAGGCTTATTATTATGTAAGGCTTCTAATAAGCCATATTGATATTTTTCAACCCTCAGGCTTTGATGACCCACCAGCCCCCTCCCCAGAGTCTGAAGATGCTTCCTCGGTGTCCACACTCACAGGTATGTCACCTTGTTAGCTTTGATTTAGCTTGTATTTACCATCTAGAAGATACTTTCTCTCTATACTATAGTAGAGATACTTAAGGGACAGCAGAGTTGCCCAGTCTGTCATTACTGTGCAAGGACTATTGATAAGAATAATAAAAGACAAGAGATTTTTCAAAATGGGATTTTTATTCCATCATCTGAAATTCTTGAAGAATTCCTTTCTCTGTCTGCCAGTAGTTATTGCTGGGAAATTCACATTATATCCTACTAATTCATGAGACCAATCCATTGTTACTGAGTCATTTAATTTACAAAGAGTTCAAAGAGGTTAAAAGATCTGCCTATCGATATGCAAATCAATAGGCCTCACATCATCATTATAAAATAGACATTTACTTTCATATCCCTGAAAATAAAGTGCAGAAGGAGTTAATTAACGTTATGAAGAAGCAGCCAATGCCCCAGCATGTCTGTATGCTTATCACAGGGGAGCTATTTGAGGTGAGCTCCCCGAAATGGATGCGCCTAGAGCCCAGAGACTGGAGAAGCACACAGTGTGGACATTGATCCTTTACACCTGACCCGTGCCAAGACTCCATCCAGCAGCTGCAGTGTGGGTACATTGGTATTGAAGGTTCAGGCCAGCTCTATTTGGCATTGTGTCACCAACTAAAAAATGAAACCACAAATCAGTTCGACCCTCTGAAAAACCAGTCTGTGGAATTAATTGCTACATAACATTTTAAGCACTAATTTGATCCAAATGACCCTATAATGATATGGCAGTAAGATTGTTTGGATTGATGCAAAATGAGGCACAGGAGCTGCTCAAAGGTGCTATGCACGTCTCACATTGCTTAGACAACACGTAGTATAGATATGTCTGCCAAACGCCCAGGGACAGCCTGAAAAGTCCAGTCACTTATGTGAATGTCACGTCTGCATGATTCCACCTGGCTGTTTCCTAAAAGGGAACGAAGACAGATGGCATCAGAGAGATCCCAAAATGGACTTGTGGGCATTCAGGGAAGGAGGGTGTACTTCTAAAATGAACCCCGTTTTAGAGACTGAATAACAAAGCTCAAGAAACAGAGGGAAGAGAGGTGTGCCCTGCCTAAAACTTTGTGTGGTGGGGAAACCCATGGAAGACTTGATGTTGTTTTTGAGTCTGGCTATTCCAAATGTTCTCATTGCAAACATTTTCTTTTCCTACGTGGGGATAGGAGGCTCCTGGTCACAAGTGATGTCCCTGTTTGTACCTGTTTTCAGGTGACGGACTATCAGCTCCCATACCCACAACAGGCCTTCACTCCACACCCGTGCCGGCAGGTAACACTTCCCTGTGGTGGCTGGTGTCGTGCATAGTGTTTTCTGTGCATCTCCTACGTGCCATGCATGGAGTGAAGTGTTTAGTGCTTTCCCAATTTGTTACTCCACAAGGACCACGAAGGAAGGTTTTATTTCCATCACTTCACGAATGAATAAACAGAGGCTCAGACCAGACAGGTGAACAGAGATGACACTGGTCAAATGACTAGAGTCACACAACCAGTGTGTGGTGAAGGCTGGATTCACCAGACCTGTCTGATGAGAGGATCACTGGCTTTACTGTGCTTTTCCTGATCATGTGGCTCAAAGCTACTGCAGGGGTATTGGAGAAGCAAAGTATGAGCAATTGCTCATGTCAAGGCTATTTGAGGAAACTATATGGAAATGTTAAATATTAAGTTAATATTAGGCTGTCTACTACAGATAATTTATTCCAAGAAAATATATGAAAGATACAACGTTCACTATTAATTTGGATTTTTCACTTGTCTCCTGCTTCATCTGGGCAAATTTGACCTCTTAACTGTACCTGGGCCTTCTCATTAGCACATAAGCTCTTTGAATAGCCATTGTTGGAATGTTTCCTCCCAAATTTTCTAGCCCAATCTTTACAATGTTGTCTGGGTGCTGGAGAATGGCATTTCTATTTTACAGTTGACGAAACTGAGGTTCAGTTTAAATAAAAGGGGGAGTCAGGACCAAGCTTTGGGTTGGAGAAATCCCACCTTCACACTGGGAGCTCAATTGTCCCTCTGGCATGAGATCCCTAAGTCACATACCCAAATCAAGGCTGGGAATCCATTTGGACAAATAAACATCATGTTTTCATAGTTAGTTGGGGGTAGTTTCCATTTGAAGTAGCTTTTAATGACCAAATGGGGGTTGGTTTCTTCTCTTTGCCTCCAGCTGCTGAACTAACACATCCATAAGCCATCTCTCCTGTATGGACATTACCCGGTCATCAGCAAACAATTCCTTTAAAAATTACTTTGGGATGTCCACCTCCAGCTCTGGTGGATTAGCTTATAGAAGACAAGTCCTTCCAATGAGAGCAAATAGAAAAGCCAAATAAAATAAAGAAAGCTGTAAAGGTTATTCTTTTACTGTATGTGACCAAGAGCCAGAATTTCTGACAAATTGAGCTATTATCACTTGGCAATATACCCCTAATCTGCCTAACCTCAGAGGACTAGGTTCCCAGTGTCCCTCCTTTTTGTGACTCCCCAGGAACCTGGGTAGAGGTGAGGCTGCTGAATGGCACGGGGAGGTGCTCAGGCCGCGTGGAGGTGCTCGTCCAGGGCACCTGGGGGACCGTGTGTGATGACCTCTGGGACCTGGCCGAGGCTGCCGTTGTATGCCACCAGCTGCAGTGTGGCCAGGCAGTGGCGGCCCCCACAGGGGCCCACTTCGGGACAGGCTCTGGGAAGATCCTGCTGGATGACGTGCAGTGTGTGGGCAGTGAGAGCCACCTGGGGCAGTGTGTGCACGAGGGCCAGGCCAAGCAGAACTGTGGGCACCTGGAGGATGCTGGCGTCATCTGTGCAGGTGAGAGGCTGTGAGTTCCCAGAACTTCACCACTGTCACAGCCAGCTGGCACTAACAGAAGCCATGATATAATACATTACAAATCACCTTACAGACCTTGATCTCTTGAGCAGGTGCTGACGGTTCTCCGGCTCCCACCCCCACCACAGAGCCTGACGCTGCTTCTCCAGCGGACAAGCTCCCAGGTGGGTCCAACCTGTGGGTGGTTTGCTTTGGGTAAGATTTCTCTTCTAAAAGGCATTTTTCTCTTCTAAAAGTCATGGTAGAGCTCCTGCAGGGCTGGAAGAGTAAATGTTCATCTCACAGCAAAGGGATATCTCCATAACAAGTCTGGAGATAAGAATAAACAGGGATGGAGATGTTTAGGCAACGGAATATTTATTGCAGCAAATTAATTCTATTAAACTTTCTCAATCTTTGTATTGTTTATTTTGTGTGTGTGTGTGTGTGTGTGTGAATATTTGTTAGAAAATATCAGTTGTCTCCAAACAATTCCTGAGCTCTAATCAAATTCATGAACCTCTGGCATTGTCTGCACTGGTGTGAAGCTATTACCTCCCCTGGAAGCCACTGCTTTTATGTCTTTTCAGAAATGTTCAACTCTTGGAAGTCATTGAGTATGATATTGTAAACAGCACTGTAGACTTTAGCATGTTGATTTTTTCTGACTATCAGGTGCTGACAACTCACCAAGCCCCACTTCAACCACAGAGCCTGAAGCTGCCTCCCCATCACTCACACCGTCAGGTTGGTTCAAATTTTGTTTGGTTCTTTTGCATTGTAGCTTTTCCTCTATAGAATGTTTCCTTCATATGCCAAGGCAGCAGGGCCTTTGCACTGCACAATTTCTAGTGTTGTATACTCCTAGGAAGCACAGTGCACCATATCCTCATGGGGTGGTCACATGTCATATGCAAATGGTGGTCCCTGGAGTCCTCCAGCCAGGTGGTCCTATGTGGCCAAGTCACTCCAGGGGTAGAAGAGCTAACAGCTGTCCTATATCACACAGGGGGCACAGAGCAGAGGGGAGACAAGTTTCTCATTCCATCACCTAGACTTCTTAAATAATTCCTGAACTTGTCTAAACAATGCCCGTCCATTAGGAACGTTTGGTTGTCTCTAAATGGTTCAGGAGCTCTTTAAGTTGAAGTAAAATCAGTGATACTTACGGTCTTCAAAACAGGTTTTAAAAACTGCTTATAAATTCACAAATTGGTAGGCATTCATACCATCATTATGCTGTATCCTCTTAATTTCAAGAATCTGAAAAATGCAGAAACAATCCAATAAGTAATTGGAAGAGGATGCGGGAAACATGTAAGAACAAACAACTCCTCCCTCTGTAGGTATTTGATAGGAGAGCAGTGAAGCCCATTCCCTCTACTACATGATAACACAGACACATAATAGGTGGTGGCTGGTGAAATTCCTGTTGACAGGGACCACACCCTCACAGTGCCCTTTCTTCACCTGATTGGAGCTGTCACCTTCTTCACTGTCAGAAAAAAACCAAAACAAAACAAAAAGAAACTCTGCACATTCCTGGCATATTAAGACTGATTCCACATTGTACCATGTGGCCAACTGAAAAAAATTAATTATGTGATTTATGTGATTATTTCTTTTTCTACTCCAACCCACTTTAAACAACCAGTTTGATGGTTTAACCATTTTTAAATAATCTAGTCCCAAATTATTTAAACTGATCACAATAATGAAGTAGCTATTCATTTTTTAAAATTTACATACATATGTAAAATAACATATTATGGAAAGTATCAAGCTCACTGACAAATGTTTGAGAATAGTATAATGAACTCCCAAGTATCCACTATTGAGTTTTATCAGATTCTAATATTTTTCCCTAATTATTTGATGGCCTCTTAAAAAGAAACAATACAATACATGGTTGCTGTTTTAAAAGTTAATAAGATCAAAATAGGGCTGTCTTCATGCCTGTGGGAGCCTCACATAGCTTAGGCTTCCCAGAGCCCAGATACAGCCACCAAAGATCTAGATGGAAACCAGAACATTCATCCATTTCAGTGGGTTGCTCCTAAAAGAAATAAAAAGGACCCTGGAAGCAGGCAAGAAACAGAGCACGCCCAGGATTCTAGGCAGGAGCCAAGGGCCACCCCCACCACCCAGACACAGGCAAGGAGCATGCTGAAATCACCACTTCTGCATGGGTGGTCCACCACAGCCACTGCCATAGCCACATCTGCCACAAAAGCAGCTTGACACCACAGCAGTAGCCACAGCCACCATGCAGGTGTCCTGCCAGACACTTGACTGCATTGACAGAAGGAGTGTCACCAGCAGAGACCAGGAAAAGAAGAAGAGATGTCTTTCTCCTCAAAGCCCACTCCAGAGTAACAGAAGAAGCAACTGCTCTACCAGATGACCAGACATTAACATAGAGACACCAGAAATACAAAAACTTAAGAAAATATGACACTACTAAAAGAATACAGTAATTCTCAAATACCAGACCCTATAGAGCAGGAAACCCTTAAAATGACTGAAAAGGAATTCTAGGCAACATTCTCAAGGAAACTTACTGAGATGAAGAAGACTCAGTTCAACAACATAATGAACAGAGAAAAAAATCCAGGATCTGAAGGAGGAAATTTACAAAGAGATTAATACCTTAAAAAAAGAATGTAGTGGAATTCATGGAACTGAAAGATTCACTCAATGAAATAAAAAATACAACTGAGAGCTTAAGCAGCAGGCTAGAACAAGCAGAAGAAAGAATTTCT
The DNA here is from genome assembly GCF_027409185.1 of Cynocephalus volans. Lineage (NCBI taxonomy): Eukaryota > Metazoa > Chordata > Mammalia > Dermoptera > Cynocephalidae > Cynocephalus > Cynocephalus volans. Next base: position 152,269,947 of record NC_084466.1, read on the forward strand.
GATCTTGAAGACAGTCTTTTAGCAATAACAAAGGCAGATAAAAAAAAAAAGAATTTTTAAAAATGAAGAAAATCTAAGAGAGTTAGTAGACAACCTTAAAGCACAAACATTCGAGTCCTGGGTGTTCCAGAAGGGGAGGAGAAAGGAGAAGGCATGAAAAACCTATTCAACAGAATAATAACAGAAAACTTCCTAGGTATAGGGAGAGACACAGACCTTCAGATCCAGGAGGCTCAAAGATCTCCAAACACATTCAACTGAAAAAGATCCTCTCCAAGACACATTATAGTCAAACTGGCAAAGCTCAAAGACAAAGAGAGAATCTTAAAAGAAGCAAGAGAAAAGCATCAGGTAACCTACAAGAGAGCCCATATCTGACTAACAGCAGACTTTTCAACAGAAACTCTATAGGCCAGAAGAAAATGGGATGACACGTTCAAAATACCAAAAGAAAAAAAATCCCTGCCAGCCAAGAACACTATACCCAGTAAGCCTATCCTTCAGAAATGAGGGGAAAACAGTGTATTTCCTAAACAGACAAAAACTGGGAGTTCACCACCAACAAAACCAGTGCTACGAGAAATCCTCAGGGGAATCCTGCATCTGGAATCTGAAAAATGATAATCAGTACGATGACTACACAAGAAAGAACAAAACCCACTGGTAGAACAAAAATGCAAACGAGAAAGGGAAAGAAACTAAAGCTTACCATCATGAAAAACATAATGACAATGTAATAATGCCCCTGCTTTATTTCTGATTTTAGTAATTTCAGTCTTTCCTCTTTTTTTGCTTGGTCAATCTAGATAAAGGTTTGCAAATTTTGTTGATTTTATTTAAAGAATCAACTTTTGGTTTTGTTGATTTTCTCTACTGTTTTTTAATTCCCTATTCCATATATTTCTGTTGTAATCTTTTTTATTTCCTACTTATATTTGCTTTTGGTTTAGTTTGCTCTTCTTTTTCTATTTTCTTAAGGTAGAAGTTAACATTACTGATCTGAGGTTTTTCTTATCTTTAATATAGGTGTTTACAAGTATAAATTTTCCTCTCAGCAGTGGATGAGCCCTGCATCCTACAAACTTTGATATGTTGTGTTTTGATTTTTACCTCAAAGTACTCTCTAATTTCTCTGCGATTTTTCTTTTTACCCATTGTTTATTCAGGAGAGTTGTTTAATTTCCACACGTTTGTGAATTTTCTAAATTTCCATCAGTTACTGTGGTCAGAGAACATATTTTTCTATGACCTTAGTTTTTTTAAACGTATTAAGACTTGTTTTATGGCAAAAAATATATAAATAAATAAACATAAACAAATAAATAAACAAATACAATTTAAAAGGAAAAAAGGAAACAATCCACAAATGGAGACCTGGAGTTTACTTACTAAGGGTATATCCTTGAAGTTTAGCACTTTTCAACCCATGGTGGAGTCTGATATCTACTACTGGATGACTGTAGCAGGAAAGGAGAAGGGAGAGTAGACCAAAGCCCTGACAGGGCGGATTTGGGCCCAGCCAGTCCCTCTGGGCTCGTCGTCAGAAGTTCACTCTCCCACGTGGGGGAGGAGGCATCTAGCAGTGACCAGGCTTGTCTTTGTTCTGCGCTCACAGGTCAAGCCCTGTCAGCAACCGCGCCCACCACGGAGCCTGCGAGGCTTTCTCCAGCTCCCACTCCAACAGGTCAGTTGGCATTTGTTCTATGCGGAGTAGGAAAAGGGAGCCACGTGACAGACACTGGGCTGGCACCTACTCAGACCTGAAGCCACACTGAGTGGTGACCATATCCCTACAAGAACTCCTTGCCTCTGAAGGAGATGAGTCCGGAATGACATTGCATATTTGACTGTGACCTTCAGGCTGCATCTGTTTTCAAACTTTTATCTTTCTAAAGTTGGGTTTAGAGGATGTCCTAACTATTAGGAATGCTTCTGTTTGTCCCCACTGTTTGTCCCAGGTGGTGGATTATCTGCAACCACAGCCACAACAGAACCTGCAGCCCTGCAGTCCACACCCACTCCCCCGGAGGGTAAGTCCTTGGGGAAATGGGGAAAGGAGCTAACATTTATGGGACAACCAAAATGTGATAAGCAGAGGATCAGATGCTTTCACAGAACTGACACTTCATTTAATGTTCACAACAGCCTACAAGTGCTATCCTTCCCCCACCTATTGTTTCGTCCAATCAGACAAAGAAAAGATAATTTTCCTAGCATCACCCAACTAGAACATGGTGAAGCCAAGATTTGGGCACAAATATGTCTGACTCCACACCCATGTGACTGGTTAGCCAGCCACCTTTTGGATGATGAGACGGTATTGTCCAAAGCTACCTTTGGACTATAGGGAAGAGAACATTCTTGCAGGCCTGATTGCTAAGGTCCAGGTATATCAAGACTATAACCAAGAAATCGAGGAGTCGGCTGTGAGTTGTCACCTGCTCTGCAGTTTTTAACATAAAATTCCCAATGGACAAAACATTTAAAATTATATTTTCAAACTCTGCAACAGTTAGGTAAAATGTATCCCTTTGGTTCACTAGGGCTCTATCCAATGTGAGCCCAAATCCCAGCTTCCTCCTTCCTCCCCCTGGGATAGTGGCTTGGACATCTTCTTTGCAGACAAAAAGTCATTGTACCACTTTAGCACTTTAAGTCTGGTCCTACAGTAACTCACGTTAGTAGAAACTCTATTTTTTCTAGGTTAAACCTAGTTGTGTGTGTGTTTAGAATAAATAACTATGGTGGAAGGTCATGGCTGCGTAGATGTGCTAAACTAGCCACATAGTCACTCTGCTACCTCCTCAAAGAACACGACACAATAGTCAGACTTCTCTTACCCGTTTCAGGCCTCAGCGTGGGCCATTTTTTGGCATTCTGGGCCTTTAGGCACTTTTTCTTTCTGGGGATGGCCCTTCTATCCATAAAAAAATATTAAAAATACATTTTATGGCTGTGTTGGTATAACGACAAATAACCAGGCTAGATTGCAGTCATTTCTTTTTTTTCCTGATTTTAAAAGAAATGAAAGATGTTTTGGGGCCCTTAAAAGTCACATGGGTCCAAGGCACAGTGTCTACCACATCTGATGGATGAATCTGCCCTGCTCTTCTGTGTTGTTCATAAAACAAACCATCTGGATCCATCACCAGCTCCACAAGGACATTTGGGGATGGAGAATATGATGTTTTACCCACCACGAGTCTGTTTCAAATCACAGGGTGGGGAAGGATTCTGACTTATCTTATAACCTTCTTGGTGACAGAACTTGTTGGCTGTGGTGAGGTCTATCCTAACTTTATGTTCTCCTTGGACCTGGGTTCAGGCCAGTCTTCCCTGTTACCAGTGATGGTGCACACAGCAAGCTGGCCCCGTTTTTGGACAAAGGTTGCTCACAGGAGCTTTGTTGAGAAGAGAAGCTTATCTTTGGGGAATAGTACACACAGTTCCTGGTGGGGCTGAGTTGAAAACAGTAGGTAACAGTCGCACTGAATGATGTGAGGAGGGGTTTGTTCATAAAACGTACACTGACAGCCCAGGAGAATTGGGACATCTAGGGCCGAGCCCGTGGCGCACTCGGTAGAGTGCTGCGCTGGGAGCGCGGCGACGGTCCCGCCGCGGGTTCGGATCCTATATATAGGAATGGCCAGTGCACTCACTGGCTGAGTGCCGGCCACGAAAAAAACGACAAAAAAAAAAAAAAAAAAAAAAAAGAATTGGGACATCTAAAGGAGAACTTGACCTTAAATCTCCTCCGGCAGTCTTCCTCGCCTTCTCTTCTAAGCATAATTGCCATGTCATTATGATAATGATTCACATCTCCACTGCAATTTTATTCACAAAAATTTTCTAACTTGATTTCAAAACCACCTGTACATTAGATATGGAAAATATTACCACATTACATTATCTATGTTATGTTGTATCGTATTATATTACTACTCCTGTTTTGTATGCTAGACCACTACTAATATAATGAGACACAGACTGTCAAAGTTTTGTTTAAATAAGAAATCCAGTGGAGTGGTAGGTTCTACTTTTTACCCCTTCTGTTGGCTTAACAGAGAAAGCTCATCAGTGTTTCTAGAATATTCTAGAGCATGGAATATCAATATAAATATCATGGCCAGGGCAACTAATTACTAAATAAGCCAAGCATCAGAATTGCAGATTCTTTAGAGGTTAAAGATTACTTTCACTAGACATAGAAATAATCTACTTAGTTTTCTCCATTCTTTCACTCATTATAACTCCACCTTATAAAGCCTTGCACATAATAGGCATCAAGTGAATATTCTATAGTTAAAAGTATGACTATGATGGCAGCAAAGAAAAAAATGTCTTCAGTGCTAGAAAGAGTGCTCTGTAATCTCCAGTGTGTCGTGGACATTCGCCCACACTGAGGCGGCTTCCGCAGCAAGACTGGTCAGCATTCCACCAGGCCATGGCTGACAGGAGTCCTCAGGTCAAGGGTCTTCTGGAGTTCCTGGGCCATGTATGGGCTGAAGGGGCACGTGTAAGGTTGGGAACCCAGGTCCTCTGGCTTTACCTCTCTAGAGGTCTGATGCTGCCACTCACTGGGGTTTTCTGGCCTCCTTGAGGCACTTCCATGCAGTAGGAGTTTCAGCCCGGATGTTCCAGACCCATAGATCCTTCTGTCCACCCAAACTGGAGGAAATATCCTTTTAGTTGCACAGAAGGTAGAATGAGCACTTCTCTCCCCCAAGCCCTACTCTCTTCCTTGGTCTCAGACTTTTGAAAACAAAAGCCAGGACATCTTACGGGTCACATCGGCTCTCGACTCTGTGTGCATCTTCCCCAGAGCAAGAGGCACAGGGCTCCACCTGCGAGAGGGAGAGACAAGGGTAACTTCAGGGAGGAAAATACAACGAAGTTCACTGGCCTTAGAAAGCAGTATAGGATACTGAGTCGGACTACCCAGACTCCAATTTCAGATTGCCACTTTAACCCTGAGAAAGTTAACTTGGCTTTTCTGAATCCCACTGTCATCATCTGCAAAATGGACATAATAACAGAACCGACAAGGGAGTTGTAGTGGTCGAAGAAGATCAAGCTTGTAACGTACTCAGGAAGGCACCTGGGGTGAGTAACCAGTCACAAGATGCGAGGAGTAGCATTTATGACTATCCCTACGCCTATGACATAATGTCATAGGGAAGACATGAGTGTTTTGACATCAGCATATATCAGCCCAATATACCAAGACTAAGGCAACCTCCTGACACAGAAGATTAATCCCCTAATACCCCTTCTCTTCATGACTCCCCAGGAGCCTGGGTGGAGGTGAGGCTGCTGAATGGCACAGGGAGGTGCTCAGGCCGTGTGGAGGTTCTTGTCCAGGGCATGTGGGGGACCGTGTGTGACGACCTCTGGGACCTGCCTGAGGCAGCTGTTGTGTGCCACCAGCTGCAGTGTGGCCAGGCGGTGGCAGCCCCCACAGGGGCCCACTTTGGGGCAGGCTCCGGAAAGATCCTGCTGGATGATGTGCAGTGCGTGGGCAACGAGAGCCACCTGGGGCAGTGTGTGCACGGGGGCCAGGCCGGGCACAACTGCGGGCACCAGGAGGACGCCAGCGTCATCTGTGCAGGTGAGGGGCAGTTTCCTTAACAGGAGGTCACTGCTTTGTTTTCCCTTCAAATAATACTCAATGATTGATTTTACTGAGTATTGTAAATAGCTCCATAGACCTTAGCATGTAGGTTTCTTCTGTTCATCAGGTTCTGGCAATTCATTAGGCCCCGCTCCAACCACAGAGTCTAAAGCTGCCACCTCATTGTACACATCGTCAGGTCAGTCTCGTCTTTGCTTGGTTCTTTTGCTTTGTGGCTTTTTCTCTATAGAATGTCCCCTTCATATGCCAAGGTGGCAGGGCCTTTGCATTGCACAGCTTCTAGCATTCTATACTCCTAAAATGTGCTGTGTAGTGTGTATCCTCGTGCAGGTGGTCACATGTCATATGCGAATGGTGGTCCCTGGAGTCATGCAGCTTAGTGGTCCTGTGTGGCTGAGTCTCTCTAGGGGTCAAAGAGCTAACAGCCATCCATAGCACGCCACATCGCACAGGGGGCCCAGATCAGAGGGGGAAAGACTTACAGGGGAAGCAAAATATGGGAAGTAGGTTCTCATCCCATCAGCCAGACTTAAAAAGTCCTGCACTTGCCTGACAATAGGTACATTGAAAATGTGTAGTTGTCTCCGAATGATTCAGGGGCTTAGTCAGTTGAGACAATATGAGTTAAAATCGACTCCATGTCTACCAGATAACACTTACGGTTGTCCAACCATGTTTTTTAAAAATAGATTCACTAATTCGTAGACACTCATATTGTGCTTACTAATCATTCTCTTAATTTCAAGCGTCTGAAAATGGAGTGACATTAAATATATCATTGGAAGAGGACACAGAGAATGAAAGAAGAGACTAATCCTCCTTTTCTACATGTTTGATAGGACAGTGGTGAGACCAGTCCTCGTGGGGGACAGAAACAGAAAAATGCTGAGGGAAATTCCATAGGTGATGGCACAGGCACGCATGTGCATAAATACATAAAGGGGTCCATTCAGCCATACGAATTGTGTTGTATAAAATAGGACATCAAAATCCTGAATGTTTATTCACCTAAAAATTTAACAAAATTTGAGAAACATAAATGAATAAAATGACAAAGAGGCATACAAATTTATCCCTGTTTGTATTCTTTTTATGATATTAGCAGACACTCCAGCTTTTGATTAGTGTCAGCATAGTGTTACCTTTATCCTATTTGTGTTTTTATGTTTGAAGCAAACTTCTTTTAGATAGCATGTACTTGAGTTTTACTTTTTAAAAAATCCTATTTTAAAATTTCTGCCTTTTATTTGAGGTGTTTAGACTATATTTAATATGATTATTTGCATGTTTGGCCTCTTATTCACTGCTATATAAAAAATTACTCAAAATTTCTCATTTTAAAAACGACAAATATTTATCATCTCAGTTTCTGTGGGTCAGAAATCTGAAAGCAGCTTAGCTGTGTAGTCCTGGCTCAGGGTCTTTCATGAGATTATTGTCAAACTGTCAGCCACAGCCACAGTCATCTCAAGGATCACCTGGGGTTTTCTTCCCAGCTCACTCACAAGGTTTTCTGGCACGTTCTGCTCCTCATGTGCCCTTGTACTGGGGCCTTAGTTTTTTGGTGGCTGCTAACTGGAGGCCTTCCTCAGTTCCTTGCCACATGGGTCTGTACAAAGGGCAGTGAACAGAATGAAAGCTGGCTTCTCCCAAAGCAACTTATGAGAGAAAGACAGAGAGAGAGACAGAGAGAGAGCTCAGGACAGAACCCACAGTCTTTTGTATTCAATCTCAGAAGTGACAGATCATGACTCTGGCTGTATGCTATTTGTCAGAAGTGAGCTGAGTCCAACCCAAAGTCAAAGAGAGAAATCAAGCTTTATCTCTTGAGTAAAGGAGTATCAAATAATTTGTGGGTATATTTTTCAAGTCAGCCCAGTTTAGTTTAAATCTACCATTTTGGAATTTGTTTTCTATTTATCCCACCTGTCCCATTTTACCACTTTCTTTATCTTCTCCATTGTTTTGGGATTTTTCATGACTCCATTTTATCTACTTTTTTGGTAATTATCTATAACCATTTTTAAGTGATTATTTTAGAGTTTATAATACAGATCTTTAACTTACCACTCAATGCATAGTATAAAAGTCTTACAATAGTATAATTCCATTTCCCCATCCAAGTGTTTGTATTTGTCATACATTCTATTTCTACATATGGTATAAACCCCACAATACATTGTTATTATTTTTAGAGGAGTCAATTATCTTTTAAGGAGATTTTTTAAATAACAAAAGTAGTCTTTTCTATCTACCTCTACCTTTGCCACTTCCAGTGATCCTCATTTCTTTGTACAGATGCAAGTTTCTACGTGGCATCCTTTTTCTTCTGCCCGAAGAACGTCATTTACCACATCCTGCAGTGCAGGTCTACTTGTGACAAATTATTTCACTTTTTATATGTTTGAAAACATCTTTATATCATCTTCATTTTTCAAAGATATTTTTGCCTGGTGTAGAATTCTATGCTGGTGTTTTTTTCGGTAGTTTAAAAATATTGTTTTTGTGTTGTCTGAATTTCATCCTTTCTGATGAGAAGTCTATGGTCATTATTATCTTTTTTCCCTTTATATAATGTGTTTTTGTCTCTGACTGCTTTCAAGATACTCTACTTATCATGGGTGTTAATCTATTTGAGTATAATATAGCTTGGTGCAGTTTTCCCTTTGTTTTTTTGTAGTTGGGATTCATTCAGATTCTTGGATCTGTGGTTTTTTAAAATCAAATTTGGAAGTTTATATCTTCAAATATTTTTGTCTCCTCTTTTTCTCCTTGCCTTCAGGGGCTTCACCTAAATGTGTATTAGGTTATCTGAAGTTGTCTCACAGTTCACAGATATGTTCTCTCTCTTTTTTTTTTTTCAGTGTTCTTTTTCCATAGCATTTAGCTTTGGGTATGTCTTCAAGTTCACTTATCTTTTTCTCTGCAATACCTAATCTGCTTTCATCTTATTCAGTTTATTTTCTGTCTCGGGCATTTTTGATTTCTTCTTGAGAAATTTGATTTAGGTCTTTTCTTATATGTACCATATCTCTACTTTCATGCCTGTCTTTCCTTTACCTTCTTGATCATATCATATAATGGTAATTATTGTTTTCATGTCTAGTAATTTTATCACTTCTTGGTGTGTTTTCATTCATTTATTTTTCTCCTCTTTACAGGCACAGTTTTCTGTTTCTTTACATGCTTGACAATTTTTGATTGGATGACAAATTTTGCTAATTTTATCTTGTTGGGTACTAGATTTTTGAAAAAATTACCAATCCTACTTTAATCACTTAAGTTATTTGAAAACAGTGTGGTCCCTTTGAGGCTTGTGCTTAAGTTTTGATAGGCAGAACTAGAGCAACCTTTAGTCTGGAGCTAATGTTCCCCTTTATTAGGGCAACAGCCTTCTGATTACCCTGCCCAATGCCCCATGAATTGTCATGTTTCACTCTGAGTGGTAGGAACAGGAACTATTCCCAGCCCTGTGTGATCTCTGAAGATTGCTTCTCCTGCTAACTTTAGGCAGTTCTTACTTTGGTCCTGGATATTGTCTTTACATATAATGCTGATCAGTACTTGGATAAATACTTGAGAGGGACCCTCTGAAAATCTTCGGAGCTCTCTCTATGAGCAACTTCTTGTACTATTCCCAGTAAACTCTAGCCACGTTGTTTTCCCTGAACTTTCTGCTCCATCTCCTCAACCTATGAAGTCTGCCAGGATCCACCTGTTCACCCATCCCTGTGCTGTGGACTGGAAACTCTCTCTAATTAATAACCGGGGATAATTATAGGACTCCCAATGTTCATTTTTTCTCTCTTAGTGATCACTCTCCTGTGCTGCCTGGTATCTAGCATCAGAAAGCTACAATTTAATGTATTTTCTCTGATTTTTTAAGGGTCTCAAGTGGAATGGTAAATCTGTACCCAATTATGATAGTTTTCTACTGCTGTCATAAAGAATTACCACAAACTTAGCAGCTTTAAACAACATCAATGTATTGTTTTATAGTTCTATAGGTCATAAGTCCAGTGGGCTTGGCTGGTCTCTGTTTCGAGTGTTAAAGGCCAAAGTCAAGGTGTAAGTACAACTGAAATCTGAAAGAGAATTCATTTCCAGCCTCCTTCAGGTTGTTGGCAGAATTCAGTTGCATGAAATCATAGGACTGAGGTTCCCATTTCCCTGATGGCTGCTGGATGGGAGCTATTCTCAGATTCTAGAAGCCACGTACATTCTCTAGCTCGTGGCCCCTTCATCTTAAAGCTGCATCAGGGGATCAAGTTCCTCTCATACTTTAAATCTATCCTGCCTCTTTTTTTACCATCTCTCAATAACTTCATCCAGAAAAGACTCTCTGCTTTTAAGGCCTCCTATGAGTAGATCAAGCCCATGCAAATAATCCAGGACTATCTCCCCATTTTATTATGTGAAACTTAATCACATCTACAACATATTTGTAGGTTCCAGGGAGGAAGGGCATAGACGTCTAAAGGAGAACAATATTCAACCTACCACACCAGCTACCACACCTGGGGTTGAAATAGAAATCAGATTATTTTATTATAAAATGCATGAAAGACAATAAGAAATGTCAGGAATAGTATAATGAATTCCTGAGTACTCACTAGTAGGTTCTATCAGATCTTCATATTTTGCTATAATCATTTTAGGTTTTTAAAATAAAATAATGCATTAATTGAATGATATTTTATGAGTTAATATGAAAATGGAGGCTGTCTTATTGTGTTATGAGAGACTCTCATGGTTTAAGCTACTAAGAGCTCAGATAAATTCACCAAATATCTAGATAGATGCCAAAAAGTTTTATCATTTAAGTGCATATATCTGGATTGTTCCTAAAAGGAATGAAGAGAAAATTTGGAATTTATTTTGTGGTCATTTAAAGGGTTGGAATTCACTAACTGGGTGGAAGTTCTAAAAACACTGGATTTTCCATCCCACTGTGCTCTGATAACTAGTGTGAGATGTGTGTGTGCAGAAGGGAGGTGGGTGGTCCTCCCAACCTGAATCTGCCTCTAGGGGAGCCGACCAAAGCCCTGACAGGGTGGATTTGGGTCCAGCCAGTCCCTCTGGGCTCGTTGTCAGAAGTTCACTCTCCCATGTGTGAGGAGGAGGCATCTAGCAGTGACCAGGCTTGTCTTTGTTCTGCACTCACAGGTCAAGCCCTGTCAGCAACCGCGCCCACCACGGAGACTGCGGGGCTTTCTCCAGCTCCCACTCCAACAGGTCAGTTGGCATTTGTTCTATGGGGAGTAGGAAAAGGGAGCCACGTGACAGACACTGGGCTGGCACCTTCTCAGACCTGAAGCCACACTGAGTGGTGACCATATCCCTACAAGAACTCCTTGCCTCTGAAGGAGATGAGTCCGGAATGACATTGCATATTTGACTGTGACCTTCAGGCTGCATCTGTTTTCAAACTTTTATCTTTCTAAAGTTGGTTTAGGGGATGTCCTAACTACAATAGATGCCTCTGTTTGTCCCCACTGTTTGTCCCAGGTGGTGGATTATCTGCAACCATGGCCACAACAGAGCCTGCAGCCCTGCAGTCCACACCCACTCCCCCGGCGGGTAAGTCCTGAAGAAAATGTGGGAAGGGGCTAACATTGATGGAACATTTTGGTTTTCTTGTCACGTAATTAACATTTCACTTTATGCTCACACAGTTTACCCCAGACTCACACCCATTTTTTTTACATAGGGAGACACATAAAAATTAATTTTCCTATAGTTAGTTGACTAGAAAGTAGTAAAGTCAGGATGTGAGCGCATATCTGTCTAATCCCAAACCCATATGCCTCCATTTGCCTCCTCCTTTGGGGAGACAGCATGACAGGGAGAGAAGCTTCTAGCAAAACTAATTGCTAAGACCCAGGTACATTAAGACCTAATCTGAAAATTGTAAAGCCCATCTATGCCTTTCAGATTCTGTGTGTATTGTCTTCTGTTTTCTCTGAGAGCTTTTAGGACCTTTCTCTGTTACTTATGTTTTGAGCTCCTGTGATGACTTACTTTGATCTGAGTCTTTTTTTACTCATTATTCTGCACACTCGGTTTAAGCTTTTAGTGTAGAGATGCATGTTCTCTAATTCTTACAAATTTTCTTGAATTATTTATTTGACAGCTTCTTGCCTCCAGAAATCCTTCGGGCAGATGTTGGATTTCCTATACTGATCTGCCAAATTTGGGGACTTATTTATGTTTCTTTAATTTTGCATTTTTAAGACATTTTCCTGTGTATTCAAGTTTTCTTCATACTATCTTTCAAGGGTTTGATCTATTTCTTAAAAATTTCGGCCACTGTATTTTTTAATTTCTAAGAGCACTTTCTTGTTGACTGACTTTTTCTTTTTCGTAGCTTCCTCTTCTTGCTTTGCAGATATGATGCCTTCTCTAACTCTTTTGGTATGTGGATTATAGCTTTCTACTCAAAACTTTCTTCTGTTCCTTTTGTTTTCCCTGTTTCTTCTCTTTGTTTTTCTATTTGTTTTAATTTATGTCTTTTAGGCTAGAGACTTTTCTCAAAGATCTGGGTATTCCCACTGTCTTTTGCACTTAAGAATGAGGCACTAAGAACCTGATGGGTTGAGGTGACATTTCTGGCTGCTGGTTTTCCATTAGCCGAGTGGGAAAAGACAACTAACACATCCAGTTCTCAGTGCTGCCTTCAGTTTTCCTGATGTCTACAAAGAATGGACCTTTGGGATTTAATTTCTCCAGAGAATTAATTTCCTGGCTGTGGGTGGGGAATAATCCAAAACTCTTCTACAGATTTCCAGCCAATGTCCACTGTTTTAGTGATTGGACAGAATTGTAAACTAGGTGAGTTATAGAACAGTTAGTGATCTTATCTTTGCAACACAAGTCCATGCAAAGACATTATTTAAAACAGCTTGTTTATAGTCTTATCATGGAATAGAGGGGTCTGTAAAGCTGTTTAGATAGTTTGTCTTGCATATCATGGTTTTGTACAATCCATCTGTTTTGCAAACCATAGCTTAGTTTACCTTAAAATTATGTAACTCTTTCATTCCTCAATAGCAAGTGGTATTAGGTCAAGTCTCATGTTCCTAAAAGCAGTGTAGAAAATCAGTTAAATTTTAAAGATTTTTATTAGAATGCTTGTGTTCAAGTTCAGGAAGGCCACATACAGGTGTTTGACCTTGATCAGATTACTTGAACTCCCCGAGTCACAGTTTCTTTATTGGCAAAAAGAAAAAAAAAAATAATTGAACCAATATCGGAAATTCGCTGTGAGGGTCAAATGAGATCAAACTTTATAAAGGGCTCTGATGGTGCCTGTAATGTAGTAAAACTCATGAAATGTTAGTATTATCCTTATACCATCACCATCGTCATCCTTGTTGTTTTGTGGTATATGGAAGGTATGAGTATAACGGAACCAGTAGTATGAAAGTCTGATATAACAGGATGAAGGCAATACCCTGACACCAGAAGGACAGCCCCCAGTGTCTCCCCTTGTCGTGCTTTCTCAGGAGCCTGGGTAGAGGTGAGGCTGCTGAATGGCACGGGGAGGTGCTCAGGCCGCGTGGAAGTCCTCATCGAGGGCACCTGGGGGACCGTGTGTGACGACCTCTGGGACCTGGCTGAGGCTGCTGTTGTGTGCCGCCAGCTGCAGTGTGGTCAGGCAGTGGCAGCCCCCACAGGGGCCCACTTTGGGACAGGCTCTGGAAGGATCCTGCTGGACAATGTGCAGTGTGTGGGCAGCGAGAGCCACCTGGGGCAGTGTGTGCACCAGGGCCAGGCCAGGCACAACTGCGGGCACCTGGAGGATGCTGGGGTCATCTGTGCAGGTGAGGGGCTGGCTGTCAGTCTTCCCTGGCGGTGTTACAGATAGCTTTCTACATGAGAGTGTAGAGATAGTGGATGTTCTCTCTTGACTGAGATCTTCAATCCCTTCTTCAGTGATAGGACTAACTTTCCCTTGTTAACCAAATGAAAACACTCAAGGATATTTTCTACTGAGCTTGACTGAGAGCCAAGGGCCACCTCCTGTCTTCTTTCCAGGTCATCTTTTGAGGTGTCTAGCTGACCTCCCTGAGGAAAGCTGTGTGCTCTGCACCCGCCTCTGCAGAGGCTTCCCCACCTGCAGGGCCAAACTGCAGGGACCAGCACTGCACAGCTTCTTACCAACGAAGAGCAGGATCCGAACTCACCAAGTTGTGCAACCCCATGGGAAAGGAACCTCTGCACATCAGGAAATAGACTAAAACTCCCCCAGAATGTATCACTCTCCCTCTGTGTTAGGGCTAGTTTCATTTCCATGCCCTTTACTGCATATGTGGGCTGAAAGGTAGAGAAGAATGATTGATGTCACTCATCAATGGCATCTCTAGCCCCTGACTTGCCAGCCCCAAACAGAGAAACCACACCATCAACACACATTGAGCCTCGTTAGTCAAGTTAAGAAAATGATTCAGGACACTTGATATTTACAAATTGCCTCATACACATAGTTGAATCTGATCTTCACAATATCCAATGAAGTTGCCACCACAGAGACTGTCCCCATTTCTCAAATGGCAAAACTGAGGCTCAGCAAAGCAAAGGGGCTTTCTTTATTTTTCTTACATCTTGCCTGTTGCACTTCTTTAGAAAACATATTGATTGGGTCCACCTATGGGCCAGGCCATGTGCCAGGCACTGGAATTATGGAGGTGAACCGGGCTGACCCCATCTGCGTGCTTGTGGAGCAGCCAGAACATTCAGACAACAACCACAGAAATAAGTACATACAGTAATTACAAAATGGAATGAGTGCAGACACATTCAAGGAAGTAATGAAAATACATAAAACAGAGCAAAAGACAATTCATATTTGCAAAACGTAGAACGAAAAGAAAGGTGGCAATAAAGCCCAAGGTCCCGTCTAAATTCTTGTCATAAAGTCCTGTACGTGTGGCCATAAATGAGGCTCTGAGCTTCCTGGGTACCAAAGGCAAGAGAGAAACACAATCAGTGACAAGATGGGGCATCCATAAGAAGGAGGACAGCTCAGTGTCCTGGGAGACAGCAGGTTCTCTGGTCCTAAAGCTGGGAGGCATGCCGGGGAGGCGTCGAGGCAGGACCACCACTGATGGCTCAGAATGTCTCCCACGACTATTCCTGCCCGCTTCTTTGGGGTCTCCTGCAGGCCTCATTACACCTGCCATGGCACCCTCACTGGATCGCAGTGGTTTATACCCATGGAAGACAGGAGTGGGGCCCCCAAAGCACACCTCAGGAGTTCTCGGCTCCAGGGTGCCCAGGAGTCTCTGCAGGTACTTGTTAAGGTACAGAAGAGGCCTGGCCTCACTTTACACCCACCCCTGAATCTAAGTATCCTCGGGAGAAGCCCCCAAATCTGCATTTTTAACAAGCCCCTCAAATCATGGGATTCTGGGGCCGCTGGTCAGCTGGCCATGCTTTAGGATGCCCTGA
Source organism: Cynocephalus volans (assembly GCF_027409185.1). NCBI lineage: Eukaryota > Metazoa > Chordata > Mammalia > Dermoptera > Cynocephalidae > Cynocephalus > Cynocephalus volans. The sequence goes on from NC_084466.1 coordinate 152,285,029, forward strand.
CCGACAGCCCTGCCTCTCATGTTCTCTCTTTCTCTCCACCTTGCTGAAACCATCTTCCAACTCCTGATAGGCACAGATTCTTCAGAAATTCTACCAGTAGATAAAATAAACTATATATTTTTAAGATCTGCATGGGCCAGTTTGCGTGGGATAAATATAGAAGGATCTCTGCAAAATCACCACTTATGTATCATGTTTAAGTTAGATAATTCCTGAATACACATCACAAACAATTTATATTCCATTCATTTGTGTATATGAGGGTTCATGGAAAGATGCATATTATCTTTTAAATCTGTTTTTCCATGAACTGTTTGAAGTTCCCTTACACAGTATGTACATCTGTGTTTATATGAATAAAAGTATAGAAAATCAGGAATGGGGCACACCACACTGGGCGTAGAGTTATCTCTGGGTGATAGACTTGTGGGAGATTATTGTTTGCTTTCTGTTTGTTTTATCCAATTTTTTCATAAGGAACATGTATCACTTTATAACTGAAAAATAATTGAATGATCAACCCCCAAAAGTAAGCGTTAAGAAGAAATAGTTGCCTTGTGTACTTGCCAGGATGTGGCCTCCTCGGGTCTCAGGAGCAGTTAGTGACAGAGAAAGGCCAGAGGCCAGGATCCCACTTTGCCCGTGATATCACTTTGTCTTGATGGCAGGGCAAGGCAGCACCTCACGAGCTCACAAGGTGGCGCTCTGCCCCATCTTGACCCTCTTTCCCGTAGATGGAGGGAAGCCCTTCATGCCCTCAGCCTGGCCTGCGACTCCACAGACCACACCCCTGTCCACAGGTAGGATGCCCTCTGTGTGCCCTTGTGCTCCAGGAGTCCACCTTCCTGTCCTGTGGGCACCTCTGCTACCCACTGTCCCGGGTCCCGCATGTATGTCCTCACCCAAATCAACTTCACTGTTGGTCCTCAGAGTCAAGGATTGGGGGAAGTTTCTGGTGTATCTGAGAAAAATCCGGTGCACAGTCCTGACCACAAATTCGCTCCTTTAAATGCCATTCAAGGAGCAGCCCCTGGAAAGTCTGGTGAGAAGAGAGTGACCTCTGATGACCCAGGCCAGCATCTTGAGTCCTCAAAGGACGGTAGCTGGGAGACTCTCTGAAGCAATCTGCTGTTCCAGGGAAAAGATGCTAACCCACAAGGAGCATTTGAGCAGCCAAGAAGCAGCCAGGCAGGCAGAAGGGCCAGGAAGGGGGTCCCACCGCTCTGGAGTACTCTCCCAAAGCTCATTTGAGCTGCTGTGTGGTGACTCAGGGGCTTGGGAGGCCACCCTGGGTGCTGGTGGCCAGAGTGTTACTTCTCCAAAGCAGCCTTCGTTCAGCATACTGGGGTCACAGGCACCTTGGAACCAGCTAGAAAGGGTGTGATGTGAGTCTGTATGGTTCACACAAATTCTCTCTTCACCCTGGCAGGTGCTGAATCGTCTACCCACCAGCCAGAAGGTAGGACAAAGTACACGTGCTGAACCATTAAATGTGTTCCTTCTCAATCCCCTCTAGTGGGGCACAGGAGATGACAGGGAGGGGGGATGTCAACAGAGGGCCTTGTGATGCCAACGCCGGGCTGTGGGACAGCTGTCTCCTAGTCCCTGGCAGGTGCACTGACTGCCACATCTTCCTTGGGCAAGTCAGCTAAGGTCACTGCACCTCAGTGTTCTCACCTGTCAAATGGGACTAGAAATACGCTTATCTCCACCTCCCTCATGGTGCAGTAAGGAACAAGGGAGGGAACAGAAGTGAAAGAGCCTCTACATTTGTAAAGACAGCAGAAGCAAAATGGTGTCCTTGTAACAAAGTCACTCCTGCATCCAACTCCACTTCCTCTTGCTGTCACTGGTCCGGATTGGTTCCACCCAGAGTAACCCAGGTCCCTGCTCCACTCCCTAATCTTTCAGTCAGACACACTGAATGCACCTGGGGGTGTGAGGAAGGGGAGGGACACTGAATCCTTTTCTGTTCAATAATGTCTTTCAAAGTGCCCCCTGCAGTCCTGATCATGAAACTCCCACTCACTCCCTCCAGCAAAACCCAGCACATCACATAACTCCCAGCAAGACTCTGCCAGGGCTGCTGGGTTAGGGCAAAGTGCACAGCGTAATACTCAGGGTTGGAAGGTGGGTTGTCTGCATATCAACCTCAGGTCTTTTCTCAGCATCAGTCGTCTGGGCCACCCCCAGTTTTCTGTTTGACCGTCTGCCTTGAGACAGCCCCAGTGCCCTGTGCCTCCATCAGCAGAGAAAACCCAGGCACATCTCCACACTAGCTCTGACTCCTGGAATATTGCTCCAGAAGATCTAGGGATGAGGGCTATGTGGCCCTCTTATTTTCCCAGGGCTCAGAAAACATTTTCCTGATTTTAATGAATTTAGCCTCTTCTGTGTCCTCTCTAACTCTGACTGGGGAGTTATTCCTAACACGGGGCAGCTCAAAAACAGCATATCTCCTGTGGCTCTTCATATGATTGGAGCTTCGCCTGGGCAGTGCCACTCTCAGTGCTCCATCGGGCAGTGTCTGTAATCTGGTGAGGAAGGCAGGTGCATTCTCGGCACCACCATCGAGGCAGGTGGTGGCAAGCGCCATGAAAGGTACACTGAAAGTACACAGCGGCGAGGAAAGAGGGATTCCAGGAAGGGTTCGTGAAGGTGACAGGGGAAAGAGGGTTAGAGGATGGTAGAATTTCAGCCTGTGGTCCTGGGGATAGTGAGAGCTTCTAGAAGATTAAAGAAAGACAATGCTCAAAGGAATACTTTCCAACCAGGGGTCCTGCAAGTACAGTCACACACCACACAACCATGTGGACCACATATCTGATGGTGGCTAAACTGTATAGCTTAGGTGTGTAGTAGGCTATACCATCTAGATTTATGTAGTAACATGCTATGATGTTCACACAATGACAAAATCGCCTACAAAGCCTTTCTCAGAACGCATCCCCATCGCTAAGCGATGCAAGACTGTGCCTTATGGGTGTGTTTGAGGTGCACCCCGTCTCATCACACTCCTGGGAGACCCCCAGCTCACTGTTGACGCTATGTCTTCCTACAGATGGGCAGGAAAGGGGTAATCTAGGATTTGACTTTGCTGCAGGGAGAAACCCTTAGCAGTCTTATCTATCTCACATTTCACAGCTCTTAGGGGACAGATGAGCTCGGGGAGAGCCCCTGAGCCTCAGGCCTTGAGTTCTTACTCCACAACTATCATCGGTCTCACTGCACTGCGATCCCTGCCATGCTTTCTGACTTTCCCAAAGAATAATAAGAGTGGCCCATGTTCTCTGAACACTGATCATGCACATGCCAGGCTGTGCTAGCATTTTACCTGCATTACCTCACTTAATCCTCAGAGCAGCTCCATTAAATGAGCATTATTGCGATCACCATGTTTACAGATGAGACACCAGACAGGTCAAGGGACTTGCCCAGGACCACACAGTGGAGAAGCAATGGGTCTGGGATGCAAATCCAGGCAATCTGACTCCAGAGCCTAAAGAGTCACCTCTAGGCTGAACTGATTACTATGGGAGAAAAAAGCGCAGTAAATTTCACTCCAGTGGGCAGTTACTGTCACTACAGACAGGCAGCCCAGCTACCTTGGATAGCCTCAGGTATAAAGCCATTTTACATCTGCTAAAATTCCACTATCAGTTGCCAGATGTGTCTCCGCAGGAGCTGGGTGGAGGTGAGGCTGCTGCGTGGCACGGGCAGGTGCTCAGGCCACATGGAGATTCTGGTCCAGGGTATGTGGGGAACCATGTGTGATGACCTCTGGCACCTAGCCAAGGCCACTGTTGTGTGCCGCCAGCTCCAGAATGGCCAGGTGGTGGGAGCCCCCACAGGGGCCTACTTCAGGGCAGGCTCTGGGAAGATCCTGCTGGATGATGTACAGTGTGTGGGCAGCGAGAGCCACCTGGGGCAGTGTGTGCACAGGGGCCGGGCAGGGCACAAATGTGGGCACTTGAACGACACCAGTGTCATCTGTGCAGGTGGGGGGCTGGCTGTCAATCTTCACTTGGAAGGCTCCTCTTAGTCCCCTCTGTCCTCACTCCTAGACCACACACACACACACACACACACACACACACACACACACACACACACACACACACACACACACACACACAGCCCCCACAGCTCATTCCGGGAATGTAGTGGGTCCAGCAGTTAACTGGAGGTGCCTATATTCAAAGTTACGCATCAGCCTAACTATCCCCTTGACTGCAGAGATTGCTAAGTATGGCTCACAGGCTGGATCCAGGCTCAGAAGTGAGCAGTTTGAAAATTCAGGCTGAACTTGATTCTAAAAAGCAGAATATTTGTCATAAAATTCCAAATTCTTACATTTTATTAAAATAATAATAATAAAGCAGCTCAGGAACAAAAACAACAAATTCTTCTATTACGTGAATGATTGAATCTGAGAAAGAGCTGCCCTTTGGACACGGAACAGCTTTCCAGTTCACACAGTCCCCACCATGTTCAAATCCCATGTTTATCTTACCTGCATGGTTCTCAGAAACTATTGCGTTTGTAACCTCTGGGTGATGAGCCAAATTTGTCAGCTGGTGTTCAAGGCCTTCCACATCCTGGGCCTACTGACCTTCCCAAACTTATCTGTCCCTCTGGTTGGCTCTCTGCCCAAGAGTACTCCCTTGCCTTTCCTGATTCTGCCCCGCTTGCGGCTGGGATAGCGTCCCTGTAAGTGACAAGCACTGCAGGTTGGCCCATCCTGAGCCACATGTCCTGCGTGGGGCTTGGGCCTTCCTCAACACCTAAGGGCCCCCGGGGAAGCACCGACTCTCCTGGGACATTCCACATTTGCTGCCTGGTCTCGTGTCTCAAGTCCCCACAAATGCCGAGATCCTCAAGGGTGGGGTCTCTGCCTCTTTATACTTTCTGCTTCCCACAGCACCCTAAATGTAGGAAGTTCTCAGTAAACATTCACCAATGAAGACGTGATATTATTTACAATCTCTGTTCACACTGATAGGTACTGATTCCACAGCTGCTCTGCCTACAGGTAAGACCACGTGTTACATTTGACGTTACATACTAAATTTGTCATAAAGTAAAAAAGATCATGAGGTTTAGAATCAGATCTTCCTTTGATTGGCACAATATAAAAAACATGGCATAATATAAAAAAGATCATGAGGTTTAGAATCAGATCTCCCTTTGATTCCCAGCTTCATTCATTCACTCATTCATTCATTCCACAGATACTGACTGAGTGTCCACCATGTGCCAAACTCTGTACCAAGCACTGGGGGCGGATACAGTGGTAGTCAAAACTCCCTCAGTCTCTTCTTTCATGTTGTACCCTAACAGGAGAGACAGACGTGACATGGGATCACCCTCAGTTATGTCATCTCTTGATCCCATTTTTCTCTTTATTAAAGTAGGAATAATACAGAAAATTCACTAGGCAGAGTCCTCAGAATCTAATTCCCTCTTCAAGGCCCCACTTTTCAATGACCATAATAGGATTTCCCACACTCTTAACAGTCACAGTGGGGATCAAGCTTCTAATACATAAAACTTGGGGGACAAAATCCATATCACATGCCAACCTAAGGGAGGCAGTGGGGGAAGGCAAGGGCCCTGAGCTGCAGGAATCTGAACCAGGCTGGCCTCTCACCAGGTGAAAGACCTTGGCCCTCAGTTTCCTCAGCATTACAACAGGCTCACTGGATCCCATGCTCCCTAAAATTCTATGCCTTTGACATTCTGTGACTACCAAGGAGACAATAAGCAGCCACATGAGCTGACTGAATAATGTATGTGCCGCTGTGGAAAGCAAGAGGTTGTCAACGAAAACCAGAGACATGGGTCTTGCAGTAGAAACTGAGGGCCATAACCCACCCTAACATTTTATTATGAAAATTTTCAAATATACAGCAAAGTTTGAAGAATTTAATAATAAACTCCTACCTAAATTCTCTGATGAATTTATAAATCCATCTGTCATCCTCTATTCATGCATGAATTCATCTTATTTTATTAAAGTTTGGTTGATATACCATGAAATTTACCCATTTTAAGGCCCAGTTTGGTGGATTTTGGTAATTGGACACAGTTGTGTAACCACCTCTACTGTCAAGACAGAAAAGTTCCCTTGCCCTGCAAGGTGTCCTCAAGCCATTTCAGAGCTGATCCCCTCCTTCCTGCCCCCTCGCTCCCACCACCACTGCAAGTACACTATGTGACCGTCCTTTCTTAGTCCAGGTGAGGTCATGACAATAGCACACATCAGGAGAAGGAAACAGAGAGATGGTGGCCAGCTGATGGCCTCGCACACCACAGGCACTTGGGTCGAGCCACCCATGAGCTTTGCTTTTGCTAATAGCCACGTGGTACATGTTAGTTTATCCATAGGCACCAATGCCTTGTTCTGCCCTAAATGGAGACCTTGGGGATATGAGATCACTGGCCTTAGAATGCAGTTTCATCATTATTCCTGCAAATCCTGTGGGGAGGCAGGTGCCCCCTGAAGCAACTGTGCATCTTCTTCCAGTGTTGTGACTATTTCCTGATGATAGTCATTTCTTTTTACCCATCACTAGCCCATGAGATCCTACTTCCCACATCATCGGTGATATCAGTGGTTCAGCACCTACCTTCTTCTGCACCACCAGGTAGGGCTGTGTCTTTTTGTATTATGGCTTCAGAATGACTTTGTCCATTCGACAATGAATGAGCGAATGTACATGTGTCCTTGGGGATATACAGAGCAATGAAACAAGCAGACCCTCATGTAGGTGAAGTCCATTAGGATGTCACAACAGACTGGTGAATGCTGTGAGGTGGGAAGCGCAGGTGCCGTGGCACCCAGAAGAGCGTCTCCATCCAAACCTGAGGGGGCAGGGCGGGAAGAAGCAACATATAATCTAGGATCTGAAGGGTGAGGGGGCAATGGAATTGTGCCAAGCAGAGGAGATATTGAGTAGTTAGATTCCCTATGGGCTGCAGGATGGGCGACATTAATATACTTTCCAAATTAGAACCTAAGGCTGGCCAATAACCATGGAATTAGCGAACATGGAGGTACCTGAGACTCTCTAAGATGGTGTTTTGCTGTGATCAGGAATGAGTAATATTTGGGGATATTCAACCTTGAGTTCGGTCTTGGGTTTTCACAAATTAGGTCCAATCTGAGGCCAGATGAGGCAAGAGTAAAATACTGTACCAGATGATTCCCTTAATCTAGCTGTACAGCCAAGAGATTCAGGGGGGAGCCACTGTCACTGCCCAGGGTCTGAGAGCATCCCTGGTGGAATAGTGCTCAGCAGGTGCCACAGCTCCTGGCCACTGGCCATCACCTTGGGAATATGGCAATCACCAAAAGCGCCACTATTGGCTCTTTTCAGTCACCTGAATCCACACTCCACATCTTTCTTTTCTTTATTTGCTTAATAACTTTTTATCTATGTGTTGAGCACTGAACCAGGTCCCATGGCGGACATGTAGATGACCTGGACACACTCCCAATTCTCAGGGAGCTTGTCATTTAGTAGGGAGACAAGTCTTAAACACAGAAAGCTATAATGTAGGGAGAAAGTGGTCTTTACAAGAGAAGCCCCGCCATAGTCTGCCTGCACCCTCAGACCATGACTCATGCTGTTCCGTGCTCTGGGGGATGCTCTCTGCATGCACTTCTGCGGCAGCTGAGACCACACCCAATTGTAATGGTCCCTTCACACAGCCTCTCACCCCAAGCTGGTGGGCTCCCGAACCATCTCTGCATCTCTCCCCACCTACTGACCAAGAACAAGGCCCTGAGAAGTCCTCTCCTGAGTGCTCTTGCATTCTTTAGCTTCATGACAGCTTATGAAGTAATTACTGTCATTCTCAAGGCCACACAGATAGCCAGGGACATTGGGCTTCAGGTCCAGTCTCCCTGACCCGACATCCACTGCTCTTTCCAACCTTCCTCCCTGCCTCTTGGGCCACCTGCTGGGGAGATGAGACCTGTACATTGCTGGTTCTACACCAACAGTGTAGCCAGGCCCGGGAGCACCAGAACAAAGGGTTCAGAAAAGAAGACAGCGTCCCAATCTGGGTGATCACAAAAGCTTGATGGAATGGAGGCGCTTGGGCTGCAATTTGAAGGATGGAAGGATTTCAGTGAGCAGGACTGGGAGTCGGTGTAGTTTAGGCAAAGTGAATGGCATAAATAAAGGAAAATAAATATGAGCATTTATTAATGAGTGAGCATTTGGTTTCATGGTACAAATATCCACTCAAGTAAGATTAATTGAAGGGAGTCTATGGCCAAGACGTAAGAGGATCTTAATCAACCCAGTTAACGGAGTACAAATAAGAAAGGAACTGAGCCACTCTCTCACTCTCTGGATCTCCCTTCTTCCTCTTGCTCCCCTCTGATGAGTCTGTTCTGAGCAGCTTCTCTATTCATTTGTCCACCCAGATATGATTTATCAAGGCTGCCCCAAATGGCAGTGTCAGACCCTGAGTCTTCCAGCTCTCTTCCCAATTCCAACTTTCCAGCAGAGAGAATCTGGGCCAATCCAGCACATGGACTGGTTCCTCTGGAGCCAGATGTCCAGACACTCCAGTCCAGACAACCTGACCAGGCAGACTCAGTCATGGGGTACATGGCTTTGGCCCCGTGACTTCTCTGGCTAAGGGTGGGGCAGGATATCAAAAAAGGGGGGTAGTGGTAAAGAAGAAGTGTATAAGTTATCTGTTGCCGTGTAAAACCACCGCCAAACATAGTGGCTTAAAACAACCACTGTTTACAATTGCTCAGGAGTCTGCAGGTCACCCAGGCAATTCTGCTGCTCTGGGATGGGCTCGGCTGATCTTGGCTGGGTTTGCTCATGCATCTGTGGTTAGCCGGCAAATCAGCTGAAGACTGCCTGGCCTAGGATGGCCTCCCTCACATGTCTGGCTGTTCTGTAGCTGTCATCTGAGGTGACAGAGGTGACAAAGCCACATGTCTTTCATCATCCAGCAGGCTAGCTCAAGCTTGTTCCCATGATGTTCTCAGAGTCCCCGGTGAGTGAGTAGAAGCCTGGCAGGCCTGGCAGGCTCAGCTCTGTGGGATGCCATTACTTGTGCTGTATTCTGTGAGCCAAAGCAAGCTGAAGGCTGCCTCCCTGAATCAAGGAGTGTGAAAATAAGCTCTGCTTCTTGACAGGGAGGGGGGCTGCAATTTCATTCACATTGTAAAGAGCATGGATATAGGGAAGAGAAGGACCGTGGCCATTTTTGTGAACAATCTACCACAGGCAATCTGTCTTAAAATAGGGTGTGGGTAAGTAAGACTTTATAATCTTCTTAGAGCAGACACTTCTGGGGAATGGCATGGGATTCCCCATGGCAGCATAGGGATATGACTAGCAAATTCATGGAAGATAAGGACAGAGTGCTGGGTCGGGTGGACGATAGTCCAGTCAGCAGTGGGCAGAGGCAGTCGGGCACCCCCCGACTCCCCCATCCTTCCCCAGCAGGCTGGGCCCCTGTGCGGCTGGCAGGCAGCCACGCGAGCTGCGCAGGCCGTGTGGAACTTTTCTACCAGGGAGTCTGGGGAACCGTGTGCGATGACCTCTGGGACCTTCCACAAGCAAACATCGTCTGCAGGCAGCTGGGATGTGGCTGGGCCATCTCAGCTCCGGGTGAGGCCCACTTTGGGGAAGGTTCTGGGAAGATTCTCCTTGACAACGTGCACTGCAGGGGAGATGAAAAGCACCTTGAAGAGTGCTCCCATGTTGGCTGGTTGTCCCACAACTGTGGTCACGAGGAAGATGCTGGCGTGATCTGTTCAGGTAAACCCCTGCCTCCCTCCCAGGTAGAGCCCAGCTTTGGCTCCTTCCAAGAGAATACTTTTCAAACGACAGCGCAAAAGAAACTATGGGAAATGAACCACTATGTTATTCACTCACAGCAGATGTCTTCATCTCTTACACTTATGTAGGTGCTGAATACTCACCGGTCACACCACCAGGTACGGAAGGCGATGCTTATGCGTGCAGTTTATCAAAACCTTGGGGAAGAAGTTCTGCTGGGAATTGAATGTGTCTTATTCTCCAAGCCAGTGGAGTGACTGAGAGATGCAGAATCACCTGACTGTCCAGTGGGAGAGATGGACAGTGCCTTGAAATCGTCCAGTCCAGCCTCACTTTCTATTTTTCCACTGTGCATTTTACACACGGGAAGCAGACTCTCGATTTCTCAGGCTTCTGGGCAGCACTGTTGGTTTGTCAGTTCTGAGGGTTGTAGAGGGGATGGCAGTGACATACGGATGGGTAAGAGGTGGTTAAGACATGATGGTTAAGGGCGCTTCCCACCCAGATGGCCAGTGGGCCAGATCTGGGCAAAGTCAAGGTGAGCTGATTCCATTTCTACTCCCTCTTCACCTTTGTCTTGTTCCTGGTGCAGCCCTGGCCCCGCAGAGCATGCCCTGAGTTGGCTTCCCACATGCTCCCAGCCCCAACACCAGGAGTTCTCCATGCCAATGCTCTCTCCCCCTCATCAGACCTCCAGGGGCCTTGATGCCCGGCTCTGAGCTGGTTCTCAGTCAGAGAGTGAGTTACGAATAGAGCTGAGCTGACAAGGTCAGGTGAAGCTTCATTCACATCCCCTCCTGGGTAGTCCAGTCTAGCAGGTAGGAATGGATTGATCCAGGGAGAGAACCTCCAGTGAGCAGTGCTGAGCTGAGTGTCGCTGGTGGGAGAGATTGGGGGGACATGGGGGGAGATTCACAGCATCTTTAGGTCCTGACTCAGCATCTTGGAGCAGCACCAGGTCAAAGGAATCAATGAATCGGTGCTTCCTCTTGCGCTTACATCATGAGCTCCTAACTCCCAGCCCTTGAATCACTGGAAGAGGCTTCAGGAGCCAAAGTTTCCCTCCTTTAGTTTTCTTAAGCCCTGACATTTAAAAATATCTTATTTACATGTCCAGCAACAAAAAAATGCATCAAAGTCTGGGAAGGATCTAGATCAGTGCCTCTTTCCTCCTGCATGTTAAAACCCCCTCCATGCTCTGGCCTCTCTCCTAGAGACTGATTCAGTGCTCCTGGGAGGGGCCCGGACTGTGTGTTCATTACAAGCTCCTTGGGGTCCTCATGTGCAGATAGGGGTGCGGATCTCAGTGCCAGCCGATGGCCCATGAGTTTTTTGTGTGTTTGACAGGTCGCCCATTGGCTGCCCTGGCAGGGACGGTGGCTGCAGGTGAGACTTTTATGTCCTTGTCTGTCCTGATCCTCATCTTCTAGCTCAAGCCCTGAAGTGATTCTTCAAGGAACTTGTGCCAAAATACTACTGCCCTGTCTAGGTTGCCCCTCTGAACCTGTGTTCTGGGTGAAGAGCCCAGTGTGAAGGCCAATGAATTTATGGTTCCAATTCCATTTCTATTTAGTCAGAGAAAGAAGCCCAAATAGTCAAGTGGCTCCAGCCTTCTTGGTCTCCCAGCACGGACACCATAAGTAAAGGGCAGGCATGTGGCCATGAGTATAGCAGTGTTGCCAGGGTGGTACCCCAGGCCGTGATTTTAGAGGGCTCCCTCCATGGTGAGCATGTTTTTCTTTTCCGCCTTCTCCTTCTCTAACAATCTCCATCCGCCTTCTTTCATCCTTCCATTTTCATCTCCCATTTTTTCCCTCTGTTCTTACCTATGCTTTGGCTTCCAGAAGCTCCACTGAACTTTTCTTACCACCGGTTGAAGATAAAGAGCTAAAATAACATGATGCCCATGTGCCTGGCTGGTCCTTCTAGAGAAGAGCCACAGCTAGACAACCAGGGCCAATTGAGGTTGGGTCTAGTTCTCACACAGGTAATCTGATGGGGGAAAGTCAGCTGTTTCTGTCTCCACTGGCATAACCTTTAGTTTTGGACTGAATGCTGGGCAGGTGGACATACAGAAAGGCAGAACAGGCAGACAAGCAGATGGAAACACAACTGGAGGTGGGTGGGCAGGTGGACACAAAACGTTACCAGTATGAGGAGTATCGGAGGGGTGATGACTCAGGGAAATTTCTTTCTACTTAATAGTGGATTTTTAAGAATGTAATTTTAATAAATTACAACTGGTGGTGGGTGGGACACTGTCATCTTTATCCACACAGAGACTCCATGCTGAGTCAGCCTTAACTGGGAAAATTGAAGCTGTGTTTTACTCATTGCTGCTGCTGATGTGACAAAAATCAGAGCTACAGAACCCACAAGCAGGGAGTAACCAGAGGGAAAGGTTCTGGCTGCTGGCAGATAATAGCTCTTCCCAGCAAGTCCACGTCAGTGGTAGAAGTCTCAAAAGAGATGAGACATATTTCAAAATTCAGACAAGTTCATGCCCTAATTTCCCCAGTTTGCAAGACTTTTCAGACTAGTTTATACCTCTGATATGTCCTAAGACTTATTCACAAAGTAATGGCCAATGACACCTCTTTTGGAAAAAAAGTGAAAAGTAAAAAGGAAAAAAGAAAAAAGTGTGAATTACAAAATCAGTCAACTGAACAATGAAAAAAACTGAAATTCTAAAATATATTTCTGCATTTAGAAAAATCTCAGTGCGGCAGCATCATTACTAACTCATCTGGAGCGATTAGGAATCCCCCACGAAATGAAATGCACGACAACATAACCTGTGTGTGGGAAATCAAGGCGAACGCGTCCGATCACATACTGCTGGCTTTTCCGTACCTTAAGTAAGTCCTAAGTATGTTACTTAAGTATGCTATGCATTTATTTTAGAACTTTTTATTTTCTTTTCTTTTTAATTAACAAATAATTGTATGTATTTAGGGGGTCTAATGTGTGTTATATGTATACATTGTGGAATGATTAAATCAGGCTAATGAACATATCCATCACCTCACATTCTTGCCATTTCTTTGTGGTGAGAACATTTAAATTCTACTTTTTTAGCAATTTTGAAGTATACAATAGATTATTATTATTAACTGTAGTCAATAGATGTTGTACGATAGATCTCCTGAACTTATTCCTCCAAATTAAAACTTTGTGGCCTTTGACCAACATCTCCCCATCCGCCCCAGCCCCCCAGCCTCTGGTACCCGCTGTTCTACTCCCTACCTCTATAAGTTTGGTTTTTCAGATTCCACCTACAAGAGGGATCATGCAGTATTTGTCTTTCTGGGTCTGGATTATTTGATGTAGCATAGTGTCCTCTAGATTCATCCATGTTGTCACAAACAACAGAATTTCCTTCCTTTTTAAGGCTGAATAGTATTCCGTTGTGTATATACCACATTTTCTTTATTCTTCATTCATTGGTGAGCACTTAAGTTGTTTCCACAGGGTGGCTATTGTGAGTAATAGTGGAATGAACATGGAGTGCAGACATCTCTTCATACTGGTTTTAATTTGGATATATACCCAGAAGTGGGATTGCTGGATCATATGGTAATTCCATTTTTAGTTTATTGAGGACCCTCCATGCTGTTTTCCAAAATGGCTATGCTAACTTACACTCCCACCCACAGTGCACAAGAGTTCCCTTTTCTCCGCATCCTCACCAGCACGTATCATCTTTCATCTTTTTGGTAACAGCCACTCTAATAGGTGTGAAGTGATATCATATTGTGGTTTTCATTTGCATTTCCCTAATGATTACTGATGTTGAGCATTTTTTTCATATGCCTGTTGGCCTTTTGTATGTCTTCTTTTGAGAAATATCTGTTCATGTCCTTTGCCCATTTTTAATAAGGTTGTTTTCTTTTTATTGAGTAGTTTGAATTCCTTATGTATTTTGTATATCAGCCCCTAATCTGATGTACGATTTGCAAATATTTTCTCTCATTCTGTGGGTTGTCTCAAGTTGGTGGGGCTCTGCATTCCTGAACCTCCTACACCACAGAAGACAAGGAGGTGGACATAACAACAGGCACGCTAGGTGCAGTCTGAACAGGAGATCAGGCATTTGCCACAGATCTTCTTTCCAGCTAGTGTAGAGAGAGTGGGAGATAAGTCTCTGCTCTTAGCTTCACCCCGAGGATAGAAGGGACTGAAACACACATGTGACACCCCAGCTTTCCAGCTGCTTCCACAAGGTCTGGCTTCTACCTTACCTGTTGCAGGGTACTGACAAAACTTGGCACATCCTAACATCCAGCAGCCACCCAAAGCAGAGACAGCAGTTTGGACAAACACAAAGATTTGACAGTCACCTTAGACTATCTGGCCCGATGGATTGGTGAGATCCTTTTCCTGAGCGAGGCCAGTCTGACAAGACTGGGAAAGGCTGTTGTCTTGTCTAATGCACAGAAACCGACACCGAGAGTCAAAGAAATGGAAGAAAGAGGGAAATTTGTTCCAAAAAGGAACAAGATAAATCTTCAGAAAAATTCCAAACATTTGTTCCTGTGATTGATTTTCATAAGTAAAAGAGTTCTTCATGCCTTTATAGAATTTTTTTTTTGAAATAACTATAGACACACAGGAAGTTACAAAAATAATACGAGTCCTGTGTACTCCTAAGTTTCTCTCAACAGTGGCATGTCATGTAACTGTAGGACAATATCAAAGCCAGGAAGTTGACATTGGTACAAACAATACTGTCAGCTAGACTACAGACCTTATTCAGTTTACACCATTTTTTACATGCATTTGTGTGTGTGTGTAGTTCTTTGCAATTTATCTCATGTGTAAATTCCTGTGTTCTAGATACAGAACTGTTCCATTACCACAAAGGAGCTACCCCTTTACACTTTATATTCACAAACCACCCATCTCCCTGTCCCCTGAAAACCACCAATCTGTTCTCCATTTGTAGTTTTATCATTTTTGAGAATGTTATTTAGGAGGAATCATACAGTGTGTGACCTTTTGTAACTGACTTATTTCACTCAGCACAATGCCCTGGAGATCCATCTGAGTTGCTGTGTGTGTCAACAGTTTGTTGCTTTTTATTACTGATAAGTATCCCATCGTATGCATGTACCAGGGTTTGTTTAGCCATCCCCCCACTGAATGACATTTGGGCTGTTTTCAGTCCTTTGCTACAAGAAAAGCTTCTAAGAACATTCATACACACATTTTTGTGTGAACATAAGTTTTCATTTCTCTGAGATAAATGCTCAAGAGTGAAATCACTAGGTTGTATGGTAAGTAGTATATATTTAGCTTTTTAAGAAGATGCCAAACTATTTTCCAGAATGACTATCATTTTAAATTCCCACCAGAAACATAGGAGAGATCCAGTTTCTCCACATCCTAGCTAGTTAGCATTTAGTAGTATTTTTTGTGCTAGCTATTTATAATTTTCAGCTTACAAATCCTGTACATGTGTTACTGGCAGCCAGGCTCAGTTTACCCTCTCACATTAAACAAATGACTCAAAAGTCCAAAAGTTGGTGCAAAGATTGGAAGCTTTATTCAGATAACCGACATCTGGGGGATGACCAGGCTAAAATCATCCCCCACTTTGTTGCCTGTTCTGGGGTTTATAAAAGGGAAAAGGCGAGAAGGTAAGGTAAGGGTTTTGTCCTGCAGGGAAAGGAGGAGCCTGGTCACTGGGTTAGCAGAGCGTCTGAGTCAGATGTCAGGGTCCCAGGATGGACTGGGTGCTTTGGCGTCATGGTCATGGAGTTGGCAGTTGGAGGACAGATCAGCTTCAAGCCCTTGATGTTACTTTGGGGTTGGAGTCCTAATCTCCTAGGGAAACTCAAAGACAATAACCTCAGTCAAACATCGCTGGAACATAAAAAAGCCTGACTCGTACCTCTAACTCATGTAGATGCAATTTTCCTTTAAGCAAGAAGGTGAGTTAATCAGCTGGGGTGCTTTGCCTTTCTCTTGGATTGCCTCTGCAGTTGATTAGGGAGGTGTGGAAAATAAGAAAACTTCATTTCAATCCCTAATTGTAGGTGCACAGCAACTAAAGTCAGTCATCGAAAGAGGGTGTAATGTGAGATAAACAGAAATAAACTTTTGAGAAGGATCTTTTGGGGGCATGATTTCATCCCCAGGCAGTTTCAGCCACACGGTCAGTTTCTCATTTCCTCTGCTAACCTCAAGGAATTGATGGTTATCAGTTCCGGAATTAATGGCTAACTGAAATTTTCTGCTTCATCCTAGTTACCCCAAAGATGGCCATCTTCTGGCTAAGGTCCCTTTCACATATTTTGTAGATTTATACTAAGGTATTTCTATTTTTTTTTTTTTTTAGTAATTGTAAGTGACACTGTGTTTTCAATTTTGGTTTCCACATTTTCATTGATAGACTATAGAAATACAATTGATTTTTGTGTGCTTCCATGAATTTTCAATTAAAATAAAATTCACCTTATATGCTTTGGATAGGTTTGTATGCATGACAGAGAGAGAAGGGGAGAGAGAGTGTGTATTTGGTCTGTTGGTTAAAGATGCAGATTCCAGCATACTCCAGTCCCAATAAATCAGGAAATTTTAGATTTTAATGTTGTGAATAATCAACACATTGATGTCACTTATAAATGATAAATTCATGATAAATTTCTTATGGATATTAACCCCCAAGTACAACGTAATCATTAGTCTTGAATTTTGCTTAATCAAAACATGGCTTGGAATGGAGGGCTCATTGGGTTGAGTTGTGGAAATGGTTTTCTGGTTCTAGCACTAGTGACATCTGGATAAAACGTCACGGTGAAGAACAACAGGTAACAAAATCTGATGACTTCCACCAAGCAAGCTGGGCAGATTTGGTAGCTCACTTTCCTCTAGGTGGGTGGGCTGCCAAAAGCCATAAATGGGTTATTTGGAACCCGGAGCCATGTGCTACTGGCAGGTCCTTGAGAAGCCGGCATCCTCCGCCCTCTGCTGGGCCCTGACTACCAGGTGGTGAAATTGCCTTGGTTTGCCTGACCCTGCCCTTGCTCCTAGGCTGTGAAGACGCTGCGGTCCCTGGCTGCTCCCAGGCCCTCAAAAGGGGCACACCTAGTACAGCTGCCTCTTCTTCTCTCTTCAGTTAAAATCCCATTCCCTTTAAAGCAATGGCTCTTGGAGAGAACAAGTAGGGTAAAAAGAATCCATACTATGTTTAAATGACTGACAGGCTTTTAATCTATCCCCAGCCTCTTTGTCGTAACAAAATAAAGCATCTGTTTCACAGCTTGCCTCTAAGATCTTCTGATGGAGAGACTAGGAGGCATCCATGCATGTTTGCTTCCCCAGCCTCGACTGCACCAATGAATATTTTGAAATCCTGGATGGCCCTCCGTCCTCAGCAAAGTCCCTGGGGAAGACCTGCTCTGGTTCCTACCTCGTCTATGCATCCTCCTCCAGCTCAATGACCCTGGTGTACTTCCGAAGCTTCAACAACATAGGAAAAAACTTCGTTGCTTATTATTATTCTGCAACCAAAGGTAAGAATGGTGCTTATGCAAAACAACTCTAGCACTGGGTACGAGTTACATTGTCATCCCTTACTCTGTGACCTTGGACAAGCAACTTGACCTCTTCCTACCTCAATTTCTTTCCCGGAAATGGGAACAATAATAGAAGCTTACTCCCTAGGTTTGTTGTGAGGGTTACATGAAATGACACAAGTCAGCTCATTAGCAAGTCTTTTCTGAAATTACTCCAAATCTAGTACTCAGTGGATATTTTACGTCCTATGTACAGAAGAAGAAAGTGTGGTTCCAGCTTAAGAGAGGCTTGTGCCCAACTGAGAGGGAGTTCAAGATGAATGCATGTGATACAATTAGACGACAAATACAATACACTAGATTAAGGCAAACAAATAGGACAAACAGAATATATTAGCATATACTAAGTTGACATGTGCAAAACACATTAGGAAAGAGAGAGCACACTGTAGATTACAAGTATTAAGAAAAACATCAGGGGACAGGAGGAATAGCCTTGAACTCGGCTTTAAAGCTGGCTGGGTCATAAGTGGAGAAACAGGGAGAGGGCGTGTCAGGTGAGAGAACAGTGTCAGCCCACAGATGATGTGTACGAGGCACGTGGCAAGAAGGCAGACTGCAGCTAAGCCAGGGGTTTCTGTTGAAGCACAGCGTACTCGAGGTTAGGTAACAACAGTAATAGTGATCGAAATACTCAAAAGGCCAGCTAACGTTTATTGAATGACGGTTAAATGCCAGGCAGCATTGTAGGCACTTGACACTAACCTCACACAAACCCATTATCCTCACACAAAATCATCTTTTACAGATGAGGACACTGAGGCTTGAGAGTGCACTAATTATCCCAGATCTACCTACCAGTAAGAGAAAGTAGGCAAAACTCAAAGAACCACAGATGACTCGCATCCACTTTGTCCAAGACCTCGTTCAGAATAGTCTCCAGTGCTTTTAGCAAGAGCCAGGATGATTCACTGAGCAAGCTTGGGAAACGCGCTATAGAGTGCAGAGGTGATCTACATCACAAAGCGGATCAGGGAAAATGACTGTAGTCGGCATTAAACAGCGATTGATGACGGTTTCCTTGTGTTTGCAGAGGCAGTGTCGCGGACTCCACATCTCATCAGTGAGTCATGTTCCATATTGATACTTAATCTTCTTCCCAAGTTCATGTTTCCTCTTCTGTCCACACTGCTGGTGCTTTTACTGTCATCATTTGACCTCCCATATATGTTTCCTAGTTCCCTGTCTAAATCTGCCGTAGCTGAGAGATTCCGTGTCCACATTTCTTGCACAAGTATGATGCCCATTCACTCTGGGACCAAGTTACAACTATCAACAATCAGGTCACTGCATATCGATAATTGTCACTTTGATTGCCTAATTCCTTGTTTTTATTAAAGACAATGAGACACACCTAATCAGATACTCCACATTTAGGGAAAGTTCAAAAAGAAACATGCAGGAGATACGGCTGTCTTCCCCAGGAGGGCACTGATTTTGAATGTTGGCATTTTAGCACAGAATGGCACATTCAAATATTGTTTCCCAGTAGCAGGGCAGAGGGGAATATCATTTCTGTTGGACCCCACGCATCTGAGAAACATCAAGACCCACATAAAAAGAGAGTTTGATGTGGGAGGTCACTTATTATGAAGAAGAGAAAGAGAAAGAATCAGGCAGAATCTTGGCAATTAATGGAGACTGATCTCAGAATGCTGCCCCTTGACTTGCCCGAATCCTTCCTTTTTACTCAGGAGTGTCTTCTTGTATCCACAGCCATCCCGACAGCAACACCCAAGATAGTAACAGCAAGACCCGGTAAGCCCTGGAAAGCATTTGTTTGCTCAGCAGGTATCCTTCCCTCTCTGCATGTGCATTTGTATCTATGTTTGTACCTGCTTCATGTGCAGACACTGGACCAACTGCAAACAGTTTATCTATTTACAAATGGGTCAGTTGACTCTGCCCAAACTTTTAGGGCCATTCAGAACTTTTAGGATCTTTTGGCTTTAGGTTTTCAGGATAAGCCTAGTTCATTTTCTCAGTGCCTTTCAGAGTCAGCAAAGCCTGGGCAGCTTACGAGTACCTTCTAGTGGATTTCTATCTTTTCTTTTCATGCCAGTCCTGATCATAGTTAGCTTCACATCCGTATCATTAACAGACTTTTTCAAAATGAGTGGAGTGTTGGAGCTATTTTGGAGGCAGTGAGATAAAATAGCAGAGAAAATAAAATAGTCAACTTTGGAATCAGGAGACCTGAATAATTAGATCTGCTATGTACCAGATGTGGGATTTGGGGTAGATCACTTTACTTCTTCAACTTTCAGTTTTCTCATAGATAAAACTAGTATATCATTACTCCTCTGCTCACTTTCCTAAGTTATTATAAAGGTGAGGTGAACACAGACACACACACACAGACACACACACACACACACACAAACACTTCCTGAAACCACAAATCACTGTGTAACTTATTTATAATGGGTTTCTGCATTTAGCCTAGACAGATTGGTACATACCTCTGGCAAAACAGATACTTGATTAATGGACTTTTTAGGCTAAATGTTATTGGCAATTTAATGACTTACTAATCTCCAGCTGGGCGGTTGACTAGTTGACCGACTATTTTACCAGGTTCTCTGGCCCCAGTAGTAGCATGGGGGTGGGGAACTCAACAAACTCATGGGAAGGGTACAGTGCTCCCAGAGGACAACAGTCATCGGGTGTCTGTCTGCAGGGGGCTGGCCAGAGCTGCGGCTGGTGGGCAGCTCAGGTCGGTGCTCAGGACGTGTGGAGGTCCTGCACAAGGGGGCCTGGGGCACCGTGTGCGATGACCTGTGGGACCTGAATGAAGCTGAGGTCGTGTGCAGACAGCTGGGGTGCGGTCGGGCCATGTCTGCTCTTGGAAAGGCCCACTTTGGATCAGGCTCTGGAGACATCTTCCTGGACAACCTCCAGTGCTCTGGGGTGGAACGCTTCCTGGGCCAGTGCGCCCACTCGGGCTGGTCAGAGCACAACTGCGGCCATCATGAGGATGCTGGGGTCATCTGCTCAGGTATCTGCTCCTCTCTCAGAGGGTTGCTGCCAGTGCCAAAGTGCTTCAAGATCACCCTGCTAGCATCCAGCGTCAGTCAGGGACAAAGACAGGATTCTCAGACATATAGACATTTTGCTTTATCTCTTCTAACTGGGTTAGGTGGATAAGGTTCTAACTGCTAGCCTCCAGAATAAAACCTGATTTTCCAATTTGGTCGTAAGAATTACCAAAGGTTGGGCCGACCCTGTGGCTCACTCGGGAGAGTGCGGCACTGGGAGCGCAGTGGCGCTCTCGCCGCGGGTTCGGATCCTATATAGGACTGGCCGGTGCGCTCACTGGCTAAGCGTGGTGCGGGCGACACCAAGCCAAGGGTTACATTCCCCTTACCGGTCACAAAAAGGACAAAACAAACAAACAAACAAACAAAAAAAACCAAGAATTACCAAAGGTATGTGTGCTTTACTGAAACATGCAAAGGACATGTTTAACTAGGGGAATTTTTCAGGAGCTTACATAAAAGATTCAGCCAGATACAGTAAAGGGAGGGAAGGCTTCAGAGCCAGGCAGACCTGAGTCTGGCTTTCCTAGAGAGTGCTAACACTCAGACTGCATTTGAACAACACTTAAACTGTTGAAGCCACAGTTTCTTCATCTGTAACATTAGGAGACTAGTTGCTTGCTTGCAGGATTGCCAAAAGGAGAAGAGTTTTCTTTGGCACAGCACTTGCGTAGTACCTGACAAAGGAGCAGCATATTTTGGTAATTCAGGATTCAGTCACAACACCAAGGTAATCTGTGAACTAAACTGACTAATTTTAATTACCTTGTAACAATTTTTTAAAAAATACTTTGAATTTACTCATGTGCAACTAGTTAGCTAAGACTAAGTTAGCCACCTCTGGAATGTCTGTTAATAACGCTTTCTGATAATGAGATGCCTCTTGGTAAACTAACAGCTTCAATACCTGATGTGACTTGAAAGAATCAGTAATCATGACTCAAAGCGGTGCTCGCTCCACGGAGTTGCCCATGTGAGCAGCAGCTCAATGGTATGTCAGCACCTGCTGCCTGTGACTCTTAATTTGAGGCAAGCATTTATAAACATTGTCTTGTTGGTGCATTCATTCATTTGCTTCGTGGCATCTTATTATGCATGCCACATGTATCCTAGTTACAGCCTTGTGGGTACATGTTATTCCCAAGTTTTGATATTCTAGAGGATGAACCTGAGGTGCCCCCAGAGACCCCAAAGTGAAGCATCTCTGCTATAAAATCAGTTGTTTGTCAGATCATCACAAATGTACCCTTCACATCTGACAATTTTCTCATAACACAGTAGTAAACCAAAAACCGGAGAGAAGCTTACCTTTGTGTCTGTGGACGAATCTGCTTCTCCCAGTACTATGTTATTTACAAAGACTAATTTTTCCCTTATAAGATTAATAAACACATATAAAGATACAATTAGAAGCTTTGTCTTCAGTTACTAAAGTTAGAATGTCCCCAAAGACTGACACACTTATTCTCTCTATAAACAGATGCCGAAGAGTCGCTTGTTAACAGACCAGGTCAGTCACCCTTTTGTTGATGGGAGTTAAGTATCAGCTCCTCTTGATTTTGCCCCTGAGCTATCTGTTCTTCCAGCTGTACTTTCACTCCTTGTCTGAACTGCAGAGATTTTCATGCCTCTGAGATGCCATTAGAAAGTCTTGAATGCAATTACTTTTGCTTCTCACATATGATGATGGTTCTGTGTGTTTGAAGTTCACGTTTTTTAGAAATGTGTGCCAGAGTAAACTGGTGTCTCATGGTCTTTTTACATACATTGTTCCCTCTGCCTCAAGGGACTTGCCCAGCCCTTCCCCTGACTAGCTCCTCCAAACTTTTTAAAGAGGTGTCTCCCCCAGGCCCCTCCTCTCTGTTATTCTTTTCATAGCATTGCACGCTTTCCCTTTGATGCAATTATCACAGTGTGGAATAGTGCATTGTACCAGTGTCTGTATTTGCCTAATTAATAGACTCTAGGCTCCCTGATGGCAGAAACCATATTTAGAGCTGTATTATCAGTGCCTAACATGAAAGACAATCAATCAATACTGTTGAAATGAAATTAAATTGACTGAAGACCCCACTACCTGCAAGTCAGGAACACGTGAGAAATGTGAAGAACAAGCCCCAAAGCTCAAGTTCAAGGCTGTACCTCCCCAACATGCCTCTGAGTCTGGTGCTGGTGAGCCCAGGCAGGGTCTTTTGGGAACTCACACCTCCCATCTCTACCTGCAGGGGACTGGCCAGAGCTGCGACTGGTGGGTGGCTCAGGTCGGTGCTCCGGACGCGTGGAGGTCCTCTACCAGGGAGCCTGGGGCACCGTGTGCGATGACCTGTGGGACCTGAATGAAGCCGAGGTCGTGTGCCGACAGCTTGGGTGTGGACAGGCTGTTTCCAGCCCCAGTGGGGCCCACTTTGGCCCAGGCTCTGGAGACATCTTCCTGGACAACCTCCAGTGCTCTGGGGTGGAACGCTATCTGGGCCAGTGTGCCCACTCGGGCTGGTCGGAGCACAACTGTGGCCACCATGAGGATGCTGGGGTCATCTGCTCAGGTATCCTCTCCCCTCTCAGGCAATATTTCTGATGTTGTGGTTGAAGACATTTTGAAACTGTACATACTTGGTGAAATTTTTATCCACCCATCCATCTGCTTGTCTCTTGAGCATCTCCTCTGGGTCAGGCCCTGAACCCAGACACATGCCCTGCCATGGGCAGCTCCAGGGTTGCATGGGGGAAGTCTCAAATGTTAATGGGCACCAGCACCACCTGGGGTATTACAATGCAGATTCCAGGGCCCCGTCCAAGATTATGACTAAGTAGGTTTGGAAAGGGGCTGAGGAATCTGCATTTTAACAAGTAGTCCAGGGATTCCTAATAAGAGGGGCCAACGCCCTGGCTGCCATGGGGCCAAGTTGACCCAGTTGCTGTGCCCTGGCCCCCTAGGCCAAGGACCCTACCAGAGGAGGGCTGAGGTTGCCCAGGAGGCAGTTCTGGTACTCTGGGTTCCCATGCCCAGAAAGGCCATACTCCTCTCCTATTCAACTCACACCCTTGTCTGCCCCACCTCTTCCATGCTTTGGATTCACTAAAGACAGTCACCTGTTGCCTTTCTTTACGCATTCAGATGCCGAAGACCTGCCTCTGTCCACGCTTCCGGGTATGTTCATTTTTTTTTTTTTTTCTAGTACAGGCAACTTTCCAATAGTAACAACAATAATAGAAGCAAATACTTATAATTGCTAAGAAGCACACTGTGTTCTAAGCCCTTCACACATATAACTCATTTAATCCCCACTCAATATAGCCCTCAAGGTAGGTACATTGATTATTCAAATTTTCCAGATAAACCAAGACATAGACACTTAGCAGGGTATCCAGGGCTAGCCAGTGGATTTGAATCCAAGCTGTCTGTGCTCTTGGCCACCAATCCCATTTAATATACCCATTCATTGGCCCCAGCTACACAAAAACAAAGCAAAGCTACAGTAAAGAGGGAGACATTTTGCTCAGATTATTGCTAATCATCAGGACTATTCTGACAAAAAGCATTATATGTGATATTTTACAGAAGAGAAATTGATATACAGAAAGGTTAAGTAACTTTCTCAAGATCACTCAACAAGTTAATGATGGAACCAAGCTTTGACAGTAATCAGTCTGACCCCTGACCCCAAAGTATACTCTTGGGGCTCTTATGACTTTGGCCTGTTTTCCAAGATCTTATAATTTAATGATTGAATAATATTCCCCTGTAATAAAAACCAAAGACTAAAAAAATCAGACCAGCACATGAACTACAAATTCTGAATTGATGCTTGAGGTGAATGAAAATGTATTTTGTTTCCTTGTAACAGATATTTCTGAGCATCTTGTCAGCAGCAGGCATGGTGCAAGTGTTTCTGGATAAATTTATTTATTTAATCCTCACAGTTGAGGATTGTAAATCAATAAACCAATAAATAAATCAGTAAGCCAGCCCAAGATAACTCAATCAGAAAGTGGCAGAACTGGAATTTACAAGGTCATCTCTTGCTCTTTGACTGTACCCAGCTGTTCCCACACAGCCTCAGACAAGACACACAATTCACAGGCACTGGCAGAAGCATCTCTCTCGGGCACTTGCCTGGAGAAGAACTTGATGTGTTCTGGATGTCCCTGGGGGAAGGCCACCTTTATGAGTCAGGGTCATGAGTGAGAGGGGAAGGACTGTCTATAGTTCAAGGGCCATGGTTAGAGTCAAGGGCAGTGGATATTCAAATGAAGTCTCATCTATGATTTTCTCATTTTGTGTAAATTACATGGATGATAGAGAAATGAGGAAAACAATGTTGAGTAAAGGAGCTATTCTAGTTATCTATTGCTGCCCCAAAACATAGTGGTTTAAAACAACCCTCATTTAGATATATGTCAGGGTTTTGTGGATCAGGAACTTGGGCAGGGCTAAGCAGGGAGATTCTTCTGCTCCACAGAGCATCAAACCGGTCACTGGATGATGTGCAGCTATTGGCTGGTCTGGAGAGTTCAAGACAGCTTCATTCACTTGGTGCCTTGGTGGAGACAGCTGGAAGGATGGGCTCAGTCTCAGGGCCTCTTCACATGGTCTTTCCAGTGGACTAGTCAGACTTCATATAAGGTGGCTTAGTGCTGCATGTGTGAGCCCATGTTCCCAGAGACAGGAAGTGAAAGCCACAGTCTCTTAAGGCAGAGTGCCACTTCTGCCACATTCTGCTGGTTAAAGCAATCACAGAGACCACCCAGGTTCAAGAGAGGCAACCCAGACCCCATCTCCTGACAGGAATCATGTCCAAGATTTGTGGCCTTCCTTAATCTGCCACATGACTGTAGAGAACACTTGATCAGCATCTTCAGATTCTTCTCAGTTTACACTAAGTACACTGACCTTTCAAAGGAAACCCTTTACATTTCACTAACTTGTAGGTGAGAATAAATATTTTTCTCCTGGATGTCATCATTTTCTCCATTTTTTTTTTCCAGGTCCTTTAGCAGATTCTCAGGACCATGTAACAGGTAGTCATTTGTATTAAATTGAAGTGATAACTTTGTGCCAAGACTCATCATAGCAGATGCTAGGCAGTGTGCCCAGGACATAGCACAATGGAGAGACCAGCACAGTGTGGGCAAGGGGTTTGCTTCTCTGCTGCCACTCTGTAAATACTAACTTTTTAACAAGAGGAGCAGGCTGGGAAGGGGGAATGTGGATCTGCCCAGGTCAGAGTAGGCAGGAAGGTTACAAGAGCCTTGAAGAGAATGTGGCTTATTGTTCCATCTGGCCATACTCAGCCTGCCTCCTTTGGGTGCAGTCCTGCAGCAGGCATCCACCTTGGACACCAATCCATCATCCCCCAGTGCATGTAGCAACTCCCAGGGGTTTCAATGTCAGTCTGACTCAGCCCCGCTTATTGTAAGCTACAAATGCAATCAATGATAGAACTACGGGGTGACTGGGACCAATGACTCTTCCCGCTGTCCATCTCAGGAAAGACTATGAATCTGTGGGATTCTGGGAGGATTACACATTAATCAAGGGGAACAGAAAGAAAAATTAAGCAACTTTATAGTTTAGAGATAAGGTCAATAAAGCATATTGTGTTTTCAAATTTCCTCCAAAATAATTTGATGATGCTAAGTTTTCTGGGTTTTTTGTGTGACATGACGCTTTAAATATGTATATATAGTATGTGTATGTGCATGTATCTATCGATATTAATATGACAACTAATATGAAAGAATTGAATTTCACTATTATCTTTAGTCTGTATAAATCCAAAAACCTGCAAGTTCCATTCTCAGAGTTAATACTGAGTTAAAGGAAACACAATCTCCCCAGCAAAAGTGATGAAGACGGTACTTAAAGGAGATCCCAGTCATAACCTCCCCAAACAGTCCATAAGGTCTCTCTCCCTTCACCTCAATTCATTCAACTCCAAAGTTATTCTAGAGCCCCTTACTCCCCCAAACTCCTCACACTCTCTCCTTACACAGGCATGTACCACCTCTGTCTCTTGGCCTCCCCATCCCAATCTGTCGTTAGGTAGATCTACTTCATTTCTCTACCAGCAAGCAAAAGTCCTCCACTTTAGGAAGCAGGAGGAGACAGTAAGTGGAGAGGACAAAAATAACATTTTCCTTGTCAGGTGCTAGGGGAAGAGGGAAAGGTAGGGAACTCTCACACATTATTACTTTCTGACCCATCAGAATCAGATCGAATGGACTTTCCTTCCCAAGAGACATTTAAGCTAAAGAGCCACTCAGCTTGTGCATGCCCACCCAGGCCGACTGCTGTCCAGCTGCACCTGACTACTGGTGTGAGCTGGTCATGACCGGGATCACACAAGTGATGCTGTGCGGACACATCCTGACATCCTTTTTCCTGTCATTTCAGGAGGAAGTAACTCTTGTGGAGGGGTCATCTCTAGTCTCTCTGGCTCATTCTCTAGTCCACAGTATCCAGAAAACTACCCAACAGACATCCAATGTGTTTGGGAGATCCATGTGGGCAACAAATTCCACATAGAACTCATGATTCCAAGTTTGAAGTAAGAAAACACTTTTATTTATTTTTATTACTGTCTTTATCATTACACAATGTAATCATTTTTTGTGGCCATTTACCAACTTCTCATTAAACCTCCCTTCCCCTCCTCCTTTCCCACCTCTGGTGGCCTGAGTTCCATTCTCTCCTTTTGAAAATTCAGTGAATTATTGTGGTTGTTGTATCTTTCTTTCTTTTTTTGTTTTTTGTTTGTTTGTTTTTAGCTCCAACTTATGAGTGAGGATATGGGGTATTTCTCTTTCTGTGCCTGGATTATTTCACTTAATGTAATTTTCTCTAAGTTCATCCATGTTGCTGCGAATGGCAGAATTTCATTCATTTGTATGGCAGAGTAGTATTCCATTGTGCATATGGACCACATCTTCCTTATCCAGTTGTCCAGTGATGGACATTTAGGTTGGTTCCAACTCTTACCTATTGTGAAGAGAGCCGCAATAGAACGGGAGTGCAGGTATCCCTTCAATGTGATGATTTCCATTCCTTTGTGTATACATCCAGCATATGGGATTGCTGGATCATATGGCAGTTCTGTCTGTAGTTATTTGAGAAGTCTCCATACTGGTTTCCATAATGGCTGCACTAATTTACAACCCCACCAACAGTGTAGGAGGGTTCCCCCTTTTTCCACATCTTTGACAGCATTTGTTATTCTCTGTCATTTTTTTAGTGGCCATTCTAACTGGTGTGAGATGACATTTCAATGTAGTTTTAATTTGCATTTCCCTGGTACTTAGTGATGTTGAGTATTTTTTCATGTGTCTGTTGGCCATTTGTAAATCTTCCTTTGAGAAATGCCTATTCAGCTCCTTTGCTCATTTTTTCATCAGGTTACTAATTTTTTTACTGTTAAGTTGTTTGAGTACTTTGTATATTCTTGATATTAATCTCTTGTGGGATGCATAATTTCTGAGTATTTTCTTCCATTTGGTAGGTTGTCTTTTAGCTCTGTTAATTGTTTCTTTTATTGTGCAGAGCTTTTTAGTTTGATATAATCCTATTTGTTTCTTTTTCCTTTTGTTGCCTGTGCTTTTGGAGTCTTATTCATAAAAGTCTTTGTCCAGTCCTACTTCCTGAATTGTTTCCCCTATGTTTTTTAATAGTAGTTTTATAGTTTCAGATCTTATATGTAAGTCTTTAATCCCTTTTGAGTTGGTTTTGGTATATAGGAAGAGGTGTGGATCTAGTTTCATTCTTCTGAATATGGATGTCCAGTTATCTCAGCATCACTTATTGAAGAGGCAGTCCCTTCCCCAATGTATGCTCCTGCTGCCTTTATCAAAGATCAGTTGGCTATAAGTACATGGGTTGATTTCTGGGTTCCCTAATCTCTTTCATTGGTCCAAGTGTCTGTTTTTCTGCCAGTACTATGCTATTTTGGTAACTATAAGCTTTGTAGTATAATTTGAAGTCAGTACTGTATTTATTTATTTATTTATTTTGCTCAGGATTGCTTTGAGTAGTAGAGACATTTTCATAATGTTAATTCTTCAAATCCAAGAGCATGGACTATCTTTCCATCTTTTTGTGTCCTGTTGAATTTTTTTCAGATTGATTTGTAGTTCTTGTTGTAGAGATCTTTCACCTCCTTGGTTAAATTGATTCCTAGGGATTTTATCTTTTTGGTTACTATTGTACATGGGCTTCCTTTCTTGATTTCTTTTTCTGCTAGTTCGTTATTGGAGTATAAAAATGCTACTGATTTTTGTGTGTTGATTTTGTATCCTGTGATTTTAGTGAAATTGTTTATGATCTATAAGAGTTTTTTGGTAGAGTCTTCAGGTTTTTCTGTACATAGGATCATGTTGTCTGCAAACATGGACAATCGGTCTTTCCCAGTCAGGATGCCCTTTATCTCTTTCTCTTGTCTGATTGCAATAGCTAGTACTTCCAATACTATGATAAATAGGAGTGGTGAGAGTGGGCATACTTGTCTTTTTCCTGTTCCAGGATGATATTGTTGGTGGGTTTGTCATATATGGATTTTATTGTGCTGAGAGATTTTCCTTCTATACCTAATTTGCTGAGAGTCTTTATCCTGAAGAGATGTTGAATTTTGTCAGATGCTTTTTCTACATCTATTGAGATAATTATATGGGTTTTGTCCTTGATTTTGTTGATGTGGTGTATCACATTTATTGACTTGCATATGTTGAGCCATCCTTACAAGTGGGATGAGACCCACTTGATTATGGTGTCCAATCTTTTTGATGTGCTGCTACATTCTATTTGTTAATATTTTGTTGAGGATTTTTGTGTCTAGGTTCATCAGAGATATCGGCCTGTAGTTTTATTTTTTTGTTGTATCTTTATCTGGTTTTGGTATTACGGTGATGCTGGCCTCATAGAATGAATTTGGGAGAATGGCCTCTTTCAATTTTTTGGAATAGTTTGAAGAGAATTGGTATTAATTCCTCTTGAAAGGTTTGGTAGAATTCAGCAATAAATCCATGTGGTCCTGGGCTCTTCTTTGTTGGCTCTTCTTCTTTCCTGACTACTGCTTCAATTTTGTTGCCTGTTATTGGTCTATTCAGGTTTTCTATTTCTTCTTGGTTCAGTCTTGGTAGTTTTGTATGTGTCCAGAAATTTATCCATTTTTTCCAGGTTTTCAAATTTGATGGCTTATAGTTATTTATAATAGCCTCTAATGATTCATTTCTGATTTCTGTTATTTGGGTCTTCTCTCTCTCTCTCTCTCTCTCTCTCTCTTTTTTTTTTAGTTAGCTTAGCTAATAGTTTATCTATTTTGTTTATCTTCTAAAAAAAATAACTTTTTGTTTCATTAATCTTTTGTATCATCTTTTTGGTTTCTATTTCATTTTGTTCTTCTCTGATGTTAATTTTTTCCCCCATCTACTAATTTTGGTGTTAGATTGTTTCTGTTTTTCTAGTTCTCTGAGGTGTAGCATTAGGTTGTTTATTTGAACTCTTTCTATTCTTTTGATGTAAGTGGTTTTTTGCAATAAACTTCCCTTTTAGTACTGTTCTGCAGTATCCCACAGGTTTTGGTATGATGTGTCTTTATTTTCATTAGTTTCAAGAAATTTTTTGATTTCTTGTTTAATTTCTTCTTGGACCCATAGGTCATTCAGGAGCATGTTGTTTAATTCTCATGGGTTTGTATAGTTTCCACAGTTTTGCAAGTTATTCATTTCTAGTTTTGGTCCATTCTGGTCTGAAAAGATACTTGAAATTGTTTCAATTTTTAAAATTTGTTGAGACTTGTGGTCTAACATGTGGTCTATCCTGGACAATGTTCCATGTGCTGATGAGAAGAATGTATATTCTGTAGCTGTTGGGTGAAACGTTCTGTAGATAACTGCCCCATCCAATTGGTCTAAAGTGTAGTTTAAATCCTGTGTTTCTCTGTTGATTTGTTGCCTAGATGATCTATCTAGTGCTGAAAGAAGGGTATTCAGGTCCCCAACTATTGTTATGTGGAGGTTTGTCTCTTTCTTTAGGCCTAATAGTGTTTGCTTTATATATCTGGGTGCTCCAGTGTTGGGTGCATATATATTTATGATTGTTACATCTTTTTGCTAGAGAGATCCCTTTATCACTACACAATGACATTCTTTATCTTTTTTCATGTTTTTGGTTTAAAGTCTATTTTATACAATATAAGGATAGCTATTCCTGCTTGTTTGGGGTTTCCATTTGCATAGTATATTTTTTTTCCATTCCTTCACTATTAGTCTGTGTGTGTCTTTACAAGTGAAGTGAGTCTCTCAAAGACAGCATATAGTTGGGTTTAGCTTTTTAATCCAATCATTCAGTGTCTTTTGAGTGGGGAGTTTAATCCATTTATATTTAGGGTTGTTATAGAAAGGTATTGTCTTACTCCTGGCATTTTATTGATTTTTATTTGGATGTTTTAAATATTTTTTGTTTCTTTCTTTCCCCTTTTATTGTTTGTCTTTGATGTTTGTTGGTTTTTTGAGGTGGTAAGATTTAGGTTTCTTTCTCTTCCTTATTTGCATTTTTTTCCTACCAGTGGGATTTGTTCTTTATTGTGTATTTGTGGTAGTGATTTTTTTTTCCAGATTCCAGATGCAGGACTCCCTTGAGGATTTCTTGCAGGGCTGGTTGTGTGGTAGTCAACTCCTACAGTTTTTGTTTGTCTAGGAAATACACTATTTCTCTCTCATTTCTGAAGGATAGACTTAATGGGTATAGTACACTTGGCTGGCATTTTTTTTCTTTTAGTATTTTGAATATATCATCACATTTTCTTCTGGTGTATAGATTTCCTGTTGAAAACTCTGCTATTTGTCTGATTGGGGCTCCCTTATAAGTGATCTGATGCTTTTTTCTTGCTGATTTTAGGACTCTCTCTTTGTCTTTGAGCTTCACCAATTTGAGTATAATGTGTCTTGGAGAGGATCTTTTTGGATTGAATCTGTTTGGGGATCTTTGAGCCTCCTAGGTCTGAAGGTCCACATCTATTCCTATACCTGGAAAGTTTACCAGAAGAAAAGCACGTTCTATTTTCATTCCAAGTCAAAGTTTGTATTAATTTTGCAGCGCTATACAATGAGTTACTTCTAGCTCAAAAAATGTAATAAGTGGTTTATTTAACACATTTGACTTAATCTTATTTTGATAATTTTTCTTTTGATTGTTTTTCTAAAAATACAAAAATTCTCAACAGCTTTGCCCTTGCTGTACACTGGGCACCACTATTTGTCATCTCAGACTTTTTTAAAATCTAAATTTCAAACAAACAATAAAAGACTTTCCATACACACATATTAGCCAACTACTCTAGCCTTGGGCTCTGTATTTTCTAAATGTTCCACAAATGAAAGGAGACACTAGAGTCATTGCTTCTTCTCTGACAAAGAGAATAAATGTTCCAAAGTCACTGCCATTTTTTAAAAAATTTCCATGACATAAAATAATAGCTGGCTGTGTGCCCAAACTCTGTATTGAATACTTCATATGTTTTTCCATATTACAGGATCATTACAGGCCAAAGGTAAGTGTCCTTGTCATCCCCATTAGAGATGAGGAAACTGAGGCTCAAAGAGGTTGACTAATTTGCCCAAGGCTAACTCATCTACCTCTGCTTGATTTCAAGGCCTCAGCTCTTCACCAGTATTGGATTCTGTAAGCAGAGTCTGCACAAAGCTCTTCATCTTGTTGTACATGACACACATCGTGTTACAATCACAGCAAGACTATGGAATTCCATGATAATCCAGCTTCAGACATGTACTGAATTGTTGTTCAGTAACAATTGTACCACGGCATTCAGACATGCCCTAAGCCAAAAAAAAAAAAATGTCCTAAAACATTTTATCTCTGTTGGCTAAGATCCTAGGGACACAATTAGCCCACAATGAGGTGAGAACCTTAAACCCACATTTCCAAAGTCTATCATGTTATCAGTTGTCTATTCATTCAAAATCAGCCCTCATCACATCCCTCATGGATAATTGCCAAAGTGCAAACACTCTTCTATATGCTGTCATTATTTGTATTTTAAAATCAAGTTTTAAGAATTAAGATAGAGAAAGAATCTCAAGAATTAAGGTAGAGAAAAATATTGTGTAATACAGAGGTAGGAAAATCTGGGTGTGATGTCAGCTACATGCTGATCGTCAGGGTGATCTGACTGTTAAGAACTTAGTTGCAATGTAAACTAGTATTTTATTAATGTCTTATCTAGGTTATGATTAGCCAAAACCATTATGATTTTAAAACTCTATTATAAAATTGTAACCATAAGCCTCACTCATCCCTCAGACAAAGAAAATAAATTCTGATAGGGCATCTGAAAACATTAATTTATATTTTATATATTGGTGTGCAATCTAAAATACAATCCAAATATTCAATCTCTATAATTGTCACACTTTTTTAGCATTGATATCTAGGAAGTCTGCCACTAACCCTCCACTTCTATTCCCCCAGACTGGAAGATATCCTTGGATGTCCTTATGACTCAGTTGAAATCTTCGATGGCCCTAGGATTGCCTCACTGTCCATGGGGAAGTTCTGCGCCCCAGTAGCTGTGATGTTTTTCTCCTCCTCAGACATCATGACAGTGGTATTCCGAAGTGATTCTGTGATAACCAACACTGGCTTTCATGCTGTGTTCAATGCTATCCCACAGAGTGAAAGGGAGTCAGGTAAGAAGCCTCAAATAGTTTTTAGTGTTTAAAAAACGTGACAGTTTCTAACTTGAGAAACTCCACTATTAGCCAAGGCCTGGGATTCAGTTTTAAAAGACCTCCACACTTATTTCCATCAGCCTTTCTTTGTAGCTGCTAGATTTTCCCACCAAAAAGGCTACTTGGGAAGCTACAAATAAGTAGTGATGTGCATCTTTTATATAAATGGCCAGATTGCTACTGTCTGCAGGGAAAAGATATATGCTATGAAGGGTCTTGAGGCTGTACTGACCATCTTCAGCCTCTTGGGAACTGTCCAGAGCACTGAAATGTGGAAGTCCAACACTCCTATGAGAAGACTCCTCTCCCCTCCACCATTTCATACCTTGTGTGCATTGGACCGCAGACTCACCCAAATGAGATGCTTGAGGACTCCTGTTAGCCATGGCCCTATACCCAGTCATTTCAGAGCCAGGTCCAGTTTGCACTCTGTAAGCACACTGCCTGCTGATGTGGGCTTCTGTTGTTCAGGGGCCCCTGCAGGAACCCCAATAACTCATTCAAGCCACACACACAAAAAAACCAGGTAGTCAGTTCCTGACTGCAGTTTGGTTCTTTTCTGTCTCTGAATAGGGGAATTCCTTGCATCTTTGGCCCTCAAAGGTATGCTTGAGACTCTGACCCTGGGGAAGCTAGGTAAGCTCCAGCATTTGAAATCCAGACCACTCACTGCTCAAGACCACCATTCATTCATCCAACAATAGTTACAGAGGTCCTACTATAACCAGGCCCTCTTCTAAGTGTGGGGTCACAGAGCAAACAGGGCAGCTCCCTGCCCTCATGGAGTTTATATTCTAGTGTGGATGTGGGTAAGTGTGAAAGGATCAAAACACAGGAAACAAATAAATAAATATGATTATTTGGGGGTAAGGATGATAAAAGGTAAAGATAAGGGCTGGGAATAAAAAAACCAGGTAAGACAGTACAGAGTGCCAGGGTGGAGGAGGTATGTCTGTGGATTGGGTGGGAGTGGATAGCCTCTCTGAGGAGGTGACATGTGATAAATGACAATGAAGGGGCATTCCAGGCACAGAGAATAGCAAAGGCTCAGGGGGATGGTAGGGGAGAAGAGTTGGACATGTTGGAGCAACAGAAAGGCCAGTTTGTCACAGCCTGTGAACACAGTTAAGGGGAGGCTGTCCCTGTGGTGTCTCCAGGAGAGAGCAGGTTATTCCAACTGGCCACAGCACTTTGGCCCAGATATAGCCGTTGCCATTGGGCTCTTTGAAGTTACAGTCACTCTTGAGGTCTAGGTGCCTTTCAGGGAATTAAATCTATACTTATTCAAGACACATCCAAAAAAATCAAATGGGAACCTGCTTCCCCAGTAACCCAGGATTGTGACATGAAAACCACATGGCCCTCTGAGATAGCTGCTGCTAAGTCCCCATTTTACAGATGAGGAAACTGAGGCCCAGGGAAACTAACTAACTTGTCAAAAGTTATACAGTTAGGGAAAAGCAGAACTGGGATTCAAATCCACCTTTGTCTCCTCTAAAGACCATAAACCTATTATGGAATCAGGACAGCTTTAAGGATTTGCTCTTGACTTTGCCTTAGCCACAAACACAGAATCTAAAAATCAAATCAAATCACTTCCTTCTTAAAACTTCCCACACTCAAAAACAAAATTCTTCTCTGTTTAGAAAATGGACCAGTGCTGCGGCTGGTGGGTGGCTCCGGACGGTGCTCGGGACGCGTGGAGGTCCTCTACCAGGGAGCCTGGGGCACCGTGTGTGATGACCTGTGGGACCTGAATGAAGCTGAGGTTGTGTGCAGGCAGCTGGGGTGTGGACAGGCCATTGCTGCTCCTGGAAAGGCCTACTTTGGCCCAGGCTCTGGAGACATCCTCCTGGACAATGTTCAGTGTTTGGGAAGCGAGAATCACCTTGGCTTGTGCCCCAGCTCTAGATGGTCAGATCACAATTGTGGCCACCATGAGGATGCTGGTGTCATCTGCTCAGGTAACTTCTCCTCCCATGGCAGGTTGTTATCTGTCAGCCAGAGGCATCTGAGTGATGAATGGAAGACATGCATAGATCAGGGCCAGGAAATCTAAGGACGGTGGCCCAACATATGAATGTTCCTTCAGCCAGGTAGACAGAAAATGTTAAGAGCCTGTCTCCATTCTGAAGACAAACACACCAGGGCCATACAATTGGCCGGTCCTGTTCTCTGCACCTCTCCCAGGTCTGGAGCTACTTTTCCAGGTGTAACCATGCCCTTATTCTTGCTTTTAAGACATGATTTGCCTGCTTGAGACCTGCACAGACTGGAAAACCACCATTTCTTTGTCTTCATAGAATTTAATTTAGATTTTTCTAAATTTACTTTTCTTTCATGCATGCAGATGCTGGGGACTGGGCTCCAGATGTAACTCCTGCACCCCCAGGTAGGTCTGACTCCATGAATTTCCACTGTCTCTGCAAAGTTCATAAGAAATGTAATCTCTGTCCTGATCTAGACACTGGTGGACTATGACTAGACGTGATTTCCAATTCTGGCTGCACACTAGAATCACCCAGGGAGCTTCTGAAACTCCCCATGCCCAGGCTGCACTCCTCACCAGTCATACCAGAATGTCTGGGGTCATTCCCAGTCATCAGGAATATTTAAAGCTCCCCATGTGATTCCAACATGCAGCCAAGGTTGAGAACTAGTGGCTCAGACAAGGAACTAAGAGCCTCATTTCCCAAATGGAATTACATCCAAAACTGTCCTCTCTAGTGGCAGAGCAAGGAAGGGCAGGAGGAG
Source organism: Cynocephalus volans (assembly GCF_027409185.1). Lineage (NCBI taxonomy): Eukaryota > Metazoa > Chordata > Mammalia > Dermoptera > Cynocephalidae > Cynocephalus > Cynocephalus volans. The sequence continues at coordinate 152,320,957 of NC_084466.1, forward strand.
AGAAGAAAGGTTCAATTATCATGCCTGGAAAGAGGGTTAATATGGAGAAGAGAGAAGGTGGAAAGAGCTGCTTCTCAGGGACGTGGGTCATAACATGAGGGCATGCAGGAGAACAGATGCATTAAATGCCAAACCCTTTCTGGTCAAGGGCAGTAAACCATGTGGGGCTCTTCTATGGACCTTCTGGCTTAGCAATACAGCACAGTAGACCTTCTGGTAACCTATTCAAAGTCAACGTGCAGCAGTGACCTTCTCCCAATCTCCAGATTCCAGCTAGATCCAGAGCACATGTAGTCCTGCCTCCTGCCACCTTCTGCTTCTCAGGGATGGGTTTTCAGCTGCCTGCTGCCCTGCCCTGGCAACCTGGGCACTTCCCAGCCTCCTCCTGACCCTACCACTGACTGCTGCCACCCTATCCCTACAGTGAGGGCCTGGGAACTGGGAAGGTGTCAGGACAGAGGTGCACCTTTTGATGTTTCAGGGTCCAGCAAGGTGTCTGGCTGCTGTGCCTCTCCTGGGCTGGGAGCATCATGACACATTTGGCAAGACACTCAGTGAACGTCTCTTGCCCACTCCAATCCAGGTCCCAAGCACATCCCAGCGTGGAGGTCACCACTGCTTATGGGTTGCCCATCTGCTATGGGTTGGGGCAGTGAACCTGTGGGAAGGGGTGATTGATTCCCCATCCTTGGCCAAGTCCCACATTTTAATTTTGCACTGGGACCCACAAATTAGGTAGCAGGCCTGGAGGGGAGGGAGGGTACACAGAACCCTTTCTCAGGGTCTAACAAGCAGCTAAGGTCTCTTTGACTCCCTCTGGCTTGACTCTTTTTCCCCAGTGAGGAATGTGTTCTAGACTGGGTCCAGAGAGGAGGAGGGGATGGCAGGAGGAGGGGGCAGGGCTTGCAGTTCATCAGATATCTCTGTGCCCGAGACCTCTTAGAGCCAAGGGTTTCAAACCTCAGAAGGTCTTTCTTTTCTCTGCCATACTATTCCTTTTCTGAAGCAAGAATGCAGAGCTGACTGGAAAAGGGAATGGGTCATGGGATAAAAGAAACTGTAGGGAGAAATGAAACCATTTATGTCAAAATAGTAGCCCACTGTAGGTATTAATCCAGCAAACCACTTATTCATAGAGCATTATATACCTACCTAGGTACAAAAAATAAGGCTTTCGCATTTAATTCTCTGAGAGAAATATTGTACACCACGCATTTTAACAAAAGAAAATTGCGTCTGAGATAGTTTAGGTAAGAAGCAATTTATTCTTCTGATACCCAACACTCTCCCTGGCAAAGGTTCGAGAAGGTCAGGCAAGTCGATAATGCCCTTTGTCTTCACTGCTCTTCCCCTTGCTGCAAAGCTGGCCAAGGAGTGAGGCAGTGGGGACAGAGGAATTCTCAAATGCATCTGACCCGTTTGCCTCAAACCCTTTCCCCAATAAGCCCTTAATGTAAAACTCAAACAAGCACCAGCATTCCAATGAACAGGCATTCAAAACCTGCCCTGCCCTCCACCTGCCATGCAGTGGAGATTGAGGAAATACTTAAATTATAGAAATATAGAGTATGTAGAATATAGAAATGTATGCTCCATAGAAATCAAATCCAAAAGGATGCAGGAAAAGAGAAAGAAGGAACGCTAAACTCGAGTTGCACCTCCCCGTTGAGGCCCCACCAGGGCCCTCAGCTCTCTGTGTTTTGTCCTCCTGTATTTTGGCACTTGATAAATTTCTAAAGACATAGTGTCATGGTCATAAGCCCAGTGATTTTACTGTAATTCCTAGTGACTGGTCAATCTCAGGACAGAACTTGGCTTGGTAGACACACAAGAGCACATGAGAGAAGAGAAGCCATGTAAGTGTGCGTTGTCTGGGATTTTCTTGTAAATCAGCTAAAGGAAGGGAAGAGGCTCCATCCCAAATCAGGGGGAAAAGAGAAAAGAGTGTGTCTACACCATTTATTAAAACTCAAGAGTAGTATTAGGTTCATTAATTTGTACTTAAGTATAAGATGATTTTAGAATGCTAAGCTTCGGACCCCAGTACTGGACAGCCACAAAAAAAAAAAAAAAAAAAAAAAAGGAAAGCAAAGAAAAGAAAGAAAGAAAGAATAGAATGCTAAGCTCTCTTCTGATTTTCTTTGGTTTTGATTTTTGCAGCTGCCATTCCTCAAGCCCCTGTACCACAAGGTAACTCTCTTTTATTAAAAGTATAACCTGTCAAGTATTGAGTGGAATTATTTTGATAATTCATAAAAGCAGAATGGACTTTTGTCTGTCCTGGCTGCCATGAGGGGAAGGAACGGGTGGGTGGAGCCCTCACACATGGGTGGGTTGTCTACATCTGTGCTGAGCTGGTTTGTTGGGCAGGAAGCTGAGGAAAGCATTAAAGTATAGGCTGAACACCCCACACATGCCACGTGTGTATGTCCAATCCCAGTTCCAGGCTCACCTACCATCAATTTTAGGGTCCTGCCTGCCAGTCAGACATCTTTTATCCTCTTACATGCCCTGTCAGACATACAATCACTCACACCAACCAAGCCACCACCATGTCTATACCAGCATGATCCCTTCCCATTTTGTGATTCTACTGTTGAGTTCGATTGATGGAATTCTGGATCCTGGGAAAATGCAGCGTGCAAGCCTGAAGAAGCCAACCATGGGTCTGTCGTCTGCTCTTACAGGAGGAAGTAATTCCTGCGGGGGAGTAATTTCAAGTCTCTCAGGCTCCTTCTCGAGCCCTTGGTATCCTGCTAACTACCCCACCAGTGTGGAGTGCGTCTGGGTGATACACGTGGCTGAACGGTTCCACATAGAACTGATGGTCCCAAGCCTGAAGTAAGCAGCTTTGCCTTTCTCAACCTTAAAGTCCAGATTAGATTTGATTTCCTGCTTTCTTCAAAGAGGTGGCCTTTCTGTGTGACGAATCCTCTCACGTTTTAGGTGAGTCTTGGTCTGGTCATCTGAGCTGTGGAGTCTTTTAATCACTTAGCCCTACTTCCTATGCAATGAGAGCTACTCCGTGAGCACCCCTGACCCAGGGCACCCATCCCCAGCTAGGGCGACCCATGCACAACAGCCTCACCCCTTCACTCCCACGCAGCCCCATTTCAGAGCAAGCTTCTTCCTCCTGCTGCACCCAGATCTGCTCTTCCTTATTGCCGTTGTCTGGTCTTCATTCTGCCCTCTGATGTTACACGAAACAAATCTGTCTCCTCTTTCCTTCAAGAATTTCTATCATGTCTCTACCAAGATTTTTCTTCTACAGAAAAAAATTCATTCATTCATTCATTCATTCATTCCCTCGTGGACTTTGTACCTCCTACCTCTTTCTCCAACCATCACCCATTTTTAAGGAATTCATCCTGCATGCATATACAGACATGTGTATACGTTTTCTTATATATACATACATAGTTGTACACCTGAGTAACTTTTTATGAAAATATTCCTTTTCCTGATCATGTTTAACCCTGGTTTCATTTTTTTACACTGGGTTGTGTCTGGCTCATTCTCTCTTCCTCACTGGCCCACAGTATGCCCCAGGCCTCTACTCTGTTTTCCATCTGTGTCCATTGGCAACAGCAGTCGAGGGTCTGAATGGTTAAATGCGGCCTTCAGAAATGTAAAATGGTAGGTGATGGAATGTGGGGTGGATTAGATTGGTTTTACCTGGTGGCCAAATTCCTTCTGGATAAGAAGGACATAAACTAATGTCAGGGGGCATTATGTATTATGAGCAAACTATATTTATCATTCATTCATTCATTGAGCACACATTTATTTGTTGAAAGCAATGTGAGAAGATTTGGTACCATGTATTTAAAATCTGTGAGATTCACCGTTCTAATATTTTGGGGCACAGAGTGTCATTTTATCACTTCTGGAAACCAGTTATTCCAAACAGCTGTAATGGCCCACACTCCCTGTAATCTCAAGGTTGTTATTTCCAACACAAGTTTCCCACTGTAATTTCTGAACACACAAATCAAGGAGCTGTGTAATGTGTTGCCTAGAGCCAGAGTGTAGTTGCTGATTTGGGGGTTTTGATGTTTTTAAGACTAAATCTATTGATACTGGACATGTATCTCAGGACATGTTAGTTATTATTTACACAGTGCGTCTAAACTGGCAGTGCTTATATCCTCCTACAAGACATTTGGCTAGGTCTGGAGACATTTTTGATGGCCGCAGTTGGGGGCATTACTGCCATCTAGTGGGTGGAGGCTGCACATGCTGCTGAGTGTCCCCCAAGGTACAAGAAAGCTCCCCCCACCCCCACGCAGCAAAGAATTATCCAGTGCCAAATGTCAGTAGTGCTGAGACTGAGAAACCCTGATTTACACTAAAGCTGGGCTTGTTGGGTTTCTTTTTTTTTTTTTTATTTCAGCTTCTACAGAACTTTGCTTCACTCAATTTATAAAAATTATATCCATATTTAAATGATGCCAGTTCGTTGTTGCTAAGTGAAGTGTGTCCTGTTTTCTGATAAAATAATTTCCCACATTGCAGTGTCATTTGTTACTTCCACAGTGCAGTCACTTACACACAAATGTTATCACTCACTTTTTTAAAAAAAATTTAAATATGGGTTATTTTGAAGTACTTGGCTTTTACTTCACTGGAACAGATATGTTTTGCAACAAGCAGGTTTCAAATCCAGCATTTACTTTGTGTACAAATGTAATTATATCCACTGGGTATATATTATGCAATGGGTATTTATAACGTAGGCATCAAAGACTACTTGTTGTTGTTTAGATGCAAATGTGTGTATCTCACATTTTTATCATATTAGATAAATGTTGATATTCTTTCAACATATATTTATTGAGCCCCCACTCTGTGCAGGCACTGGTCTAGGAATGAGTTTATAGTGCCGAAGAAGACAAGATCTTTGCCCTCACAGAGTTTATTTTCTAGGTAGGAAGACAAATAGTACTCAAATCAACCAATAACTCAATGGACAATTTCACTTAGTGACAAGTTGATAAATGCTATGAAGAAAAAATATATACATATATGGTGATGCGACAGAGAGTGAATGGGAGAAGACAGCAAGGTAGGATGGTCAGAGTCAGCCTCTCTGACCATCCAGGTTAGTTGAATCCCGTCGTGAAAACACTTGGTTTGAACCAGACAGTCCAGGCATTGGCAGGAAGAGTCCTACCCTACAGGCCCTTGGAATTTTCACATCTGTCATCATTTCACCACCCCAAAGAGTGGCAAGATTTGAATTAAAGGGTTGGGGACATTCAGAAGACACTCAAGGCAGAGAGGAAGGGGGTGGGAGAGACTGACAGCCAAGATACCAGCTGGGACGCCACTGAGACAGACCAGGAAGGAGATGATGAGAGCCCAACAGACTTGGGCAGCCCCCATAGGGAAGAACAGGAGGGCAGATTAAAGTGACATCCAGGAGGCCAAGTGACTAGCGGGGTGTGTGGGGGGAAGGAAGTGGCAAGGATGACTGCAGTTTCTGGCTACACAAATGATGATTCTATTAAGAACACTCTGCAGATTTCCTTGGGGAGATTCACTTTGCCTTCACGTCCTCAGGTTAGAGGACGTCCACGGGTGCCCGTATGACTTCATGGAAGTGTTCGATGGACGGCAAGCTGCCTCACTCTCCATGGGCAGGTTCTGTGCTGGGCAGGAGCTCACGTTCCTCTCCTCTTCCAATGTCATGACTGCAGTGTTCCGAAGTGACGCCATGATCACCAACACAGGGTTTTATGCTCTGTACAATGCCATCCAGCAAGATGAAAGGGAGCATGGTGCGTATCCTAACGTGTGGGTATCCCTCGGAGGGAAGTTACATCTAATCTGTGTTCTTTCCCTCCAAGAGCGGAGATACTTCTAAATCTGATCTACTGAGTCCACGTTCATTAATGACACCCTCAGTGACATCCATGCTGACACTAACAGCTCCCCAGCCCTACCCCTCACCCCTGCTCTGCCACTCCCTGCCACTTTCCTCCACCAAAGCATCCTGGCTGAAGAACCAGATGGCCGAAGTCTCGTATCTTGCATTGGCTGTGTGTGTAGATGCAGGACCCAAAGGAGAACCTCTTTCTTCTTCAAAGGAAGGGACAATGCAATAGGAAAAATCCTTCTGGAACAAAGCTATCTCAGACTACAACTCCCAACCCACCTGCGTCCAGCCAAATTCAATACAAACACCATCCAGAACACTTACAGACCTCTTAGGTTCTACAGCAGGATATGGAAAATGTTCCAAGTTCTCAGTGGCTTATGCTTAGGGTGGTCATGTAATTTATCCTCCAATTGGGATACTTTTGAGAATTTAGAGGGGACTCTAAAGTAATTAACAGGCATTAGTTGATCTACAGCAGTTGTAAGCCAAGACTGTTTCAGGCAAATGAGAACTCAGGGCCACCCACTAGAGTCCAACAGCCTAAGCCTAAGCTGGGAACATGAGCCCAAGTGCGGGAGAACATTTTTTACCTGCAGAAGGTCCTAGAGCTTGGGGACAGCACCCCAGCTCAGAAGCCTCTGTTTTCCTGTCCCCCAGATATGTCCCTGCGACTGGTGAATGGCAGCCACAGGTGTGAAGGCCGGGTAGAGGTGTCCTACAATGGCACCTGGGGCACAGTGTGCGACGACAGCTGGGATTTGACAGATGCCAGGGTGGTGTGCCAGCAGCTCGGCTGTGGTGAGGCCCTGTCGGCCCCAGCCCAGAGCTACTTTGATGGAGGCACTGGCCACATCCTTCTGGATGATGTGCAGTGCAGGGGGAGTGAAGCCAAGGTGTGGCAGTGCATGCACAATGGTTGGTTCTCCCACAACTGCGGCCACCATGAGGACGCCAGCGCCATCTGCTCCGGTGAGTGCCTGTAGGGACACTGCTCACTTTAGGGGGAGAGTCTCACCCACCAGTGGCCTCTGGGAAGGGAGACGTCAACACCAGCAGGCGATATTCAGTAACAAGCCTTGGGCTTCAAGCCAGCTTTTTTAGTCAATCTGCTTAAGTCCTTTTTTTGTTCTTTTTCTCTTAAATTGCTGCATCTGTAAAATGTTCAAGGTTCCACCCAAAAAGCTGTGATGATTAAATAGCGTTGGTATCATCAGACATCCTGCTTCTGGAATGACCTGGCATGGTTCACTCCCTCCTGAATAGGAACAGTAGCTGGTGTCCAGCAAGGGCTTGAAGCATGCCAGTCTCTAGGCTGAAACCAGCATACTTATGTAGTCCTCTAATCTTCACAACTGCTGATCAAGTAGAGACTATGGGCATCCTCATCTTATCTATAAGGCAACAAAGGCATCCCCAAGATCACACGCAGGCCTGGACTCCGTAGGCGTTGCAGGCCTGGGGTGCTGTGTTAAACGACTGAGCTTGACTCTGTTCCTAAAGCTCGGACAGCCCCATAACTGATCAAAAGCAAATAAATAACAGGTTTAATGTGAGACTCGATGAGACTGAAAAACAAAGTGTGCTCCCCCACCCCGTGGGCACTGCCCTAGGCTGCCAATCTTGTAACTATCATTGACGGGTTGTGATACTGCATTCTCAACTGCCCAGAATAGAGTATGTTTGATCCTGGGAAAAAAATGCCTAATTTTTTAAATGAATTATGTGACTGCCTTACTCAATCATCTCTCCCTCTTTCTGTCTTTGAGTAGGCGTTGGTGGCAGTCCAAACGTGGGAACAACAGGTATTGCTTTTCCACTCAGTTCAACCAGTTGCCAGGTCCCTGACGTATGTGAATCTTGGCTACTCTTCAGTTCTGAAGTTGGGGCCAGTCCAATTAAAGCATCTGTTACTAATTAACAGAGCTCATTAGGGTTGACAAAATGGTGGGGCTGAGGGGCAGCAGAGGGTAGAGAGAGAGAGAGTTCAGAATCACCGGAAATGCCATCTCTTTGGGGAAGAAACAAATCTCTCACTTGTCCATGCACTTACTGTGCAAATGTCCCAGCTCTCGAGGAGCCCGAGTCATCTCTGTTCACTGGGACACAGAGAAATCACAGCTTTTGAGTGTCAATGTTTTTGAGTATTTCAAAGGAGTGTTCTTGATAAAAATCCGTGCTCACAGTACCGTTTTTTCCTATGCATTTTCAGACTCCACTGGCAGCAGCCCCCCTGCAGGTACGTCAGCGTCATGGAAGCTCTTCGTGTGGTTTTGTGTTTGCTTCATTTTCAATGTCAGCACTTCCAGTACGTAGATGAACATTCTTTCTTCCTTGTACATATGAGAAGCTGCAGCACTGAGGGACCTCTAACAAACTCCACACCAAGTCCAATATTTCAACTGTAAATTGGATGCTGTAGGCAACCTTGACCTTGATTCCAGCTAGGATTTGTGTGTAATATGACTGGGAATCTTCTCACGCAGCTGTTTTGCAACACATCACCCTGAGAGCGGACGATGTGGCTTGCGTTGCCTCTGCACCCTTCTCCTTAGAATGCCCACTTAGAGCTATCTGTGCACATGGGTTAATAAAGCCCTTTGAGCACGGTCACTATCACTATCTCCTCACAAAAATACGTTTAATACTGAGAACTCAGGGTACTCTCCCAAGCTAACATTTTTAGTCATCAGCACATCAGCCCTAGAACAAGTTTTCTTTACCTCTGTTCTCAATCTGTCCCCTCTTGACCCCTCTAGAAACACGAGCAGAGGTCAGTGTCCCCTCTGATGGGGTTTCTTCACTGTTTCTTACAGATGAAAATTTCCATTGTGGTGGTTTGCTCACAAATCATTCAGGCTCCTTCTCCAGTCCTTTTTATCCTAAAAAGTACCCCACAAATGTGGTATGTGCATGGGACATACAAGTGGATACCAGGGCTCATGTCAAACTTAAGTTTGCAGTGGTAAGGTGAGTAGTATTTCCTGGGTTACTCTCGTCTTCACCCAGTTTTGCACACCAGCTTTACGGCCTCCCTCTCCCATCCTACCTCAAAACAAAATTTCCATATTTAATTCTCAAGAGCAGGCTAGGCCTTGCAGGCTAATTGTAATGTTGATCAAAATCTTAAATACACAGATGTTTTAAGCCAGCAATTCCAGTTCCAGGAATTTGACCTACAGAAAAAGTCCAATGTGCACCAAGGATGACTATGGCAGCATTCTTATAGTAGCAAGAGATTGGAAACAATCTACTTGTCCATCAGGAGGGGATTGGTTAGTAGACTGCAGTACCTCCACATATTGCTGCCACACACACAGTGTGTATTGCTATGGGATGAGCTGCAAGGAAACCATGGACAGTATAGTATAATATGCTGCCATTGACTATCTCTGGAAGGAAATTAAAAACAAAAAATCATTGAAGCTGCTTTTGGGAAAGGGAGTGAAGTGAGGGGAGAACTAGTCACGGGTAGGAGAAAATTTTACTTTTCAGCATGTGTCCATCAGTACCACTTAAATTCTATTCCATGTGCTTGTAATACATATTCATAAATACAGTAGAATTAAAACTTTAACAATTAAAAGATATTTGGAAACAGGAGGATACCTACTGCTCACATCAGTAGGGTCATGACTTCCTCCAGTATGTGTGCAGAGATGTAGGTGTCGGGTAGCTTTTCCTGATCCCTTCCTGAGCCATTCCAGGCAATGCTTACAGGGAAGACAGCCCCAGTGGGCTGTGTCTGGGTGACACCTTTCACTTCACAGAATGGAAAACTTCTATGGCTGTCCGTACGACTTCATTGAGATCTTTGATGGCCCACAAAGTGAATCTTCTTCACTGGGAAGGTTCTGTTCCCAGACAACCCCAATATTCACCTCCTCCTCCAACCGCTTGACAGTGGTGTTCCACAGCGATGCTATCATCACCAACATCGGCTTCTACGCATCCTACGAGTCTCTCGTACAGGATGAGGATGATACTGGTAGGTCCTTCCATCATTCTAGCCCTGCTTGATAATGATCATGAAGTTGAACCAACTCACTTGACTGGGCACTAGGAATTTGAAAGGGATTTCCCAAGCTCTTTAGTCTATTCCCGAGATAGGATTTGGAGAAGCTGATTGAACACCCAGCACTGCCCTGGAATAACACATCCACATATATATTGCAATATTAGAAGCACATCCCACTGTGCTGAAAAAGGATGCTTGACTGACCCTGTCTTGGAGCCTGTTTCATCCAAAACTTCTTTTCACCTGGTCTAAAGAACACGTATTAGACTGTTTCTGTTGCTTATAACAAAATACTTGGAACTGGGTACTTTGTAAGAAAATGAAATTTATTACTTTCAGTTTCAGAGGCTGGGAAGTCCACAGTGCAGGGAACACATCTGGAGAGGGTCTGTGGTGGTGGCTTTACAGCAATGCAGAGGTCTCACATGCAGAAAATGGTGGAGCAGAGAGAGAGCAGGAGTCTCAGCGCTCTCCTTTAAAAGCCCTCAGAACCACACCCCTGGCCACCATTACTAATCCACTCACTAGGCATGGTCCTACAATCTGATCACCTCTTCAAGGCCCCACTTTTCAATGATCGTAATAGGATTCCCCACCCTCAGCAGTTACAGTGGGGATCGAGCTTCAGTGAGGTTAGGGGGCATCCAGTCTACAGCAGAACGCTATTCCACAGTAAGCGTGTTTGCATGCTTGGCAATTTTCACTTCACACTAGGCTCTCTTTCCAGGGCTTTCTTTAACCTCAGTGAAGTAGACAAAGAATCCAGTCTGGGGAAAAATCTTTAAAAAATACTCTCCCCTCCCCCTGCTCCCTGAAATCACATTGACGTGAGAGACCAAACTCAAAGTGCCTTTGCAGCCACTTCCACCCACAATGGTTCCCTCCCCAAATAGGAGGGTGGGTTCCCCAAAAGCTAGTTACCTCAGAGGAAACGCCCATGTGGTCCTCCAACACAAAGGCAAAGGGGCAGCCCCCAGAGCAGTGATGAGGGTGTCTGCCTTTCCCAGATGTGGCCCTCCGGCTGACCGGCGGCAGCCACCGGTGCGAGGGCCGCGTGGAGCTACTTTACAACAGCAGCTGGGGCACCGTGTGCGACGACGGCTGGGACCTGCGCGATGCCCAGGTGGTGTGCAGGCAGCTAGGCTGTGGTGCGGCCATCGCGGCCCTCGGGCAGGCACATTTCGGGCGAGGCCTGGGCCCCCTTGCTCTGGATGATGTGGAGTGTGTGGGGACCGAAGCCAGGTTGTGGCAGTGCCTGCACAGTGGCTGGCTCGTGCACAACTGCGGCCACCACGAGGACGCCAGCGCCGTCTGCTCAGGTGGGCCCTGATTCTGAGCCAGGTGGAGGGCTAATGACATTCTGGTTCCTTGAGCCTCTGCCCAACTGCACTCAGAGCAGTGGGGAAATCCTAGACAGTCCCCAGCCGCTGTTTCCAAGCTCCAGCCTTTCAGATCCCCCACACCACCCCTACCATACCCAGCTATTACCCACACTGCAGCTTTCTTAATACTTTCCATCGAATTGACTCTTCTTTTTTTACTTAAATGAATTCAGCTTACAAGGAAACATTATGTCACCACCATAAACGGAGAGCCAGGACCACTTGCCACAAATAGGCAATACATTAAAACAAACAGAGCAATAAAACAGTAATGTAAACTGTTTAAAAAGTTAAAATTAACAGTGAACTTTCTAATCTAATCAATTCAAACCTATGCATATCTGAAAATATCCTTAATCAGAATAGATTTAAATGTAAATTTTAAAATTTGAATACAATAAATATGCATATCTTAAGACAGCAGAGGCACCACCTGTCACCTCACATCCCACCTGTGAGGAGGCAAGCCCCTGGGGGCTGGCTCTTTGGTTCATTCCCCTCCTTTTACAGGTAACAGAGAGATCTTCCCTCACAGCTGGGGGTCCAGGTCCTAGCTGAGGGTTCTTACTCCTCGGTTTTATCCCAGCTGAGTTTCTGCAAATGAATTCAGTGGTTGGAGTCAAAAGTCCCTGCCTATTTCTGCGTCCTTCTGGATTTGGCTGGGAAGAAGCAAACTGTGTATTGTTTAGACCTGGCAGCAACCCCCTGAGATAGGATGAAGGGACAAGGCAGTGTGGAGGTCGCAGAAGGAGATGAGATGAGTCAAGGGACAGAATCAACGTGCCAAGAAAAACAGGAGTTGAAGCCACATGCTGAGTGTGACATCAGAGGACAGGGCTGGGGGCTCAAAAAGCCTAGAGGTTTGGGACCAGGGCCCTGGGCAGAGCTGTGGGGGGTGAACCAGAGGTGCCTGGAAGGGCTGCCAGGCAGCAGCTCCAAGTTCTCTTCCATGCCCACCTGGAGCTCCTCGTCTAGATCCACAGCCCACTTGGGGACCTTTCATCTCCCTCCCTGCATTGAGATTGCTGGTGTATGTCCTGCGACAAATGTGGTTCTGCCCTTTATGGACAGACACCTGTTCTGGGAGGCAAGACCCTCACACACATCCAGGATGAATCACAAAACCAAACCAACTGGAAAGATAGGTGTTCACACAAGGCACTATCACTGTGGCTATGGTTTACAAAAAAAAAAAAAAAAAAAAAAGAAAGAAAAGAAATGACACTACAGCATCCGGCAGCAGAACCCAGTGACCTGGGAATCGACTGGTTGTAACCATGGTAACTCAGGGCCATTCTGAGATGCCCAGATGGGGTGCAGTTTGTCTCCAAAACAAGGCATTGTATCTTTCTGATTCAAATAAGCAGAGCTGCCTCTCGGGTCTAAGAAGCATGAGGAGAGATGACCTACCTGCACTTTCTATGTCTCTCCTAGCCTCTCTGCCCCAGCCAGCACCATCCACTGCCGTGAGTTACCCAACCTCAGGTAACTGCAGTTGTTCTTAATTGATTAGCTGTATCTTGCCTTGGCAAAGTCACCCTGGGCGGTGGGTAGTGGTTCAGGGGCCTAATGCCTGGAGCTTGTCCTCCCGCTTCGTCATTTACTGGTGGTGAGGCCTCTGGCCCGCTTCATGCCTCCACTTCCTCCTCTGGATGAGGATGAGGAGGTTGGGAGCATTCGCCTCGTACGGCTGTGGGATCTAGTGGATTTCTGGGGCTGTAGATGGGGCACACTGTTTAGACATCAGCCATTTTCTTCTGACCCCCGCCTCGTCCAAGGCCGTGGGGTCTATCTCTGCCAGCCGCTCTCTGCTTGACGGGATGGTTAAGCATGAAGATGCTGACAGCATTGTTGTTCAGTTTTCTCTTGGCTCTGTGATTGTCCCCACAGTGTCACACTTCAAATTTGGTCAGCTGCTCTTCCACAGCAGTCTTTAAGAGTAAAGTACCATATGTAGAGAGGAGAAGAGTTGAGAAAAAGATAAAGGACCCCAAACCTTGACAGGAAGCACCAGGGCAGGTCATACTGAATAGCAGAGGTCACCTAAGGATGCTTTCTTGACTTTAAAATATACCTGTGTTTTTTTTTAAACTGTCAATCGCCATAGTTTTGTTTTCTTAATCTTGTATGAGTTGGTTGGTATTTCCTGTGCACACACCAGTTGGGGGACGGAAGGAACCCATCCCCCACCCCAAAGATAGGGCATAAGGGAATCCAGTTTAGAATCAGAAACTGCCTGCAGATAATCCACAAGGCAGAGAGTTCACTGACATTTGACTTAGAGTTAAATACGTTTGACACTTAACAAGACATATCATTTTCTTCTTTTGCTTTCTATCTGTCCTTAGCATCTTTTCCAAAGCCGACAGACTCACTCACATCAACAGGTAATCCATTCTTCTCTCTTCAATTGCTTCTCTCTGTAGAGATTTAGCTCAGAAATACTCAGCAGTATCAAGGGAGTAACGCTTGGTAATGCGTCCCTGCTGGATACACTGTCCCTGTTCACCTTCCTCCAGAGCCTTGGGCCGGCCCTACCAAGGCTGCTGCTGGAGGAAGGCTGGTAACATCTGGGTTCACCTAGAAAATCTGGCTGGAAAGTGAGAGGAAAGAAAAAGCCGTGACAGGCAAGAATGGCTTGTGGGGGTTGGTTTGGAAGCTGAACCCAGGAAGGCTGAGGCTGCCCTGCTGACCCCAAATCTTGCCACCCATCAGCTTGCATTGGCTGTGTTCTGAGTGTATCCATCTTCTCCCTTTATAACGCTGCCCTTTGAACCCAGGATCGGCCTGCAACGACTGTCCTTTACAGTCCTTGGAATGGCTTCACACATGGGTCAAACTCATCCTGGGAACAACACAGATGGGAGCTATTGTCATTGTCCCTTAATCAACGTGTGCAAGGCACACAGAAACTCTTACACACACACGTGGAATTAGTGTATCCTCGATAGCTTATCATTAAAAAATCCAACAAACCCTATGAGTGTCAGACACTAAGGCTTACAACACACAGTGAAAGGACAGGCATGCAGTGGTGCAGGTAACTGGTCCAGCTGGCCAAAACAACCATTTCTTAACCAATTGTACACTCAAAAAACACACTGAGCAGTACCCAAGGCAAAAAGAATGAAATCAAATCAAATAAAGCAGAAGTGGATTTATGATCCTGGATCGTCAGTGCACAATTCCCAGGCAAAAACTGGCTTTTCTGGTGGCCTTCCTGGATGAGCCTTTATGGAGGTTGTTCTTTGGAATGTCCACCAAGGTCTGGGCCTGCGGCTGGTGAATGGGTCAAGCAGGTGTGAGGGGCGAGTTGAGATCTACCATGCCAACACCTGGGGCACCGTGTGTGATGACAGCTGGTCCATAGAGGACGCTCATGTGGTCTGCAGACAGCTTGGCTGTGGCCTGGCCGTGTTGTCCCTCCCAGAGGCAAGCTTCAGCCCAGGCTCAGGCAGCATCCTCCTCGATGATGTCAACTGCACGGGAAGGGAAGCATCCCTGGTGCAGTGTCCCCACAGTGGCTGGTTCACCCACAACTGCGGGCACCATGAAGATGCTGGCGTCATCTGCTCAGGTGAGTGAAGGTCACTCCTGGGCTAGTCATGGAGCTGCCCAGGGCACACCTGGAATTTCCAGCTAAGAGTCTAGAAATGCCTCCCTGCCTTAAACATTCCCCATGTACGGGATGGTGGGTTTCTGTTCTAACTCTAAAAAATATACCAATTGCTTAATATATGGGAGGGCCCCATTCAACTTGAGTACGTACAAAGGTTAATCATTTGTAAAATAAAAAAAAATAATGGTACTTATCTCATAGAGTGTTAGGAGAATTAAATGAGACAATATAGAACACAGTTGAGCATCTGACAAACCATAAATATGCAAAAATATTACTATTTTATCATTGTTATTTTAGTTATAAGGCAATTCTGTCAGAAGCCCTGCCTCAGAGGTTTTAATCAGGTGAGACAACTCACACCTGGTTGTATAAACCCAGAGGGAACAGCCCTAGATGCTTAAAAAGGATTGTTTATGCCCAGCTTCCTTGACTCACACATAATGTGTGAGCAGACAATAATCTTGAAACTATTCCACCACCCCCGTTTCTATCATTAAATCACCCTCACGTTTCCTTTACCTCTGCAGATGCTGCAGATGCTGGACACCCAGGTATTTGTGAGTTCACATCCATTTTATTTGCTGACTGGGGACTAGCAGTCTAACGCAGGGGTCCCCACACTGGGTCTTCCTTGCAAGCTTTAGCTTTTCTTGACAATGCCCTGAACTCCAGACCCTTCCAGAAGGTGAAGACCCAGGGCTGTTTCCCATCCCCTCAGGGCCCTGCTGTGCACCCAGAGAAAAGGCTATTCTGGGTGTTCACAGGTTGATGTGACATCTCTTCCACATGTGAGAGCTGCATTTCAGCAAGACTCTTAGACACCAGCTCTTGACCCAAAGTGGTGGTTTATGCGACAGAGGCTGAGGCAGGCCACAGATGGTGAGGGCCTTGGAGTAGCTGGGCCTGGGGCAGGAGCTGCCCCACCACCTGCAGCCCTACCTGGGACCCAGGATCAGCTGCTGAGATCTGTGGTTCTGACAGGTGCCCTCTGCCTGTAGGGCCAAATCTTCGCATATCAACATAAATTTTATTTCTTTCATTTTCTTTTTCTTAATCAAAATAATGTGCACACATTTATGAGCCACCATCACATTTTACATGGTTAACTACTTGATTAGAGACTGGATGAGGTTGTTTAAGGCAGATTAAAACATGTAATTTAGATGATCTTTGAGAAGAGTATGAAATTTCATTGTGTTTGTTTGGAATGTACTTATGGTGACTATTTTTCTTTTTTACGAGTATAGTTTCTTCAGCTCCTGGGGAGAATCCACACATTTTCCATCCAATAGGTATTTTTTCCAATCTTCTCTCTGTAACTTTTTCTGAGGCTGGGGTCCCACCATTTGTGGCCAACAGAAATGTAGCAAACATTATTTGTGTGGCCCTGGCGCTGTAGAGAATGAAAGCTGTGCTCGTTAAAGGCAAGCTGGCAATATGGTGGATTCTCCCAGAGAAGGGATGTTTGCAGGGAGAGGGTGGCTCAGACCCTGAGAATCAGCTTCATCTGCATTGGGCTCAGAGGTCAGTCTCACTTGACCAGTTCCTCACTTTCTTGCAGCAATGATGCTGTATCTTCCCCTGCTTGACTCTCAACCCCCACCCACCTTCGTCATCCCCCAATAAATACTCTCCAATTTTCTAAATTCACATAAAGCAAAATTTTGTTCTGAGAATCTCATAATGTTTTTTGGGAGACCTGGGTTCGAAATGCAAATTCTGAACTCCAAGTGTTCAGCTGCATTGTTTTGAATTTTTAGAAAAACAACACGAGAAAAGAATCCCCCAAAGAGGGCAATAGCAGTATGTTATTTTTAAGTATGATGTGTCTTCTGCAAAACCAGTGTGTGGCCTGTGTTCCCATAGTGAAATTGCCCGGGGAAGAGAGACATTATAGTCTTTACTAAATTTCAGACAGAAAAAGCAGGCCTGTCTTTCCTCTGCATACATAAAGCTGCCCTGGATATATGCTACCCAACAGCAGACTGCAATCCGGGATGCTGTCTTGTTTGGGAATTACGGGAACCTTCTCAAGCCGACTAGGCTCTTGGCTCCTACAGATCTGCGGGTGGTGAGACTGGCCGATGGGAGGAGCAGGTGTGAGGGCTGCGTGGAGATCCTCCACAACGGCACCTTTTATTTGGGAGGGTGGGAAATAACTAGTCCTCCTACCTGAATTTTTCCAACAACAAAGCCTGGTAAATGAGACCACAGTAAAGGCAGAATGGTGTGTAACCAGAAAATGAACAAAGCCCTTCACCCGGTAATGCCCTCTGCCCACTGCACTGCAAACACAGGCAAATGGGACAGCAGGATCACCTCTGTCATGCCACTGGGGCCAAGACTAGGACAGGCTTGGGGCAGTGTGGCATCAGATTGTCCTTGTCTTTGAACAGAGTGCCTCGTCCAGGCCAACACTAGGCCAGGCACGAGACGGTTGGTGGGGAACAGGGGTGATGTCAGTAAGATAGAGAGGGGACCTCGCTGGCCAGGTCAGATCACCTGTCGTAGGTTCTCCTGCCAGCATGTGTCTCTCCTTCACAACGCTTGTCACAAACGCAATTTTACATTTATTTATATGATCATTTAATCATATCTGTCTTTCCCATAAGATGGTCCTCTCTTTGAAAGCAGGAACCACTTGTAGTTTTGTTGACTATTTTACTCCAGCACCAACACAATGCCTGCCACAGAGGAATGGACAATCAAAACTTGTTAATTAAATAGATGAAAGCCATATTTTCTGTGCTCCAGGGACAGAGAAGAAAACAAATTAACTATAAAACAATGTGTGCCATTTGGTAGGTTTTGACCAATTACCTTTCCTTATTTCCAGGATCTTTGAATATTGCTGCAACCACCGAAACAGGTAATTTAAATGTTATTTTGGGTTCCATCTTGCTTGCTATAAATTATTTGGACTTCCAGTGAATTCATTAAATAACAGTTTATGTCCTGGTCAAATTCTTTCATTCATTAGCAATCTTTCATTTCGAGTTTTTTGATATGTTTATATTGACCTGACTCCTAAAGGCCATCTCCAGATCCCCTGGTGGTGAATATGAATTCTGGGCAGCCCAGCTAAAGGCCTGAGCCAAGGGAAAAAGTCGCTCAGCCAATTAAACCAGGTCAAGTCCATGAAAATATTCCCTGGACTGACTAGTAGTCTAATGTAATCACCTACTCAAGTCTGCGGAGGGGGTTTCTCCTGGAAACCAGCCACCAACTGGTGTTGCCAGAACGGGGAGATGTCAAGCCATGGCTTTCACTGATCCTCTCCACATTCAGCCAGCATTCAGCGAGGACAGCCACACACTGGCTCTGTGACGAGGCAGTGAGGGACGCAGAGCTGACTAAGATAACAAGTGACTCACCTCTCATTCAACAGATTCTGAGTGATGCTGGTTGGAATTATCCGAGGAGTTCCTAATGTGACTCTGGTTCAAGCACTTTACAAATAGAGTGTGTAGGGTTATTTTTTTTGGGGGGGGGGGGCGATAAACAGCATGCTTTTCCCTACTCTCGGTGCTGAAGCAGTCAGAGTTGGCACCACAATATGGTGTTTAGCACCGATACAGCTGGGTTGGAGGGCAACACTAGTACGAAAGACAAAGGGACCTGCCACCAATCCCTTCCTCAGCTAGATCTTGGGACAGCCCACCTAGGGAAAGTTCCAGTCGGCAGAGCAGACCCTTTCCTAGGCCGCTGCCTCCCACCCATTTGAAAGGAGGAGGGGGGCTGGGAAAGCAAGTCTCCATTTTCAGAATCTTTATTAGATTAGCCCCCTACAGTTGAGAAACTTGGCCAACGGCTGGTGCCCTCCAAACAGGTCATCTCCACCTCCTTGGGAAGAAGAAAAGGGTGGGCAAGAGGGATGGAGACCCCAGGAGTGGAGGGGAGGCCTGGAGGCAGTGGGGGGCCTGGAGATCCCAGTACAGCATCTGTCTGGAGAGCAAGGAGACAAGGCTGGCCAGTCACCTGATCTGTGACGCCACCTGAAGGTCCTCCGTGTCTTACAGAGGCATGTGTGCCTGATGTGACTGTCTCCTTGCTTCCTTGTCATTTTTGTTCACCTTCAGCTTCAGTCTCAACTGCTGTGACCGTCATACCAGGTAGAGCACTCTGTCTGCTGTGCCATTAAGTGCCTCTTCTTGGGATTCCGTTTATCAGACTAGGTTGTTTTGTGAAACTCAGGAGTGTCCTGCACTGGTATTTAAGTCCCTTCTTCCCTTTATCTATAGATCTCTCTCCAACCTCAGCAGAAGTGACCTCTCCATCTGGTAAAGTCTCTCTCATTGTTCTGTTTAAATTAATGAGGGCTGGCCGGTTAGCTGAGTTTGTCAGAACATGGTGCCGATTACACCAAGGTCTGGGGTTCGAATCTGTCCCAGCCAACCACCAAAAAAGTTCATCCATCCACTTACTCATTAATGAGACCGGCTTCTTATTTGTCATGTTCTATTTAAAAAATGAGCTACTTAATGACCATTTTGACCACAAAGTGAACCTCGATGGAAAGTCACCCCCAGCATCCTTCCACCCCTTTTTAAGTGTCCTATTCTCTTTGTTTGTACCCAGATAAATCTTCAACCTCAGCAGAAATGGGCACTCCCTCTGGTAATGTATTCTGCCGGTCACATTTCTTAAGTTAAATATGATCAACTTTTCCTCTCTCTACTTGGCAGATCAACAGAGCTACTGAACATTTCATCTAGGGCATAAGCCCCAGTGCAAACACAAACCCAGCATCATTTCCCAGAAACTGAGCTTCATGCTCTCTGCATTCATCCTCAGACACAGAAGCGGCCCCTCTACCTGGGAACACCTGCTCGTGGCACTGGTCTCCATCAGAGGTGCCCAAGGGAGGCCAGGGCTGGAGTCCACAGCTCACCTGGTTGGCCCCGGGCGTCACATTCTAGGTGATGCTTTGGCCTAGCCGACACACGGGAACAAACATAGGAGAGAACTGGATTTAGTGTTAGTCCCCCGTTCACTCTTTACCATGCAGTTGCTCGAACCAAAACATTCTTGTTCATTTGCAGATACAACTCCCACCTCAGACGCAGCGCCTTCTCCACCAGGTACCCTCTCTGATCCTTGCAGCAGCCCTGCTGAGCGGCTTTCTGAGAACCCCCAGCCCAGGAAGAGTTCACACACCCAGAATAAACACTCCCTGCTTCTCTGAGGAAAGGAGAGGGCAGGGGAGGCCAGCCACTCCGTCTCTGATTATAAAACCGAACACCATGAAGGCGCATGCTGGAGACAGGAGGGATAGGATAAAATAGCCTCAAATGTCAACCCAGAGGGAGACCTTCGAGATGATCTAGACCAGAGATTCTCAAATGTTAACATGCCTGTGAATCTCCCGGAGAACTTGTTAAAATGCAGGTTTAATAAGGCTCCATGTGGAGCTCGATTCTGCATTTCCGACAGGCTCCCAGGTGATGTCAATGCTGCTGGTCACAGACCACACCGGAGGAGTAGGGCACTGAACCGCTGCCCTCATTTTGGAGGAAAATGAGGCCCAGAGAAGAAAGAGACTTGCCTAAGGTCCCAGAGCTAGGGCAAGGCAAGGCCAGGCCTCCCGACTCCCATCCAAGGTCCTTTCTGCTCTCAGACTTTGCTGATAAATCCATCTATGCGATTCCCTCAAATCCCCATGGTGCTGATGTCCACAGTAACAAGGCTCTGCTGTTCCTTCTATTTTTGTTTTATTTTATTTTTTCAAGTCCTATTTACTTTGAAGACTTACAGGAGTAAAACTCAATGAAACCAAAGTTTAGTACTTTCTTTTTATTTATATTTAAGCATGGCTTTTCCTCCTTCCTTCCTTCCTTCCTTCCCTTTTTCCTCCACCCCTCATCTCCTTACTTCCCTGCCCCTGCCATGACTCCACCTTTGTCAGAAGACGCCTTCACTTGCAAATCTCACTGGCTGCTGACATCACATGAGCAAGCTTTTCTTTGTAGGCCTGGCTGATGGCAACTGGGTTTCTTTTTACACAGATTAGGTGGCACTCACATGCGTCACTTTTTTTCTGAAAGCATGACAACCAAAGTCACTTTCTGTTTCTGCAGGAAGTGCCTCTTGGAGTGTGAGCACAGGCATGGTGGCCATTAAATCCTTACGTTCCTTCCCCCTTATCCCTGATTCACTGCACTGAGCCCAGAGTGACTGTAATTCCCACATCTTATACTCATAAAAGGCAGAGTGCTTAGAAAGAGTATGCACTTTGGGGCCTCACGGGTTTGAACTGCGGATGTCGTGGGCATGTTATTCCACCCCTCTGAGTCTCCATTTCCTCGTCTCTAAAATAGTGAGAACACTTACCTGACACTGTTGTAAGGATTAGAGATGTAAATTATCTGTCACATGGTAGATGCTCAAAGTGAGAATTGTTGACCTGTCTTCCAAAATGCCAACTTCTCATACACCATTTCACGCCTAGTGTGTAAATCCACAAGATAAATGAGCAGGGTAGATTTCTATTGCATACCTCTTATGAAACAGGCTGAAAATCTAAAACCAATTTGTAATACTGTCTTTTCACTAGAGTTGTTTTTTTTCTTTTTTGGCAGCCACAGATTCAATTTCAACAAAAGTGACACCATTACCGGGTAACGATCATATTCCTTTTGCTAAATGAACGCTTAGTTTTCTAATTTATGCTACCATATTCTACCAGAAAGTCCATTGTTAATTTTCCTACCTGCCTTTTCTCTGTGTATTTTAATATAGAACTACACCTCTCAGATATGATCTTTCTTTTATCTAAAAATATTTCTGACAAATATGACTTGATTTTCATTGCTTAGTTTTCAGCTCCTATAAAAATGTTTTCTACAAAATCTAATGATCTTTTATTCTCCTTTTCAAAAATTCAATATATTTATACAGCTTCTTTTCTGACCATTTAATAAATTATTTTATTTCTGGAGAATAAACAGGGTACAACACCACTTTTTACATTTTGATGCCAAGAACTAAAACTTAATGGACAGTATTTCTGCACTCAAACCAAAGTAGAAACTTAAACAAAAATATTGTCTGAAACTAGAGAAAACATTTGGATGTGAAGGAATATAAATATGTGACTTTGAGGACAGGCATTTTTAAAGCTTATTTTTTCTTATTTACAGTTACAATTTCAGTTGATGAAGATATGGTTCCTTTATCTGGTAATTTTTGTTTGTTTCTAAGCACTAAATTGCTTATCTCTATTAATATTGTTAGGATCATATTTATTTTTCATTTAAATTTCCTACTCTACAGAAAAATTTTATGAGCTTGTAGGTATGATATGTGCAGACACAAATACACCCACTTTTTGGGTCAGAAGCCCAAAATTCACCTTCCAAAACTTCACTCAGAAGATATTTACCCTTATTCATAGTGCAAACAAGCATGCTTATCTTGCTTCCAACACCACAGCAACAAATTAGACAAGGAAAGAACAACCGTCCTAGACCAGCATACTGCAGTCACAGAGAAACTGAAGCCGGTGGTGTTGACTAACATTCTCTAAGCATCTTCAATGTATCAAACACAGCAGGAAATTGAAAGATACAGTCACTACAGACCAATTAATACAAAGAGAAATCATTTTACACATGGCTATGGGTATGGCACCACCAACATAATATAGGTTCTATTTGTTATCATTTTTACTTTTTAAATTAACTTTTTTGGAGTATAATTTATATACAATAAATTGCACACATCTATGAGTTTTATCCAATGTATGCAATTGTACAGTCACCCCCACAATCAAGATATACAGCATTTCTTTCCACAACCCCTTTGCAATAAATCTCTGCCACCTCCCCTGACCACAACTGATCTGCTGTCACTATAGATTGGTTTTTCTAGAATCTCACAGAAATAGAATCAAATAATGTATGCTCTTTTGTGTCTCACTTCTTTTACTTAACATATCATTTTTGAGATTTACCCATGTGGTTCCATTTATTGGTGATTTGTTCCTTTTTATTGCTTAGTAATATTCCACTGTGTGGATATACCACAATTTTTCCATTCTCCTGTGAATGCACACTTGGGTTGTTTCCAGTTTGGGGCTCCTGTGGACAATTCTGCTACCTACAAATCTATCTGTGAATATGTGTTTTCATTCATCTTGAGTGAATACCTAGGATTTGAATAGCTAGGTTATGAAATACAGTTTTTATACTTAAAATATGGGCTGTTATTCGTCAAAAGTAATTTCATTGGATATACGAGGGTCTTTGGAAAAGTTCATGGAAAAATGGAATTAGAAGACAATACGAATCATTCTGTGACCTTTTTTGCAGTTCCCTTTGATTTTGTTTGATTTTGTTTGACGAGTTAGAGCACTGCCTCATCTTGGGACAATTGTCTTCCAAAGATTTGCGGGGCTGGTTAGTGGGATTTTTTGCCTGTTTGCTTTGTTTCCTTCCTTCCTTTTGTATTTTTGTTTAAGGATTAAGTTCTTAGGTGTCCAGTAACTTAGGCTTGCCCACCATGGCCATTCCTTGAGGGTTTCAATTAACTGAGGCTTTATCTTAAAAGAGGTGGGGGGGGGGAGTGGGAGAGAGAGAGAGAGTGAGAGAGAAACACAAAACGAGAAATGGAGCCCATTTCAGCGCTAGTTGTCCCACTGCCAATAGCAAGGAAGGCCCCAGCGGCGTCCGCGACAGAACTGGACCGTGACTCTCCGCCCCGGCCCGCCCCTGTCGCCCCCGCAGCCCCGGCCCTGCGCCTGGCGGGCGGGCCGAGCCGCTGCGCAGGCCGGGTGGAGGTGCGGCACCGGGGCGTGTGGGGCACGGTGTGCGACGACCGCTGGGACATCAAGGACGCCCGCGTCGTGTGCCGCCTGCTGGGCTGCGGCTGCGCGCTGAGCGCCCCCGGCCACGGCCGCTTCGGCCCCGGCGCGGGTCCCATCCTGCTGGACGACGTGCGCTGCACGGGGACCGAGGACGCGCTGGAGCGCTGCGCCCACCCCGGCTGGGCGCGACACGACTGCCGCCACCGCGAGGACGCGGGCGTGGTCTGCGCAGGTACCCACCTCCCGGGCCGTCCAGAGGTCAAAGCTCACCCCCGGGGAGCATCGGGCTCGGCCGAGGTCCCCCCATCCTGGCACACGCAGGGCGTGTTTGTTGTACACGCAGGGTAGTGTCTTAATCATCCAGGCTTGGGAGCTCATTAAGCAGTTTTGTCTAAGTCCAGTTCAGCGCAATATTTGTTCTGAAACGTAGCTGAAAGATCATGAGTGACGGTGTAACGACGTGGTTAAGGACATGGAACTTGCTGCTGTCAGCCAGTCCCTTTCCCGGTCTCTGAGGAGGGCACAGTCCGGGGTGGACATGCTTCTTCACCTTGACCTGCCTTTCAGAAGTCAGAAAGACACCCCACAGTGTCCCAGGTTCCCCGTGTCCCTTTCATCCAAGATTTGGCCTATGCCTTTCCTGGACTGTATTTTATTATCACCCAGCATCTGCCTTGGCAATTCTGACTTCCACAGGCCGACTCCCTTCTGTGTGGAGTTAGTACTTCCTTATATGTATCCTAAATTGGCCCTGAATTAATCCTTGTCAATCTCGAAGAGTTAACGCAATTCTAAGATTTGGTGAACAATTCTGAGCACACCTTGTCTGTTCCATTCTTAGTTTTTACAGGTAAACCAAAAAAATTCTTGCCCTTGCTTTTACCTTTTTGTAGCTGTTACCTCATTTTGCATAGATATGGGGCCCTAATAAAAAAGCTATCAGAGTCCCCCAAAGACAATCACACAGAGAGCTGAGCAGTATGAGTCTGTGCTGGAATCATGGGGTCCTTCCCTTCTCCATCCTCATTTTTATTGTGTCTATTCCTAGTTCCAGCCATTCCCAGTGCTATCAGGAGACCAATTCTAAATGGCAATCCCTTTTCCATTCTCAGTTTATACACCATGGAGGTTTCTTCAGCATCAGCTACTGTGGGCAAAGGCTGTGTGGTCTGGGGCCCAGGATGTCCGAAGGAGTTGAGTGAATCTGGCCAGCCATACTTTGTGGGCTGGGCCTTGGGCTTGGGGTACTGTCCTGCCTCACTTCTGAGCTGGAGAAGCCTTTGATAGCAGCAAATTGCATCTTCCCCAGCTTGAGGTTTCAAGTCCGTTGTGTGCGTGAGAAGGAACACTAGACAGAGTCCATTCATGTGCTGATGCTTACAACCTCCAAAGCTCTGTATTTACCATTCTCTTGTGCCGACAGATCTTGGTGTTGAAGATACCCTTATTCTCAACACTATTTGACACATGCCAGAATCCAGCTCCATCAGGTGGCCCTGGGTCCTCTTTTCTTTTGCATGCCCTGAAATATTCTCATGCCATTATACTCCAGCTTTAATAGCTAAATCAAATGAACCCATTTACCTACACTTTACGTCTACTACTAGCTACATCCTTCTCTTCCAGTGTTTTAGCACAACTGACGTTTGTTTTTCGTTGTTCTCCCCTTACCAGGTCCAGCTGATTCTGTTGTACCCAAGGACAATGGTAAAGTCTTCCCCCCTCCTAGGATCTGAGGTTGAGGCTGCAGAAAGGGAGAGCTAAGGCAGCAGCTGATGGGGAAAAGAGGCTGTGAGGGGGAACCAGCTTCTGTGTGTCCACTGAGGGCTCTTGTATTTCCACCCACTTCCTGGGAGGTTGGGGAAGAAGCTCTTTTGCTCCGGGCTTCCTCCGCCATTGCTTTTCTCTCTTTTTCCAATTTACCTCCAAAGAGCCAGATAGACACTTGTTCAGGCTCAGGGGTTCTCATCATGGGAAATGAACAGTCCATGGAAACAGTGTGTTGTGGAGACAGTGTGAAGCCACATGCATGGATGTGGTGTGATTTCAAATTATTTTTGGCAAAGGGTGGATATAAATATAGTCACTGAAAGTCAAGTCAAGGGTGTAGGTGAGAAAGCTGCACCAGGCCCAGCCCTGAGCACTGTCCATGGTGCTTCTAGAACGTAAAGGTACACCCACACCCTGACCTGCACATCCAGCGCACCAGGTTCTTTTTGTGAGGGTCTCTCCATCTTCCCCACCTGCAGTCCAGCTCTCCTGCTTACCTCACCTCTTCCAAGCCGTCATTGACCGAGGCTATCTCCGGAGACTGGGCTACTCCTCCTGGGACGTCCACTTAAATGATGAGCTGTGTCGCCCCCAAGTCACGGGGCGCTACCTGATCTTCAATATTCCCTATGGCCGCTGTGGCACCATCCAGCAGGTGAGAAACTGACAAGGTGCTGGTATCTTTCTGTGGAGGGAGGCCAAGGAGAGAGGTCTGG
Organism: Cynocephalus volans; assembly: GCF_027409185.1. NCBI lineage: Eukaryota > Metazoa > Chordata > Mammalia > Dermoptera > Cynocephalidae > Cynocephalus > Cynocephalus volans. The sequence goes on from NC_084466.1 coordinate 152,347,146, forward strand.
AAAATTCAACCACCTGTTAAAAAAGTGGGTAGGGACAGAGGAAAGGCACAAGTCATGACTTCATTCCTGAGTTTGGTGAGAACTAGAGCAGCTCACTAATTTGTCTGAAACTTTCTCTCCTTTTGGGGATTTGGGATATAATAGCGAGTGTTGAGTTCTAATGGACTGATGGATGTGTGAATGGATGGATGGATTGATAACCTCTTAGCTTCAAAAGCAAAGCATTTTTCACAACATGCTTCCTGACTGAGCATCAGTGCACACCTGCCATGTTCAAGATGTGGTGCTGGGCATGGGGGAGGACAGATTGTCTGTCTGTCTGACTGCTGTGTTTCCAACCAGGTAGATAGCTACATTCCACAATCTAGAAAGCAATCTTCTGGGACATTTATGAATAATGAAATACATATGTTTATTTAATTTTCCTTAACCACCTTATTTCACAAAACAATGGCATTGAAGTTAAGGAAATAAGTATACCAAAGATATGGGAAGAATGTATAACCACAAAATCTTTTTCTTGGTATATTTGACAATGTAACACGTTCCAAAGCAAGATCCCCATAATTACTATTCCTCTATGCTTTCACATCCCTGTTTAGACACACACTGTTTAGTGCTGGGGTCAGAGAACACAGCAGGGTCAAGAACCCTGTGGGGTGACAGCCAGTCCCAGGCCACCCATGAGGAAAACATTGCCGCACAGAGGTCCTATGTCTGATTTCAGAAACAGTGAATGAACAGCCCTCTAGGTGTTAAGGATACAACAGCTGTACAACCAACAGCATCCCTGCCCTATGGCTCTTATATTCAAGAAAAAAGCGACAGGCACTGAACAAACACACAAATGAGAGTCCCTTTGATAGTGAAAAGGGTTAAGGAGACAACAAAACAAGGAAGGGGGTAGGAGAGTGATTTGAGTGGAGGGGAAGACACTTTGGATAGGGTGGTAGCTGAGGAGCCAAGCCTGAACGATGAGACAGAGCGGCCAGGTAAAGAGGAGCAGGAGGAGCAGGAGGAGCAGGAGCAGTGCTCCATGCAGGGGACGGGCAGGTGCAAGTGCGGGGGACTGGGGGAGAAACTGAAGGCTGGGAGGCCCAAGGTCAGATTGGAAGGGGCAGGACCATGGCCGAGGAGTTTGATTTTGTTCTAAGCTGTGCATTCTCGAGGAGAGCATTTTCATCCCAGGGAGGAGGGGAGATAGATATTGGTTCTTAGGAGCAAAATTAATAAAATCTTTCTTTATGGATAAAACACAGACATACATGCAATATATAAACAGTGCATTTGTTGTATTTAAATTCCACAGTGGGGGCTGGAGAGAGGGCAGAACGAGTAGAAAAGAAAATGTCTGCTAAGGCTCCTTAGGAGAGCCATAATAGAAAAAAGGCTGAGAAATGCTGGTCTAAGCTGACGGGGCCTTCCTCAGAGGGTTCTGAGGCCAAGTGTTGCAGGATCTGAGTTGCACGAGCTGAGGCTTCCTTGAGCAAATGTCCCTGGGCAGGCTGAGCCTCTGGGTGTCTACACAGGGCATGGGAAGGGGACGGCGAGAGGCAGTGGCCCCTGCTGGTCAGCCCTTAGCACTCTCTTAGCCCCTGCAAGTCGTGCTGACTGTGAAGGAACAAGGCTGGGAGGGAAGGTCAGCACGACCAAGCCCGCAGCTCACATGGAGCCAGGACTGGTCTGGAGTTAAGGCCAGGGAGGAGACAAAAGAGGGGACAAGAGCCGCAGTGACATGTGCCCTGGGGGTGCCTGAGGGAATGGAATGTGTGGAAGAATTGGGTGGAGAGAGAGTTCCAAGCAGCCAGGGCAGCCCTGCCAGCCCAGCTCATTGCACCACAGCTTGGCCCTCACCGGAGGGAAGAGGAAGTCCAGGCTCACCCACGGAGGGTTCCCTGCATGAACCCTGCACGTGACATCACCCTCTCATGGCATTAGGCACCACAGAGGTCCAGCCCAGGGTTCCTGCCTTCCAGCACATCAGCAAGCCGATGCCAAGCAGGGATAGGAAGGACAGGTCTCTGCTCATGAGGGCAGGTGTTGTCAGTGAGCCAAGAGCGCTAGCCACTAACTCTCTTCTCATCCTCACAGAAATACCTCGGCTCCCTCAGCTATTCCAACTCCATCAGAGACCGAATACGGGGCCACCCTGGCCAACTGATTGTGCGGCACAAAGTGCCGCAGCTGAAGTTCACCTGCAGGGTGGATGGCCCATCTGCAATTGAGATCGTTCATGGAGCTGACGCCCCAACGGAGGGTGCCGGCTACGATGTGTCCATATCATTCCTCCAGTCACCTGCATCCCAGCCTGTGGGGGGTATGGTGCCACACTACACCAGCCAGAGGAAAGAGGTATTCCTCCAAGCTACCCTCCATAGCCCTGATCCCAACCTGAGGCTCTTCGTGGATACCTGTGTGGTTTCTCCAGATCCCCGTGATTTTACAACCACCAAGCATGACTTGATCCAGCAGGGGTAAGGAAAATGCAAGGCCCTCTTGGGTTGACTGTTGTATTCACATGGTATTTCTTTAGGAAATCTGTGGCTTCTGAACTGGTAGTCCTAAATCAGAACATTGTGTGAATGAGTCCTCACCATGATCAGAGACAGGGTGGGAGCCTTAACCATCCCTCTGATCCCAGTTTGGGATCAGAGGGAGCTATAGGCAGCCTGCACAGCCTCCCTTGTATCCCCAAAGAGTCCTAGCAGGGCCCTTGCTGCCCTGGTTGCTGCTGTCTCACCCAACCTTTCATGCCCATGCCTCCCTTCCCTTCTGGTTGTATGGCCTCATTAGACTCCTCGTTCATGGTGCAGGCCCTCAGGGCCTTTGGCCTACATTGATGGGCTGGTGGATTATCCCAAGCTAGGCTCTCAGTTATACTTGTGAGAGTTATTATAGCTCCTTTGGTTATCCAAATGATTTGCCAAGTTAGAACTTTGGCAAGTTGTTTGCCTTTATAGCTCCCCTAACATGGACAAAATGCTGTGGATGGACAATTGGCAACCAGTTTGAAAACAACAAAAACGCATCACTTACTCAATGGCAGCTTTAGAGTGGTGAGAGGCACAACAGACTACAGCCCACACGAGGCACTGTGGTTACCTGATTCCAAAAGCCAGGGGAGAGGCAGCACATAGCACCTTCCGCAGGTGGTATGAGCCATGGCGTGAGAGGTGCACAGAAGTGGCTCTAAACTGCACTGAGTCACAGAGTGAGAAAGCTCTTCCCTTTCAATCCTTCTTACAAATACATCAAGGCACAAGGCTCAGTTTGGTGCCAGAATTTAACCAGGGACACTTTTTTCTTCTGTTTGCTTTAGGTTTAATTTGCTGTTTTTTCTCTAGTTTTTAAAGCTTAGATTATTGATTTTAGATCTTTTTTTTTTGATGGTATGTAAATTTAATAAAGCTGTTAAAAGATAAGACATGCTTCTTGTACATTTTCTTTAATTACAGAGATGGATGCTTAATAAAGTAAAATTCCCCTGCAATCCTACCCAGAGAAATAACCACTATTAACAATTTGGATTATGTTGTCCCTCTAGATTTTTTTCTGTGCATTCACATATTTTCTTTTTTTTTCATTAGATATTCATTGTTACAAATCATACTTATTCTTTATGCCCCTTATCCAATCTCTCCCCTTCCCCCTTCCTCCTCACCCCTCCTCTTTCCCCCCTCCCCCTCCCCCCATTTCTTCTTTTCTAATACGTGCATTCATTGCAATAAATTTTCCTGTAGGCGTTGCTATAGCTGCATCCCACGAATTTTGATAAGTTGTATATTCATTTTCACTTAATTCAAAATATTTTTAAACTTCTCTTTCGACTTCTTCTTTGACCCATGGATTACTTAGAACTGTGTTGTTTAATTAATACATATTTGGAAGTTTTCCAGCAATCTTCTGTCATTGATTTCTAGCTTAATTCCATTGTGATCTGAGTGTATTTTGCATGATTTCTATTCTTTTAAATTTGTTGAGGTATCTTTTATGGCCTAGAATGTGGTCTGGCTTGATTAATGTTTTATGTGGGCTTGAGAATAAAGTGTATTCTGCTGTTGTTGGATGGAATGTTCAATAAATGCCAATTACTTCTAGTGGGTTGATAGTACATCCATAGTCTCACTGATGTTCTTACTGCTGGATCTGTCAGTTACTAACAGAAGAATGTTGAAGTATAATAGTGGATTTGTTTATTTCTCTGTGTAGTACTATAGGATTTTGCCTCATGTATTTTGATGCTCTCTTGTTAGGTATATAGACATTAAGGATTGTTACGTTGTCTTGGAGGATTTCCCCCACCCTTGACTGTTATGTAATGTCCCACTTTGTGCCTGATAATTACCCTAGCTTTAAAGTTTGTTTTGTCTGAAATTAATGTAGCTACTCCAGCTTTCTTTTGATTAATATCAGCGTGTGTACCTTTCTCCATCCTTTTACTTTTAATATATCTGTGTCTTTATATTTAAAGTGGGTTTCTTGTAGATAACACATAGTTGGGTCTTGCTTTTTGTATACTTTTGTTTTTTAATCTACTTTGTCTTCAAATCAGTATATTTAGGCCATTTATATTTAAAATGTTATTGATATACTTAGATTAAAATCTACCACCTTGGTAACAGTTTTCTATTCATTTGTTCTTTGTTTCTCCCCCACATGCCCATTTTGCTCCATTTAGTTTTAACTGAGCACTTAAATTGCTCCGGTTTTAATTGAGCAATAAAATAAATATATTTATTTCCTCATGATATATCACTTATACGTTTTTTCCTAACTTTTTCAGTAGTTGCCCTAGGGTTTACAATATACATTTTTTAAAATTCATCTTTAAACAATACAACTACTACTTTTAATCCCCTCCCCCCTTTTTTTTTGGCAGCTGGCCATTACAAGGATCAAACTCTGGACCTTGGAGTTATCAGTGCCGCGCTCTAACCAACTGAACTAACCACCCAGTCCCATTTCTCCCCTTCTGACAAAATAGAGTAGGCCTTCTGAAAGCAAGAGCTCTAGCTAGAATTTAATTTCTTTGTTTTGTTTTTATTGTGTTTATTTTACAGTTCTCTTCTATTTTGGGCCAGGAATTTTCCACTCACCATAGGGTTATAAAATTTCTTTATAAAAGAAAGAGCGGGTAGTGGGAAGAACTCCATTTGGAATTCAGAAGTCTGGGTCCAAGCTTGATTTATTGGGTCAGAGTGATTTACATCATGCTTTAAGTGAATCTTTTTGGCTTTTCTTCCCATCAGGTGCATCAAAGACAATACCTATGCCAACCTCCACTCCCGCCAGAAGAATGTGGCCCAGTTCAAGTTCAATGCTTTCAGCTTTCTTGAAAGCTACGATGTGGTCTATCTGCAGTGTAAGATTGTTGTGTGCAAAGTGGGAGACTACTCCTCTGGCTGCTCCCAGGGCTGTGCAGGGCGGAGTAGGAGATCTGCAGGCCCTGCAGAGGCCGAGGAAGGGCAGACTGACCATTTCCAAATGGCGGGGCCACTGGAGATCAACAAAGTAACTGGTCAGAGCAAAACCCTTATGTGATTCCTCCAATTTTCACATGAATCTATTAGAAACTAGAAAGCAAAGTCTATTTCTCTTCAGTAAAGTAATGTTTGACATATCAGAAGTAATCCGTGTAGAGACAGGGTAAGAGAGACAGGCAGAGGGGGTTGCTTCTCTGACATTTGTTACTAGATAAATCTTCTCTGACTGCTAAACTTATAAGGCAATTACTCTCTGTCCTGGCTAGAAATGCTGCATTTTCTAATTCTTCACTATCAAGAACTTGATCATTGTCTTAAAATGTACAAAATGTTATAAGGGACAGGATTTTCTCTCTATACTCCATTGCCAATTAAAAGATTTTTAAAATTTTACTCCTTAGTGTTCAGATTCCAGTAGGTGGATCTCTGTTTCTGTCCCTCGTGGTGTGGGGAGATTTTAGATCTTGCCAAGAGTCTTATGAAAAATAAACTGTCAGGAAGCCATTGCTCATTTTTTTGTTTTAACTCTAATAACTGGTTCATTGAATCAAATATGTCATTTACTCATCAAAACAACCTTTAATTATTTTGTTTCAATGAAAATAAATTGGGTCCTGGCTTTGCTGGGCTTGGGTTATAGCTTGCACATGAGAGAGGCAAGAGCCACGTGTTCCTGTTCTCTGAGCTACCAGGTGCTCACATGGTCATGTTCACAGCCTGAATTCTCAAAGCATTCGGGAAACCCGAAAAGCACACACAAAACCTGAAAAGCAAACAAGAAAGATTAGCGGTTTTCAACATCCTCCCAGAGAAGGAGGGCAGCACACACTTGAATCTCCCTTTTTACCTTAACAGAAAGAGGCTTGTGCTAGATTCACTGCCCTCGAAGCTGTCTTTAAAGAAACGGGCTTGAACATAGATTTTTCTTTTTGCTTGTGAAGGAATATTCAGTAACAATATTTAAAATATGAGTCCCCTTAAGTCCCAAGAGATGAAAATCTGACAAATGACCCAAGAAGGGGTGTGTAGCCTCTAAGGGAAACATCTTAGTTTCATTAAGAGCATGCCCTTTATTGACAACTGTCTTGGTAAAAATATGATACAGATATTTGTTTTGATGACATTTCCCGCTTATACATAGAAACTGATGAAATGTGATTACTGGCCAGTTTGGTGAAAAGGGCATCTTTAAATCAAAGTTAATTATTTGTCCCTGAGTAGCTTCATCTTTGGTCACATAAAACGATGCCTTTAGCCCCTGCCATCTATTTCATGTAAATGCTTCAAATGAATGAAGGAGTTTTCCAAGTCATTGTGGGTTGCTAGAGTTTCTATTTTCAGAAATTTCTCTGCCCATTCACTGTACTTATCCATAGCATGCTGAGGAAGTGGAGGCTAACAGCTACCAAAATCTAGCATTTTATGACTTTTAACAAATCCCTAATGTGAAAAGTGTTGATGATGGAAGAACTAACATTTTAATAAATAAATAAGGGTTCAAACTAATAAATAAATAACAGTTCAAATGAACTTCCAAATCAGTTCTTCTTGGTGTGGTTCGAGGAACAGGATCCGGGAAGTGGGCCTCTCCAGAGTCATTCCAGGTGATTCTTAGGAACGCTGACATTTGAAAGCTGCGGCCTCTATTCAGCATCCCATGCCCCATGGATCAAAATGCACACAACAGGGAGAAGAAGTCCGCTATCAGGAAACACCAAGGATACAGACCCCAAAAGCCTACTCTCTCTAGACAAAGGACCAGCAAAGGGGCAACCTAGCAAGATGAAACACTTTTAGACAGAAATCGTCCTACTCCAGCCAAACGCCAAGGGAAACACCATGACCCCAACTTCACCCCATCCAGTGAAGGTTGAACAGGGAGCCTAGTCTTCTGCCCTCCCCCAGCACCCTTTCCTGTTCTCACCAGGGTGGTGTCAGAGAAGACAGAGTGGGGACTGGGATGCTCATCATCTCCCAGTATTCCCAGGCAGTAGTGAGGCCCTCGCCTGCACCCCCATGGCAGGTGCAGACCAGGTAGAGAATCTGAACTTCCATTTCCACCCCTACTTGGAAGGACAAGTCACCCCTTTCAATTTGCACTGATTAGATAGAGGATGCCCAGTAGGGAGCTGGAACTTTCACCCCTGCCCAGCAGTAAGGAAGTGATCCTACACCCTTGGGAAAGCAGAGGCCACACAGGTAGCCTGTACCCCACCCTGCCCGGCCCTTCTAGTTTACACGTGCCTGGTATTCCGTTGCCCATCCTTTTGTTTTTAGCCTTTCTGAAACACTTTTTTGAACATGTCTCTTGAATACAACAGAGTTAGACTTTGCCTTGTGAAACATTCTGAAAATCCTGCTTTTTTAGGAGGTGAGTTTAATGACTACTCTGGGTAACACACAAATGCCCCCTCACACAAAATCACTCACTCTCCAGGCTGCTGAAAGTGTCAGTGGCTGACAGTTCTTAGCTCGAGATAGCTGTCTTATCCAAGGTCACAGCCTCCAGGCAGCCCTCAATCAATGACTGGTCAATAGAGGCATATGAAGGTCTGAGCACCATGCCTCAATGGGGCATCTCTGAAGGCCAGCCCAGCCCCAGGACTCCCTTTTACTGACCGGCTTCAGAGTTCACCAGCTCCCCAGTCTTGCTTCCCTCGCCCCTCACAGGGGTTGATCCTGAGTGCACGCCCCAGGAAACCTCCTGCACACTAGGCTCTGTGTCAGTCTTTCCCAGGAACTCAGCTTATGACAGTAAGAACCAGGTGTGGCCCAAGGAAGCAGATTCTAAAATGGGATTTTGAAGCTGGCAATAAGGACTCATCACTAGTGGTAAGTGAAACATGAACCTTCCCTGACTGCTGTAGGGGTGTAGGGAAAGCTTCCCTTCCACCCTCTCTGAAGCTTCCCTTACACAACTGACAACAGATAGATTAATCAGGGGGGAGAAGCGTGCAAATGTATTTAATATGCATAAACACAGAAGGCACATAAAACATGAGACTGAAAGGAGGGCCAGATGGTTGAGACTTAAATACCCTCTTCACAGGGGAGAGGGAAATGGGGGGGGGGGATGTATGCAATTGTGAGGGATAGTAAATGATTTTCAGGGAAAAGGAATGAGTCCAAAGAACAATGGCCTGGGACAGGCTTCCCCTGAACTCTGGGGTAGGAGGTGGGAAGGTGAGGGGCAGAACTTCACTGTGAACAAAGGTCATCTTATTATGCAGATAAAGTCTCCCAGGCCATCTCTCAGATTTGCTCTTAGAAGAATGGATGAAAAGTCCTTCTGGGCATAGTAATAACTTCAAGTCTCTTCTCTTCTCTGGTGGTTGATGTTTCCTAGTTATAGGATGAGATTCCTGGGAGAGGGCCTTAAGACAATTGCATTTCTTTTAGACAGAAGTTTCCCTAGTCAAATAAGTTAATTCCAGACAGAGTGCCACCCTGTACTTGGGTGTGGGAGGGGAGAAAGACGAGGTTGGGAAGTCCTGGATTCTGAGGCAGCTTCTAAGGACGTCCTATTTTAGTTCAAAGTGTTCAGCATGCCAAAGTGCCAAACTTTTGGAGTATTGTTTTCTGAGACCCAACACTGCTAACACATTCTCTCATTTAATCATTACCACACCCTCAGAGGGATGGTAGCTGCTACCAACACCTATTTTAAATCGTGGAGACCAAGGCTAAAGGTGAACTGGCCAACATCACCCACCAGGTAAGTGGGAAGAACCCAGGGAACCAACTTCAGATCCAGGACCTTTCATCACTTCACTGAAGTTTCACCTAAAGAAAAACAACTTAAATAGTAGCATGCATACTGATAATGCATTGGTATATCTCAATATCTCCACTACAAAGACATTTTTTATTCATGGTAATATAATTTTACACTCTAGCAAGTCACAATATTTGATAGTTTTCTTAGAATTACTTTCATGCCTGATGTGCCTCTGAATATCTGCCACATTCGCCAGTAGAGAACATCCAGTCAGTTCCCCAAGGACGGTAACCAGACCAGACAGTTGTGCATTTTTCAGTACTTGATGTGATTTGCCTGTTCTAATAAAATTTTAGGTGTTTTCATGTTAGGTTAAAAATAAACTTTGCAATAGTTTGATTTAAGTTATATGGATGAACATAGAGGAGCATTAACCATATGACTGCTCGGGGAAATATCTGGAGGATCTACATGGGAATATTAAAAAGAAAATGGAAAAGATCTATTTTGATTTGGAGCTGGAAAATCAATCAGGTCCCTAAGGACTTGTTCTGTGAGGGTGGACAGTCTATCATATTCATGTGTATTTCCTCCAGCATCCTATATATGTAATACCTGCTTATAGAAGTAAAGAAAAAAGAACACCTTTGGGCATTCAGGAATGTGGTTACCTGTTTGATGCGTATCAGAACCTGAAACTGTGTGTTTTCAGGTGACCAGGTAGAGTTTTGTTGTTCATCTAAGATAATAGATTCAATGTTTGGCACATGTAGTTATCAGTTCACATTGGGGTCTTTAGTAATATTTTTTTCAGCCACAGCAGATGGCAAAGTGTAAATCAGACCTGGCTATCTCTTGTTAGGATGATTAACCTTAGGCTTTGGTGTTCGATGGTAAATGGGAGGAGAAATGTGGTTTGTATCTCATTAACCCAGGAATTGTATGAAGTCTCCCATTTTATAGTCAGGTTCTTCTCTTTGAAGCACTTTTCTGAGATGCTTAAGGTGAGACTCTGCATTTAAGCAGTAAGGCTTATAAAATCAAGCCGATTGTAGTTCTCTCTCACACACTTTACTTTCAGAAATATAACTTTTGACATTTCAAAAGGTAGCACATTTGCATCTACAAAATAAAAGCATCTAACTCTGAAGACTACTTAAGTAAAAATAACCTTTTTCTTTTCACCTAGTATTTGGTTAAAATTTTTTATGTTTATGAAAAGAGATGTTTTTAATTCACGTAATATTTTGTTGCCTTTAGGTCCTAAAATGACAGCTAACTGACATCATCATATTTATTTATTTCAGTTATCCTGTAATGAAACACACTGACACAGTGACATGAAGGCCTGTGTATCACTTTTTCAGGCACTTCCTAATTTATTCATAACATGTAGCTACGAGGTACCATTTCCTTTGGCATCCGAGAGAAATGTGTCTCATTTAGGGATGGACCTGTCACTTAATAGTCCTGTAGCTTCTGGTATTTATAGTCTGTCTGTTGATTTACAAAATGCCTCACTATGATCGTGGCCACAATCACTACATTCAGAGCAAGGACCATGAATGAAAATAGATGCAGACTATTGAAAGGCTGGTTCTGAGTTTCTTCTGCATGTGTTTGTTGCTGAAATCCTGTAATTGGAAACACAATGAAAATCATTTTTTAAAAAAGTATTAGCATTAAAAAATTTTGGTAACATATCTCTACATACCCTATGAATCATACATATGAATTAGTGCATAATGCCTAATGTCAACACAGTATAGAGGAATCGTTATCAAATATTTGGATCAGTTTATGTTTAATCTTAAATTTATTTCTTTCAAATAGTTGACTTAGTTTGGTTTCTTGATGTAACATGAAAAATATGTGAAATTCAGGCATAATAGTCAGGTTCATTTATTAATGGTCACTATTCCCCATAGTTGTTAAAATACATTTGATTAACAGAAAAATTTTTGTTTAATTCCTTGAAATAGAAAAAGGATACTTCTCTAATATGTATGATATTTCTATGACTTTCATTCACAAATTTTCAACTAATTTCAAACTAGTATATGTAGATATACCATGTAAGCCTTTCGGTAAATGTGTTTATAAAATTGCTGAGTTTAATTTTTGTTTGTGTCTTTTTGTTTTTGCCATAGAAATATTTTGTTACAAATAAGAATCACACTCCTAATAATAATAAGTAGATAAAGAGGTTATAGGATTCTTTAATGCCAGGATCATTTGCACCTAAGATAAATTCTTATAAATAGTTTTTATTTCATTATGGCTTATCTTAACCCTCTTAATTACGGGCTATCCTTGAATATTCACCAGTGCCTCTTTCCCACACAACCTGGCAGATCCCAGGTTTCAATCCTTTCAAAAGAAGCAGGGTAGTCCTATGTTAATATAACAGATTCTCTGTTTTTAAAAGACAACTTTTTTTTTCAAACAGGCAAATATGTGAGATGCTGGTTCATTTTGTTTTACTTAGTTACGAATTAGAATGCACTGCTTCTGATTCAGTTATCTGCTATCGTATCTATAATAAGGAGTCAGGAAGCTAAAGGAAACTATTCTTTTCAGAAATAAGGACATTACACTTATACTCAAAAGCCATATGAATAATGGTGCACTATCAGTGTATCATATACTTACACTGTACACAGTATGCATACTATTAACCATTGGAAATAAATATTAATTTACTTGTGCTTAAAACTCATAACTTATTCAGTAAAACTTGTATTATAAATCTCTAAACTTCACATGCTTAAGAACAACTAGATTTAAGCAGCATTTTATAAGCCATGAGGTGTTCTTAGACCACGAGATATTTTTCTTACCTGAATTTCCATTTGCACTTCGATCCCTTTTCAGACGAATAGGTCCAATGATGGAATCAGTCTTCCACTTGTACGAAGAAATGTCTCGTTTCCTTCTAGAGACACAGCCTTGATTGCAGCGATACTGATGGTCACTGCTATCACATACCAAAACCTTACACTGCAGATACACAGAGCTCAGACTTCTCAAGAATTTAAAGGCATTAAACTGGAATCTTCCATAGTGTCCAGATAAGGGATACACCTTACAGGTCTCATCTCGACTACATCTGGAACCGAATTTATGAACATGTTTAGAAGGTGCACAGAAGTTCAGTCTTTGCAATACTAAAAAGTGATGATACAAAGTTTTTTTTCTGAACTGTCTAATTTTTGAATTTAAAAATCTCTCTAGAAAGGCAATGTCTTTAGTTCAGACTACAGTGAGCTATGACTATGGATCTGATTCCTGAGTAAGATATCAAGATTCCTTCTAGTTCTAAAATTCCTAGTCCATGTGAATTAATTGGAAAATCTATACCTATGTATCAGGACTCAAACATCTTTTCTTATGTGTTTGTTATTAATGTATCTGTATGACTGATTTAGTTAAAATCCACCAGCTTTTAGGATAAAAAAAGAAAGGAAACTTTTTCTTTCAAAGAACGTTGTACTTTTCTCTTTTTAACATACTACATATATTTTACTGATGACATTATGTTCTAAAGATGACACACATGAGATAATCTTCTGAGTTTTTGTTGAAATAACCAAAATGTAAACAAAGCAAAAATGCAAAGAGAGCCTTTTTGACAAAAAATAAATTTGTTTCCAACAGCAAAAGTCTTGTAAATTCACTTAAAATTCTAGAGGATATAGGCTGTGTCTGTATAAATGTTTTAAGTTAAATTATTTTTTGTAAGTAGTACACAGTAACTATATTTTATAAAATGATTAATTTCATACATCAATTACATCAATACATACCCACTCCTGATTAAGTCATAGGTTGGAGATGCAAAGACAGATGTGGGAGAGGCTTCACAGGTATCAAGAAACACCACCAAATTTGGATCTGAGGTGTGCAGACTGACTTGAACAAAAAGAGTTTGGTTCAAATCCACAAAATATGGTGACTCAAGTAGAGGTTTTTCAAATGAATTAGATTCAAAAAGAGCCATGCTTGTATTATATTTGCCCAGCGCAATCTGACTTTGTATTACATCATCTTCTGTTATATACATTATCTCCACAGTAGAATTGTGTTCCATTTCACACTTCACAATAATCTGCAGTTGTTTCTGACGGGTGATCACTTCAGAAGCTGGGGACCCAGTTAAGGTGATTATATTGGTATAAGTAATTGAATGATCTTCTGCCTGCAGAACAAATTGAAAATGAGATCTTGAATGAGACTTCTAGAAAATGTAGAACAAATCACAAACTTACCGTAATGTCCTTCATGTTTAAAATAAGAATAATGTTTTTACCTTCTGTCTTTACAAGGGAAAGATCAAAAAAATCTAACTAGGTTTTGATGAAATACAAGATATAAACATTTTGTGCACAAGTGTTACTGGTAGGCTATTAAACACACAGCACATAGATATTCAAACTCTCTCCAGTGAGTGTTCAGGGTTTTTTACCTACTGAAAGTTAAACACCCTCCAGTTACCCTGAAAATGAATGCCGCAATTTGGCATTTATGCGTGCACTTATATGTCCATACATACTTATCATGAGTTAAGCAACTGAGATTTCGCGGTTGTTTGTTAAAGCAGCAAGCACTACCCTGACTGTATCACCCAACATGTACTTGGCATTTGACAAAATCCAGCTATCAGTGTTTCACTTTACCTTTTTGATTGTACCACATCCATCAAGAGGGATAGAAAATTCCACAACATTTGATAATTTTGGTCTGCAAGTTGGGTCCTTTAGTTGTAAGTTATTCTCGTTATAGTTAAATGTCTCTAGGTACGATTTATTTATGATAACTCTCATCTTGTCAGAAGAGCAAATTAAAGATGCTGTCAGGAAAAAAAAAAAAAAAAAAAAAAAAAAAAGGATGATCGTGTTTGTGCCAGCTAGGAACTCTGGATCTTGAAGAGCTATATATAAAAAGCCAAAACCCATTTTGCTCTAAATAGTAATCAGAAGCCTGAGAGAGCTATGCAGTTGATTAACCTTTTACAATATTCACTGTGACCTTGTTTGAGGCTAAAATCAGTAAATCTAATTTTTTAAAATTGTATCTTAGCAGAGGGCATTAAGGGAAACAGCCCATATTTTCTATAGAAATCTTTTTCGGTTTAGAAGATCATTAATTTGCTCTTGTATCAAGCAAGGCACAGAACTGATTCTCAAGCTTCAGGTTATGAATATGTTCCCAATATGTGACAGGCTTGCAAAGCAGAAATAGCCACAAGTAGGCAATGAATTAAGGAGAGTTTGTATGTATGCAATCTTCACAAAGCTCAAAATAGCTAAGGAGCATAAAAAATGACTTACTAGTATTGATGTCTTCTGCATAAATTGAAGTATAGGAAGCAGAAAAGCCCCGGTAGGAATTAGCATAATCTGTAGATAATACGACAGTCAAAGAATCTGACGAAGATTCGAAGGTGGGCGTCACAAGGCCACAGACTTGTCCAATCAGGCCAGAATTGGTGGAGGGGCCGTCATAGACAGCAATGAAATCAAATCTGCAGTGGTCGTCTATTTCTAGGCTACAGAATAAGGGCCCCTGGTGAAAACGCTTCTCAAACCAATTCAATTCTATTTTCCAACATCCCAACATCCCTCTCTTAAGTAATTAAGGATTTTTCCTTCAGTGGTACCTCAGGTTTATGACAACAAACCTGGGGCTTTGTCAGTCCCTAACGGGATTTCAGAATCTTCAGAAAAATAGTCAACTAAGTTCAACGCAATAGTATCGCTAAGTGTTTTCCTTTCTACTTCAATTCTCCGGGAGCATCCATATAGGAGTTGAAAGCTGTAATTGCTCTTCCCCAAGTTCCCCAATTGCCAGATGAGTTCACTGCATTTGCTCCAACAGAAGTGGACCATACTACTTACAAAATGTCTTTGAAGCTTAATTTTATCTTATAACCTTCGTCCACTTGTATGTGCCACACACAGTAAGCCAGCTCAGGATGTGACCCTGGGTAATTGGGGCTGCTAAAGGATCCTTCCAAAGCATCCAGGTAGCCACCACAGTTTGGAATAGCTGAAAAGGATTTGAAGGTGACCAAGAATGTAAATCAAAATAGAGACTTATTTTAACTTCTATGTTGTACATTGAGTTTAGCATGTCTCCCCTGAGTGTAATTCCATCTCTGACTTTGCCATGGGCTGCATATTGAAGTTTTCATCATTCTTTATCACTGGACTTTCTGCCCATTGGTTCAGGGCAAAGAGTGAATCTTTATAATGCTGCCAAACGAATTATATTAAAGTGATGCTATGAGATCTGTCCTAGCTGTAGAGATTCTCCATTACCTGCACTGAGCTATAGAAAATAAAGTTACACTCTCAGGACTTTTTTTTGGAGATGTAAAGTGGTTTAGATTGGCTGAAGCATAGGAAGCATGTCAGGTAGTAGCTAGAGGGAAGGCTCGAAAAGGTGGTCTGGGTCAGGCTTGGGAAAACCTTGACTGCTCCACTCTGGAGATTTGTTGGCACCAAGAAATCAGTAGTTTAAGCGGGACAGTGACATGATCAGCTCCGGGCTTTGGAAAGAAAACCAAAATGGAGTTTTCCTCATGAATCCACTGGCAGAAGTTCTTGGCATTCTGCTTGAGTCACAATGAAATGTAACTGTGGTGAATGCAGAATATAGCCTCTGACTGCCTGACAGTCTCAGATTCCAGAGGTGAAGCCAGAGATTCTCAACATGTGCTCTCCAGACAATCTTCTTGGTCACAATCAACCTGAAGGACTTTTTAAACATGAAGGTTCTACAGCTCCAACCCAGATCTAATGAATCAGACCAGAGGGAGGTGAGGTCCTTGAATAAGCATTACAAAAGATCTCAGGTTTACTATAATTAGGCTGAGTGTGGAGAGTCTCTGCTTTGGCCCCTCAACAGGCAGCCCTCTGATCAGCCCCATTCCTCTGCCTCAGCTGGGTGCTGGTTACAAGAGCAAGTTCATGGGCTCCACCCCAGAACCAACGAATCGGAATCTCTGTGGTGGGGTCCAGAGTCTGTGATTTAACAAGCTTTCTGGTGATTCTTATGCACACTGGAATTAGAGAACTCCTGCTCTCCCAGATAGAGAAGTCTCTGAGGGAATAGACTGAGACTCGAGATTACAAGAAGCCAGGCAGGAGAGTGTGTAACCTGTGCTTGCAGGAGATGTGGGTAAAGGATGTGTAAATGAAGACTTACAGATGTCTGAAAAGAAGTAGTAGAAGATAAAGACAGTTCTTTCAATTATTGCAGAGTCAGTGATGATTTGCAACGTCAATGTACTGGATGATGATTCAAATACAGGAACATAATCATTTTGACTGCAGATTTTCCCTAGCAGAGGCCCATTGGTAGAGGTTCCATCAAAGACTTTAATATTTTCGCTCTCACAGCTTCCGTCTGGATCCAGCCTGTGGACAGAACACACCAGTAGCTGGAGAAGAGCCACCAGCAAAGAGGGTTTTGCAGGGCAGTGTCAACTGCTCACATTGGCATGGCAATGTACAAATCAGTGGCACAACTGTTTTCATTTAAACCTGTCCAAGACCAATCTCCACTCACCAACTTCAACATCAAACCACACACTGTCAACCTTAATGGGTTCAGGGAGGTGACCTGCTTTACCTACATCTTATATCAAGTAAATGGAATGATGAAGATGGGCCAGAATCAGGACTCCTTTCCCTCCACCTATTTCCATCTCTCCTGTTCCCCATGCCCATGTGACTCTTTGCATAGAATCTTCTTATTTAGAATTGAATCACATTGACTTTTGATATCTGAGGCTACTGAAAGGTGAAGTAACTCTTCTTCCTCCATGGCCACACACTCTCCCAAACTAAAGCAAACATCAGCATCTCCCTAGTTGCCCCTTCCTTTTCCTGCATCACCACTTCCTCATTCTGAGGGATAGTCCCATGCCCTGAACTGGACAGCTCATGCTGGGATTTTTGTTTTCTGCCCATTTTGACACTGTCTCTACAAATTCCCTCAGAGGATATATGTCCATAATGATTAAAAGAAAAAACACAAGGTAGAGAAATCTGAATTCACCTTTCACCTTAGTCACTTACCTGCTATGTAACTTTGCACAAGTGATTCAACCTTTCTTTCTTTTTTTTTTTTTTTTTTAAAAGATGACCAGTAAGGGGATCTTAACCCTTGACTTGGTGTGGTCAGCACCACGCTCACCCAGTGAGCGAACCGGCCATCCGTATATGGGATCCGAACCCGGGGCCTTGGTGTTATCAGCACCGCACTCTCCCGAGTGAGCCACGGGCTGGCCCATGATTCAACCTTTCTTAATCTCAGTTTTCTCTTCCCCTCTCTCCTTAAATAGCAAGAATAGTGTATATGTGAAATAAGCCAGATGCAAAAAGACAAATGCCACATGTTTTCACTCATATGCAAATCTGAAAAAGTTGATCTCATGGAAGTAGTGAATAGAACAGTGGTCACCAGAGACTGAGGAGGGGGTGGGGGAAGGAGGGATGGAGAGAGGAGGATCAATAGGTACAAAGTCATAATTAAAAAGGAAGAATATTTCTGATGTCCTATTGCACAGTTGGGTAACCATAGTCAACAGCAAGGTATGTATATCTCAAAATAGCTAGAAGAGAGGATTTTGTATCTTCCCACCACAAAGAAATAATAAACGTTTGAGGTGATGATATGCTAATTACTCTCATTTGATCATTACACAATGTATACATGTATCAAAGCATCACATTGTACCCCATAAATATGTACACTTATTAGATGTTAATTAAAATTTTGTTAAAAGACCAAGAAAAAAAGAATCGTGTATATGTTTCATAATAACATACCATTCCAAAAAAAAAAAAAAAATACCATTCCACAAAATTTAAAAAGCGTCCTTCTATTTTGTTTCTTTGAGGGATAAAAGGAAGCCAATTCCAACTTCAGTGGTATACAGTCATGGTTCTCAAAGTGTGGTACCTGATACCAGCAGTGTCAGCATCACCTGGAGATTTGTTACCTATGCAAATTTTCAGGTCCCACCCACTCCATCTAAATGAGATAGTAGACACTCTGGGGCCCAGCAGTTGTGCTTGAACAAGCCCTCCATGTGCTTCTGCTGCATGATCAAGTTTGAGAATCACTAGAGTAGGGTAAGAATATGGGCTCTGGAGCCAGGCTGCTTAGATTCAGTTCCTCTTACACTTTTATTACTATGTGATCTTGGACCTCTTCAGCGACTTCTCTGGGCTTTCTTATCACTGCATGGGGATTAGATTGCATCTACCCCAGAGGGTTGTTGAGAGGATTAAATGGGGCAGATCTCATGAAGTGCTGAGAGGATCCCTACAGGGCAGAGCTGTGTTCTCAGCTTCACCTCACAGTGTGATTGCCTGGGCACTTGTAAAAAATATGTATGAATGTATGTTTATTTCAAAATAAAAAGTTTAAAATAAAAAAAGCTGATGCCTGGGTCCTACTCTCAGGAATTGTGATCTAACTACATGGGGTACAGCCTAAGAATCTGGGTTTTTGAAAGCTCCCCTGCTGATTCTAAAGCATGGTAAAGTTTGGAACCACAAGTTTAGTGTTTTAAGGCCCAGAATCTGGAACTAGACTTGCTGGGTACCAACCCTAGTCATTCCACTCACTAGCTGCATGACCTCAGACAAGTTCTCAACCTCGCTCTGTCTGTAATAGTAGCACTGGCCTGGCAGGACCTCTGCGAGCCAGCGTTGGGCACTCGGTCATCATCAGTGACTATCAGCCATTGTCATCACCATCATCATCGTTCACCATCATCATCACCATCACCATCATCATCATTATTATCATCATTATCACCATCATCATCACCATCATCTTCACCAGCACCATCACTGTCATTATCATTATCATCATCACCATCACGGTGGTTGTGGAGATTGAGGTTGCGGAGATTGATTACTACCACCTCTAGCAGCAGGTGAATTCTTACCATAGAGACCAAACCACTCTCCTCCACGTGTCCCCCACCACCCCGCCCCTGCCCCAATGTGGCCAGAGAGCTCAACCACCCTTGTTCGGAAACTGAAGCCTCTACTTACTGGATGTGGGAAAAGATGATTCTGGTGCTTTTATTTTCTGGTCTTTCTATTGTCCAGGTGCAGTTCTCACTGGGATTGAGCTGCAAGATCATGGCATTGTGGGTCTCTCCCATATTGGCCCCTCCCAGACTGGCCTTGCAGTTTGAATTGCCTGGTAGAGATCACAGTAGCTGTCACTGAGAAGAGTCAGCAGCCCCTGCCCTCTTTCCCAGTGACTGGGAATCTACTTCTCACAAGCATGCAGCTAATCATGAATGTCATTCCACTCACTCCAAAGTAAGCCACAAGCAATTGATTTCTCCTTCTTGGAGCCCTTGTGGAAAAAGTATTATTACCTCTCTACATAAGGTTTATAAAAGAGAATATATTAGAGTCTGAAGAAAGATAGTTTTAAGAAGAAGCTTTATATCTAGAGTGTATAAAGAATTCTCACAATCTAATAATTAAAAGACACCCCAATTAAAAAAGGACAAAGGACCAGCATCAACATTTTTTCAAAGATCTATAAATAGGCAATAAACACATGAAGAGATACTCAGCATCATTAGTCATCAGGGAAATGCAAATCTATACCAGAATGAGATACCAATCCATACCCACTAGGATGGCTAGACTCAAAACTAGAAAATAACAAGTGTTGCCAAGGATGTAGAGAAATTGAAATCTTTATACACAGTTCATAGATTGTAAATGATGCAGGTGCTGTGAAAAACAGTCTAAAAGCTCCTCAAAAGATCAAGTACAGAATTACCATAACCCAGCAGTTCTATCCTTAAGCATATGCCCCAAAGAAATGAAAACATATGTCCACATAAAAACTTGTACACTAATGTTCACAGCAACATTAGTCATAACAGGTCCAATGTTCCTCAACTGGTGAATGAATAAATAAAATTTAGTATATCCATACAATAAAATATTACTCAGCATTAAAAAGGAATGAAGTACTAACACAAGTTACAAAATAGATGAACCTTGAAAACATAGTATGATAAGTGAAAGACCACATTTTGCATGATTTCCTTTATATTAAATGTTCAGAATACGTAAATCTGTAGTGATGGAAAGTGGATTAGTGGTTTCCTTAGGTGGGGACACTGGGGGAAATGGAAAGTAACTGCGAATGGGTACAGAGTTTCTTTTTGGGATGATGAAAATGTTCTAGAATTATTGGTGATAGTTCCACAATTCTGTGTATATACTAAAAAATACTAAATTGTTTGCTTTAAAAGGGTGGATTCTATGGTATATAAATTATATCTCAATAAAGCTGTTATCACAGGAGGAAGAAAAGGAGGAGGAGGAGGGGAAATAATTGAACGTGAACAAAAAAATCAAATTTGTAATAAAACCTGACTAATGGTCAAAAACTCCACTTATATAGAAACAATGCTTTTCTTTTTGTTTTATCTGTGAGTGATGAGTACTAGTGTCCCTACAACAATAGTCTTTTATTTTTCCCCTAACAATAATTATTATGTTTATTAGTAAAAAAATCACAAAGCACAGACAAAGAAAAAAGTACCATCACATAAATCCATTCACCCGGAAACAATCATCATTAAAAACTTTCTGTAAATACTTCCACACGTTTTCTTCCCTCTTCTCTTCTATTTCCAGATTTTTTAAATGCTCAAATGTATAAGTTTTAAACATGAACATCATATATTACACAAATTTCAGATTGTTTTTTCTCTTAAAGTATATCATGGACATCTTGCTTATAGATCAGTGTCATTTTTTTGAAAGTTGCCAAGAAGTGTTCCTTTGTATGCATTTACTATAACAAAATAAATGATGAAAACATGTTTTTTTGGCAGTCATGCAAATTCACATACTTGTACATATCTCTTTATGCACTTTTATGATTATTTCCTAAAGATAAATTCTTAGTAGTATAATTACCTGGTAAAATTCTATATGCTTTTTTTATTTTTATGTGCGTTGTCATATGAGCCTGGATAAAACTAGAACTAATTCAAAATCCCACCAAGAACATTACAGTAAATTTTTCCCTGTAATGGGGCCAACAACAGATATAAAAACTTTTAAAATTTTTGGAAGAGGCCTCTTGAAAGGAAATCTTCCCTGTTTTTTTAAGAAATTGAATTTAATTTTCTTACCTTCATCCTCAGTCGAATTAAACTCTGCAAAGCATGTTGCAATCAAAAGGGCCAAAGGAAGGAGACTTCTCACAACCTCCATCTTTGTAAGAGGCTGGGTGACCTTAGGGGCAAGCAGGCTTTTATACCTCTCTGTGTTTGAGGACTGCCTGGTTTCACAAGCTTCCTGGCAACCTCCAGTGAAATGTGTCAGTTCAAGCCTCCCAAGAGGCAGATTAATGTGAGAATACAGCAGCTGTGTGGGTGGTTTGTTATCAGCAATCTCCAACAGTGAGTGTTCCCTGTCCCCAGCTCATTCTTGGAAGCCTTGTACCCAGCGAGAGCTCTCCACGGGGGATCTCCAGCAGCTGGCATACAGTAGGCGCCGAGTAATTCCTCACAGAACTGACTTGGAGTTGTGCCTTTGCCCCGTTCAATCTGATCATGAATGGGCAGCATCACTGACACTTAAGTCTTCACTGCTGTTCTGCAAGAATGGAAGCCATTGGGGGTCATAGGATCAGCAGGGTGAAAGGGTGGCACTTGAGCAAACTCTGGGTCCATCTGGGTCACTCAGATGCCCTGCCAGGGGGCTGACCCTGAGGGGGAAGGGAAGGGGGCAGAGGATGGAGAAGAAAATGAAAGTACAGGTCTAGGTGTGCTGCAAAAATTTCTAATGGGTTACGTTTGGAGAAGCAGGTGGATTAAAGTCCCTCGGGTGCTGTGTTTGCAACTGAGAGAAAGAAATCCTGGTGTCCACAATGAGACAAAGAACAGCAAGTGTGTGGGGAGGTGGAGCGGGGAGAGACTGTCCTCTTTTCATTCATTCATTCATTCATTTATTCATTCATTCATTCAGCAAATAGTCTTTACTTACTGCACTAGGGCCCAGAGAACACAGAAATGAGTGAAAGACACAGTCCTGGCCTCATAGAACTTGTATTCTAAGTGGGGAGATAGACAACAAAAATGAAAAATTCAAATAGTGAGAGGTGCAGTGAATATAATTAAACATGGTGAGGGGACAGAAAGCAGCTGCCTTGACAGGGGAGATGCAATACTAGAGTGGGAGGGAAGGCATCTTGAGAAGAAAAATCTGAGCAAAGACAGAAAAACTAGAGGGAGGCATTCATGTACGATCTGGGCTTAGGGAGTTGCATTTTGGTCAAAAGAAAGGGCAAGTACAAAGGCCCTGAGGCAGGAACCAGCTGGGCACATCTACAGTAGAATAGAAGGAAAGGCAGAGCAGAGTGATTGGATGTGAGTGCAGGGGAGCGAGGTGAGAGGTGAGGACAGAAAAGAGAGCAGGTAGTGGTCACATGGTGAAGGTTCTGTAGGGCAGAGGAGGAGTCTGGATTTTAGTCTAAGTTCAGTTGGAACTTTCTGAGTGGAGAATGACACGACTGACTAATTCTTAGAGAAACTGCTGAGCAGCTCTGTGGAGGTCTGAGGTCGGTGTAGGCTGGTCCTCCTGGGTTGAGGTCTTCCTGGTCACCCTCAACCCTTCCACCTTACTCTGTGCTATAGTCCAGGACCCTCACTAGGCTCTAGGGCAATGGGCTTTCTGGGGAAGGGCACGGTCCTAGACTGTGACCCAAGGGATCTTATTCCTAGTTGGGCCTCTGGATCAGGTGTTGGACTCCCCTGCAGTGGCAAGGACAGCACCTGTGATGCTTGGAAGTGGTGCTCACGAGGAGCCTGGACACCCACCAAGGTCCCTGCACAGTTCTGCTTGGTTCTTGTCTGCTCAGGCTGGCCGTGGAGGGGACAGAACTGGGTGTCCTCTGCAAAAGTTAGCAGGGCCATGTGTTTGTGGTGGGAACTTTCTGGTTACAAAGGGCTGTGCACTGTCAGCTGGGTCCACAAATACACACCCCGACCTCGGCTTTCCCGCTGAGCCGCTACGCCTCTCCTATGGCCGGGATCTCCTACCTCCCTGAGCCCTCACCACTGAGTGTGAGAACTTCCTGATCACCCACTGGGAGGGGGCTTGGTGAAGGGAAAGAAGCCCAGGTTCCTGTCAGGAGAGAAGCGAGCTTCAGGCTCCTGGCAACTTCCTGCCGACCACAGGGTGCTGTGAGGGGTTCTCATCTCACTGAATCCTCCCTGTCACCAATGCAAGTCCCCACTTTCATCCAGGAAACGGGCTAAGAGAGATCGAGGGACTTCGCCAGGTGAAGGCAGACCCGGGACGTGAGCTGAGTTTATCCGGCTCTAAATACAGCCCCTGGCAAGGGATGGAGACAGTGTTCGGGGAACTCCAGGGGGACAGGCCACTTCCAGCTGGAGGGTCTCAGGGCAGCCTCCAGAAAAGACATGACCCTGACTGGGCCTCTTCAAACGTGCGAGGGCTGGGGGTGCTCAGCCTCCAGAGAGGCGCTCGGCCACCCGAGGCTGCCCTGCACAGCCCACCCCGTTGCTTGTCTCCACCGCTGATGCCCTGAATGTGCCCGCCACAGCCCAACCCTCTGCCCAGCGATGGGGGCTCAACCAGCAGGTGGCATCTCCCATGGTTCACTCCCCATCCCTGGAACAAGCAGCCCTTGCCCTCATTTGCTATTCCTGCTATCCCTTCCCACACCATTTTAGTAGTTCCCTGTTGCTAGTGAAGAATTCCTTATATTAAGTATATATGTGATGCTCACAAGCAAGAGTTTTGCTGATAAGTACAAACGTGGTTACACATGTGGAGTCTGTGCTTAGAAAGGGGTTCCAGGAGGCTCAGCGGCAGGAGCTTGAACAGAAGGGAGCTAGTGGACAGCAGGGGCGAGGGACATGTTCTATTGCTGTCTCTGTGGTCAAGCGAGTCTGGCCTTCTGCCTTCGGCTGGAGGTTGCTGTTACCCTTGAAGACATCAATAGCTAAATCAGCACAAATCAGTGTGAAAGTGATCCAAGAAGGAGTCATCCTGCTTCTGAAAATTTGGGAGATGGAAGCAGGAGGAATCTCAGGTTTCCCAAATGTCCTTTTGAGGCGACTGAGCTTAACCCCATCTTTACACAGGTCAGACAACTTTAATCCACAGATGTCCTGCCTGGCTCTTCTCACTGTCTCTGGATGAATGGAGTCCCCTCAGGACAATATAACACAATTGTCTGCAGTGGAGGAGCTGGATGAAAGTGAAGGAAGCCCTCGGAAGAAGAGCTGAATGAACTGCCAGAGCTTGGCAAGTTTAGCTGGGGATGAAGTTGGAAATGCCATAAGATCAGTGGACATTTTCCTTCTGGGGCTGGAGACGTGCTGGATGTTTTTACTTTCTACTCTAAGTCTCCTTCTTCTATTGCAATTCATATCACAAGCTAGTTGCCCCAAGTCCCACAGTGGGTAACACATATATTTAAATGAGGGATATTTTAACTAACCAAAAAAAAACTAGAGGCAGAGAAAATTATTTTAATGTTACACATTTATTCAAAAGTACATAAAACATGGTGCATTATATAATGTAAACACTCTAGAATTTGACTTGAATAATAAAACATTCTACTAACGAAGAAATATTGCTCATAAAGATTTTTGTGCCCCCATTCCTAAGTCAGAGTCCCTCATGTATGTCACAAAAGCAAGACAGCAGGGAATCAAAATCTGCATACATTCTACATTCATCACAGCACTGGAGGGCACGGCAAGACTCAGTGGGGATGGCTTTGCA
Source organism: Cynocephalus volans (assembly GCF_027409185.1). Taxonomy (NCBI): domain Eukaryota; kingdom Metazoa; phylum Chordata; class Mammalia; order Dermoptera; family Cynocephalidae; genus Cynocephalus; species Cynocephalus volans. The sequence goes on from NC_084466.1 coordinate 152,372,177, forward strand.
CTGGGTAACTTTGGCCAAGGAGACCTCGTCCTGCGTGACCTCACATGGATTATTATTTACAGCCACAGCACCAGGTTTCTCAGCAGCTCTTAAGAAAAGACATACACAAAGCATGGGATTAGAATTTTTCTAGTTGTTTATTATACTTGTCAGGGGTATCTGAGATAGTGATATAGCCAATGAAACATATGACACCAGCCCTAGATTAAAGTTCTCTGCCCCGTCCCAAGTTCCTCTCTAATCCCTTCCTGTCCTACGAATGCTCTAATTGTAAAATGAGGTTACAAAAGTAAAGTAGAGTAAACGGCAAGCAGGGATCACCTAGCTGGTCACTGCAGGCCCTTGAGATGCAGGAATGATGGGGAAAGTGCTACAGTTGGCTGTACCCTGGGCTCTGGGAGTTAGATTTGTCATCTAACTCCCTAGAATGGGGAAACAACTGCTGCTGACAACCAATCCCTCCCACAATTGATCATCTCATCTGACCTACATTCCTTAGTCAGCTGTCCCAGAGTCCTATACTATAGGTCCACCTCACTGTCCCTATGGACACCAGCAATGAATGAGGGATCACCCTGAGACCTTCTAACTCAGGCAAAAGGAGGCCAATCTAGACTGTCCTCTGCACAAGTACAAGGGCTTATTCATGCAGCATGCTCTGCATTCTATAGTACCTGGATACAGGGAGGCTCAGCCAAGGTGCTGAGTTAAATGCCTGATATAAACTCTCTACGGTAAAGTGACAGCAAAGCAGTGCTAGCACACAGAGCCCCCAGGCTGAAAACTCTACATATGAGCTCACAAGCTCAAGCCAGAAGGAAAAAGGTCTACATCAACCTGCCTTTGCCTTTTCAAACCTGTCTGTTGCTCCTGACCTCACCCAGGGTGTGGCCACAGCAGCAAGGAATGACCCTGCTCAAGCAGAGGGCCCCAGATATCCCACTGAAGTGGATGCTGTTCACTCCTACCCATGTGACTCACTTGAATGACTTGGATACTTTGAAGTAAAGACAGACGATAGTACATATCAGTACGAGCACGGCCACCAGGATACTGCCACCAATGATGAGCATAATTGCTGTCTGGATGTCAAAAGACTTAGATTTACCTAGGCAGAGAAGTACAGGCAAACAGTGAATGTAGCTTCCCTCCCCACACAGCCACTTAACAACCCTAACATGCTTCCTTCAGTGGAAGAACGAACCCAAACCAGAAATCTTTTTGCATGTACAACAGAAACAGTCTTCCCAGGGAGGCATAGAATCCTAACTAAGTTGGCCCAGTGATGGGGTGAAAGGTTTATTTGTCAATGAAAGGAACTGAAATGCAAAATCCAGAGAGAAGGATATTAGAAGGACAGACACTGGGAAGAATCTTACCTTTCACAGGCAATAATGTACAGCTGTAAATAATAAACAGACGCTCACTGGAGCTGATGGTTTTACTCCCAAACTCGTGGGCCTCCTGACCTCTGTGTCAGAAATGACCCCTTGCTGTACATCAGGTTCAAAGATACCCAATGGGAATGACTTTTTCGAAATGTTATTGCTCAACAATACTGAGAATATGCAAATCCGTTTTGTAAAGGATATATGTTTTAGGGGAAAAAAAGTTTTCAATTCTTCCACTGACAACTGCCATTTTTCCTCCTAACTCCTTCCAGGAAATCCAATTTGGAATAAGCAATTTGTTAAATCTAACTCTCTGAAACTGGGAAAAAGTGAGCCCCAAGGCATACTTACTAACTTCTAACTCTTCAAGGCTGGATGAAAGCCAACAGTAAAAAAAAATTACAATTAAAATAAACTTTTGGGAAAAGAACATCTTATCAGGAATTTCTCAACCCTTTACTCTGAGAAAGAAAATTCTAATTATGAAGATCCAAAGTTGAAGATCTCTCTTTCAGCAGCACAGTCTTCCACCAGAGCTAGCAGAATGGACAGCCACTGTCCAGCTCCAACGTCTATGCCAGCCAGGACACAGGCTGTGTGACATCAACTCTCTGGATACCAGCTATCTTTCACAGAGTTCTGAATTCCATTCCATTTTCAGATATATTTCAGCACCAATGGAAATAGAAATGCCCAAATACTATCTTAAATCATGTCATTCTGTCTCCCAGGTTTTGTTTCCATCAGAGAAAATTAAGATGTAACTATTACTCAAAAGCAAATTTGGGATTTCAATAAAATAAAAGGACATTAATGTGGGGAGGCTAATGTCTAAAAATACTTGTATATCTACAAGTTCAATTATAGAAGACAGGTTAAATTTTATGTTTTAGCCACACAATGAAATAACATGTAGCCATTTAACAGGATTCACTGTTAAACCTGAATATAGGTTCACTGATGTCATATCATACTTTTTGGTTAAGACAAAAAGATTCAAAAAAGTAATTTGAATAGGATACCTGTTCTACTCAAGTTTCTCTGATTTCAAGGTACTACTACCCAGCAAAGCCAGCTAAATTAAATAAGGGAATTATTTTAACTACAACGGGTTATTCCATGTTGCTTTGGACAAAACCTGGGTGAGGCCAAGAACAGCAGGAGAGATGTCAGCAAAAATGGTAGCATAAGAACCTACAAAAATTCTCTTCTCCATAACAGCAATAAAAAATCTGGCAAAAATTTTTCAGAATAAACTTTTACAGAACTCTGGAAAATAAAGGCTTGCAAGTATTGCAGAAAGCATTTATACAAGAGAAACAATTGAATCAGTATGAACAGCAAGCTCTGTGGCACTGTCCTATCACTCACTCTCTAGCTCCATGGTAGCCTTGAAAATAACAGTCCACATTCCAATGCAGCCACCAAAGGCAAACAGAGGTGGAGCTCTTTCAAAGCCTCATTCCCAAAGAACTGTCATTATTTGACCTGCCTGCTGGTTACTGGAAGACATCACTTGCAAGGCTGTCTGTATATAACATGACTTGGAGGTCACCTCCTGCAACAATCCTTCTCTCCAAGGGGCTTTGACGAAACCTATCACAAAGAATTGTTTTCACTCTCTGGCTACCTGAAGTAGTAGATAACACTTGGGGCAAATGATAGACTAGCCAAAAAGCTTAAAGGAAAAGCCGGGGAATGAGATGACCATAGGGGTTTTGAAAAGCTCTGATTCCTGGGAGTCTAGAAGGCCATGCACATGAATAAGGCTGTGTGCATGCCCAGGGCTACAAGTATGCTCAGGAAAGGCGTGAGGTGGCCCTACGGTCTCACCTCTGGCTGACCTTGAGGCTCTTACCAAACAGGAACTGAAGGCTAAGGCAGAGTTTTCAACTGCTTGGCTGAGCATTAAAGGCATGCCCCAACATGCACACAGAGCTCCTCAGCAAAGGTAGATTTATTGGCTCCAGGCATTTAAGGACATCTTTGTCCAATCATTATCTGACCACTAAGCTAATCAACAAATACTTCAATGTCCATACATGACAAAAAATACAGACTTTACAGAATTAGTTGAGAAAAGTCACTAAACATACAAACATCTATACAACTCTAACAAGGAGCAACAACAGCAATCCCTGTGGAGAGGAGAGAATCAGATTTCCAGAGATTCCATGTTACATTATTTAAAATATTCAGTTTTTTAAAAAGAGTATAAGACATGTAGAGAAATAAAGTGTGGCTCATAAAAGGGGAGAGGGAAGCAATCAACAAAAACTTTTCCTACATTGACCCTAATAGACAAAGACTTTATATCAGCTATTTTAAATATATTCAAAGGAAATCATTTCTAAAGATCTAAGAACAGTATTATAATAATGCCTCATCATTATGAAATATCAGTAAAGATAAAAATTATTTTTAAAAAGGACAAAAAATAGAAATTATGAAGTTGGAAAGCACAATAACTGTAATGAAAATTTCACTACAGGGGCCTAATATATTGAACAGGCAGAATAAATAATGAGTGAAATTGATGATAGATCATTTGACATTATCCAGACTAAGGAACAGAATTTTAAAAAGAGTATATAAAAATGAACACAAGACTTCAGTTTCCGTTCCAGCATGTGAAGAGCTTGGGAGTTGTCACTCCATCGTTACAACAAGAATAAAGTTGAACAAACTGAAAATCAACAAGACTTCTTAAGTCAATCAGACAATTGAAGTCACAGGGCAGCCACCCCCAAAACTGGAGAGACCGGTGAATACAGAGAATACCAGCTTACCAGGAGCAGAAGCTACTGCTGGAGCCAGCAACTGTTAGGAACACTTAAATGGTAATTGATGTCTTGCTGGAGGCTGAATGAGGATTAGCTTGAGAGTTAAAAACTCCTGGGGACCTACTCTTTTTGTTTTGGGTGGGGGGGATACTTTCATGGGTTTTACCTCCAGGAGCACAACCATGGTCTCATGGTGAATACTGCAGAAAAATCCCCTTGTTCTTTGGTCTCTACTGACACTGCGTGGAGGTGGCCTTGTTACTACTGGGAGATGATGGAAGTCATGAATTTCCACCAGGCCTCCTTTGATGCCACCCCAGCAGTTAACTAGCAGGGTGCTTCATTACCACTGGGTCAGGGTCAAAGTCCAGACTCCCCAAGGGGTCTCCAATGACACCACAGGAGACCTGTTGGGGAATCTGGATTTTCACCCCGGGGGAGTCAGCTCAATTCAGCCTTCTCTGTTACCACCCTGCATGGAGAGATCGTTTGGGACACCTCTACACCCTGGTGAGAGTGTAGGCTCTCCACTCAGCCTTTGCTGGTGGAGTTGGAGTAGGGCCACAGTTTTTTTCTGTGGTGTTTGGCTGGAAAGCAAAAATTGTTGTTCTAAAGTTTTCTGTCTTGCTAGGTTGCCCATTTCCTGGTCCTTTGGCTTTTGTTGAGGCTTTTTTATCTGAACCCATTGCTATTTCCAGGTTGCCAGCTTCTTCAGCTCCAAGTCTAGGAATATGCGGCAAAAACAAAACCCAGAGAACTCACCACCATATCATTCCTTGGATCCCAAGGTCTCTAGCTAGTCTGGCTTCTTCTCTCTATCTGTCCAAGTCTTCTGTTTGTTTCATATGTAATGTCCAGAGTTTTTAGTTACATTTAGCAGAAAGAATAATGAAAAGTACATCTTTCCAGAGGTGGAAGTCCTCCATATGGGAGATTTTGCAACCAATCCTCTGCTTAATGGCCATAACCCCTTGCCAACCCTGCACTTGCTCAACTGTGAGAATGAGTGCCTCCTTAAATTTTGCACCCTGGGTGCCTCATGTGTGTGATCCTGTCCACATCTCAACATAATTTATCTTTAGAACCTCACCTCCCTTTGCATTCCCCATACCCCATGTTATTTTCATGCCTCTGAACCTTGGCTAGATGGCCGTCCCAGTCTCTCTATCTGCTGAAATACAAATCCTGCAAATCTTCACTCAAATGCCATCTCCTCTATAAAACCTTCACTGATTCCCATTTCTCCCCGTCTCATGTTCATTGTTCCTTTCCCTATGTATCCATGCCCTTTGCTTGTACCTACATAAAAACTTGAATTTAGTTTGCCTTAAGGACTTCCAGTTCCTGCTTTCTCTCTCTGACCAGACATTCGTCTTGAGTACAGAAACCTACTGAACCTCATTGAACCCAATACTAGGAGTTGAACTGACTATGGGGTTTGTTCTGCTTTTTATCTCATTCAAAAATGTTTCTTTTGATTCCTTCCTACTGAAGCAGCAACTATTTGAAGGGATACAACCTTGAATGTGCTTAATCATCATTAAGGAACCAGGCTCTGTTGACCCTCCCTTAGGAACTGACCACTTTATTTCTTAGTTTCCCTCTATTCTTTTGGTTACTCGATTGCTCTGTTTGATAGTCTGTAGGTTTTGTACATAAAAAGTTTGCTTTATTCAAGACATTTGTTAAGTGTCATGAGGGCAGGAACTCTGGATCCTTAAGTATCAAACAGAAGGCCTAGAACCCTTTAGGTGCTGGCACATGTTACGGGCAATGACCTAAATCTGAATTTTGTGGATCTGGTAACAGCTTTCTTTACCTGATCCTCTAAATTCAGAAAGTTAACTCAGGCACAGCAGTAAACTCTGAACAATATTATTTCATTTATTGAAAAGAATATTTTACACAATGCTTATGTCACCAACATTAAACTACTGATCTTACTACTTCCAATATGTTTTAGTAATATCTAACACAGCTCCCCAAGCGTTCCAGTGCCCTTTTGGAACCAGAAATATGAAATATGGTCTCTGGATCATTGACCATTCCCCTTCCCTTTTGAGCTATTTTAGTCCAAAATACCCAGTAACATCGCTGAAGATAAGAGAATCAAGAACAACAAAGCTACTATAATCCCCTCAAATATCTTGAGTTCTTCAGCCTTACAGCACGAAGGTCCCAGGTTCGGATCCCCCTACTGGTCAGCCGCCAAAAAATAAAAATGTGTTACCTACACAAAATATCTTGGGTTCCCTCTCCCCAATTACACGCAGAGGTTAAGAAAACTTGCAAACGCAAAGGAGCCCAGTAAAGTTTGGAAGTCGCAGAAAGGGGACAGTGGTGTGCCCCGGGAGCGCATCCACTGGTCTCTACTCTCATCTCCCCCCTTACTTTTTTATGATCTGGGGTGGCCCGCTACGGGGCGGTGGTGGTTGCATCATCTCGGACTGGAGAGGTCGGGGTCCGTGACGCTGTGCACGCCGCGGGCTCTCTTTTCTGACTGCGATGGATCCCACCGACTTTCTGGTGGCGCGCGCGGGCGGGGAGGAAGTATTCTGGGGTGGGGGGTGGGGGCGAGTCCCGGGAGCATCTCAGGATAGGTGGGAGGAACTCAAGGACCCACTTCGGGGAGCTCGGCCTCCCGCCCACCCAGCAGGAGCTGGCCCAAGGGGAATGTGACTTGTAACATGCGCCATCCACCTGGGTGCAGTGCCCAGCGCTCCGCAGCGCCGCGCAAACTGAAAGACGTCGCCAAGCACTCAGAGCAGCTCGGTGCCGCTCTAGCCGATTCTGGCCCAGCAAGCGCGCCCGGGACCGCGCTTCATCGCGTGCGAAGGGTGAAGGGCGAAGGGTTGGCACGTTCCCGAGACTGGAGCGCGGCCAGCGCCACTGGCAGCTGAAGGGCCCAGATCCTGCGGGGAAGAGCCCCTAGGCCTCGCCGAGGTGTGCGCATCCTAACCTCAGGGTCTCCAAAGTAGCACTAATTTATTTTATTTTATTTTATTTTATTTTATTTTATTTATTTTATTTTATTATTTTATTTTATTTATTTTATTTATTTATTTTTATTTATTTTATCTATTTTATTTTATTATTTTATTTTATTTTATTTTGTCGATATACAATGTGGTTGATTATTGTGGCCCATTACCCGAAACCTCCCTTCCTCCTCCTTTTCCCCCTCCCCCCAACAATGTCCTTTCTGTATGCTTGTCTATCAACTTCAAGGAACTGTAATTGTTATGTCTTCTCCCCACCCCAACCCCCGGTGTGTGTGTGTGTGTGTGTGTGTGTGTGTGTGTGTGTGTGTGTGTGTGTGTGTGTGTATGTGTGTGTGTGTGTGTGTGTGTGTGTGTGTGTGTGTGTGTGTGTGTGTGTGTGTGTGTGTGTGTGTGTGTGTGTGTGTGTTTATTTATTTTTAGCTCCCACCAACAAGTGAGAACATGTGGTATTTCTCTTTCTGCAAAGTAGCACTAATTTCAAGGAGTCCCCAAAGCAGCCAGGGAGCTGCGGTGCATTTCTATTAATTATGTCTTTCCTAACAGATCTCACCACCACCCACCCCATCAGCTCAAAGATAAACCAATCTGTTTTATTCTTATCACTGACCAAACTTCTGTGGAAATGAAAAGGTAAAAAGGAGAAAACACCGACAGCCCACTGCCACCACCATCACTGAAGCGCTGTTGTTTCCAGTGTGCCTCTGTGCGTCCCTCTCCATGTGCACCCGTGCCCACAGTTATGGACTGCTCATCCTGTGTTCTTGAAAGTGCACCTTCAGGTCCTGAAGCGCCAGGAAGGGGCACCTGACGCAGGAAAGTTCTCGGAACTGGAGGAAAACCATAGAGAATGATTACTCGGGTGACCTTTACTATCCGTGGAGTGCACAGGGCCTCTGAATCCTTCTCGACATGGTGTCTCCAGTACCTACAAAAAGCCCTCCTTGGGCTGGTGCTCCCCAGAACCTGAGGGGAACTTAGTACTGCTTCAGGCCACCCCACCCTCCCCCACAGTTAAGCAGGGCTGACTTCTGCAAGAGAATTCTGAACATGGTTTCTTTAGGGACCTGGCAACCCATTAAATTTCCTCATGAAGATGCTTTTCCCAAACTTCACATTTCTATCAGACGTACCTCTTGTGAGATTCAGGAAACTAGGTGCCCCCAGATTCCGGCCACCCTACCTTGGGGTGTATCTCTGCATCTCTTCCGCCTCCCCCCACCCCCCAAATGCCCTCAGAGGACATATTTCTAAAATGGCTTAGAGGAAAAAACACAAAGAAGTAAGACAAACATGAATTCTTATTCTTAGTCACTTAACACCTGCTCAATAACTTTGGCTAAGTGATTTAATATCACTTGACCTTTCTGGTCTGTAAAATGGAGATATCAGAGTATACTTAATACTAGGGCATGAGGTTTATAATATTCTTAACATGAAGCACTTACCACAGGCCTGGCACACAGGAAATGTCCAATAAACATTCAATATTAATTTCCCCCTTCCCTCTCTCTTCCCACACTTCTGTTCTCTCCCTTTCCCCTTACATAGTAAGGATGATATACATTGCCCTTAATAATATTATCATTCTAAGATATTTGGAAGTCTCTCTTCTATTTCCTACATTGAAGGTCAAATGTTCAGCTTTGATAATATAGGTCAGTGGTTCTCAAGTATGGTCTGGGACCAGCAGCATCAGCGTCATCTAGAACTTGTTAGAAATGCAAATTCTCAGGCCCCAGCTCAGACATTCTAAGTCAGAAACCCTGAAAGTAGAGCCCAGCCATCTGTGTCTCATCAAGCCCTCCAGCTGATGTGATGTCCCCATGTTTAGGGCTTTGTGGGCCTCTCCCAGATGGCCCTGCAGTTTGAGAACCACAGGTATATATTTAAGAAGATAGGCTCTGCATCCAGGTTGCTTAGATTACATTCCTCTTCTACTCTTTATTACTATTTACCAAGAGTAGGTAAAGTGAGTTTTATGGTCTTCAATTTTTATATCTACTGAATAGGGATTAGATTGCATCTACCCCAGAGGGTTGTTGAGGATTAACTGGGACAATTCTCATGAAGCCCTGAGAGAGGCTCTGTATTGCAGCACTCTGTTCTTATTTTGACTCACACTGAGATCACCGGCACATTTCTGCAAACCATTGAAGCCTGGATTTTACTTTAGGAGATTGTGACTGAATTTTATGAACCGCTGCCTGAGAATATAGGTTTTGAAAACTCCACGGCTGATACAAATGCACCCAAAGTTTGAGGATGCTAGTTTTATAGCCTGTCCCTAGAACCAGACTAGGTGAGTTCAATTTCTGGCCTTTTTACTAGCCACATGGGTTTGGGCAAGTTCTTAACCTCCCTATTCTAGTGTTTCCCCCCTAGTCAGTGCTTCTACTAATAAAATGGTGTAGGGAAAACATAGGAAAATGGTCAGGGCTCCTCAGATATTCAGAATCTTGCCAAGCACTTGGTGTAAATATGCATGTGCGCCCAGGTGTTCCTTGGCTATTGTCTAACATAAAGGTGCATGTGCACCCAGGTGTCCTGGGTTATGGACTTAAGTATAAAGGATGAGTGCCTCTGATCCATAGTGCCCCCCCCTGCCCCCAGGATGCCCCCGGGGGGACCACGGGGAGGCCGGTACTGCTGCTGGAGGCTGTTGCTGCCAGTGCCCCTGGGATGCCCCAAGAGGCCACCTACCACTGCTGCTTCTGTTGCTACTGCTGCTGTAAGCTGCAGCTAGGGATTGAGGACTGAGCTCGTGTCATCTGACAATGGCTCCCAGGATCTTTCCCAATTACCTAGACCATAGACCTGTGTGTGAGGGGTCTGGTGACCCAGCCAGGCATGTGAGAGGTCTGGCGACCCAGTGTGTACAATGGGTTTGAAGGGTCTGAGCCCTATCCCTGACAATACAAATGGAAACTTAGTATAACTAAAATAATGAAATGTTTTGGCTTCAGTTAAGAATCGCCTAGCCATACAATTGACGTAGCTATGGCCCTAACCCTACAAATGGGGATACTAACAATGCTACCTACCTCATAGGTTCTCTGTGAGGATTAAATATCTGTAAGAGCCAGTACTGGACTGTATTGCTACCTAACTACACCAGTTGTAGGGTTAGAGCCATAGCTACACTAATTATATAGCTAGGCTTTTCATAACTAAAGCCAAAACATTTCATTATTTTAGTTACACTAAGTTTTCCGTTTATATTGTCAGGGCTAGGGATTAGGGCCCACAGACCCTTCAAACCCGTTGTACAGACTAGGTCACCAGACCCCTCACACATAGGTCCATGCTCTAGGTAATTGGAAAAGATCCCTGGAGCCGTTGGCAAATAACATGAGCTCAGTCCTCAGCTTCTTCAGCAGCAGCTTACAGCAGCAGTAGCAGCAGCGGTGGTGGCCTCTCGAAGCATCCCAGGGGCACTGGCAGCAACAGCCTCTAGCACCAGTAGCAGTCTCCCTATGTTTCCCCGGGGGCATCCCAGGGGCGGGGGGGCCCTGTGGATCAGAGCAGCTCCTACTTTATATTTAAGTCCATAACCCAGGACACCTGGGTGCACGTGCACAATTACATTAGACAATAACCAAGGAACACCTGGGCGTACGTGCATATTTACATCAAACGCTCATCAAGATTCTGAACATCTGAGGGGCCCTAACCATTTTCCTTCACTTTACCTACATGGACACATATTCATTAGTCAATAAATATCAACAATTATCATCGTCTTTTGTGATCGTGGTTGTTACTACCACCTTTTGGAGCAGCTAAATTATCTCCACGGAGATTCCCCAACGCAGAATTCATGCACCCTTGTAAGATGGAAACCTCTACTTACTGAAAGTGGGTAATATGATTCTTATGCTTTTATTTTATGGACTTTCTATTGTCCAGACTCAGTCCTCATTGGGATTGAATTGCAGGATTAGGGCTTTGTGGGTCTCTCACAGCTAGTGCCTCACAGGCTGGCCCGGCAGCTTGATTTGCCTGGCAGAGATCACAGTTGGCACTGAGGAGCTGCAGACTTCCCCCACCAAGTGAGTGGGGCTCCACCTCCCACATGAGATCCCCATACAGCCATGCAGCTAATCACAAACTGTATTTAGCTCATCACCAAGTTAGCCACCAGGAATTGATTTCTCATTCTTGGAGACCTTGGGGAGAAAAGCATTTATGATTTCTCTACAGAGTCCATCAAGGAGAAAAGAATATATTAGAGACTGAAGAAAGATGAGGTTAGTAAAATAATCTTTACTTGCACTTTTAAAAAAAAGATACTTTGTAATGAAACCTGACTTGTGGTTTGTTAATAACCACATATAAAGGAAAAATAATTTTATTTTTCTTCCTTATTTTTTGACTGAAGAGTGATTGATGCCCTACAGACAAGTCCCTTTTATTTATTTACTTACTTAAAAATAACTCTTATCATAAGAGCAATGCATGTTACAGAAAAATGAGAATGCAAAGCAATTCAAAGGAAAAAGTTTCACAAACCCATCCACTCATAGACAATCATTGTTAACAACTTTTTGTATCAACTTTCTTTTTTCCTCTTTCTCCTTCCAGATTTTTAAAATACATATGTATTTTTTAATGTAAGGAGGACCATACCTCATATTCTTCAAATATATTTTCTTCTTATATACATCATGGGAATCTTTTCTACTTATAAGCCTCATTTGGAAAAGTAACTGCAGAATGATCCTTTGTACAGGTTTACCATAATTTACATAATCTATGAAAATGTGTGTTCTCTTTAATATTAGTAAAATATTATGAGCATGCCATAATTAACAGTCTTTTGAACAGGTTTAGACATATATCATATTATTTCATAAAGATAAATTGTTAGGACTAGAATTACCAGGTCACATTCCATATATTTATATATGTTATATTGCCCTGAAGTAATATGGTACTTGCGTCATTTTCCACTTAGAGTGTATAAAGAGCAAATGTTTCTCTACATTATGTCCAGCAGTGATATTTTAATTTTGAAATCTCTAGCAGGGGCCTTTTGAAAGGAGAACTTAACTGATTTCATGAAAACTCTGGCTCAAATTTGTTTTCCTTCAGCCCTTATTAAATTTACTTACTGAGAGCTGGCCTGTGGCTCACTTGAGAGAGTGCGGTGCTGATAACACCAAGGCCACGGGTGCTGATCCCTATATAGGGATGGCCTGTGGCTCACTTGGGAGAGCGTGGTGCTGATAACACCAAGGCCACAGTTCCTGATCCCTGTATAGGGATGGCCTGTGGCTCACTTGGGAGAGCGTGGTGCTGATAACACCAAGGCCACGGTTCCTGATCCCTATATAGGGATGGCCTGTGGCTCACTTGGAAGAGCGTGGTGCTGATAACACTAAGGCCACGGGTGCTGATCCCTGTATAGGGATGGCCTGTGGCTCACTTGGAAGAGCGTGGTGCTGATAACACCAAGGCCACGGGTGCTGATCCCTATGTAGTGCTGGCCTGTGGCTCACTTGAGAGAGTGTGGTGCTGATAACACCAAGGCCACGGGTGCTGATCCCTATGTAGGGATGGCCTGTGGCTCACTTTGGAGAGTGTGGTGCTGATAACACCAAGGCCACACGTGCTGATCCCTATATAGGGATGGCCTGTGGTTCACTTGGGAGAGTGTGGTGCTGACAACACCAAGTCAAGGGTTTAAGAAACAAATAAAAAATTATTTACTGAACATGGTGAAACTGAAATGGGCAAAGGGACAAGGTTTCTTATCCCCCCTTATCTGGCAAATGGCTGGGCAGCTTTGAGGGCTAGCAATCTTTATAATTCTGGTCCTTCATAACCATCTGATGAATAATCTTCCTGCTGGCCTCCAGGGAAACATACGAATTCCAGCCATATAAGGATTTATGTGATAATAAAGCAGCGGTGTGACTGGGTTATCAGCAATCCCAAAAGAATGTTCCCTTTACTCCAGTCATTCACAGGTTTATAGGTAGTACCACAACTAAAGTTCTTCACTGGAGTATCTCAACACCTAGCACATAGTAGGCACTGAGTAATTACTCATGGACTTGAATTTCCATTCTTGCTTTGTTCTGCAGTTTATTCAAGTCGTAAATAAAGTGGCATCACTGGCTTTTTAAACCTTCTCTGCTCTTCTCCAAGAATGTATGTATAAGAAGATAAATGTATAGAAGATCTTATAGGTCAAAAGACCAACCTGGATAAAGATGGGTAACTTGGCACTGTCAAGCACACACAAGACAAAGCAAGTCCTGACTGATTCTATTGGTAAAGATACAACAATCCACTTCTAGATTCAGACAGTTTGCTACTTACACAGACAGTAAAAGGGAGACTGGCCAGAGGTGCCAAAATCCTTGTTTCACACTCCAAAAAGGATGGTGCAAAACAAAATGATTACAATATGACTTGTGGGATATTTCATTGCTAAGGAGCCAATTCTAGACTAAAGCTAAGAAGTTTTAATATTCTGAAGTTCTATTCTGAGGGGGGCAGGGCAGAAAGTTTCATAAGTCATCAGAACTGAAGAGGTAATGAGATACTGACTCATGGCAGTCTCCCAGAGGAGAAAGAAAAGTAAGTGAGAGATGGCCTTGTAGCACCTCCTTACAAGCCTCTCATCTCTCTTGATCTTGGAGGATCACAAAGCATTCCATCAAGCCGCAGATTAGCTGGGCTTCAGGTCTTTGCTTGCATGGCCTATGTGGATAGGGCAAGGTTGCCAGGGTGCAATGGCAGACTATTCCCCTACACACTCTTGGTACCAACTGTCATAGGTCAGAATCCTAGGAAACAAACTCTGACACAGAGATTTGTGTACAGGAGCTTTCTTGGGGCGTGTGCTCAGCATCAACCCCTGTAAGGGGTGAAGGATGCAGGACTGGGGAGTCAATGAACTAAGAAGCAGCTTCAGTAAAGGGGCCTAGCCAATTCTCTGGGGAGTTCAGGGTAAGGCTGGCCCTTCAGAGATGCCCCATTGAGGCATGGTGCTCTGATATTTATATTTCTATACTGACCAGTCATTGGATAAGGGCTGTTCAAAGAGGGGCTGTGAACTTGGACTAGACTGCTGTCTTGAGCCGAGGGAAATTCCTGGAGAACAGTGCTGCTGAAAGTCATCAGCCACCAACACTCCCGGCAGCTTTTATTTTGTCCTGGGACACCCCCCTCCATGGACATTTTGGTTGCACACAGTAAAGCTTGCTATTTGTGGTGTACAGTAGTATGGGTTTTAACAAACGTTAGAGTTAGGTATTTGCCATCATACTACAATAAAGAAAAGTCCCATCACTTCAAAAAGTTGCCTTTTGTGGCCCCCTGTAGTCAGCTTCTCTCCTATACCCATACACTTGGCAAGCACTGATTTTCCATCCTTTTGCTTTGGTTCTGTAAATTGTCATATTAACTGAATCATGGAATATGCAGCCTTTTAGATCTGGCTTTTTTCATTTGGGAAAATGAATTTAACATTCATGTATCAATAGTTCATTCCTTTTCATAGTGGAGTGGTATTCCGTTGTATGACTGTACCACAATTTGTTTATCCATTCACACACTGAAGGACATTTGGATTTATTTTCAGTTTTCAGAGATTATGATAAAGCTGCTAAACACATTTGCATACAAGTTTTTGTGTGAACCTAAGTTTTCAGTTCATTTGGTAAGTTCCTAAGGGTAGAAGTGCTGTGTTGTATAGTAAGTCTATGTTTGACTTTATAAGAAACTGCCAAACTGTTTTACAAAGTGGTTGTATCATTTTACATTCCCAGTAGCAATAAATTTGAGTTCCTTGTTTCTGTATATTCATCAGCGTTTGATAATGTCAGATTTTTTGTTTGCCTGCTTGCCACTCCAATACATTTGAAGTGTATATTATAATTCTCATTTGTATTTCTTTAATGATGAATGAGTTTGAGCATCTTTTTATATGCTTGGTTGCCATCCAGATATCTTCTTTGGTAAAGTATTTGTTGAGCTATTTCACTCATTTAAAAAAATTGACTATTTTCTTATTGTTCAGTTTTAAAAGTTCCTTATGTAATCTGGACATAAGTCCTTTAAAGTTGGATATAAATCTTTTATCTGATATGTGATTTGCAAATATTTTCTCTAACTCTGTGGCTTTTCTTTTCATTCTTTTAAGCATGGCTTCCATGAAGTGAGTTTTTAATTAAAATAAATTCTAATTTATCAATTTTTTTCTTTCATGGATTAGATGTTTGGTGTCGTATCTAAAATGTGCCAAACCCAAGATCATGCAGATTTTCTATTTTCTTCTACATGTTTTATTGTTTTATGATTTACATTTAGGTCTACAATTCATATTGCTTTAATTTTTGTTTTAATTGCTTTAATATGATCTATATCTACTCAGGTTCATGTTTTTGGCATGTGGACATTCAATTGGTTTTAAAAGACTATCCTTTCCCTGTGGAATTACCTCTGAAAATTTTTGAAAGTCAGTTGTTATTGTGGGTCTATTTCTGGGCTCTCCATTCTGTTCCATTGATCCAGACTGCATTAATCAGCGTAGGTTCAAAATAAATCTTGAAATTGATAGTGAGTCCTCAAACTTTGTTCTTTTTCAGAATTGTTGTGGCTATTCTAATTCCTTTGCCTCTCTGTGCATATTTTAGAATCAGCTTGTAGGTATCTACAAAAGACTTTCTGTAATTGAACCTATGGATCAAATTGGGGAAAAGTGACACCTTAACAATATTGAGTTTTCCCATCCATAAAAATGAAAAAATGTACTTATATATTCTTTAATTTCCATCAATGTTTTATAGTTTTCAGCATACAGATCCTGCACAAAGTTTATTAGATTTATACCTAAGTATTTCTTTTTTACTTTTTTATTTTTATTTTTGGACCGGTAAGGGGATTGCGACCCTCGGCACGGTGTGGTCTGCACCACGCTCAGCCAGTGAGCGCACTGGCCATCCTTATATAGGATCCGAACCTGCGGCCTCAGCGCTACCAGCGCTGCACTTTCCCGAGTGAGCCACGGGGCCCTAAGTATTTCTTTTTTAAAAAAATTTTGGTGCTATTGCAAATGGTATTCTTTAATTTCAAATTCCAATTGTTCATTGCTGGAACTTTTGCATATTAACTTTGTTGCTGAGTTGAATTAGTCTATGAACTTTTTAATAGACTTTTTGGAATTTTCTTCTTAACGAGTCATACATATGCAAATAGAGACAATTTTTATTTCCAATTTTTATGTCTCTCCCCCCAAATCTAGCTATTATTAGCCAGTTTGTTTACTTTTTATTTCTTTTTCATGACTTATGGTACACTCTAGGACTCTCAGCATTCTGTTGAGTAGAACTATTCACAGAAGACAATCTTGCCTTGTTCCCAATTTTAGTGAAGGAAGCATTCATTCTTTCACAATTAAGTACATTTTTTGTAGATGCCCTTTACTATGTTTAAGAAGTTCCCTTCCACTCCTAGTTTGCTATGAGTTTCTATCTAGAATGGATGTGGAATTTTGCCAAATACTTTCTTTCCTATTGAAATGACAAAATGGTTTTTCTTATTTTGTCAACATGGTGAATTACCTTGATTTTGAATGCTTAATCAGCTTTGCATTCTTGGGTGAACCCCATTTGTTCATGTGTATGTGTCCTTTTTATATTGCTGGATTTGGCTTGCTAACAATTTGTTGACAATTTTCACATTTATGTTTATGAGGATATTAGTCTATGGTTCTCTTTTCTTCTAATCGCTTTGTCTCATTTTAGTAACAGGGTACTTTTGGCCTCAAAATATGAGTTAGGAGTGTTCCCTCATTCAATTTTCTGTGAGAGATGATGTAGAATTGGTATTATTTCTCCCTTAATTATTTTGTAGTTATTTGTCAGTGCAACCATTTGGGCCTAGTATTGGATAGTTTTCAACTACAATTTCAATTTCTTTACTAGATACAGTATTACTCAAGTTACCTACTCTTACTTTTGGTTGGTAGTTTTATGTCTTTAAAGGAATTGGTCTATTTCATTTAAGATGTCAAAACTATGGGAATGGAGTGTTCACCTGTTATCTTTTTTAATTTCTGTGGGATCTCTAGAAGTATCCCCTCTTTTATCACATATATTGGCAATTTGTTTCATGTATGTCTTTTTTTTTCAGGTAGAAGCTTATCAATTTTATTGATCTTTTCTATGAATTAGCTTTTGGTTTTATTAAATTTTCTCTATTATTTTCTATATTCAATTTCATTGATTTTTGCTCTTTATTACTTCCTTCCTCCTGCTTGCTTTTTGTGTGTGTGTTTTTAAAGTTTACTTATTAATATTATTTTTTTACATTCTAAATAGTTGTTGTGGAGCAGTTGCAGGGATGGGGAGAAGAGAAGGGGAAAGGAAATAGCGAGGGAGGAGGAAGAAGGAGGGGGGATGTGGTGACACCTGTGGCACCCCCCTCATTCCTGCAGGGAGACAAGGGACTCCCAGTGTTTGCTCAGTTGTTGCTATGCTGGATGCAGATGTCAGGGGGATGTGGCCGAGGCCCTCAGCCCCCCCATCAGCCTGGCTCAGGAGCCTGGGGTGCTTCCTGTGGCTGTTCGGTGGTTTTTGCTGGGCTGGTTGCGTGTGTTGGGGGGGTTATTTTTATTTGGCTTTCTTTCTTTAGTTTCATAGGGTGGAACTAGACTTAGTTCCCTGGTCATATAAGCCTATGTGTCCCCATAACTTAACCAGAGTTCCTTCTCTGTGCCAGAGCAGAAAGCCTCTTCTTGCAGGTATTTCTGTTCTCTTCTGAAACTGGTCTGCTCCTATGATTCTCAACTTTACTTTGGAAAATATTACTCATATTGCTGGCCACTGCTATTGCTCTGTTGAGGTGGGTTTTGATTAGCATTGTGACACGATCTTCCTAATTGAAAGCCTCCACTCTCAAAGCCAAGCTAATACTTAAGAAATAAAGACCTTGATGGATAATAATGTGCCCTAAGGTTTTATCTCATGATCAGGAAGACTATTTTTATATCATACCTAAAACCAAACCTAGGACATCATTGTATTTTTAGTATTTTTCTGGGTCTCAAATAGAGGGCTCCAGGCCAAGGAGAATTTAGCCCTTGAGAAAAGTTTTGTCTTATTAGGAAACCTCATGTTTCTCCTTTTTCACCTAGGCTGCTAGGAAGCTTCATTTTAAACTCAGTTCTACAATGCTTTTACTATTTAATCTCAAGCATCTGAGATGAAGCAAAAAATAGCAATTGTTTGCTGAGAGGCCAGCAAACAATACAGACCACCAGCCAGATCCAGCCCACCACTTGTTTTAGTATGGTCTGTGAGATAAGAATGGTTGAAAAATATCAAAACAGTAATATTTAATGACATGTGAAAATTATATGAAATTCAAATCGCAGTGTCCATAAAGCTTTCTTGAAACACAGCCACACTCATTCATTTAGATACTGTCTGCTGCTTCATGCCACAAAAGCAGAACGGAGTATTTGCAATAGAGACTGAATAGCCCACAAAGCCTAAAATATTTATCTGGCCGCTTTCCAGAAAAAATTTACCAACCCCTCGTCTAGCACCCTGATATATCTTCTCATCAAATTGCTACATCCCTTTAATTTCTATTCAATTTGTCCTTCTCACGTTGTGATTTTAAACTGGTTGCCACAAGTCCCAAAGTGGGTAATAAAAAGCCAAAGTAAAAAATATGTCACCAAGAAAGGGATACTAAAGTTACAGAAAATTTTTTTTTCATAATTCCATATATACTGAAAAGTACATCAGAAATAATGTAAATATTACTTTATAAAGCAAGTAAAGAAATACTATGACTATCAAAAATGTAAATATACTTTAACTGAAATGCTAAAAAATTTTCCTAGAAAGGAATGAAATACAGACCATAAAGATATTTGTTCTCAACACTGCCAAATTGGACTTATTTGTTTTAGTCACAGAAGCATGTCAGGATGCTAATGAGTTTGGCAAAGGCTGTACATCCTTCATATAAGTGAATGACAGCAGAAGTGACACAAGGAAATTCACCTGTATTGGGGTGACAATTGCCACAGCACTATTCTCTAGAGCTGCATCATTAAGCACCTAAGAAATAAAGAGTTAGGAGACAGTAGATTGTTCGGATTTGCCTTCTTCACAACCAGATTACATGCCTTTTGTGTTAATGTCATTGCTTTTAGTATATTTCTTCAGCATTCTGATATATCATAAGATTTGAGAACTCTGATATGAACATTAGATTTGAGGACTTTTCCTAAGTCCATGTTTTATACTTGTCAGGAGGTTTTGTCTGGAAGTTTTCAACTGAGGCAAATCATAACACATGACCTCTCCAAATTCCTATCCAATCCCTTCCTCTTCCAACAGTTTTAAAAATATGCAATGAGGCTAAAATAAATCAAGGAGAGTAAACTGCAAACTTGGCACCAGGTTGCCACACTTTGGACTTGTCAGAGACTAATGAGCTAGTCTCTTCATGCTTAAAAATTGCCCACAGATTGCCATACCCTGGGGTAGCCAGGGGGGAGGAGGAACAGTAACAGGACCTTTTAACCTTTTTTTGGTGCCATAATAAACACAGTCTGACGAAGCCTATGAACCCTTTTCAGAAGAACACATTTAAATACACAACATAGAATTAAAAAGAAATCAAGCAAATTGAAATAAAATAAAAATATTTTCAAAACCAAATACAGCATAGTAATATTTGTGCTTCTTTACAAATAGATTCAATGCCCAGTACAGTGGCAGGTCTAATAACTACTACATCCAAATTGTGGTACATTCGTCTATGAAGTTGATTATATAACTGTATGCATTTGTCAAAAGGCAAAGAATTATGTACTAAAAACGGTGACTTTTCCTGTATGTTAATTATACTTCAATAAAACTGACTTGTAAAAACAATAAGTTGTAGTGGTAGTCTAATAAGAACAATTTTAAAGTTATGATAAAATTTTAAGGTCCCTGCAAGAACACTAATGTGATATACAAATGCATATGATTTATTTTAATGACAAGGTGACAGGTGCTGCTATTCCTCTTGTGGTTTGTTGTGTAATCAATTGCTGAATTGTTAAATGTCAGAGTGATGTTAATAAAAAGTAAGATGTAGATTTTTTCCTGATTTGAGTAGATGGCCTCTGTGAAACCTATCCACAGAATGCTTGCAAGCACACAAAATCTACATCTAAGAACCCTTGGACTAAGAGGTAATGAGACTAGGAGAGGGAACAAATGATAACAGAGCAATTTGGGGTATCTCTTGATACAGATGAGAATAAGTGGCCCTTAGTAATCAGAAGGGTCTGCATTCCACACTCATGCCTCTTGTTTACTCTCACAAGAACAACCAGTCCCAAACTCATATGTGGTCAACACAAGAAGTCTCCAACCAAGAGAAAACCTAGTGAAGTTTTTTGTGCCATTTCCAACCTCTCAAGTTTCTCAATGGCCACAACATCCCCTGTATCACAGGTACTGCCTTTGCAAATGCAGCTCCAGGCATTCAGCCAAACACCTGGCTGTGGGACCCAACTGTATATGTGAACTGTGGTTCAGACTATAACTATGTTCTTCCCCTGAACCCCAGTGTCCTAGAGCACAGTAAAGGGTCAGTCAGAACAACAGGGCACAGAAAGGTTGCTGGGACAACCAGGAATGGCTTCCACCCAGAAGATCCAGTCTATTCCTGCTTCTAATCTCCATAGAGCCACTGGGAGATTCTTTAAAAACTAGTCAGTCATGTCATTCTTCTGCTCAAAAGGTATCCATTGACCTGAGAGTAAAATCCAAACTCTGTCTGGCCTTCCTGCATCTGTGGTCTGGGGTTTGTCATTAATTTTGAAAATTCCCAGACATTATTTCACATATTTCTTCTGCTTCCCTTTCTCCTTCTGGTATTGCCATTACGCATACGTCACAACTTTCAGAACTATCCCACAGTTCTTGGATATTCTGTTCTTTCATTCTCTGTTATCTTTGCTTTTCAGTTGAAGTTTTTATTGACATGTCAAGCTCACTGTTCTTTTTTTTTTTTTTTTCTTAGCCTATACAGAAGTGCAGGTTGACCCCAGGAAACTGAGCAACAACCTCATCTTCTGCTGGGATTCAACTTTTATAGTTTTGCTAATACATATAGTTTTGATAATACATGCTATATCATGAATATTCAATTAAGGGGATAGTTCCCTGTTATGTAACATAGTCTTGCACATGCTCAGTTGGTCTCTTTTTGGAACATGTTCATTGGTCAAATCTTATCACATGCACTGAACATATTCAAGAATATTCTGTGCTCTTTAGCACCTCTAGCATAAGACCATTCAAAGGATAAACTCCCTTCCACTGAATATGCTTGGTCTCTGGGATCTCATAAGCCAGTATAAAGTCCTTTTACTGAGCATGCTCAGCTACTAAATTTGCATAAGTCCACTCCTTGTGGTCCCAATCTCCCTGGGTTGATGCCCAAAGTAGGTCCAACAAGCAATAGCAACTCTCCTCTAAGAGAGGGTCGGGGAGGGGCCTGAAACCTTGGGGAGAGGCTTGAAACCCAGAGTTGTGTCCTGAAACTGAGCACCTCCTATCTCAGTTTCTCTTTCAGCCTTGGTAAATCGATCTAATACACACTTTGGATAAGTGATTACCTATAGAAAAATACATACATTTTATATTTTATCTGGCAAAACTCCACAGTTAAAAAGAATGCAAAAGGACACCGTATGCTCATTGGGTACATATCTTAAAATATGAACTCAAATGAAAACTAAAGAAAAAGAGAATAAGAATTCTTCTGCACTGAATCATGAGCCCAGAATACGAAGTACTAACACAAAGTTAACATGAGGCAGAGAGAAATTCTTCAAGGGTAACAACCCAAATTTAAAGAACACTGACATTCTAATTTCCTTCAAATCTAGTTTCCAGTTTTTCCAAAAGCTGACTTGAAAAGGAAGATAAAGGCTCAATCTAACTTTTCTACTGCTCCCACATCTCCCCATCCTAACACTGTGGATATTTCTCCACCTTCAGTCTTCTGTCACCGACGACGCCCAACCCTGGCTACCTGGGTTCCCGCAGCTGGAGGGGCAGGTCGGCCACGTCCCGGCCGCGCCCCTCGGCCGCTCCGACCTAAGCGAAGACGCACCTGGCAAAGGCCCCCCCCCCAATTCCGCCCACCACGCAGTTCAAACCCCGACCTCCCAGCATCCGCCTCAGCTCCCCTCTAACGTGAGAACGGCTGTGGGCACGGCGGAAAGCAGGTGAGGAGTTAACATGATGCCCCAATCCACAGCGCGCCCGCCGAGCTCGCCGCCCCACATGCCGCAGCCACCACCGGCTGGAGGCGGGAAGGGCCCTGGCGTCGGTTCCCGAGACAACGAGGTCGAGAGTTGGCCCCACACGTCGCGTGGAGCGACGACACCACGCCTACCTCACCACAGGCGCCCCTCATTGGACCCGCCCTCCACATCCGTCCGCCAATCGTCGTCCACGCCGCCTGCCGCCGTTTCTCCACAGCCAACGTCGAAAAACAACCCTCGTTCCCGGGCGAAGCGGCCGCGCCTGCGCACCGTCTCCAGAGGCAGGCGAGGCGCTGTCAGTGCGCATGCTCCGCCCTTGAGCGCTTCTCCCGCACATTTTGAACGCCGCTCCTGAAGCCAGCTGGCGTGCGCATGCGTGTCTGCGGCGGTGGTTCTCTCCCCCACAAGAGCGAGAAGCCCCGGCTTCCCTGAGTTTGAACTAGGACCAGCCGGAAGTCGCTCAAGTCGCGCTGCTTCCTCACTTCAGACCGCACTGACGGAAACTCAAGCGCTGGCAGAGAGGTTCCGGAGCGAGCCCGTCTGGAGGCTGCAGAATGGAGACCGGGACCGAGGACTGGGGACTGACTCGCCGCCCGACGCTGGCCTCTTCCTGGGAGGCCGCATGTGGGGCCCTGACCCAGAGCCTCCTTCTCAGCCGGGCTGGGCTCGGCGCCCCGGACTTCGACTGGGAGGAGCTGCTGGCGCCGCCTGCTCCGGGGTGCGCGGGGCCGGCGAGGAGAGGGTCGCTGCGCTCGGTGACAGCCACGCTCCTGGGGAGTCGTGAGGGGAGGCGGGGGCCTCGAGGGGAGAAGGTCTGGGGCCGGGAACCGGGAGCCGAGTTGGTGCCGGGTCTTTGCGGGGCAGCGGGGACTGCGAGGTGGGGCGAGGACCGGCCTCGCGAGGGCCGGGGCGGGTCCGACGGGGAGTGGCCGCGGCTCGGGGCGCTCGAGTAGGGGGCGCAGCCGAGCGAGGGGAGGTGACCTGGAGCCTCGGAATTTCATAAACATCCCCCTGGGTCAGTCAGGACGGCTCTTCGGGTCTCCTGTGAAACATCAACCTGCCCTTCTACCCCCAAAACAAAGAAGTCAACCTCCTGTCGACCAAAGCAGGCTTTTCAGAAGTGCCACCGTAGAGGACCGTCGTCCACTTAGTTTCGAAAAAGATGCGCTTTTCTCTTTTGCTGTGTTCTGCTCCCCGCTCCTGTGTGCACAGTAGGTGTGCAGTGAATCTACTTCATTCACTGAGAATCAGTTAGAGGCACTGAGTAGGATGTCGGTGATTGAGGGAAAAATAGAGGGAGAGCTCTGACGTCTGAAGCCTCCATTTCCTTACCAATTCTGGACTGAGCATTTGTTGGGTTCTCGGGAAGGTGTTGAACCTCAAGGGCAAGTGGAAGTGAGAAGAAATACCCGTGGCCTAAAGCGTGGGTTCTGAGCAGTGTTGGGAGAACTATACTGTGTAATGTTTTCAACACTTTTGTTCTCAGCCAGGATCTGGTGATTTTGAAGAGAAGCCTGAGCAGCCAAGATGAAAACCCCTGCTTCCTTTACCTGAGGTGTGACCCTAAAGGAGGTGAAGAAATCGTTTCTATTGGCATTTTAAGTTCAGCAAGAAATATGGAGGTTGTGAGGAAAATAGAGTAGTTTAATCAGGCCCCCTCCCCTCAGGTCCAGCTGGGCGTGGTGCAACCCATCCTTTTTAAACAAGTTGTGTGGGAGTAGAGTTAGGGGGCATGGGCACCTGTGCATCCTTTTGCTTGTTGCTATTTTTGTGTGCACTTCAGTGTTTAAGGCAGCAGCTCTGAACTGCTGGTTGGCAGAGCTCGCGTCTAAAATAAAGCCTATTGTTTCTTCAGCCATGCTCCAAGGACCTTTTCCTGGTACCTAGCTCGTAGACCTGCATGTGAAGGGTTTGTGACCCAGTCTGGACAATGGGCTCGAGGAGTCTGAGCTCCAGCCCTAGCTCTACAGAGGTATATCTAGGAGAGGAGTACTGTGGAACCTGCAGGGGCAAGAATGTTTGTACTGTTCTGGATAACAGGTTTGTGACTTGTACACAGGAAAATGTTCTTCGGAATTAGTGTTTTTATTTTCTCAGCTTTTGCAGTATTTAATAATTCTCTGATATTCATGCCAGACATTTAAGGGAGAAAAGATAAAACCAGTAGGCATATAAGGTCAGACCTTTAAAGATCTTAAAAGAAATCTAGATCACCTTTCTTATTTTTATGCATATTCAAATTTAGAGCTAATAGAGTGGAGGGAGGTGAGTTGGTAGACGGTCATACTAGTCAAAGTATACAGATTAGAATGCAGTCCTTATTGCAACTTCTGGGCTCTGTCAATGAACTCACACTGGTTAATTTTCCAAAAGTTAATTTGACAGTCTAGAACTTCGAACACGTTTTTTGGTATGGAAGTGCATTACAAATGGTGCACAAGCCCAAGACTGAGCTTACACATGAGCCTCTTTAAGCCATAATTCAGCCTCTTACAGTTTTATTTTTTCTCTAGTCTGCTATGGAAAAATTCTACACTAAACTCTCTTTATAAATTAAAATATGAAGTTTTATGTATTTTGCATATTGGAAATAATAAAAGTTTATAATGCAATTTTGGGACTTTACTACATGCTCTGACCTACAGGTTTTTATATAGATTATCTCGTTTAATTCCCTCACACAATAGTAAGTGGCACACACAATGTCAGTAAACATCACTTGAATAGAGACCCCAACTCTTTGTCCCTCACCAGGCAAACTGAATTTCAGGATTTAAATATTGGCCTGGAAACTATTTTTAAATGCAGCTGTTAAAGATGATTATAAAAGTAAAAATAATTTTCATTCTATTTTATTTTTAGTGAACACAAAATTATTTTCTCCTTTGTTTTTGGTGTATAAAAAATTATGCTATAAAAATTATACCATAATTTTAATTTAATTTTATTTTATTATTAGCATATTCATTATTACAAGTCATGATTTTTCTTTATGCCCTTTACCTGACCTGTCCCTCCCCACACCCCATCCTTCCCACCCCACCTTCTCTGCCTCCCCGCCCATCTCTAGTAACCTTAGGATTGTTCTGTCCTTCCAAAAGTTGAATGAATTGTTGTGGTCTTTTCTTTCTTCTTTCTTTCTCTCTCTCTTTCTTTCTTTTCTTCTTTCTTAGCAACCAGTTATAAATGAGAACTTGCAGTATTTCTCTTTCCTAGTCTGGCTTATTTCACTTAACATAATTTTCTCGAGACTTATCCATGTTGCTGCAAGTGGCAGAATTTTATTCTTTTTCATGGCTGTGTAGTACTCCATTGTGTATATATACCACATTTTCCTTATCCAGACAGCTGTTGAAGGACCCTTAAGTTGGTTTCATACTTTAGCTATTGTAAACAGAGCAGCGATGAACATGGGAGTGCAGGTATCCCTTTGATGTGATGATTTCTGTTTCTTTGGATATATACCCAGTAGTGGGATTGCTGGATCATATGGTAGTTCTATCTGAAGTTTTTTGAGGAACCTCCATAACTGTTTTCCATGGTGGCTGTGCTAATTTACAGTCCCACCAACAGTGTAGGAGGGGTCCCCTTTCCTCACATCCTCACCAGCATTTGTTATTCACACGGTCTGTTTAATAATGGCCAGTCTAACTGGGGTGAGATATCTCAATGTGGTTTTAATTTGCATCTCTCTGATGATTAGTGATGTTGACCATTTTTTCTGTTAGCCATTTGTATGTCTTCCTTTGAAAAATGTCTATTCATCTCCTTTGCTCATTTTTTAATTGGATCATTTGGTTTTTTGCTGTATACTTGTTTGAGTTCTCTGTACGTTCTGGACATTAAATCCTTGTCAGAGTTATAGTTTGTGAATATTTTCTCCCATTCCATAGGTTGACTTTTCACTCTGTTAATTGTTTCCTTTGCAGTGCAGAAGCTTTTTAGCTTGATATTATCCCATTTGTTTATTTTTTCTTTTGCTTTTTGTGCTTTTGCGGTTCTGTTCATAAAGTCTTTGCCCAGTCCTACTTCCTGGAGTGTTTGCCCTATGTTTTCCTTTAGTAATTTTATGGTTTTGTGTCTTGTATTCAGGTCTTTAATCCATTTTGAGTTGATTTTGGTGTATAGTGAGAGGTACAGGTACAGTTTCATTCTTCTGCATGTGGATGTCCAATTTTCCCAGCACCATTTATTGAAGAGGCAGTCTTTCCCCCAGTGTGTGTTCTTCTTGCCTTTGTCAAAGATCAGTTGTCCCTGTTTGCAGATAACATGGTCTTATGTATAGACAAACCTAAAGACTCCACCAAAAAACTCTTAGGACTGATAAACGAATGCAGTTTATCAACATACAAAAATCAGTAGCTTTTCTATACACCAGTTACAAACTAGCTGAAAAAGAAATCAGGAAAGCAATCCCATTTGCAATAGCTACAAAAATAAAAAATAAAAATAAATACCTAGGAGTAAATTAAACCAAGGAGGTGAAATATCTCTACAATAAAAACTATAAAACACTGATTACAGAAAATGAAGAGGGCACAAGAAAATGGAAAGACATCCCAAGTTCATGGGTTGGAAAAATAAATATTGTTAAAATTATCATTCCACCCAGTGCGATCTACAGATTCAAGGAAATCCCTACAAAAATACCAATGACATTTTTTGTGGAAATAAAGAATCTCAAAATTTGTATGGAACTACAAAAGACCCCAAATAGCTAAAGCAATCCTGAGCAAGAAGAACAAAGCTAGAGGCATCACACTACATGCCTTCAAAATACAAGAACACTGTACTACAAGGCGATTGTAACCAAAACAGCATGGTACTGGCATAAAAACAGATACATAGACCATTGGAACAGAATAGAGAATCCAGAAATAGATCCACTTCCTAGAGCCAACTGATCTTTGACAAACATGCCAAGAACATACCTTGGAGAAAGGATGACCTCTTAAACAAATAGTGCTGGGAAAACTGTATATCCACATACAAGAGAAAGAAACTTGACCCCTATCTCTCACCATATACCAAAATAAACTCAAAATGGATTAGATACTTAAATGCAAGACTTGAAACTATAAAACTTCAAAAGAAAACATAAGAGAAAAACACTCCAAGATATTGGTCTGGGCGAAAATTTTATGGAAAAGACTTTAGAAAGCACAGGCAACAAAAGAAAAAATAGACCTATGGAATTACATCAAACTAAAAAGCTTCTGCACAGCAAACAGACAACCAACAGAATGGGAGAAAATATTCGCAAACCATTCAACAGGGGATTAATATCCAGAATATACAGGGAACTGAAACAACTCAACAGCAAAAAAAATCCACAAATAATCCAAGTAAAAATGGGCAAATGAGCTGATGTATTAGTCCATTTCTGTTGCTTATAACAAAATACCTGAAACTGGGTGATTTATATAGAAAATGAAATTTATTGCTTACAGTTTTGGAGGCTGGAAGTCCAAAGTCCAGGGAAACTATTTGGTGAAGCCGTTGGTAGTGGTGACAGTGACCCAGGGATCACACATGGCAGAAAATGATGAAGCACAGAGAGAGAGACTCTCACGTGCTCTCCTTTTCAAGCCCTCAGAACCACACCCATGACCACCATTACTAATCCATTCACTAGGCAGGGTCCTCAGAATGTAATCACCTCTTCAAGGCCCCACCCTTCAATTACCATATTTCCCACCCTCTTAACAGTATTTCCCACCCTCTTAACAGTCACAGTGGGGATCAAGCTACTAATACATAAAACTTGGCAGAAACAATCCAAAGTTTATGTCCTTCTCACAGGTAAATATGTTCATTCCATCCCTAAAGTCTTGTTTCAACTCAGAAGTCCAAAGTCTCAAAGTCCCATCTCTGAAAACAAAACAAGTCATCTACTTCTAAGATACAATGGTAGGAGAAGCATAGGGTACCTATTCCTGTTCAAAAAGGGAGAACTGTTGCTTTGCCCCCCATGGATTTGTCACCCCACTTCCCCTGGGTGAAGGAGCCACAAAGGATTACTCAAAGCCCATCTCTTCTGAGCAGTGGGAGACCCCGAAGTGGTTAATCTCCTGCCAGAACTCTCAAGTGAGAGGCATCCCTTCCTTGGGAAATTAAACCTGAGTTAGGGTTCTCTTCCTGCATTTATCTTCCAGACCAGGAAGTTACAGGAAGAGAACATAGGTGGGATTATAGTTTAACAATATAGGCTGGTAACTTTCAGTGAAACAAGCCAGATGACATTCCAGTAATGCAATTAAGTGGTCCTATCAACAAAAGCTTGATCTTAGCAAACATTCCCTTCTTACAGCAATTTCTCAGTATCTTTACATCTTAATCAGTAACTTGTCTGTCCTTGAGCCAGGAACTTTGATGTGCCACAAATCTTTATCTTACACCAGAGACTTTATAACCTGAGGAGAATTTCCAGTCCTCCGCAAGGTCAATATTTGAAACTGCAAGGCTTTGGAAAACCAGGCCCTGTGAGGTACAGTTGCTTTATGAATCCTCTACAGAGAACTAAGCCAAAAGAAAGGGGTAGCAGGGCCTGAACAAGTCCAAAACCCAGCAGGGCAGGCATTAAATCTCAAAGCTGGTGAATCATGTAACTTAACTCCATGTCTTACATCCTCTGCACACTGGTGTGGGGTTGGGTCCCCAAGTCTTTGGACAGCTCTGCTCCTGTGGCTTTCCTAGTCTTAGGTGATGCTTCAACTCTTGCAGGCTGGCATTGTATGCTGGCAGCTCTACAATTCTGGGGTCTCCACGGTGGTCCTGCTCTCGTGGCTCCACTAGGCATGGTGCTGTTGGTTTTTTTCTGCTGCAACTCTGACCCCGCATTGCAGCTCGGCATTGCTCTAGTGAAGGCTGTCTGTGGTGACTTTGTCCGGGCAACAGATCTCTTCCTGGGCCCCAAGACTTTTCCATATATCCTTTGAAATCAGAGTAGAGGTTCCCAAGCCTTCAGAGCTCTGGCATTCTGCAAGCCTAAGGATCTAACACCACATGGATGCTGCCAAGGCCTCCAGCTTATATTTTCCAAAGCTGTGGGTCCAGCCACACCTGGGGCCAATCTAGTCACAGCTGGAGCAGCTAAAGCATTTGGGGTGCTAGAGCTGGAAGCAGCTTCCCAAGGTAGCCCCAAGCAGCAAGCCTGTGGAGGACACCTTGGGCATGTTCCCCAAGACCATTCTGTCTCCCTAGGCCTTCAGACCTGTGATAGAAAGGCTGGCCCTAGAGGCTTCTGCAATGCCTTCAGGGTATTTTCCCCCTCTTTATAATCCCATTCTTTTGTACTAATCTTAGCACTACTGCATTTTTCTCCTAAAAATGCTCTTTGCTTCTCTGCTATATGGCCAGGCTTCAAATCTTTATGCTCAGCTTCCCTTTTAAATTCTGGCTGTATGTCATGCCTTTGCTAATGTAACTCAGCATAGGCTTTTACAAGTAGCCATGCAGCTTCCTTAATGTTTTGTTGCTTAGAAATTTATTCTGTCAAATACCTGGATTAGCATCTTTAAGTTCCACATTCCATACAACTTTGGGCATGAACACAATGCAGCCAAGTTCCTTACCAGTTCATAATAAGGGTGATCTTTGCCCCAGTTTCCAATAAGTCACTTCTCATTTACATCTGATATCTCAGAATGGCCTTTACTGTCCATATTTCTATCAACATTCGGGTCACCACCATTTAACCAGTCTCTAAGAAGTTCCAAACTTTCCCTGGTTTTCTTCTAACCTCCCACCAGCATCTAGGCTTTTTCTAGCTTGCTCCTTCAAATTCTTCCAGCCTCTCCTCAGCACCCAGTTCCAAAGCCACTTCCATGTTTTCAAGTATTTGTTATAAGCAACACCCCACTTCTCTGGCACCAGTTTTCTGTATTAGTCCATTTCTGTTGCTTATAACAAAATATCTGGAACTGGGTAATTTGTAAGAAAGTGAAACTTATTGCTTACAGTTTCAGAAGCTGGGAAGTCCAAAGTCCAGGGAACACATCTGGTGAGGGTCTTCTTTGGTGGTGGATTTACAGCAATGCTGGAGTCTCACATGGCAGGAAATGGTGGAGCACAGAGAGAGAGAGACTAACCTCCTCATTCACTCTCTTTTTAAAGCCCTCAGAGCCACTCCCAAGACCACCATTATTAATCCATTTAGTAGTCATGGTCCTCAGAATCTAATCACCTCTTCAAGGCCCCACCTTTCAATTACCATAATAGGATTTCCCACCTTCTCAATAGTCCTAGTGGGGGTCAAGCTACTAATACATAAAACTTGGGGGACACAATCCATATCACCTGAATAGACATTTCTCAAAAGAAGTCATACAAATGCCCAGCAGGTATATGAAAAAATTCTCCCCATCACTAATCATCAGGGAAATGTAAATCAAAACTACAATGAGACATTTCTCACCAGTTAGAATGGCTATTATCAAAAACACAAAAAATAACAAATGCTAGTGAGGATGCAGAGGTAAGAGAACTCTTATACACTGTTGGTGGGAATGTAAATTAATACAGCCATTACAAAAAACAGTATGAAGTTTCCTCAAACAACTAAGAATAGAACTACCATATGATCCAGCAGTCCCACTACTGGGTATATTTCCAAGGGAAAGGAAATCAGTATGTAGAGGAGATATGTGCAGTCCCATGTTTATTGCAGCACTATTCACAATAGCCAATAAATTGAATCAACCTAAGTGTCCATCAATAGATGAATGAATGAAGAAAATGTGGTGTATATACACAACAGAATACTATTCAGCCATAAAAAAATAATGAAATCCTATCATTCACAGCATCATGGATGAGCCTGAGGGACAATGTTAGTAAAATAAGCCAGGCACAGAAAGCTCATATTCCTAATATTTGGAAGCTAAAAATGTTGATCTCATGAAAAAAATGTTGATATTATGAAAGAATAGAATTGTAGTTTCCAGGGGCTGGGAAGGGGAGAGAGGAGTGGTAGACAGAGAGGCTGGTTAATGGATACAAAATTCGAACTACATAGGAGAAATAAGTTCATTAGCAGGACACAGCAACTATAGTAAAAAATGATTCATTGTGTTTTTTCAAATAGCTGTAAGAGAGGATTTTGAATGTAACCAACACAAAGAAATGATAAAGATTTGAGGCAATGAATATGCTAACTGCACCGATTTGAACATTACCCATTGTATGCATGCATTGAAATATCACACTGCATCCTGTCGCTTTGCCCCCCACAGATTTGTCATCCCACTTCCCCTGGGTGACGGAGCCACAAAACATTACTCAAAGCCCATCTCTTCTGAGCAGTGGGAGACCCCGAAGTGGTTAATCTCCCGCCAGAACTCTCAAGTGAGAGGCATCCCTTCCTTGGGAAATTAACCCGAATTAGGGTTCTCTTCCTGCATTTATCTTCCAGACCAGGAAGTTACAGGAAGAGAACATAGGTGGGGTTATAGTTTAACAATATAGGCTGGTAACTTTCAGTGAAACAAATCAGATGACGTTCAATTAGAAAATTAAGTGATCTTACAGCAATTTCTCAGTAGCTTTACATAACAATCAGTAACTAGTCTGTCCTTGAGCCAGCAACCTTACTGAGCCACAAATCTTTATCTTACACCAGAGACTTTATAGCCTGAGGAAAATTTCCAGTCCTCCGCAAGGTCAATATTTGAAACTGCAAGGCTTTGGAAAACCAGGCCCTGTGAGGTACATATGCTTTATAGTATGTTCCACAGTATCCCACAAATTGTACAATTATTGCATGTCAATTAAAAAAATTAATTTAAAGGGCAAAAATAACTGAAATCAAAACCCAGTTTTGATTAGCAGTCAAACCCTGAAAATTAATGGAAAGGTAATAAGACCTGAAAATGTAAAAGACATAGAATAAAGTGATTCAAAATAGTATTTATATTTCATGGGAGCTAAAATATACCTAAGCATGAAACAGAATTCAGAACTCTGAAAAGAGCTGGTGACCAGAGCGATGATGTCACACAGCCTATGACATAAAAGTTAGAGCTAGTCCACTCTGCTAGCTGCGGCATAAGACTGCTACCAAAAGCGAGCTCTCCAACATTGAGATTTTAATTACTCTTAACAAGGATAATTATATCCCTCTTTCTTGGATTACAGGTATGAGAAATTCCTGACAAAATATCCTGCTTCGTAAAGGTTTGCTTCCTTGTAGTTGCTTGTTTTACAGTTGGCCTTCATCCAGCTCTGGATGGTTTAGCTGTAATAAGTATGGTTACAGTTATACTGTTTATTGTTCCCCCTGGCTCACTGTTCCCCAATTTCAGAGTGTTAAAGTAAGCAAATTACTTATTCCAGACAAAATGGATTTCCTGGAATGATTGAGGATTTAGGAGGAAAAATGCCAGAGCAAGGTCTATTGTCTACTAGAAAAACAGAATGAGGGACAAGAGGCTACTGAAGAAGCTGGTTCCTGGCCTGTGCAGGCCACTACCCATCTCTGAGACTGGACAAGGATTTGGCTGGAAGCTTCTAGAAGCTCCTTAAATCCTGAGATGCCATGACCCAGTTGTTAGTAAGACAATTGAGAAAACTTTTTCCTAAAACATATTACTTACAAAATGGGTTTGCACATTCTCAGTATTGTTAGACAATAACATACTGAAAAAAAGTAATCCCCTGAATTCCATAAAATATTTACAAACCTAATGTATAGCAAAGGGAGAATTCTAACTCTGTGACAATATATTTCAGGAGGTCCAGGTGTTTGGAAGTAAAACCATGAGCTCCATTGCAGGCCTGTTTGTTATTTACTGCCTGCAAAAGGTAGAGATTCTTCCCACATTGTCTGTCCTGATTTCCTTCTCTCTGGATTTTGCATTTCAGTCCCTTTTCATCCGTGAATAGACCCTTTGACCCACCCTCTGGCCAGCTTAGGATCCTAGGTCTCTGTAGGAACATCCATTCATTGTTTATACACATGAGGATCTGTGTTTGGGGTCCATCCACTGAAGGGAGCATATTGAGGTTGCAAAGTGGCTGTGTGAGGTGGGGAGCCATGTTCACTGCTTGCCTGCACTCTCTGCCTAGGTGTGTCAAAGATGTTTGATCTCCAGACGAGGATTATGATCTGCATTGGTAGTAGCTTACTGATTGCCACGATCGTGCTGATATGTATTGTCATCTGTCTTTACTTCAAAGTATCCAGTGAACTAAAGTGAGTCAGCACCCACTCCAGTGGGATACCTGGGGCCCTCTGCTTTAACAGGGTCATTTCTTGTTGCTGTGGCCACACCTTGTGTGAGGTCACGAACAACAGGAAGTTTTGAAAAGACAAAGGCAGGTTGGTGTCGAATTTTTTTTTTCCTTCTGGCTGGGCTAACATGCAGAATGTTCTCAGCCTGGGGGCTCTGCTCTGTGTGCCACCGCTGTTTGGCTGTCACTTGATCTCACGGAGTTTACATCAGGTGTTTAACTCAGCACCTTCGCTGAGCCTCCCTTTATCTTGGGTGCTGTAGACTGTGGAGTGTGCTGTGTGAATGAGACTCATACTTGGGCAGAAGGCAGGCTGGATTGATCTCCTCTTGCCTGTGTTAGGAGCCCTCAGGGTGATTCCTCATTCATTGCCGGTGTCCATAGAACAGTTAGGTGGGCTTATAGTATAGGACTTTGGGATGCTGAGCTGTGTGAAGATCCTGGGGACAGCTGACAAGGTAGTGTAGGTCAGACAAGAAATGATTAAGAGTTTGGGGAGAGGACCCTTAAAGTGTGGGAGGGATTGGTTGTTAGAAGCAGTTGTGTCCCCATTCTAGGGAGTTGGATGGCAAATTAACTCCCAGAGCCCAGGGCACAGGCAACTGTACACCTTCCCCATCATTCCTGAATCTCGACGGCCTGCAGTAACAAGCTGGGTGATTTCTGCTTGCAATTCACTCTACTTTTGTAACCCCATTTTACATTTATAGCATTTGTAGGAGAGGAAGGGATTAGAGAGGAACTTGGGACAGGGGCAGAGAACTTTAATCTAGGGCTGGTGTCATATGTTTCATAGGCTATGTCACTAACTGTCCCAGATACCCCTGACAAGTATAATAACAATTAGAAAAATCCTAAGCTCATGCTTTGTGTTTGTCTTTTCTTAAGAGCTGCCAAGAAACCTGATGCTGTGGCTGTAAATAATAATCGGAGCGAGGTCATGCGGGACAAGGTCTCCCTGGCCAAAGTCACCCAGTGCAAAGCCATCCCCACTGAGTCTTGCCGTGCCCTCCAGTGTTGTGATCAATGTAGACTATATGGAAATTGTGATTCCCTGCCATCTTGTTGTTGTGACGTAAATGAGGGACTCTGACTTGGGAATGATGGGCACAAAAATCTTCATGAGCAATATTTCTTCGTTAGTAGAATGTTTTATTACTCAAGTCAAATTCTAGAGTGTTTACATTATATAATGCACCATGTTTTATGTACTTTTGAATAAATGTGTAACATTAAAATAATTTTCTCTGCCTCTAGTTTTTTTTTGGTTAGTTAAAATATCCCTCATTTAAATATATGTGTTACCCACTGTGGGACTTGGGTACTAGCTTGTGATATGAATTGCAATAGAAGAAGGAGACTTAGAGTAGAAAGTAAAAACATCCAGCATATCTCCAGCCCCAGAAGGAAAATATCCATTGATCTTATGGCATTTCCAACTTCATCCCCAGCTAAACTTGCCAAGCTGTGGCAGTTCATTCAGCTCTTCTTCCGAGGGCTTCCTTCACTTTCATCCAGCTTCTCCACTGCAGACAATTTTGTTATATTGTCCTGAGGGGACTCCATTCATCCAGAGACAGAAGAGCCAGGCAGGACATCTGTGGATTTGTTACACTTCTCACTATGTAATGGAGACGAAAAAAGGATCACTCAAAGCACCGTGAATGCATTGAGAAGCCCAGAGTGTCTGGACCCCAGCAACTCCTCTGTTAGAAGGAGAAAACTGGGTGCAGCAGCCATTCAAAGTTAGCTTCTGTTTTTTATTGTAAAGACAAGTTTCACAAGAAAATTCAGTTGATTCAATCATTACAAAAGGACACAAGGACATGGGCTGTGTTACAAAAGTTATCTATGGCTAAGTATAGCTTAGCAATGGAAACTAGCGACATCAGTAAAATTAACAATGTGACATTCCAAAGTACAATTAGAAAGCTAAGTTGGTCAAACTGGCTCATTATCTAAAGTATAACCTCTCCTTAAGCAAAAGTTACATTCTTATGATAAAATCTAAGTACAATTATCTCTAAAGTTTCCCCCAACAGACAGCTTTCCCCTAGCAAACATTTTTTTCACAACTTTCCCTTCAGCAATTCTTAAAATCTCTTAACAGGATTGGTATGACAACCACCTGTTAGCTCTAAAATCATTAAAGTATACGATCCCATACCTAAACAGTGATTAGAGTTGATTAGATGGGCTTTTGCCACACTGCAATCCCATACCTAAACAGTGATCAGAGTTGATTAGATGGGCTTTTGCCATGCTATCTGTGAGCTGCGGCCCCCTACCTGAGGGCTTTTGCCCTATACATGCATTTACCTAAAAACCCTATTCTAAAATCAAATGAGAATAAACATTTCTAACCCCCCACATGGATTAAAGTTGTATGACCTTTGTAAAGATGGGGTTAAGCTCAATGGCCTCAAAAGGACATTTAGGAAACCTGAGATTCCTCCTGCTGCCATCCCCCAAATCTTCAGAAGCAGGATGACTCCTTCTTGGATCACTTTCACACTGATTTGTGCTGATTCAGCTGTTGATGTCTTCAAGTGTAACAGCAACCTCCAGCCAAAGGCAGAAGGCCAGACTCGCTTGACCACAGAGACAGCAATAGAACATGTCCCTCACCCTTGCTGCCCACCAGCTCCCTTATGTTCGAGCTCCTGCCGCTGAGCCTCCTGGAACCCCTTTCTAAGCACAGACTCCACATGTGTAACCACGTTTGTACTTATCAGCAAAACTCTTGCTTGTGAGCATCACGTATATACTTAATATAAGCAATTCTTCACTAGCAACAGGGAACTACTAAAATGGTGTGGGAAGGGATAGCAGGAATAGCAAATGAGAACAAGGGCTGTTTGTTCCAGGGATGGGGAGTGAACCATGGGAGATGCCACATGCTGGCTGAACCCCCCGTCACCCAGCTGAGGGTTGGGCTGTGGCGGGCACGTTCAGGACGTCAGTGGTGGAGACAAGTGCCAGGGCAACCTCTGCGGGGCAGCCTCAGGTGGCCGAGTGCCTCCCTGGAGGCTGAGTGCCCCCAGTCTCCATGTGTTTGAAGAAGCCCTTTCTTTTGCCTAAAATGCATTCCACTAAGCTGAGATCACACATGAATGCCTCTCTCTTATCTGTCTTTGCTCAGATTTCCTCTTCTCAAGATGTCCTCCCTCCCACCCTAATATTGAAACAGAGTAAAGCTCCGCCTGTGAACCAAACTGACTGCACTTTCCCTGCAGAGGACACTTTGTTGCTTTTCCACTCCTCAGTCATGAGACCCCCAGGGCAAATGATTACCCCGTGGGCTACCCTGACAAAATAGACTGAGATAAGAGAGGAAACAGATATTTACTGAGTTGCAAAACAGATTAACCTTAAGATCCCTTTAGGAATTCCCACCTTTGCACAAAGCATCAAGTGACTGCTGCAATGACCCTCCTGGGGTGACAATGATGAACACCACTGCCTACTGAGCATGCACCCATGACACAACCAGGAACAACAGAATGGACCACCTCCAGTGACGCTGGCCTGTACCCCTTAACTCCTTTCCCTATAAAAGATTGAACAGCTCCCCTCCGGGGGCTAGCTTTACTGTTGCTACCCCAATTTATGCATAAGTCTATCTCCTCATTTAATAAAGCGTTGCTTGCTTTACTGTTGGGTACATTATTTATTTCTATGACTTTGGAATCCGAGAGCCTAATTTAATCACTGGCAAAATTGGAAAGCTTTGGGCACCAGAGAGGATTCTAATTGCAAGAGGCAAGTGGCCACTGGGACTATTTCACTCCCATGTCTCTGTTGCTGGTGGATCTCTCCTGGTGTCTCTGGATTAAATTCTGACAAGGTAATGCTTTATTCTTTTTACCTTTCTCTGATTCTTTGAGCCCTCTTCTGCTATTTGGTTGGATTGTATCCACTACTACATAAGTGTACCCTGGAGGGCTCCTGGCTATCCTTTGTTTCTCTGATTTAAATCTAGTGGATACTTTTCTTCTTTATGCTGAAAACAGTGGGGAGAACTGCTTTTATCAATTACTGTTAATTGGCCCTGCCGATTGGGACTAGGATAAACTGGACCCCACTGCTCCTCTTTTCTGTTTGTTTGCTTGGTCAAACATTTAGTTGAGTACCGGTTATCCGAGTAAACCTTCCAATCCTTGTACCAACTTTTTGGACTTTCAGGTCATTTGTTTAATGCAAGAGGACAAGCGGAGCCTGGCCTGTTGGTAACGATACTGCATCTCCCCCTCAAGTCAGCAGCTTTCTATCTCCTCACCCTGTTTATTATATTCACAGCACCTCTCACTATTTGAATTTTTCATTTTTGTTGTCTGTCTCCCCACTTAGAATACGAGTTCCATGACTGTCTTGCATGTTCATTTCTGCATTCCCCAGGCCCTAGAATGGCAAATAAAGACCATTTCCTGAATGAATGAATGAATGAATGAATGAATGAATGAAAAGAAAAAGTTCTTCACCCCCACACACCCCTTGTTCTTACTAGTCTCATTGTGAACACCAGGATTCCTTTTTCTCAGCTGCAAAACACAACACCTGAGGGACTTTGACACACCTACTTCTGCAGACATAACCGGTTAGAAATCTGCAGAACAAATTGGACCTGCACTTTCTTTTTCTTCTCCATCTTCTGCCCCCTTCTCTACTGCAGGATCGTCCCCTGGCAGGGCATTTGAGTGACCCAGCTGGACCCAGAGTTTGCCCGGGTGCCACACAATCCCCTCACCCTGCTGATTCTATTGTTACCGGGCAGCAGTTCCAGGTTCTTGGTCTATGCGTGCAAGAAAAATTTTCCGTGCGACCTACGAAAGGGAAGGACAGAGAGGCAGAACTTAATCAGGTTTTATTACAAAGCAAAGGTACACGCAGAAATAGTGCGCGGGTGTCTCTGAGGATGCACATGCGCCCCTGGATTCTCAGGGGGAGGGTGTATATGTTGTTCTGGAACAGGTGTGTTTATCTTAACTAAGGGGAGGAATACTTGGCTGTGGAGAAGTATCTAAGGTAAACAAAGCCTAGTAGGCCCATGCGAGGTTGCATAAGCGTCCCGTCATTGTCCCTGAGTTTCTGAAAGTTTTTCGGTATGTGCAGTGGACACATTCCCATATCTTGTCCTTTCCGGTTTGGCGTCACAGGTGGAAGGTCGTATAGGTCATCTGCACTTTTGTTCCTCCTAGTCTGAGTGTTTATAAGCAGCCGCCGGGGGCCTGTCCCTATTCTGTTCGGTCTCACCATGACCCCCAGCGGCTTCCATTCTTGCAGAAGAGCAATGAAGGCTTAAGTGTCAGTGCTGCTGCCCATTCATGATCAGGATGAACGGGGCAAAGGCACAACTCCAAGTCAGTTCTGTGAGGAATTACTCGGCGCCTACTGTATGCCAGCTGCTGGAGATCCCCCGTGGAGAGCTCTCGCTGGGTACAAGGCTTCCAAGAATGAGCTGGGGACAGGGAACACTCACTGTTGGGGATTGCTGATAACAAACCACCCACACAGCTGCTGTATTCTCACATTAATCTGCCTCTTGGGAGGCTTGAACCGACACGTTTCTTTTCTTTTCTTTTTTTTTAAAATATGACTGGTAAGGGGATCTCAACCCTTGGAATGGTGTTGTCAGCACCACACTCTCCCGAGTGAGCCACGGGCGGGCCCGAACTGACACCTTTCACTGGAGGTCGCCAGGAAGCTTGTGAAACCAGGCAGTCCTCAAACACAGAGAGGTATAAAAGCCTGCTTGCCCCTAAGGCCACCCAGCCTCTTACAAAGATGGAGGTTGTGAGAAGTCTCCTTCCTTTGGCCCTTTTGATTGCAACATGCTTTGCAGAGTTTAATTTGACTGAGGATGAAGACAGGATGAAGATAGGAACCAGATTTTTCAGTCAAAATACTGCCATTCAAAGGTGTCTGGCGGTGATATTAGAAGTTTTGAATCCTCTGCTGGCCTTGATGTGGAAAAAAATTACTCATACGTACTTAGTGGGAGATTAAGTTAGTATCAAATTTATTCAGAGTGATATTACAATACGTATAAAATATAAAAAGCACTTGGAATTTGACCAGGGAATTTTATTTCTAAAAATTTATCTTTAGGAAACAATTATAAAAGTGTCCAAAGATTTATGTACAAGCATGTTCATTAGACCATATTCATAAATGCAAGAAACAACATAAATTTCCATCATTTATTATATAACTTGTGGTAAATTCATACAAAGAACAGTGTGTGGATATTAGTCTTTAAAGAACACTGATCTATAGAAATATGTCCATGATACATGTTAAATAAAAAGCTGTCTGAAATATATATAATACGATCACACCTGTATTAGTCCTTTTGTGTTGCTATAACAGAATACCTGAGACTGGGTAATTTATAAAAAGTGGAGATTTATTTGGCTTACGAGTCTGGGACAGCTGCGTCTGGCACGGGCCTCAGGCTGATTCTGTTCATGGAGGAAAGCGGCAGGTAGCTGGTGAGTACAAGCAGATCACATGGCGAGAGGAAGCAAGAGAGAGAGATGAGGCGCAGGGTCTCCTTAAACAACCAGCTCTCGTGGGAATAGAGCGAGATCTCACGCATTAATCCCCTCGCCCCCAGGGAGAGCATGAATCCATTCATGAGGGATCAGCCCCCATGACTCAAACAGCTTGCAGCACTGCCACACTGGGGATCAGATTTCCACATGAGTTTTGGCGGGGACAACACATCCACACTCCATCAACACCTATGTTTAAAATACACAAATTTGAGCACTTGAAAACCTCAATCTTTGATTTTCTTTGCTTTGTGATTTTTTATTATAAACAATAAGAATTACATTTTTATTTAGGAAATGTCTACACCCCTACATCACAAAGATATTCTCCTTCATTTCTTCTATGTGGTGTTAATTGGAGACTATTTTTCTCTACTGAGTCAATTTCTGCTAAAGTGACTAAATAATTCTCTCTTTCCTCATTGATTTATAGTACGACTTTATTGTATATTATATTCCTGAAATGTCATAGATGTCTGACAGATTCTTTGGTCTATTTACTTGTTTTAATGTTGATACTGAAGGTTATTTTTTAAAAACTATCATCTTATAACAATATTTTGCAGGTCAAGTCCCAGAAGCAATACACAACTTTGTTATTGTAGCAATATGTACAGGATGATCATGACTGTGTTGCAACAAAACTTTATCAAACGGGTGCTGGACCAACTTTGGCCCACAGTCCATAGTTTGCTGACCATGGATTTAGACCTCAAAGATTGCTTGTCAAGAAAGTGCATTAAAGGACTCTGTTATGCAGACTGTGTTTACAGATCCAAAATGTGGTCATATGGCCTGATAATTTGAAATGTACTTTTGTGAGCAATAGAATGAATAAAAAACCTAAATGCGCGCTCTCTCTCTCTCTCTCTCTCTCTCTCTCTCTCTCACACACACACACACACACAGACACACACACACGTTAATTTTTAGTAAAAACCTAAGAGCCCTTTGGGAAAGGTATCACTTCATCAGCCACAACAGAGAAGAAAGAAAAATAAAAGTTTGTTGGTTTTTTTTCATAAGTGGAGTTATTACATGTTCTCACTTATTGGTGGGAGCTAAAAATTAATATATAAATTCACACACACACACACACACACACAAAAAAAAAAAAAAAAAAAAAACCGGAGGGGGGGGAAGAAGATATAACAACCACAATTACTTGAAGTTGATACAACAAGCAAACAGAAAGGACATTGTTGGGGGGGACGGGGGGAGGGAGGAAGGAGGGAGGTTTTGGTGATGGGGAGCAATAATCAGCCACAATGTATATCGACAAAATAAAATTAAAAAAAAAATAAATAAATAAAATAATATTAAATAAAAAAAAATAAGTGGAGTTATTAGTCAGGTTCCATTAAAAAGTATGTACTTGTTCATATTGAATTAAAACTGATTTTCATCACCACCTGTCTTCGGGCCCTAATATACTTTTCCTTTTTTTTTTTTTTTTTTTAAAAGATGACCGGTAAGGGGATCTTAACTCTTGACTTGGTGTTGTCAGCACCACGCTCAGCCAGTGAGCGAACCGGCCATCCGTATGTGGGATCCGAACCCGGGGCCTTGGTGTTATCAGCACCGCACTCTCCCGAGTGAGCCACGGGCCGGCCCCATAATCACTAGAACTTTAAAGTATACGTAAAAAACATTTGCTGCTAGAAACAAATTAATTTTCTGTCAAGTAGGCTCTATTTGTGTTTGTTTTTTATCTTTTTTCACTGTTTTCAACAGAAACCTGGATGATTAAATCATTTCTGCCATATTTTGAAAGTAAACAATGTCATCAATCCATCACCAGTAAAACATGTACGGTATTCTTTTAAAAAAGGCAAAATGGGGGGAGGGGGGAGGGAGTACTTGTTTTAAAGCAAAAGTTTCATCT
This sequence comes from Cynocephalus volans, assembly GCF_027409185.1. Taxonomy (NCBI): domain Eukaryota; kingdom Metazoa; phylum Chordata; class Mammalia; order Dermoptera; family Cynocephalidae; genus Cynocephalus; species Cynocephalus volans. The sequence continues at coordinate 152,414,319 of NC_084466.1, forward strand.
TTTTCTAAAGGCTGATGGGTTTTAACTACATCACCATATTGACACATTAATAATAGCAAGCATGTAAGGAAAGGTATTTTAGTTCTAATACACTGGCATTGATTTTCTAATTAATTCATGTAGACTCAGAAATTTAGGCTTAAGGGAACTTGGCTATCTTGCAAAGAGAACAAAACTAAGGTCTCAGCTCACATTAGTTTGAACTAAAGGCTTTGCCTCTCTAGACAAAAGAAAACAAAAAGAAATGAGCTATCAAGCCCTGAAAAGACATAGAGAAAACTTAAATACACATTGCTAAGTGAAAAAAGCCAATCTGAAAAGACTACATGCTATATGGTTCCAACTATATAACATTCTGGAAAAGGCAAAACTATTGACACAATAAAAAGATCAGCAGTTTCCAGGGGTTGCAGAGTGAATAGGGATGAATAAGTAGAGCACAGGGGATATGCAGGGCAGTGAAACGATTCTGTATTACACTGTAATGGTGGATACAAGTCATTACACATTTGTCCAAATCCATAGACTGTACAACACTAAGAGTGAAACCTAATGTAAACGACAAAATTTGGGTAATAATGTTGTCAATGTAGGTTCATCAATTGTAACAAATATACCTCTCTAGTGGGGAGTGTTGATAGTGGGGGAGGTTATGCATGTGCGAGGGTAGGGGATATATGGGAAATCCCTGTAACCTTCCTCTCAATTTTACTGTGAATCTAAAACTGCTCTAAAAAAAAAAAAAAAAAAAAAAAAAAAAAAAAAGCCTTAAAAAAACCCCCAAAATTAACTATGGTAACTTTTATAAACACATTTACTACAAAGGCTTGCAGAACGCATCTATAAGTTCTAAAATAGTGAAAATTTGTGAATGAAAGTCATTACAGAAATATCATATGTAGTAGAAAATTATCTTTTTCTGATTTCATAGGAGGAAACCAATTATTTCCCTGCTGATGAAATATATTTTGACAACTATGGAAAATACTGACTGTTAATAAATAACCCTGAACTACTCCTTGACTATAGTGCTATAGTATTTTACAGGTTTTCTGTTCATACTGGGGAACTAAACTGAATTAGCCATTTGAAATAGAAATGCTTTCAGGGATATTTTGTCTGATTTTTAACATAAACACTAAGCTAATTCAAATAACAGTTTCTCTATGTTGAGCTGGCATTGTTCTAAATATTAACAAATGCATAAAATCCATAGAATATGTAGGGAAGGGCCGAGCCCGTGGCGCACTCGGGAGAGTGCGGCGCTGGGAGTGCAGCAGTGCTCCCGCTGCGGGTTCGGATCCTATATAAGGATGGCCGGTGCGCTCACTGGCTGAGCACGGTGCGGCCGGTCACAAAAATGACAAAAAAAAAAAAAAAAATGTAGGGAAATCATAAATTTATTAATTTTCATATTGCCAAAATCTACTTTTTAAAATGGCTGTGATCTTGCTTCCCAATTACAATATTTCATCATCAAAACATGCAGAAGGAACTCAGAATCAGCCTTTCAACCGTCGGCATCTATCTTCATTAGTGGTCCTTAATCTGAATGCAGTGATTATGGCCACACTATAGTGAGGCATTCTGTGAATCAATGAACAGATCACAACTACCAGAAGCTACAGGACTATTAACTAACAGGTTCAGTCTTAAGTGAGACAGATTCCTCCTCAATAGCACAGGAAATACTATCTTATAGCTGTATATGTTATGACTGTTCCATAAATAATGGCCCATAAAGAACTAGCAAAAGTGACATTCAAATTGTCAAGTGATTGTGGTCAGAGTATGTTCCATATACTGTGTCACCTTTGTAGGATGATAAAAATGAACAAACAGTATATAAATTAGCCCTCATTTTAAAGAACAAATTTGCCAAAACAGTAAATAAATCTGAAATATCCCTTTTCTAAAAAATAAAACATTTTAAGCAAAGATTAGTTGAAAATAAAAGTTCTATTCACTTGAGACAAGTAGCTTCCAGAGTGAATGCATTTATTTTTTAGATGCAAATATATCACTCTTCAACACATATACAATGGTTATAAGTTCTGAAAATTAAGTCAGCCAAAGAGAACTGCAATCTCCTTGATTCATATTCCTTAATCCTCAGCATTTCATACTTTAAACACACCAGAAAAGGACTCTGGGGAGAAAAACTGTATTGGGCTCAAAAAAGAGAGACTTCCTGTTTGGGGTTATGCAGATCAGTCAAGACTACTGCTCCTGTATTACATGAAACACCAAATCCAAAGTAGTAATTGTAACAAGGAATGGGCCAGTTCTGATTTTTTACTTTCCTATCTACAGCTACACTGTAATGAAACAAATACTATTAATGGCCCCAGTGTGAACTAATTTTACACATGCCAAACACTGCATCTTATTATCACAGATAAACAATGCAAAATGTGAATTAATGATCTAAATTAAAGACTCCAAGTCTTAAGTATCTAATTTTCCAAGAAAAGGCAGAAAAAGAAAAAATATCAAATACTCTATGCATTATTTTTTCATACAAAGACTGTAAGGTCTTTGTATAAATAAAAAAATTCACTTCAATCAAACACATATACAAGCTATTGAACTGCTTTAGAAATCCTTAAACATTTTAAACACTCAAGCAACACAAGTATACATAAATTTCTGGTAAGAGTGAAAAATATTGCAAACAAAAATAACTTATGACCGTAACATGTTAACCAATAGTGTATAGTATGGATTTAAAATAACAAGTATAATAAAAATGAACACTGAGGTCACTTTATATAAGTAAAATAATAATCCTTCAAAGGACATGAAATACTTTTCATAACTTTTTTGGGTTCTGGCTTTGTAATAAATATGTAATAAATATCTGCAGTACACTGTATATGTTGACAGCTTATCTTTCGCCATTTGAAAGTCTTTCTCCAGAGTCATAAAGTCTTAGAGGCATCCCAGTGGGAGGGGAGCTGGGATTTTGCAGCAAGTCCATTAACAAAGCAATCTTATCGTCTATGTGCTCCTGGAGTTTATATATTCGCTGATCAATGTAGTCTGTAAGTTTCTTTTCCATCAGTTCCATACTTTTAGAAAGAATCTTTTCCAAGTATGAACAAACAGGCTGCTCTTCCATTCTAAAATTAAATTATAAAAAATATCAATTTCCCCAATATCAAAAACAATCAAGCTATACAACAAGCAGCAAAAATACATTGCTGAATCTGTCTCCACAACAGTATTGTCTCCTTACAAAACATTTCCGGGTTCTAATATCCATACACAACAGGTACCCATCGTCCTAAATGCCCAACGCATTCTTTTTCTTTAATTCTTTCAATTAAGTATACAAGTAAAATGGGAACATAAAAGTGAAGATGAACCCTTAAAAAAACAAGCCTTTAGAATGGGTCTTTTTGATTTTAAACCCCAAATCAAAACTGATCTTTCTTTCAGATTAGGGAAAATCAAAGGAAAAAACAAACTGATCTTGCCCAATTTTTAAAAAAGTCAACATGTATATTTTCCAAGTACTTCCTCAATCAACCCTATAATTTAAACAGTTTTTTCTTCTTTCTTACAATTTTATTAAAGTACTGAACTGTTCTTTTCTAACCTGATAAGAAAATGCTTAACAATTTAACTAGAATGAGCAAATTAAAATAAAAAAGTAAAGGGCCGACCCTGTGGCGCACTCGGAAGAGTGCGGCGCTGGGAGCGCAGCGATGCTCCCGCCGCAGGTTCGGACCCTATATAGGAATGGCCGGTGTGCTCACTGGCTGAGTACCAGTCACAAAAAAGGCAAATAAATAAATAAATAAAATAAAATAAAATAAAATAAAATAAATAAAAAATAAAAAAGTAAATAAAAAGCATACCAGTTTCTAAAGTTCAGAATGAACACAAACAGTGAATCTGAGTGTGGTCCACAAAACCCTGGGGGTCTCCATGACTCTTTCACGGATTCAATGAGGTCAAAAATATTTTTATACCAATACTAAGATGTTATTTGACTTTTTCATCTTCATACTCTCATAATTATACAGTAGAATTTTCCAGAGACTACAAAATGTATAATTCATTGCTGTGAGGACTAATAGAATTTGTAGCTGTATATTCTTCTCTTACCTAGAATTTCCTAAGGTAGTAGGTTTAGTGTATAAATATATGATTTTTCAGAGGTTAACTCAGTTTGTTCTCAGTATTCTTACTATGCTGTTACTAATTCTTGATCATACATACTACAATGCAGCATATATAAAAATGCAGCCAAAAGCTAATATAGATTTGCGTAAATTTAAAACAATACCATTCTCACTCAACTTTTTAATAGAAAATTGGTTTGTTTTTCATAAAGACTGTTATTTATTTTAATATATGACCTTATTGTTGTCATTTTAAAACAATAAACATAGCCTACATAAATAAAGTTTCTGGAGTACTCAATTAAGAGTATAAAGAGCAAAAGTTGAGAACTACTACTCTAGAATATACCAAGGAAGGCTTTTTAAAAAATTCTTTACTTTGAAATAATTAGATTCATAGGAAATTGCAAAAATACTAGAGTTTCTCAGTACCCTTCACCCAATCTTCCCAATGGTTACATCTTACCTAATTGATATAATCTCAAAACCAGGAAATTGACATTAGTACAATGTGTATATACAGTTCTATGCCACTGCCATTTTACCACTTGTATAAATACTCATGTCAACACCAGTGCAATCAAGATGCAGAACTGTTCTGTAACTACAAAGATGTCCTTCCTGCTACCCTTTATTGTCACACCTACTTCCCAAATCCCCTCCTTCCCTAACACCTGGCAACTACTAATATGTTGTCTCTATATTTTTGTTATTTCAAGAATATCATAAATGAAATCTTATAGTATGTGACCTCCTAAGATTCTCTTTTGTCACTCAGCATAATGCCCTTGAGAGCTATCCAAGGCACTGTTTTTTACTGCTGACCAGCATTTGGTATTGTTATCCTTTTTAATTTTTATCATTCAAGTAAGTGTATAGTGATTTATGGTTTTAATATGCATTTCCCTAATAGCGATGAGGTCAATGTTGATCATCTTTTCATGTGCCTATTTGCCATTTGTATATCCTCTCCAGTGGAATGGCTGTCTTTTTTGCCTGTGTTCTAAATGAATTGTATTTTTTTCAATGTTGACTTTTGAAAGTTCTTTATATATTTTAGATATAAGTCATTTGTTGGATTCGCAAATATTTTCTTCCAGTTTGTATTTTAATCCTCTTAAAATAAAAGAGTCTTTCACAGACAAAAGTTTTAAATTTAGATGGAGTCTAATATATCGATGTTTTATTTTATGAATCATGCTTTTGGTGTGATATCTAAGAATTCTTTTCCCAGTCATAGGTCCCTAAGTGTTTCTCCTATATATTATTAGAAAGGACTTACAGTTTTATATTTTACATTTTAGTTTATGATCCATTTTGTGTTCATTTTTGCATAAGGCAGAGGTTCAAGTCATAGTTCATTTTTTGCCTGTTGATATCCAGTTGCTCCAGCACCACGTTAAAAAGACTATATATAACTTTCCTTCACTGAATTACTTTTGCACCTTTGTCAAAAATCAGTTGGTGTAATTTTGTAGGGCTATTTCTGTGCTCTGTATTCTATGGATCTGTGTCTATCCCTCTGCCAATAATACCACAGTCTTGAATACTGTAGCTATATATCTTAAGATCAATTAGTGATTTCTCTCACTTTATTCTTCATTTTTCAGAATTGTTTTTTCTAGTCCCTTTATCCTTCCATTTATTTTAGAATTTTCCATTTCCAAATTTTAGAATCATATCATCCACATTTGCAAAAAATCTTGCTGAACTTTTGATAGGAATTGCATTAAACCTATCAATTTGGGGAGGTTTTTTTATTTTTTATTTTTCTGACCGATAAGGGGATCGTAACCCTTGGCTTGGCGCTGTCTGCATTGCGCTCAGCCAGTGAGTGCACCGGCCATCCCCATATAGGATCTGAACCCTGTGGTCTCGGTGCTACCAGCACTGCATTCTCCCGAGTGAGCCAGGGGGCCAGCCCTGGGGAGATATTTTTCGCTATACTGAGTCTTCAAATCCATGAACATGGTATGTCTCTCCATTTTCTTAAGTCTTTGATTTCTTTCACATTTTATAATTTTCAGTCCACAGATCTTGTACATGTTTTGTTACATTAATATGTATTTTTACAAACCTTATAATTCTTTGTATGGATTTGTATATTTTATATACACTTACATGTATTTCAATTTCTTTGGGGTCATGTAGCTTTGGTATCAGGGCTATACTGGCTTCAAAAATGAGTTGGGAATTCTTCCCTCCTCTTCTATTTTTAGAAGTATGTAAAATTTGTGCCCTTTAATTGTCTCGTAGAATCTTCCAGTGGAACCATCTGGGGCTGGATATTTCTTTTTCATGAGCTTTCCAGTCACAAATCCAGTATTTTTAGTGGTTACTGGACTATTTCATGTTGGTTAAATTTAGTAATTTGTAGTTTTTGAGGAATTAATCCATTCTAAGTTGTTAAGCTTAGAAGAAATGAGGATAAAGTTGTCTGTAATATTCCCTTATTATCTTTTTAATGGCCTTAGGATCTGTAGTGACATCCCCTATTATATTCCTGATATTGGTGATTTCTGTCTTCTCTCTTATCTTTGCCAGTCTTGCTAGAAGTTTATCAACTTTATCAAAATTTTCAAAGAACCAGCTTTTTGCTTCATTGATTTTCTTTATTGTTTTCCTGTTTTCAATTACACTGATTTCTGTTCTTTACCATTTCCTTCTTCCTGCTTGCTTTGGGTTTGTTTTGCTTGGCTTTTAAATTACAAAATCAATTTTTCTTGTGGTTATAGGACTGTTCAGATTATCTATTTCATTTGGTTGAGTTGTCATAGTTTTCTGCTATTGATTTAGAAACACTCCTGTTTCCTAATGTAAGTATTTAGTGCTATAAATATCCTTATCAATACTTCTTTAGCTGCATCCTACAAATTTTGATCTGTTGTATTTTTATTCACTTCCATGTATTTTAAAAATATTTCTGTTAATATTTCTTCTTGAATCATAGATTTAAATTTGTTTAATTTCCAATTATTTGGAAATTTTCTTGTTGTCTTCCTGTTATTGATTTCAAGTTGGACTCATTTACAGTAAAAGAATATACTTTGTCTGATGTCAACCCTTTTAAATTTGGTTAGGTTTAGTCTAAATATAACCTATTTTTGTGAATCTTCCATGAAAACCTGAAAAAAATGTATATTCTGCTATGGTTAGTACAGTCTTCTATAAATGTCAATTTGATCCTGTTGGTTGTTGGTGGTGTTTAGTTCCAAACTGATCCAATTACCTCATTTTCACATGAAAACTCTAAGCTATGGGAGATTAAACAGTGTGGGAAAATAGTTAAACCAAAACCATGACCAGAGTCCTGAATTCTAGTCTAGACCACTATTTTGACACACCAGATCTATGTAAAGGATTAGGAACACAGTAAGTATTTAGCCATCTCTTAATCAAACATGTGCTGCCAAAATAAGAGATTAGGATCAGGGGGTAAAAGCCTGTATACCACAAATAACTATCCTAATATAGTTTTTGATTATTCGAAAGTTAGACTAGACCAATATATTATAGATTTATTATAGATTAATACAGAAACTTTGTTACAATGACGTGCACAACACACCCATCCAAAAAAAGTACAAACAAATAAACAGTGTAAAGATTATGATTATCACTCTATTCAAACAAATAACTTTCTATTCTAACCCTTCTTTGATGCCTGTACCCCCTTCCACAAAACGCTTGAGAAGTGTGCAACACCTCCAGTTACAGGCACTTCCTTCAAAGCAATCCATTCTACTCTATAGAATAGTTATTCCCTATAAGTCTATTAATGGCAAAATGTAAAAGCTGCTAAAATTTTCTCTAGAAGCAGATTTTCAGGCAGTACTCATTGAAACAAATCTGTTTCCCTTCATCTGATTCTCCTCCCTACCAAAATCTAAACTATGTTTGTCTTGAAATAATACTTACCCTAAACCAAGAATGGCTTCGCTGGGCTTGGTGATGTTTCTCTGCCACTCAGCATTATGCCCCACATGGAGATGGTTAACTTGACTACATAAATTCTGGAGAAAAGGCAGCAACTCAGAGTTAGGTATATTTGAGTTGTCACTGGCTTTCTTTGGTAAGAAAGAAGATACTACATTTTTAAGATCATTTTCAAGAAGGGAGTGGTTTTGTGGCACAATTTTACACTCATCAAGGTATGCAGTATTTCCTCCACCAGGTGGCTGTGGACATTTATCAATGTAAGCTTTTAAGTTTTCAGTCATGTTTCCAAATGTCAATCCAGTTCTAAAAGGAAAAGATGTGGAGGATGACTTGTCTAAGGTTCCTGAAGCAGATGATGATTGCAGTCCAATGATATGCTTGTATGCAGTATTTCCCAAAACCGACTGAATCTGTTCTTCAATGGGAATACAATGCTAAACAAGGTAAATAAGTAAATGTTCATATTAATAATACTGACAGCTAACTCTTGGAGTAATTACTATGAGTCAATCACTGTACACTCTTTCATCTGATCTTCAAAACATCCTTATGAAGTAGGCTACTATTACTACTCCAATATTTAGTTGAGGAGACCAAGGCTAAAGGTACCTGGCCAAAGTAATCAGCTAGCAAGTGACAGAACTGGGACATGAACCCAGACCACTTAACTTCAGAGCCAAGGCTTTTAATCATTTCATGGTAGTTTTTCCTAAAAAAATGTATTAAAATAAATATTAGCATGCATAGCAAAATTACATTGACATATTTTAATGTTTTCACTACAAAGGCTTCCTTAATTTATGGTAATAGAATGCAGTACTCTCACCTGAGTCATAATAATTGATAATTTTCTTAGAATTCAATTATGTCACTCTTCAACTTTCAACATATGGTAAGCTACTCATTTTTACCTAATCATATCTTTTGCAATGAGTTTTTCATGGAGACTACACAGATAAGTTACACTATTTAAAGTCAAATGTTCTATGGGTACACTTACAAGATTCTCAGTGACTAAAATGAGCTATCATGTGGCTGTGTTTGCTTTAAGAATTTCCAGGATAATAAAAGTTATGTTTTGGAGCCTCAATTCAACTGCTTATGCAGTATTATTTCCTGAGAAGATTCTGGCTTACCTTCAAGAGAAAGTTATAATATCTCACTGTTATGCTCTTCAATTTTTCCCACTAGAGAATAGCAAAATGACCCCTAGTCTAACTAAGTGTTAAGGCATATGGCTCTGTCTTAAATTCAAAACACAGAAATCTACTACAGATTCTTATCAGGGGATATCATCCCATACTTAATGCTGTTAATAGCTGGTGAGAGAAAGACTGAAAAAATAATATTCAAGATTAGCTGAAGAAACTCAGTTCATACATTTATCTAGATATTCTAAAAAGTTATTGCTAGATGGAGCCAGACCGACATTCATTTATTCAACAAATATTTACCAGGAATCTAGTCTGTGATAGGCCCTGTTTAGTGCACTGGAAATACAGCAGTAAATAAAACAAATTAAAATCCCTGACCTCATGGAGCCTACATGATAGAGGAGCAGGGAGAGACAGACTACATGGAAAGAATGAAAGAAAATATATCACGGGATAGAGATGGTAATAAATACTTTAGGGAAAAATAAAACAAGATAGGGGAATAATAAGAGCCAGGGAAGTGGGTGGGGGAAAGGGAGAATTATAATGTTACGTCCCCATCCAACTTCTTGAACTGCACTTTGGAAAAATGCTCATTAATAGAGAAATGTTAACCTATTAATTTATCTTATTCTATCGAATGCAAGTTTTGAATAAACCTTAAAATCTTCCTGGAACAAGACAGATTATAAATCATAACATTTACGAAATTTTAACATTTGATGACTCTTCTGCAGCTCAAAGGAGTTTTACTCAGTCATAATAAAAAATTAATTTATTTCTCCATGATACCTCAAAAAAAGTATGGTAGAAAATTGACAAATCTATAGTAACAGTAATGTTATTTACACTAAAGTCAATGTCAAAATTATGGTGGCCATTAAGTAGGCAGAAAATTTAAGTAGAAAAATCTGTATGTAAGGTATTTGTTATGTAAATTTTTCTTTTCTGACATACAATATTCTGATTGTTTATAAGAAATTCACTGATTATAAAAATTAGTCATTGGTAGCAATGTAAAGTGGTATAGTGGTTATGGAAAACAGTAGGAGGTTCCCCGCAAAATTAAAATAGAACTACCATATGATCCAACAATCCCACTTCTGAGTATTTATCTAAAAGACCTGAAATCAGGATCTCAAGGAGATATCTGCTCTCTCATGCATACTGTGAATTGATGAAGCCAGTAGTGTTCACAACAGCCGAGATATGGAAACAACTGAAATGTCCATCGATTGATGTACTGATTAAAAAAAAAAAAGTGGTATATACTTGCAATGGAATACTATCCAGCCTTAAAAAAGAAGGAAACCTTGCCATATGCAATAAAATGGATAAATGTGGAGGACATTACACTAAGTGAAGTAAGCAAGTCACAGAAGGACAATAATGCATGAGTCCACTTACATGAGGTGTCTAAAATATCAGACTCATAGCAACAAAGAGTAGAATGAATGGTGGTTGCCAGCGGCTGGCAGGAAAGGGAAATGGGGAGTCACTATTCAACGGGTATGAACTTTCAGTTATACAAGATGAGCAGCTTTGAGAGATGTGTTGTACAACACTGTGTCTATTGTTAATAAAGGCACAATACTGTATTGTGCATTTAAAAATTCGTTAAGAAGGTAGATCTTATGTTAAGTGTTCTTACCACAATAAAAAACATGTCATACTTTCTGAGATGAGAGCTCTTCAGGTCATTTTTTCTGTTTGTATTAAATATCAAGAAATTCACATCTAAGTCTATAAGCCACTATAGGAAATGAGCAAACTTCAGGTGGCTCGTGGCTACTTGCTGTACCTTTTTTGTGAGCTTTTTCAATTTTTATTTTTGTTTTGTTAAATATTTTTTTGCAAGCCATATCAAATCCTTTTGAAAGTAAACTATAGCTGAATACATATTAAATAATTTAAAGGGCCTACCCTTTGCCAGAATAATTCCACTTCTAGAAATTTAAAGAAATATATAAAAATAGACATACAAGTTCCTTCTATGCACTGCTACTCATCAAAAAAAAAACTTAGAGATGCCTCTGGAGTTCTGAGGTGGCAAGGCCCACACTGCCCCCCACCCCCCATGGGCCTACTAATCAACCAGGCTGGTGACTGAGCCAGACCTGGGGTAGCCCTGCCTCCCCTTCCCCCTCCCCGCCAACATCTTAGAATATACTCATTATAAAAACATTTAAAAAATAAGTGACTTTTAAGTGAAAAATGTTTCTGAGTAACAGATATAGCATAAAAGCATTTAGACAAATTGTCCATATACTTATACATGGATATGTAAAGAACTGTATGTATATGTGCGTGTATATATATAACTACTTATGTCACACACATGCACCAATTTCTGAAAAATTAATAGTTTATCTCAATATATTGTAAAATTAATAAAAGTATAAATTTTCTATAACTTTTTGGTTTTTTTCATTATAAAGTGGTCAAACATGTATCACCTTCAATAATTGGAAAAAATAAAATAATAAAGTCATTTTTATTTTGTAGGGAAAAGAGTAATAGATTATAACTCCTCAATAACTGAACATTTTCTTTGAGAAAAGGGGATACATATCCTTTCATTTATATAATTAAATAACAATATGCTATGCTCTTTGATATAGAATTCCTATTTATTTATTCTAAGTTGCTAAAGCAAAAACAAATCAAGGCCAGCAACCTGGACTTCAAATACAAGGAAATAAGACATAACCTTAATATTTGTTGAACTATCATGAAGTAAGTTTTAGAGTATTTAACTTTAATAAACTTTCAAGGCACAAGTGAAATAGGGAGAGGCCAAGGACATCTAATGCAGTTCTGCAGGTTCTTTCTTTCCCTACGACAGGCCTTGCCCAAATTAATACACGGGGTTCTAAACAATGTATGTGATTACAACATTGACACAGAAAGAGATGTTCTGGTCATGAAACACCCCCACCCCATTTTATGCTCAGATAGTTAAACGGTTTACATCACCTTTTTCCATGCCTTAGAAATCCACAGATGCCTGGTTTGTTTACAAGAAACAATCCTAAACAATAAGGTACATCCTGTAAGAATCACTCCATAAATGAGGACTTTCCCTCTAGGAAGGAAGTCTTTCATTAGCATATTTAAAAGAATATTGAACTTGATCACCTTCTTTCTTCCCCAGGGTGTGCCCCATATGTCCCTGAGTGTAATGATTTAGTGGTGGGAGAACAGCAAGGCACAGCACAGTGTACAAAACAGTGACCCATGAGTGTTGGCTGGGAGCAGGGCTGATGTATGTTTCTATATGCATAGAAATCTCTAGAAGGGTGTATGCTAAACTGTTACCTGTGGTTACCTCTGGGGAATAGGATGGCAGCTGAGAAAACACTTTTATTTTTTACTTAATATTTCTATATTGATTGAAATTCAGGGCAAAGAAAACTGATCATTTATAGAATAAAATCATAAAAATTTTAAGACAAACCATACCTACCAGTTGCCAAAAACCAAAAAAAATTTAAAGACAAAGCTAAAACAAAAATTAGCCATCCATTTGGCAAAAGCCATAGAATTGTACAACAAAAGAGGAAACCCTAATGTAAAATTGGGTTAATAATAACAGATCAATATTGGTTCATAACTGTACTAAATGTACCACACTAATGTCACATGTTAATAAGAGGATAAGAAGCTGGGGGAAGAGGTCTGGGAACTGTCCGTACTTGCTGCTCAGTTTCTCTGCAAACCTGACTGCTCTAAAAACAAAGTTTATTAGAGAAAAAAATTTGGTGTCTAATTTCATTTTCCAAACTCAAGTTTTTAAAAGAGAGACGTCAGTCAGTAACTAGTTATTTTTAATTCATTAACTTCTTCTAAACATTTCCAAAATCATTTCACACATACAAAAACAATTTTTTCCTTTTTTAGATATCTTTTTTTTTTTTTTTGGTGGCTGGCCTGTATAGGGCCCTTGATTTTGATGTTGTAACACTGTGCTCTAACCAACTGAGCTAACTGGCCAGCCCTCTTCTTTTTAAAAATCTTTCACTAAAAGAGTTATTCTCAAACTACAACATGCATAAAACTCACCTAGGCGTGATTTTTTAAAATACTGATTCCTGGACCCCACCCTCTGGGACTGAGTAGGTGTGAGTGCCAGGAATCTGCATTTTAGACATTCCAGAGAATTCTGTACAGGTGTTCTATGGGACATACTTGAAAAAACACAACTGCCCTAAACTCTTAAAAAAGCTCAAATCTCACAAGCTTGACGATTTCTTCTATTATCCTCAATATTACTTTACACAATTATCTTCTAGTTTCCTCTTTATCTAAACTTATTGGGAAAAAAGCCATTTGCACTCAGTACCTCCAATCCCAAACACCCGGTTACTACCCTAATTCCTCAGAATCTGGTTTACATCTCACCACTGTTCAAACTGACCTCTGAAGATATCCTAGAAATATGAAGTTGATAAATCCAAGGGCATATATATGTATATGAACTTGGAGCCATAAATAAGACAGACAAAATAAACAAGAAACCAATACATAACAACAAGGTGGTCAATAGAGCACTGATGAAACTATGACAGAGATTTGGAAGAACAGGCTACTTTAAACTGTGTGACACAGAAGGTCTCACCAAGGATATAACATTTAAGAGGAGCACTGAATAATAAGAAAAACACAGATACAACATTACAGGGAGAGGATTTTGGCCAAAGAGAACAGTTAAGAGTGCAAAGATCCTAAGGTAGGAACACATTTGGATATTTGATGAATACACACAACAGATTGTCTGGAGCAAGGTACCCAAGAAAATGTGGCAGGAGATGAGATGAGGAGGCAAGCAGTGCCCAGATCTTAGAAGTCAGGGATACAAATCTGGATTAACTCTAGGTATAAAGGGAAGCAATCAGTGGGCTTCACATAGGGCACCTATGACCCTTTGAGATCACTCTGGTTGCACTGTGGAGAGTGGATTGTAGCAGAGCAGGAGGACCAGTTAGGAACCTCCTGAGGTATGGAGGTGAGCCAATGGTGGGGGAGGAAGAAAAGCACAGATTTCCATCTTTTTTGAAACTCCTTTCTGTGGTTTCCATAGTCTTCAGCTCTCCTGGTTCTCTGAATACTAGTACTAAATTAATATTTGTAAATCTCCCAATAATTATAAGGAGTTCTTTATCACATTATTTTAAATTTTCATATCAATCCTATAATTTTTATTTAATTCATTATGTATTTGGAGGGTTGTTTTGTTTATATAGCAGTTAACGTTATTTTACCTAATTCACCTTTTAATCTGTAATTCATGGCCCTCAATTCTAATAAATTTTTTTTTTTTTTTGGTGGCTGGCCGGTAAGGAGATCCAAACCTGTGTAGTATGCAAGCAAATGTACTTCACAGGGCCTGGTTTTCCAAAGACTTGCAGTTTCAAATATTGACCTTGCAAAGGACAGGAAATTTCCCCCAGGCTATATAGTCTCTGTGGTAAGATAAGAAATTGTTAACGCAGCGGCAAGGTTGCTGGCTCAAAGACAGACAGGTTACTGACTGATATGTAAAGATACTGGGAAATTGCTGTAAGAAGAGAATGTTCACTAAAATCAAGCTTTTGTTAGTGGATCGACTTAATTGCATTATAGAATGTCACCTTGCTTGTCTTACTGAATGTTACCAGCTTCTACTGTTAAACTTGTTAAACTTGTTAAACTATACTTAGCAAAAACCCCATCTATGTTCTCTTCCTGTAACTTCCTGGTCTGGAGAATAAATGCGGGAAGAGAACCCCAATTCGTGGTTAATTTCCCAATTGGAAGGAATGTCTTTCTCTCGAGGGTTCTCAGAAATTAACCCCTTTTTGGGGCTTCTCACTGCTCAGAAGAGATGGGCTTTCAGTAATCTTTGGTGGCTCCATCACCCAGGGGAAAAGGGGTGACAAATCTGTGGGAGGCAAAGCAACACAAACCCCCAATGTTGGTGTTATAACACTGAGCTCTAACCAACTGACCTAACCGGCCAGCCCTCCTGTGATTTTTACACAGTATTATCATTCAGATTTTGTATATGAAGAATTCATACTAAAAAAATATGAATGCCAAAGGATGCACAACTAATACGTGACAGAATAAGAACTTGAAGTCCTTTGCCTGATATCAAACCCTTTCTCTTCCTACTCTATCACGCTGCTGGTCTTCTACTCTTCTGCTTTCCTCTTCCCCGCTATATCCTTACCAAACATGGCTACTCTCCAAGGATCTTTCCTCCTTGCTTCAGTCTCTGCCTTCACCATGTTCCCTGTGAGCTGCTGTTGGGGAAAACTCTCAAACCTCCCTTCCAGCCACTGAAGGTTCACTCCACTTCTCCCAATTCCATGTTTCCAAATGCTTCCAACAGCCTTCCACACAATGTTTTCTTCATAGCTAAAACTCAATATTCCCAAAATTAAACTCCTTTTTCCCAGATGTCCTCCTCCCTTGGGTTACATTTATATACTGGTATCATCACCCTCAAAACTTCAATTTCGTGTTTGACTGTATTTTTCTCCTGCAATACCAACATTATGTTAGTTGTCAAGTCCCAATGGCTCCAATGTTTTAGAATCTCACAATCAGTTGCTATGTCCAATCTTAGACCATCATTATCTCTCATTCAAATGAAGGAAATCACATGTAGCTGATCTCCTTCTTGTAGTCTCAATACCTTATACATAGTAGCAAATTAAAATCTCTTAAAACATTTACAAATTTAAAATAGCATTTGAAACTCTACAATCCAGCTCAAATCTACTTTAACTTTCCTCAATTACTTCTTCACTCCAGGGAAATGAACTACTGTCCATTTCCCAGCTATATCCAATTCTTTCTAGCATTAAAGATTTTATTCACACTGTTTTCTTTCTCTGGAATGGCCTTCCTCCCTCCAAATTCACTTGCCTAATCCCACCAATGTTCTTTAAAGGCCTAATGAAATGCCCTTTCCTTTAGTAAGCCTTTCCTTATCTTCTTCAACATTCCCCACTTACATACTCTAAACTGTCAAAATCCTTACAGGCAGGCTGTAGACTAATTGACCATATTTGTACCCTCAAAAGTGCAAAAATTAATGCCTTGTTCACTGAGAAGGTGGTTAATAAATACTTGCTGAATCCATGATTGAATGAGTTCCTAAAAAATTGTGAAGATCTATAATCAAAACATTTTGTAAGGGGGAAAAGCTAAATAATAAAAGTAACAGTTAAAGCAATAATAAAAATTCAAAGAAAAATTTTAAGTCACTGCTCTTTCTTATTAAAAGCCATCACTTTGAAATTTTTAATGGTATCTAGAAAGAAATTCATTTCTACTTACCTGCTGCTGAAACCTAACCATATTCATCAACTGCTGAGCTCCAGGTGATAACTTTGACCCCATGGACTCCATCATAGTTTGGACCTTGTCAAGGTCTATCCTTGATCTTAGAGCAGGAGAACTTGGTGAAGAATTTGCTGAAATCAGTCTCATGTGTACCACAACTTTACTGATAAACACACACTGCTTTTCGCCAAAGGAGAGTAACTAGTATTAAACAAAAAGTTCCAGAAAATAATAATGATATTAAAAACAATCATCATTTAAGATCACTTCTTGATATTACCTAAGCAAGAGTGAAATATTCAAGAATCTAAAAATTAATTTCAAGTATGTTATTAAGTTTTCTCCAGAACTGTCATACTAAGAAAAAATTCCAATTTATCATGAGGTTTAGATGAACTATTTAAATAACAACATCCTTTGAAACTAAGAAACTATGTGTTAAATAACAAATGGAGGGTTAAGTAAAGTTTTACTTAGTTTCAGGAATTAAAAATACAGTAGCCCCCGCTTTTATGTGTGATGGATTTTATATACAGTACTATGTTTTTTCTTATACATGCATACCTATGATAAACTTTAATTTACAAATTAGGCAGAGTAAGAGATTAACAACAAAAACTAATAAAATAGAACAATTATAACAAAATACTATAATAGAAGTTATATAAATGTGGTCTTTCTCTCTCTCAAAAATCTTATTGTACTGTATTCACCCTTCTTGTGATGATGTGAGATGATAAAATGCTTAATGATGAGATGAAGTGATTTAGGCATTGTAACATTAGGCTACTATTGGCCTTCTGAAGATACCAATGGCTACTAAGTGACTAACGAGCAGTAGCATACACAGCGTGGATAATCTAGACAAAGGAATAGTTCATGTCCTGGGCAGGAAAGTATGAGATTTTATCCTGGTGCTCAGGATGTCGAGCAACCTAAAACTTATGAATTGTCTACTTCTGGATTTTCCATTTAACATTTTTGGACCACGTATGACAGCAGGTAACTGAAACCTCAGAAAGCAAAACCATGGATGACAGGGACTACTGTATACCAATCTGAGACCTTAATGTACCACAACTTGCCATAGTATTATTTAATATAAAATAAAGCTGTAAAAGTATTTACTGAAGCCCATGCAAAGTATTTACTGAAATACTAAATACAATTTGGTCTTTTAGAATTTAAAACTATAAGGGAATAGTAAGATGATCTAATACAGCTTACTGGTTTACACATAAAAAAGATGAATTTAGGAGTGATTTTCTAACTTGTCAAAGGGTACTCAATAAAGATCAGGCTTGGAACCTAGCTCTTCTGCTTCTATCACAGTAGTTTTTCCAACATTTTAATGCTGTGCATGTTTTTGAAACAGAAGACATTTCATGTGTGGTACAGAGTAGCAATGGAAAGGGAAAGTCCATCCCACAGGAAGTGTTTGCAGCACGGGCAGTAGGGGAGACGGGCCCACTGGGGGAATACTGGGGCACAGCAAAGACAGCTGATCTGCCTCCTAATCAGCATAGGACTACTCAGAGGAGAACAGTCAGGAATACAGAACTGAAGGGGGTGCAGTTTGATGAAAAGACTCTGGCCCAGACCAGTGTTTCTACACAACCCAGGTGCAGTGAATTTCACTAAACCTGGAAGTACCTATAAAGTCAACCATTAAAACCTGAGCTGCACAAAAAGCCTTCCCCAGGGAATCAGCAGCAAAGCAGCAATTTAGCTCAACCACAGAGCTCAAGCACTGGTCCCCACAGGAAGGTCCCCCATTTTAGAAGGAAGCAAAGGACAACAAATTAGTTTCAGCACAGAGTTTAAGTGGTGGGAACAGCAAATAATCCAACACAGAACTGTAAGAAAAAACAGAGTACCCATTGGGGCCCACCTGGGGTCCTGATGCATGGAGTGGAGACCAGACCCTCCACCCTCAACCAGGCACACTGCTTGTGCCATGGGGCCACCCAGGGTCCTGAGATCCGAAGCCAGAGACCAGACCCTCCGCCCACAACCAGGCACACTGTCAGTACCACGGGGCCTACCCAGGGTCCTGAGGCATGGATCTGAGAGCCACCAGCAACTAGGTAAGGAGCATACCAAAAACATCACCTTCATGTGGGTGGCCCACCACAGCCACCACAATAACCACGGCTGCCATGAAAGTGGCTAGATGCTACAACCACTGTGCAGATGGTCAGCCAGCCACTGGAATGCACTGACACAAGGAGAATCACCAGCAGAGACCAAAGGAAGGAAGAGGATGTCTCTTTCCACAAAGCCTATTCCAGAGAGACAGAAGAAGCATCTGCTCTACAATAATATTGGGGGACCTGAACACACCTCTCAGAATTGGACAGATCATCTAGGCAACAAATCAACAGAGTAATCATTACTCTTTCAGAAGGAGAGAAGAAATCTAGGGTTATCAGAGGTGGGAGGGGGGAGAGAGACGGGGATAGGGAGAGAGTGGACAAGGGGCATAAAGCATAAGTATGATTTGTAACAATATATATGCAAATAATATTGATTTGATCAATATATGTCAGCATTGAGCCCCCACAATATGTATAATCAATTATGTTTCAATAAAAATTAAAAGAAAAAAGAAAAAAAAGAAACAGACAAAACTGGGTTTAAATTATGACTGCTACTTACAACCTGTGTGACCCTGGGCAAATGCTAAACCTGAGTAAGGAATAAAATGAGAGAGGATAATAAGAATGATTTCACATGGCTGTTGTGAGGATTATGGTTTAATATTTCCAGGGTCTACTACTAAGTAAGTATTCAAAAGTCTGTATCAGTGACAATTTTTAAATTTTATCTTTCATATACTATTGCCCCAGAAGACCTAATAATACCAAGGTCACAGGTTCTGATCCCTATACCAGCCAGCACCAATAATAAATAAATAAATAAAATAAACTATTGCACCAGAATAAGCTTTCATACATATCTGAGGTTTCTCTAAATCAAACAACACATTGGACTCCCATGTGCTTCCATAGAACAATTACAAAAAACATTCGCCTTCGGAGACACTCACAAACCCATATGTCACACAAAGACATAGTTAAGTACAGACCTATGATCTAAAGACACTGAGTATGGCACCAAAGATGTGACCATCCTCAAAATTAAGGTAACATCCCATTAAATTTATACCCCACCTTCCAACTCCTCTATTATCTCCTGCTTTTAATCCCCAGACCCTTTCTCATCATCGAAAATAGTGCTTATTTTACTCAATGAGTCTACTTATTATTTGTCTTGCCCATTACAATACAATACAAGCTACATGAGGGTAGGCTTTCAATTTGTTTCATTACTGCTACTTCCTAAATATCTGGAACAGTATCTGGCACCAACAGGCACTCAAATATTTGTTGAATGAATGAATCTTTTTTTTTTTTTTTTTTTTTTGGCGGCTAGCCCGTACTGGGATCTGAATCCTTGACCTTGGTGTTCTAACACTGTGCTCTAACCAACTGAGCTAACCAGCCAGCCCAATAACTTTATTTAAATGGCTTTAGAAACTATTAGTATTTATTAACTAAAACAACATCTTGGAATAATCTGTTCTGTGAGTTTCCCTGCTATGAAAATAATTTATTTTTTCTCATTCTAAAGATGTCTCATAATCTTCTATAACTAATGATAACAAACACAGAATTTTACAGACAAAAAGAGTCCAAGAACTTATTTTCTCCAGCCCCCTAATTTTACCCATGAGGTAGATCCAAACAGGGTAAGAAAGTTGCCCAAGACTAGTCCACTAGTCAGCTGCAGAGCTGAATTATATTCAGCGCTTAGGATTTTCAACTCAGTACCCTATCTCCACATTCTGATGACATCACTATTGTTCACCTTAACAATATTTTCATGCTGAAGACCACATTCTATCCATTTATCTTTTTGCTCCCCTTGTCTGAAACTTCTCTAATTCCATTCTTTCTCGATAAATGGAGCAAAATCTGCTTGTGGTTTTTTCAGCACCACAGTTTTATTTATATTTTTACACAGTTTTATATAAAGATAAAAAAAATGGTTTCTAGCTCAGTTTCCCAAGGCTTCAAAATACAGCACTACTGTACTGACAATACATTTTCCACAGCTAATAATGATCAAATTTTAAAGAAAGAATTCAATGTGAAAAAGGATTAATAAGCTTTTAGAAAAGTAATGTGTTTTTACATGTCTAAGTATTTCTAAACTAAAACTAGGGACCAGTCGGACTAATTTTATTACCAAATCAACAGAAAACAAATACATATAGTACGAAAACAACTTTGTTGTCAAATTACTTAAAATTTAGTGATGACTTACTTTTATTTTACATACGTTTGTGGCAGGCTCCAATTTTAGATAATTTTTGTACAAAATAATCTTTTCATGATCACTAAAAATAAAAATAATAATAATTTTTTTACTTTCATACATTATCACTTTTAATAGTCACATTTAAAAATAGATGTTTCTAGGACAATACTTAAATCCTGAGATTCAGGTTTCCTGGTGAAGCATAAAGTTGGGGCTCCTTAATGAACAGCACCACCTATAAGGACTACATCTACCACTTACTAGCTATATGAGAAATAAATTAGATAATGTGTACAAAACCATGTAGCACAGAGCATATTTTAAAGCTCAATAAGCAGTCTTTGGCCATACCAGCATGAACATGCCCAATCTCGTCTGCTCTTGGAAAGCTCAATACCATAGCTATTACTTCCAACATGCACAGGAAATACAGTAGTTCATATTTTGGGTTACATTAAAGAAAGATGGGGGAAGAATATTGTAAAAAAAAAAAAGATCAAAAATTATAAGTGGATAACAGGTTAATAAATATTATGATATGGCATAGTCCTAGACTCCTATAGCATTTGTAATGGTCTTCCTAGAAGAAAATGAAACGTGTTCAAAGTTTCAGATTAACAGACAAAATGATTTTTGGAAAACAGATCCCTGTGAGTTAAAGGAAGGAGATAAGAAACTTTTATCAGAACGTCATTCTAATAAAACTCTTCCAATAACTAGTTATGACCTTCTACCAACTCACCTCCACTCTATTAGCTTTAAATTGTCACATTTATTTAAAAAAAAAAAAAAAAGGCTGATCTGGCCTGTCTTTAAGATTCCTAAAGGTCAGGCCGACCCCGAGGTTCACTCGAGAGAGTGTGTGGCGCTGGGAGCGCAGCGATGCTCCCACCGCAGGTTCAGATCCTCTATAGGGATGGCCGCTGAGCTCACTGGCTGAGCGCGGTGCAGACCACACCAAGCCAAAGGTTGCGATCCCCTTACCAGTCACAAAAAAAAAAAAAAAAAGATTCTTAAAGGTCTAACCTTATATGCCTACTGGTACGTTTTTATCTTCTCTCCCTTAAATGTCTGGCATCAATATCAGAGAATTATTAAATACCGCAAAAGCTGAGGAAAGTAAAAACACTAATTCCGAAGAACACTTTCAAGTGTGCAAGTCACAAACCTGTTATCCAGGACAGTACAAACATTCTTGCCCCTGCTGGTTCCACAGTACTCCTCTCCTAGATATACCTCCATATTTCTTGCTGAACTTAAAATGCCAATAGAAACGATTTCTTCACCTCCTTTAGGGTCACACCTCAGGTAAAGGAAGCAGGGGTTTTCATCTTGGCTGCTCAGGCTTCTCTTCAAAATCACCAGATCCTGGCTGAGAACAAAAGTGTTGAAAACATTACACAGTATAGTTCTCCCAACACTGCTCAGAACCCACGCTTTAGGCCACGGGTATTTCTTCTCACTTCCACTTGCCCTTGAGGTTCAACACCTTCCCGAGAACCCAACAAATGCTCAGTCCAGAATTGGTAAGGAAATGGAGGCTTCAGACGTCAGAGCTCTCCCTCTATTTTTCCCTCAATCACCGACATCCTACTCAGTGCCTCTAACTGATTCTCAGTGAATGAAGTAGATTCACTGCACACCTACTGTGCACACAGGAGCGGGGAGCAGAACACAGCAAAAGAGAAAAGCGCATCTTTTTCGAAACTAAGTGGACGACGGTCCTCTACGGTGGCACTTCTGAAAAGCCTGCTTTGGTCGACAGGAGGTTGACTTCTTTGTTTTGGGGGTAGATGGGCAGGTTGATGTTTCACAGGAGACCCGAAGAGCCGTCCTGACTGACCCAGGGGGATGTTTATGAAATTCCGAGGCTCCAGGTCACCTCCCCTCGCTCGGCTGCGCCCCCTACTCGAGCGCCCCGAGCCGCGGCCACTCCCCGTCGGACCCGCCCCGGCCCTCGCGAGGCCGGTCCTCGCCCCACCTCGCAGTCCCCGCTCCCCCGCAAAGACCCGGCACCAACTCGGCTCCCGGTTCCCGGCCCCAGACCTTCTCCCCTCGAGGCCCCCGCCTCCCCTCACGACTCCCCAGGAGCGTGGCTGTCACCGAGCGCAGCGACCCTCTCCTCGCCGGCCCCGCGCACCCCGGAGCAGGCGGCGCCAGCAGCTCCTCCCAGTCGAAGTCCGGGGCGCCGAGCCCAGCCCGGCTGAGAAGGAGGCTCTGGGTCAGGGCCCCACATGCGGCCTCCCAGGAAGAGGCCAGCGTCGGGCGGCGAGTCAGTCCCCAGTCCTCGGTCCCGGTCTCCATTCTGCAGCCTCCAGACGGGCTCGCTCCGGAACCTCTCTGCCAGCGCTTGAGTTTCCGTCAGTGCGGTCTGAAGTGAGGAAGCAGCGCGACTTGAGCGACTTCCGGCTGGTCCTAGTTCAAACTCAGGGAAGCCGGGGCTTCTCGCTCTTGTGGGGGAGAGAACCACCGCCGCAGACACGCATGCGCACGCCAGCTGGCTTCAGGAGCGACGTTCAAAATGTGCGGGGGAAGCGCTCAAGGGCGGAGCATGCGCACTGACAGCGCCTCGCCTGCCTCTGGAGACGGTGCGCAGGCGCGGCCGCTTCGCCCGGGAACGAGGGTTGTTTTTCGACGTTGGCTGTGGAGAAACGGCGGCAGGCGACGTGGACGACGATTGGCGGGCGGATGTGGAGGGCGGGTCCAATGAGGGGCGCCTGTGGTGAGGTAGGCGTGGTGTCGTCGCTCCACGCGACGTGTGGGGCCAACTCTCGACCTCGTTGTCTCGGGAACGGACGCCAGGGCCCTTCCCGCCTCCAGCCGGTGGTGGCTGCGGCATGTGGGGCGGCGAGCTCGGCGGGCGCGCTGTGGATTGGGGCATCATGTTTACTCCTCACCTGCTTTCCGCCGTGCCCACAGCCGTTCTCACGTTAGAGGGGAGCTGAGGCGGATGCTGGGAGGTCGGGGTTTGAACTGCGTGGTGGGCGGAATTGGGGCGGGGGCCTTTGCCAGGTGCGTCTTCGCTTAGGTCGGAGCGGCCGAGGGGCGCGGCCGGGACGTGGCCGACCTGCCCCTCCGGCTGCGGGAACCCAGGTAGCCAGGGTTGGGCGTCGTCGGTGACAGAAGACTGAAGGTGGAGAAAGACCCAGGTCCAAGGCGGGGACCGCACCATGAGATGTCCTCTGCTGGCACTGGGAAGAGCGAGTGGAAACGGGTCTCGAGTCTCTTTTGAAATGGAATCTGAACTCGGGCTGAAGGACTTTTAAGATTTGGATGCGAAAAAGTGGGAGTAGGTGGAACCTTCTAGGTGCTCCGCGGGTTGTGGAGTTAGATGGTGGGCCCCCCCATCCCCTCCCTGAGGAGGTTTATGTGGATGATTTTTACATATTTTGAAAGAAAAAAGTTCATTAGATTAAGAAAAGTGGAATGTCAGAGTTCCAAAGTTGCGTTAAGGTTGTCTAGAAAATAAAGTTTTTGCTCACCCATAATCTAATTTTGTCTCAGAACTTCCTACTCTAGGCTCATGATTCAAATTACTTTTTAATTTTATTTTTGCTTAAATTTTCATCTCAGTTTATATATTAGGATATGTACCCTCTAGCTAAAAATGAGAACAGAACACCCTTTTTGCGTTCTGTTTACCTATGTTGTGGGGCAAGAAAAATGAACACCGAATGTATTTTTCTTTTTTCTTTTTCTTTTCTTTTTTTTAAAAGATGACCGGTAAGGGGATCTTAACCCTTGACTTGGTGTTGTCAGCATCACACTCAGCCAGTGAGTGAACCGGCCATCCGTATATGGGATCCGAACCCGGGGCCTTGGTGTTATCAGCACCGCACTCTCCCGAGTGAGCCACGGGCCGGCCCCCCCTTTTTTTTTTTTTAAAAGACCGAATGTATTTTTCTATAGGTAATAACCAGAATGTACAGTAGGTAAATTACCCAAAATTGAAAGAGAAAGTCCACTGCAGTGGTTTGAGTGTCCCCACCAAAATTCATGTTGAAACTTAATCCCCAAGCTAGCAGTAATAAGAAGGTGGGAATCCAACCCTGGTATTTGAAAGATGGAGCTTTTAAGAGGTGATTGTATCATGAGAACGCTGTCCTCATGAATGGATTAGTCCATACATGGGCTACTGGGTTAATGGATTTATGGATTACAGTGGAAGTGCTACCGGTGGCTTGTTTTAAGAGGAGAAAGAGATCTGACTGCAATTAGCATGCTCTTGTTCTCTCACCATATGATGCCCTGTGCTGCCCTGGGATACTGCAGAGTTCCGACCAAGAAGGACCTCACCAGATGGCACCCTTCACCTTGGACTGCCTAGCCTCCAAAACTGTAAGAAATACATTTTATTCCTTTATAAACTATCCAGTTTCAGGTATTCTGTTATAAGCAGCAGAAGAAAAGCTAAGATATTCACCAAAGGTCTAATATGTGCAGAATACAAAAAGATCAAAGTCCCTAACTGTGAAGGTTCTAGTTTGCAAAGATTTTATAATGCTTCAGACTCATTCTAAGTTGTCTTGGTCATTATTTCTGTGTAACCTGTCCTGCTTCAGAGGTTAACTTTGATCCATATTAACATACATGGTCAGTCCAAAGGGAAATAGGCTGTTCTTCAATAACACTAATCTGCAATTTCATGAGCAATATCAATATTATCATCTGGATTTTGGCTTCCTTAAATAAAGCTATAAGATTAGGAATTAGAAAACCAAGACTTCTATGGTCTATGCTTTCTTTCATTCCCATACAGCCAATAAATCACCATGTCTTCATTTTCTTAAACACTTTTCTTTCTGCATTGTTTCTTCTGTTTTCAAGCACTAGCTTCATTTGAACAATTCCTGTAGTTTCTTTTCTGGTCATTCATTAGCTTTCCTTTTTATCACCTCCACATCATCTTCTGCACTGCCCTCTTCTGTTGATTGATGCTCCTAAGTGAATCACCATCCCCTCTACTCCTTAGCATGGCCTACAAAGCCCTCTGTACTCTGACCTTTGCCTGCTTCCTGTCTCCTACTTTTGCACATGCTCCCCCCTCTACCTAGAATGCCATTTCTTTTCAGTAGCAAGGAAAATTTTGTTTATCATTCAAAACCATGCTGACCTCCACTCTGCTATAGAATTAAACTAATTCCTCTGTGGGACACTTTAGGTACTATAATTCTCTTGTGGTCTCAGACTTTGCCAGTTTACATATTTGTATTCCCTACTATCTGCAAGCTTGTTGACATTAGTAATTATTTCGTGCCTGGTAGAGGTGTTGAGTACAGATTCTCTGTATGGAATTGATAGGTTAGTGAGGATTAGCTGACAGCTTTGTCACAAACAAAGAGGAGCAGAAAATGGCAAAAGTAGTAAATTAAATTTTATGGGTTGTTTTTTTTTTTTAAGCCAGGGTGGTTATGGTTCAGAGCTGACCTCAACCTTAAGATGATAAATTGCTCTTGTCATGAATTACAAATGGCTATTTTTTCTGCTTTATTTTTCCCCTGAAATAAATCATAAAATATGTGCTGGCAACTTCCCAACAATATCATGAGGATAAATTATGAAATTTTTTGGCTCACCTGTTTTAAACAGTTTTTTTAGTCTTTTTAAAGAGAGTGGAGTTGGTTGATGTTATTCGTAGCCTGTGACTCCCACACTTAGAACAGCAACAGCTATATCGCTTGGGGCCTGTAGTAGATTGAATTATGTCCCCGCAAAACTCCCTGAAGCTTGAATTGTGTCCCCCAAGTTTTATGTATTAGAAACTTAGCCTCCACAGTGACTGTTAAGAGGGTGGGAAATCCTATCATGGTAATTGAAAGGTGGAGTCTTAAAGGGGTGATTGGATTGTAGGATGGTGCAGTAGTGAATGGATTGAAAATGGTACAGGTGCGTGATTCTGAGGGCTTTAAAAGAAGAGGATAGTCTGTCTCTGTCTCTCCCTGCTCTCTCTGCTTCCACCATCTTGCAGTGTGAGACCCCTGCGTCACTGTTACCACCATCAGATGGACTTTGGACTTTCCAGCTCAGAAACTGTAAGCAATAAATTTTGTTTTTCTTTATAAATCACCCAGTCTCAGGTATTCTGTTATAGCAACAGGAACGGACTAGTACAGGGCCTCTTGCACATTGGTGTCTCCCCATTTGGTTTGTCTGATGGAGGTAGTGGCCAAGGAGGAGATGGTAACTGTCACTCCTGGTATATGTTTTGGTGCTGCAAATCCTGAAAAGTAAGGAGTAATTTGCTGCTGTGGTCAGATTAGGAAATTCCTTTGGAGTGAGCATAGCTTCAGCTGGATGTCTAAATACTCAGGTGTAGGGCCGGCCTGTGGCTCACTCGGGAGAGTGCGGTGCTGATAGCGCCAAGGCCCCGGGTTTGGATCCCATATGGGGATGGCCTGTTCGCTCACTGGCTGAGCGTGGTGCTGACAACACCAAAGTCAAGGGTTAAGATCTCCTTACCGGTCATCTTTTTAAAAAAAATAAAAATAAAAATAAATACTCAGGTGTAGTCAACCCGATCACCATAGTTTTCTTCACATATTCCTATGCCTCTTTATATTTGGGAATCTCAAGGGTTATAGATCAGATCATAATGGTCCCATCTGTGCACTGATCAAGATAGCCTGTAATGGTGTTATATGTTGTCATCTGTGCTCCCTTGGCAATTGTTCTGATTTGTTCCATGAGTCCCTTAGTGGAAGACTTACACTGAGTGTTGATGATGTGGAAGAGGAGAGGGCTGTCCGTGGTTGTGAGTTAATCCAGTCGATTGTTGCACCTGAGGGATACCCGACTGGAACGTTTCCTGTCTCCTTGTGCTTTTGGTGGCCAGTTGAGACCATGAAGGGTTTAAATCATTTTTGAACTTGTTCAGTATTTGCTCTTAGCTTGATGATCCTACTACTACCCCTATCATAATGTCACATATGACCTTGTACATTGAGGCAGTTTTGGTGATAGTAAAATAGACATTTGTATCTGTTAGATCTGCACAGAAAAGTGCCATCATTGCACCTATTTTAGGAACACTGCCTTTGAACATCTGGATCCCCATTCTTTCAGGAACATTAACCACTCTCAGGGCCGCGTGTAGACCCCTATATATAAATCAGAAGAAGAGAAAGCCTGGTGTTACATGATTGAATCTGCCCTTCCAATCTGCTCCCAACATAGATTTCACATTCCTCTTGAGATCTTCAGTGGTGCCTATTCTGGGACTCAGTTTCCCCAGGACTTGGGAATGGTTCAACTTCTCCTGTGGTTGAGGAGAAAGTACCAGACTCATCCATTATGGTATCTTCTGTACCCTCTCTGAAGGCATACTGACCATTGGGAGTTTTCATGGTGGTTTCTTTCAAACAGGTTATTGATATGTAGAAATTCAATATGCTCTTTAAGAGCATATTTCAAATCTGTTTTCAGGATACGAACCAGTGCATATTTTAAAGGTACATTTTAGAAATAAGTGACTTTAGGATATTAATCTTCTTGATCCCATGTATTTAGTAACGCTACAGTTTAGATATTTTGACTATCTTAAGTAGAGTCAGTTTTTACTCTATGAAAATATAGTATATACCCTGCCTTTTACCCAGGTGTATACTTTCCAGTAAGGTGGTTGTAGGAACTTAACTTTCCTCTCAGCTAGAACCACTTGGATTGTACTTCCACTCCTCCCTTTCCTCTTTCTGGTCCTTGCAGGTCCCACAGTTGCCTCAGTGGTTGGCCTGCAATTAAGGAAGGAGTAAGGAAGAAAGTTTAACCCTCCTACCCTTTTCCCCCAACTTCATTTATAGCCACTCTCCACCTCCGCCTCATTTATAATGTCTGGTTAGCAACATTGTTGAACTCTATACAGTTTTCAATACAACCTTTCAGAGGAAATATAGAAATGTTACAGAGGTTCCTGAACTATTCCTGAATATGTGCCCACATCCATGATTATTACCTATGTAGTACTTTCTTATCCTAAAGCTGTTATGCAGTAAAGGGTTAACTCAGGAAGTCTGGAAGGTTCATATCCTGCATCTTCCAAATAAACTGGCTCTTGACCAGCTCCTGGGAAAGAACCTCTCACTCACTAGAATATCCTGCCTGATAACAGTGTCTTTGTATACCTAGGAGCCTTGGGTCCCACAAGCTAGTTTATTGGAGGACAAGATGATTTATGATGAAGGCTCACACTTGAGCCGTACTGTATCAGTTTGACCTCTGATGGGGCTGTAGAGTGAGTAAATAAGGTCAGCACATGGGCGCTCTATGTCTGTGTGACTGACCCCAATAAAAATCTTGGACACCAAGACTCACTTGAGCTTCCCTGGTTGGCAGTACTGTGTACATATTGTCACACATTGCTGGAAGAACAAAGTGCTGTCCATGCAGTTCTACCAGGAAAGGACAACTGGAAGGTTGCACCTGGTCTCTCCTGGGTTTTGCCCTATGTGCCTTTGCTTTGCTAATTTTAATCTGTATCCTTTCACTATAGTAAACCACAACCATGAGTTAACTTCTTTTCTGCGTTCTATGAGTCCTTCTAGCAAGTCATTGAAGCTGAGGGTGGTCCTGGGGACTCCGAACACAGCTGTGATCAGTATATGTCAAGAATTGTACATTCTTCTATTAGTAACAGCAGTTAATTCTCAGTGGAAGAGTAGTAGAATTTTATTGGAGGACAGCGTGTATGGCTTTAAGAAAGAAACCCACATTATTCTTACATGCTTTCCTTGCTTCCCTATCTCTCCCCACCATCACTACCTTAGAATCTTAGTAAATACAGAAATTTAAAAATAAAAGTTAGGGGGAAAGGTTTTTTTGTTTGTTTGCTTGGTTGGTTGGTTTTTTTTCTTTTTTTTTTTAATACAAAGGTGGGTATTAAGGGTGAGATAGGTAGGAATCACATAATCTTGTCTAATTGTTAACTGTGCCTTATAACAGGTTCTTAAACACTTTGGTTTCAGGATTCCTTTATACCTTTAAATTATTGCAAACTGCAGAGAGCTTTTGTTTATATGGGTTTTATCTTCTTAATTAAAAAAAGAGATCAACAACCTTGTTTTTTGGGGGGTCTACCATAATGTACACTAATGTGAATGAATACTGTAAAGAGTGTATTGAAAAGGTAACCAGCATGAGTAACATAGTATTTATTATCTACGGGAAAAATCCACTCCAGCTTCAGAACACCTGGCTTAAAATGAACTTTCCATGGTATTGTTTTATTCTGCTTTCTTGTGAACTTGGCAGTAGTAATTTGGATTGTTTATCTAAAGTCTTAAAGAAAGGTCTAGGTGAACTAACTCTTTTTTTGGTAAATTAATAATGAAGGAAAGTAGCATCCAATCTAAATCAACTGTAGGATTTTGTCATTATTTTTGTTACGCTTTGTGGCACTTGCACATTCTAAAAAAGTAATCCATCAAAATTCTACATAATATGCTGACAATTTATTTTGAATATTGTACATTTCCTTCAGAAATTACCCTTCTTTATGCAGAATTATAGAATTATGAGGTATGTTTATGATTGTCCCTTCAGGGATATGTTATACTATCAGATGTCAGGTTAAGGGAAAGCTACAGAGTACTTTCCACCAGTTTGAACTTTGGTAGCTGTGCTTTTATATACAACATAATATGAATAACTAAGTGTAAATTTGTAATTATATTTTTCTCAATACACTATGGACATTTTACTTTTCTCACTTTCTCTCTTCAAATAAATCATAAGGGTTTTTAAGAGCAGAAGCTGTCTTTACTTATATCTGAATCCCCAGCATTTAATAGTCTGGTACACAAATATCATGTGAACAATGAATGAATAACTTTCACAGTGTTAAAGTACAAGGCCCACTTATTAAACTATTGTGTTTGTTTTACACATCTTTATAATTTAAACATAAAACACAGTGTTAGGAAGTAAGGGCACAGTGAGAAAGCTCATTGGAAATCTCTAGGAATTGCTTTCTTTCAAAGTTGTGTTGTAAGCTTAAGAAACTAAGGAATTGAAACCCAATTCACCATTGTTTCTAAATAGCAGAGGTAAAATTAAGATCCTCCCTTAGCAGAACTGCATCTTGTACCTTTGCTTTTTCCTCACACACTTTGGTAGTTCTTAGGGTTAGTGAGATTGATGATTATTCTGGGTCTAAGTACCCACTTTGAGCAGATTAGGTAATTTACTTGCTTTCAACCTCAGAAAACCAAGAGTAGATTGGTCTTTCGAAAATCAGAAAAACACTACATATTGTCAAGTTAGTTCAAGATCTGGTAATGTTTGAGTATCTGGCTCACATTTTAGGATACATTTGTTTTTTAAAACTCAATAGGGAGATAAGACTGGTGACATGAAGATGATTCAACTGCAAATGACATTGATGGTGAGTACAAAAGGAAGCCAGTAAGCTTATACATTTTACATTGGCCTAAACTTTGTAGGAGTTGTTGAAATTAGTATGTACAATTGAAGTGGGTATGAACAACATCTCATTGGAGAGTAAAGTAGGGAAGTTCATTTTCACAGGCCCATGGGTGGCTGGCAGCTGAGGGGACAAGCATATACTAAATGTAGGCTACTGTGTAACACATGTCTTAGTCGATCTCAGCAACTAGAAGTGAGATTTTTGCAGAGGTTGTAAACAATGCCATGGTGGCAAAGCCATATGTGAGCTAAGGTGAAACATTTCAAAGATGAAAATCTGTGACTAGAAAGAAGTTTCAGAATGCTTAGCTCTCTAGGAGTTAGTAAAGAAGGGTCAAGCAGCTTCACTCCAAGTTCAAAGCAGAGTGACTGTTCCAGCATGAAGCGTTACTGATCAACTTCCTCCTTTTCTGAAGATCAGAAGGGACATAATAATGACATCTGAGGCTGCACTTACTCAGTGACAGTTCCCATGTTACTTGATCAATCTAATGTAATAGTGATTTAAATCAAGTTTAACAACAAATCTAAGCAGGAGTGACCAGTGCCACTTCAGGTTATGTGTTTGTATGTCACGATGTCACATGTGAATATGTCAGTTCTTCCCAAATTGATCTATGGAGTCAACACAGTCCCCCCCAAATCCCAGCAAGTTGTTTTGTGGATATCAACAAACTGATTCTGAAGTTTATGTATAGAGGGAAAAGATCTAGAATAGCCAAGAAAATGTTGAAAGATTAGAACGAAGTTGAAACACTGATACTACCCTACTTCAAAACTTACTATAAAGCTACAGTAAGCAAAACAGTATGGTATTGGCAAAAGAATTGACAAATAGGTCAATAAACAAATAGAGAGCCCAGAAATAAACCCACACAAATATAGTCAACTAGCCTATGACAAAGGAACAAAGGCAATGCAATAGAGAAAAGATAGTCTTTTCAACAAATGGTGATGCAACAACTGGACATCCACATGCAAAAGAAAAAATGTAGACACAGACTTTACATCCTTCACAAAAATTAAAATGGATCACAGACCTCAATGTAAAACTCAAAACTATAAAACTCCTACAAAATAACATGAGAGAAAATCTAAAAGACCAGCCTTGGTGATGACGTTTTAGATATAACACCAA
Source organism: Cynocephalus volans (assembly GCF_027409185.1). NCBI lineage: Eukaryota > Metazoa > Chordata > Mammalia > Dermoptera > Cynocephalidae > Cynocephalus > Cynocephalus volans. The sequence goes on from NC_084466.1 coordinate 152,446,751, forward strand.
AGGAATAATCCATGAAAGAAGTAATTGATACGCTGGACTTCATTAAAATGTAAAAGGGCTGGTTAGCTCACTCAGTAGAGCATGGTGCTGATAACACTAAGATCAAGGGTTTCGATCCCAATACCAGCCAGCTGCAAAAAAATAAAGTAAAATAAAATTTAAAACTTATACTCAGCAAAAGACACTATCAGGAGAATACAAAAACTACAGACTAGGAGAAAATTACTTGCAACAGACATCTGAAAATATTTAGGGAGAGGCAGGGCAAGATGCGTACTAGAGGTACCTGGGGTGCATTCGTCCCATAGAAAAGGACCAGAACTAACAAACAGCTAAATATTGATGGGAGCATCTGTAAGAGAGCATAGAGTGCAGCAGGAGACTGGTGAGATCCCTGTGGAGCACAAAAGCCCAGGATGGTGGCCTAGTAAGGAGAGAGAGGCACACAGCCTCAGCTGCCATGTCTTCTACATCATGATTAGTGCAGGAGGAATTTTTACCTTGTAGTGAAAAGATAGGCAGTGGACCTAAACCAGCCCCCATCCTCACCACAGAGGCTAACAGATCCTCAGGCAGGATAAGCCCTGAGGCATGTATGATGAATGGCTTAGAATATACACACTGCACTGCTCTAGAACAGCACAAACACTGCAGGCCTGCCTAGCAGCCTCACCCACCAATTGGGAAGCTACTGGTTGGGGCCCCTTGCTGCAGGCCTGCCTACTGGCCCCACCCACCAACTGGGAAGTGGCTGATCAGGCCTCCTCACTGCAAGTCTGTCTAGTGGCCTTGCCAACAGTCTAAGAAGTGGCTGGACAGATCCCCTCACTGCAGACTTGACTAGTGGCTTTGCCCACTTCCTGAGAAGCAGCTCAGTAGCTCTGCCCTTCGTAGACCAGCTCCTGAACTGCAGATGTAAGGACAATCTCACATCAGGCCCCAAGAAGTGGCACAGTGAAGAGCCACCAGCAGACCCACACTCAGCTAGCTGAACCAGAGTGCACCCATGCCCCTGGCTCAGAGAAACAGCTCAGATGTCGTGTCTCTGGAAGACCTGCCTCCAAGTCTTTGAGTATTAGAGTGAGAAACAGCTTAGCTGATGTGCCTCTGGTGGGCTCACCCCTAATAAGAGAATCAGCACAGTGATCCTGCCACTGGCAAACCCGTCCTGGAGACCCTAACACACCATATGTCCACACCCCCAGCCTGACAGTCAATTCAGCAACCACATCCCCAGTTAGCTAACTCCTGAGATGACTGGCCCACAGGGTGCACATGCACACCCACAGCCTGTGAACCAATGTGATCCTCCCCCAGTAAAGCTGTGCCACTGCTGCCACAAACCTCCAAGAATAGGTCTCTGAGTCACTTGCAGACATAGTGAAAGTGGATTACAGCTGAAGAAATGACACAGAGTATACACTACTGCATCAATCCTAAACAAAGCCACTGGACTCTTATCTAATCAACACCCTAGGGCACATCTGCAGTAGAAAGAAAGTCTTTCCCCGTGCAAGCCATTCTGCAAAACTCAAACAGGTGACTGTTCCTCCAGATGCATAGATATCAATGCAGGAAGACAAGAAATATGAAAAAACATGGTAACATGACACCACCAAAAAAGAAACATAATAATGTTTCAGTACCTGATCCCAAAGAATCAGAAATAGCAGACTTGACAAAAAAGGAATTCAAATTAATGATCTTAAGGAAACTCACTGAGGTACAGGAGAATATAGACAGTTTGATGAAATCAGAAAAACAGTTCACAATCTGAATGAGAAATTCAATAAAGAGATAAATATCATTAAAAACTGTGGAATATACTATAAAGCACATGTACTTCACAGGTCCTGGTTTTCCAGGACTGTTGTTGGTAGGACCACTTAATTGACTTACACAAAGCAACAAAAAACCACTAAGCAGAAATCTTGGAATTGAAGAATTCATTGAATGAAATAAAAAATACATCTGAGAGTCTCAACAACAGACTAGATGAAACAGAAGAAAGAATTTCTGGTCTTGAAGACAGCAACTTTGTGTTGCTTCGCCCCCATGCAAAGGATTACTCAAAGCCCATCTCTTCTGAGCAGTGAGAAGCCCCGAAGTGGTTAACTTTCCTTGAGAATGCTCAAGCAAGAGGCATCCCTTCCTTGGGAAAATTAACGCTGAATTGGGGTTCTCTTCCTGCATTTATTTTCCAGACCAGGAAGTTACAGGAAGAGAACAAAGGTGGGGTTATAGTTTAACAATATAGGCTGGTAACTTTCTGTGAAACAAGCCAGATGACATTCCAGTAAGCCAGTAAGTCGTCCTATCAACAACAGTTTGATCTTAGCAAACGTTCCTTCTTAACAGCAATTTCTCAGTATCTTTACATAACAACCATTAACTAATCTGTCTTTGAGCCAGCAACCTGCTGTGCCATAATTCTTATCTTGCAACAGAGACTTATAGCCTGAGGAAAATTTCCTGTCCTTGCAAGGTCAATATTTGAAACTGCAAGGCTTTGGAAAACCAGGCCCTGTAAAGTGCATGTGCTTTATAGTATATTCCACAGTTTTTAATGATATTTATCTCTTTATTGAATTTCTCATTCAGATTGTGAACTGTTTTTCTGATTTCATCAAACTATCTATCTTCTCCTGTACCTCAGTGAGTTTCCTTAAGATCATTAATTTGAATTCCTTTTTTAAAATGGAAGTCTATAGCAATAAACACCTATATCAGAAAAAACAGACTTCAAATAAACAGCCTAACAGTGCACCTCAAGGAACTGGAAAAGCAAGAACTAAACCCAAAATAAGCAGAAGAAAAGGAATAATAAAAATTGGAGTGGAAGTAACTGAAATTGAGACTAAAAATACAATACAAAAGATTAATCAGATGAAAAGTTGGTTCTTTGAAAAAATAAAGTCGACAAACCATTAGCTAGACTAACCAAGAAAAAAAAGAAAATACCAAAATAAGTAAAATCAAAAATGCAAATAGAAACATTACAATTGATAGCACCTAAGTATAAAGAATTATCAGAAAGCTCTATGAACAAGTATATGCCAATTAATATGAAAACCTAGAAGTAATGGATAAATTCCTGGATCCATATGACCTACCAAGAACAAATCAAAAAGAAACAGAAAACCTAAACAGACCAATAACAAGTAAAAAGTAATGAGATTGAATCAGTAATAAAAAGTCTCCCAACAAAGAAAAGCCAGGCTTTATTGCTGAATTCTACCAAACATTTAAAGAAGAACTAATACCAATAATTCTTAAACTACTTAAAAAAATTGAAGTGGATGGAATTCTTCCAAACTTATACTATGAGACCAGCAAAATCATTTTGTTACCAAAATCAGGCAAGGCCACAACAAATAAAACTACAGGCCAATATCCCTAATGAACACAGATACAAAAATCTTCAATAAAATACTAGCAAACCAAATCCAACAGCATGCCAAAAAACACATCATGATCAAGTGGGGTTTGTCCCAGGGATGCAAGGATGGTTCAACATACACAAATCAATATGTGTTATATATCACATCAACAGAATGAAAGAAAAAACAACATATGATCATCTCAATAAATGATAAAATTCAACATCCTTCATGATAAAGACTCTCAACAAATTTCCTTCTAGGTATAGAAGTATAGTATAGAAGTATCTTTATACAACAAAGACTATATATGACAAGCCCACAGCTAACATCATACTGGACAGGTGAAAGGTGAAAGCTTTCCTCCAATGAACTGGAACAAGCCAAGGCTGCCCACTCTCATCACTTCTATTCAGCGTAGTACTGGAAGTCCTGGCCAAAACAGTTAGGCAAAAGAAAGAAATAAATGGCATTCAAATTGGACAGGAGGAAGTGAAGTCGTCCCTGTTTGCAGATGACGTGATCTTGTATAAAGAGAAACCTAAAGACTCTACCAAAAAACTCTGAGACCTGTTAAGCAAATTGAGTAAAGTTGTAGGATACAAAATCAACATACAGAAATCAGTAGCATTTTTATACACCAACAATGAATTTGCAGAAAAAGAAATCAAGAAATCTATCCCACTTACAATAACAACAACAACAAAAAATACCTAGGGATAAGTTTAACTAAGGAGGTGAAAAATTTCAACAATGAAAACTATAAAACAGTGATTGAATAAATTAAAAAAGACTCAGAAATGGAAAGACATCCCATGCTCATGGATTTAAAGAACATTGTCAAAATAATACTATCCAAAGTGATCTACAGATTCAATGCAGTCCCCATCAAACTACCAATGACATACTTCACACAAATAGAAAAAAACAATTTAAAAAATGATATGGAACAACAAGAGGCCACAAATAGCCAAAGCAATCCTGAGCATAAAGAATAAAGTGGGGGGTATCACACTCCCCGACTCCAAAATATACTACAAAAAGTTATAGTAATCAAAACAGCATGGTACTGGCACAAAAACAGACACACAGACTAATGGAATAGAATAGAGAATTCAGAAATAAATGTACCTACAGCCAACTGATTTTTGATAAAGGAGTCAAGAACACATGCTGAGGAAAAGACAGTCTCTTCAATAAATGCTACTGGGAAAACTGTAGATCCACATGCAGAAGAGTGAAACTAGACCCCTAACTCTCACCAAAATCAAGTCAAAATGGATTAAAGATTTAAATGTAAGTTCCAAATCAATGAAACTTCTACAAGAAAACATAGGGGAAACACTTCAGGACATAGGTCTGGGCAAAGATTTTATGAATAATACTTCAGAAGCATAGGGAACAAAAGCAAAAATTAACAAATGGGATTATATCAAACTAAAAACCTTCTGCACAACAAAGGAAACAATCAGCAGTTAAGAAACAACCTACAGAATGAGAGAAAATACTTGAAGGTTATTCATCTGACAGGGGATTAATATTCAGAATATACAAAGAACTCAATAGTAAAAAAAATAACTGATCAAAAAATGGCCAAAGTAACTGAACAGACGTTTTTCAAAAGACATAGAAATGGCCAACAGGTATATGAAAAAGTGCTCAACATCACTAATCATCAGAGAAATGCAAATCAAATCCATAATGAGATATCAGCTCACCCCAGTTAGAATGGCTATTATCAAAAGACAGAAAATAACAAATGCTAGTGAGGATGCAGAGAAAGGAGAACTCTTATACATCGTTGGTGAGACTGTAAATTAGTACAGCCATTATGGAAAACAGTATGGAGGTTTCTCAACTACCAATAGAGCTACCATACCATCCAACAATCCCAGTATTGGGTATATATCCAAAGGAATAGAAATTAACATGTTGAAGTGATATTTGCACTCCCATGTTTACTGTGGCTCTATTTACAATAGCCAAGAGTCAGAACCAACCTAAATGTCCTTCAGCCGATGACTGGATAAAGAAAATGTGGTTTATATACATAGTGGAATACTACTAACACATAAAAATGAATGAGATTCTGCCATTTGCAGCAACATGGATGAGCTTGGAGAAAACTTTGTTAAATGAAATAAACCAGGCACAGAGAGAGAAATATCATGTGTTCTCACTCATATGTGGAAGCTATAAGTTTATCTTATAGAAGTAGAGAGTAGAAGAGTGGTTACTAGAGATTAGTGGCGGGGGGGAGAAGATATGGATAGAGGATGGTCAGTGGATACAAATAATAGATAGGAAGCATGGGATCTAGTGTTCAATAGTAGTATAGTGAAAGTACAGTCAACTGAACAAAGTATGGTGTACCTTTGAATAGCTAGTTGAGATGATGTTAAATGTTCCTACACAAAGAAATGACAAATGTTTGAGGTGCTAGATATACTAAGCACCCTGATATCATAATTGCACACAGTTTGATTGTACCCAAATATCACATTGTACTCCATCAATATATATAAGTATTATGCGTCAATTAAGAAAAATAGAAGGAGAGAGAAATAGAGAATAGAATAGTGGTTACCAGAAGTCAGGGGGTGGGAGGATGGAGGATGGGCAAGGAAGGGAAAGGTTGGTAGACTGGTACAAAGTTACAGTTAGATAGGAAGAATAAGTTCTGGTGCTCTAGGATGACAATAGCTAATAATATATTGTATATTTTAAGATAGCCAGAAAAGAGGATCTTGAATGTTATAACCACAAAGAAATGATAAATATTTGGGTAATAGATATGTTAACTATTGCGATTAGATCATTATACAATGTATGCATGTATTGAAACAACAAACTATACACCATAAACATGTACAATGAAAGAAATAAAAAAAATTTTTAAAAGTTAGTCAAGGTTAAAAAAACATCTGATAAAGGACTGTTATCAAACAACCCAGTTTAAAAATCGGCAAAAAGATCTGAACAGGCACCTCACCAAAGAAGATATACAGAGAGCAAATTATCATATAAAGATGTTCCACATCACCTGTGTCATTAAGAAATTGCAAAATAAAATAGCAAAGAGATACCACTACACACTAAATAGAATGGCGAAAATCCAAAACACTGACACCACCAAATGCTGACGAGAATGTGGAGCAATAGGAAGTTTCATTCATTGCTGACGGGAATGCAAAATGGTACAGCCACTTTGGAATACAGTTTGGCAGTTTCTCACAAAACTAAACATACTCTTAGGATCAGGCAACCACACTCCTTGGAATTTATCCAAATTAGTTGAAAACTTATGCCTATACAAAAATCTGCACACAGGTGTTTATAGCAGCTTTATTTGTAATTGCCAAAACTTGGAAGCAACCAAGATGTCCTTCGGTAGGTCCTTTGGATTGAGTGTCCCCCCAAAACTTGATCCCCACTGTTGAGGGTGGGAAATCCTATTATGGTAATTGAAAGATGGGGCCTTGAAGAGGTGATTAGATTGTAGGACCGTGATCTAGTGAATGAATGAATAATGGTGGTCAGGGTTATGTTCCTGAGGGCTTTAAAAGAAGAGCACATGAGAGGTTCTCTCTGCTCTATCATTTTGAAATGTGATAACCTGAATCGCTGTAGTCACCACCAGGACAGAGCCCTCACCAGATGTATTCCCTGCACTGGGAATAGCCTCCAAAAGTGTAAGCAATAAATTGTTTTCTTACAAAGTGCCTGGTTCTGTGTGTGTAAGCAACAGAAATGGACTAATACAGTAGGTGAATGGAAAAATAAACTGTGGTACATGCAGACACTGGAATATTATTCAGTGCCAAAACAAACCAATCAAGGCATGAAAAGACATGGGGAAACCTTAAATGCATGTTTACTAAGTGAAAAGCAAATCTACAGAGGCTGTAGGATTCCAACTATATGATATTCTGGAAAAGGCAAAACTATGGAGACAGTAGAAAGATCAGTGGTGTCAGGGGTCAGAGGAGAGGGAGGGATGAACAGGCAGAGCACAGAGGATTTTTAGGGCTGTGAAACTATTCCCTGTGACATTATTATGGTGGCAGTATCTCATATATTGTCAAAACCTATAGATTGCACACCACCAGTAGTGAATCCCTGTGTAAACTATGGACTTTGGGTGATAATGATATGTGAATATGTAACAGCCTGAACAGAAGTGACTCTATTTTGTTAAACTCCTAAATTATAAAGTTTTTTTTCCTTACTCTTGTAACCCGAACCACATAGCCTGCAGTTAAACATTAGAATACAATGATTCTTGTTCACATGATTGCTAGAACATAATGGTTGCTCACATTGTACACAGTATAATTACAGAAAATTTATTAATCCAGATGGCCATTCTTTACTAGCTTACTAACTAGGTCTTTTTGAGGTTAACAGGAACTGAATCTGTGACTTAACTTCATAAAGGATTGTCCCCATGACTCAGCTCCCACCCGAGAAGTTCTTTGATGTTTGTCTGCAATTTTATGATTATGCCTGCAGGTCTCTGCTTAGGTCACCATGAATCAATCCCCTACCACTTGTCCCTATAAAATCCTTTGGCAAGACTGGGAAAAGTGGAGATGGCCTTTGAGACATAAGTCCACGATTTCCTCAGGCTGTAAAGGCTACCTTTCTTTATACCAACACTTGTCTCTCAATTATTGGCTACTGAGCAGCGAGCAGACGAATCTTTGGGGTTTCAGTAACAAATATATGTTCATCAGTTGTAACAAATATACCATTTTGGTGGGGGGGCAGTGTTGATAGGGGATAGGGTATATGAGAATGTATTTTCTGCTCAATTTTGCTGTGAACCTAAAACTCCTCTACAGTGTAAAATCCATTAAAAAAAAGAATAACCAGAATAAAGATAACCATCTTAAAAAGGGAAAAAAAAAAAAAAAAAAAAGATTTTCTGGGGAAAGTGGAGAAATGGGTGTGGGTGTGGAGAATGAGGGATAAAAGAGAATGGCAAATTAAAGGGAGGGACCTTGTACTGAACCAATAACAATAAAACGTCATGAACTGAATAACTCAGTGCTCTTCACGTTGAATCCAAAAGAAAAAGAGATTATGTTACAGGGCACAGGTCCAACTGCCTGGCCCCTTTCAAAAGCAAACCACTCAAAAGTCAAATGTTGGTGAAAATCAAAGCCAGCTTTTATTTAGGAATATGCATGACCTAAGAAGAGATGTTAAGCTAACCCATCTCTCCAGTAATCCTGAAGGAGAATGGCCAGATTAAAGCCATCTCAAAGACTCGGATTTACTGAGGGGTTCTTAAAGAGGGGGTTGAGCGAACATTGGAAATGAAAAGCAGGAGGGAGGAAGATGTAAGCTTTAGGGGCACCATGCGAGGAGCCAAGTGCAAGGTCTTGCCAAGACTCCATCTGTTTTCTGCTCCCATCTGTCATCTCGGGATCCTAGAGGGATGGAATCAGCCATAGCTTCATTGATGTCTTCCTTAAGTTTTCCAGGGTATGAACAGTATATGCAAGTCTGCAAGTTTGCAGGTTAAGGCTGGCTAGAAAACAACTTTGCATTTATGTAAATAATGTCATCTTGCTCGATAACCAAGGTTCAAAATATCAAATAGCCATGGGAGAAGCAGGAATGCAAAGAAATGTACACCAAGAAAAAAACTGCCCTTTTAAAATCTTTCAGAGCCCGTGCGGTTTTAGTTCCCAACATGGCTTAAGTCCTGCTCACTCCAACAATAATGTATGTGTATTTGCTTTGTAATCACAAATTATATCAGGTTTAGCATTGGAATATTGGTTGTATTTTGCTTCAGTATACATTGATTCTATCCTCACGTGTTCACATTTTGAACCCACCCCTTATGAGTAAGAAGTAATCCTCCCCTAAAATAAGGTGAAAAGTCGAATCTGTATCAAATCTGAATTTTTCTACACCACACCCCCCACGCAAAAATTTTGTTTCATAGCTCTCAACAACTTAGTACTACCTTTTTGCAACTAAAATACCTGTTCTCTGCATGCATGCATTGGAATTGAGGTCTAAGGATGTTCCTTTCCTGACTTTATTTCCTCACACTTGCTGACGACTGGTGGCGCAGGGCGCAATAACTAGTTTTTACTTTACCCTCGCCCTGTTCAAATCTAGGAAGGGCAGCGAAAAGCCGTCGTCGGGGTGTCAGCCTCACCCTCCATTCTTTGATTTATAGTATTTCCTCTCCAAAGACCGCTGGAGGAAGAGGCGCTAAGTCTCTTCTGGATGCTCCTGGGCAGAGAGACCTCGTCGCGACAAAACCGACGCGCGAATCTCTATGGCTTGCACGTTTCCGGCAGGGAGAACGAAACAACTCTAGGGTCCTTTACGACTGCCCAGGATATAGGAAACGCAGCGCCGTGGCCGCCTCAGCGAGGAGCCTGGCCTCCGGACAGCTGGGCGCCAGCGGCTCAGGTGACCACGGGGGTGACGCAGGGACAGGCGGGACCACGCATCTCTTTCTAATCTGAAGCCTCGCCTGTTCCTCTATCCGGCACCGGGCAGCGCCGCACAGCCGTGGGAGACGCTGCGCGTGCGCGGCTGGCGGACGGCGGCCTGCACCAACGTTCCCAGTCAATTTCGGGCTCCCTGAGTGACATGAAGGCCGCCGAGGACGCCACAGGAACCGGCAGCGAGGGGCCGCAAAAGCGAGGACTCTGCGTCCTCTGCGGCCTGCCGGCAGCTGGAAAATCGACCTTGGCGCGCGCCCTCCGCCACCGGCTGCGACAGCAGCGGGGCTGGGCCGTCGGCGTGGTCGCATATGATGACGTCATGCCCGACGCGTTCCTGGACGGGGCGAGCGAGCGAACGGTCAGTGCAGAGGGGGCGGGGCCTAGCCGTGGGCGCAGTGCGGGGGGCAGGCAGCTCCGGGCCACGCGGTTGTGTGCTGTGCTGATTGTTTGTGTTGAGCGCCCACTGTATACTAAGTACACTGTATGCCTGGTGTGGGAGGTGAAGCCCTGACAGCAGGGAGAGGCAGCCGTTCGAGAACGGTGGGGCTGGGTCAACACATTGCAGTGAGCGAGAGTTGGCCGTAGAAACATATCATAAAATAGTTACAAAACAACCGTTTTAGAATGATGCACTGCAGAGGTGTTTTGTATATTTGGTGCGTATAGGTATTGTGTATTCTATACATGTCTTAAGACAGGGTTAGGTTCTGAAGTCAGTGTGCAAGGCGGAAACCCTTTAGTCAAATAAACTCTTGAAAATCCCTTGGAAGTATTTTCTGAGGACAGGGAAAGAATCTCTTTAAAAAATTCCAGCGTAGCCAGTTTAACATCGAGCCACGAGCGGATCCAATCTTTGTGGCACTCGAAATTTATTCAATTTGGGGACCCCTCTTTAAGAAAACACAAATTATAAATAACAAAATTGCTAGGATCCCTCCCAGAATGATAGAAGGAAGCTGTACGAATAAAGGGCCTGGCCTCTGAAGCTTCATCTTCATTCATTTCCGGGTAAATCTGCCTCTGTCAGCATTGAAAAGATGGCTGTTCCTTAGTTGATCACTAGAAGAAGTAATGGGCTTGTATTTAGGGACCAACTTGTACCTTCCAAGTACATACTTCTCTTTAAGCCTTCAGCCCACACTCAGCACAATGAGATGGACCCTCTTGGAGAAGCATATGGAATCAGAGACCACTGGGGGAAGAGTATATTCATGTCTCCTATCTCATGCTCACTCTAGGGCAAATACCCTTCAAAACATTCTGAAATCTTTAAATTGTTATTTTTGTTGTTTAGTGCCTGAGCACAGATGAATTCACATAAATCAAATGCAAATATGATGTGACTCCACTCTATAAGTATATATGCAAAAATACAGTACATTTGTATGGATAAATTCTGGACCTCTCCAGCAAAGTTTATCTATTTCCTCTTGGTAAATTGTGAGGTAAATGCATTATAAGGGCAGCACAAAATTTACTTGGTTAAGAGTATTTTCACCACTCCAGAGAAAGCTGAAACTTCTTGATAGGGATTGTCGTATTGCTGGCTTTTCCCTCACTTTTATTATATTTTTTCTACTCCCCCAAATTTGTCTTTCCTTACAGACAAAGGCCGTGGGACTCAATCTGGTCAGCATGACTAGAATATCTCATCTTTTAGGAAATGATACGTGTTTCCTTTTTAGTGGTTTTAACAGGTGTATTTGTTGTGTGTTGTGTAAACTCAGTGATGTGGAAAGGCATAGACAGGCAAGAGAAGGACCTCGACATCCTGTCCTCTTGATTTCTCTCCAGCCTTGACTTCATGAGTACATCAGTACTTGCCACAGCCCTTGACCAACACAAGATTACTCAGTATTCTCAAGCTGTTTATTTTCTTCATCTGCTTCCTCTATCTTTCCACAACCTATACCAACCCAGTTGTTAGCTTGGGGTCTTTTAATCTTGACCCAGGGACCTTTCATTTGACCTTCTTGCTGTCCATACCATTCTCATTTCAATGACAAACCAGCATTGTTATATCTTAGCCAGATTATTTTATTTTGGCAGGATATTGATTTTGGCTCCTCCTTTCTCCTGGATGGTATCAGCTTTTCATTCTTTCATTTATTCAGTCATTCATCCATTTAATCCATGTTTCTGGAGCACCTATTAGATGCCAGATCCTCTGCTGAAGACTGAGTATATAGTGGACTAGTGATCTAACAGGCAGTAGAGATGTACAAATGCCTAAACAGTACAAGGCCTGCTAGAATGGAGACATAAAATGTACAGACCAGGGTATCTTGATGGGCAAGAGGGGCTGAGCTGCCTTCTGCATGGTTGAATCTGAGAAGGCATCACACAGCATTAGCATCATTAAGTAGGGGGTTTCCAGGCAAAGGCAATGGTATATACAATGGCATGGAGGCATGAGAAATGAGGTATGTTAGAGAACTCCAAATGGTTCTGTATTGTGAACTGAAATTTTCTTGTGGGGCAGGGTGGCAGTGAGGCCAGATGACCACCCTATTGGCCTAATGTAAATAGCAATTTTTTTGTCTTTTGTAGCCATCCTGTTGGAAGTTGCTTCGACAGGAGCTGCTGAAGTACCTGGAATACTTCTTGATGGCTGTCATTAATGGGTGTCAAATGTCTGCCCCACCCAACAGGACTGAAGCCATGTGGGAAAGTTTTACAACCTGCTTAAAGGATCAAGATCTGATATTTCCTGCAGCTCATGAGGCCCAGTCTTGCTACCTCTTAACAAAAACTGCTGCTTCTAGACCTTTGTTATTGGTTTTAGATGACAACTTTTATTATCAAAGTATGAGATATGAAGTCTACCAACTGGCTCGGAAATGTAATTAAAACTTTTTTTTCTTACTCATGGATACATTTATTCACATATCAAAATCACTGTTGTCTTCAGTGAGAATTTAATTGGATTAGGAGGTTTATATGGATTTGCTTAATTTTAAAAGCTAGGTGTTCAGAATTGCAAATGAAGTTCTTCCTACTGCAGTTGGCATAATTTGTCTAATATATATTTATTTCATATTTTGGAAAAATAGTACACCAGTAATTTTATGGTTTTAAACTGTTTTCAGATTCATTAGGCTTTTGCCAGATTTTTTTAGATTGTCCTCTTGAGACCTGTTTACAGAGGAATGGCCAGAGACCACAAGCACTGCCTGATGAGACCATCTACCTCATGGGAAAAAGGATAGAAAAGCCCAACCCTGAGAAAAATGCTTGGGAACAAAACAGCCTCACAATTCAGAGTCCAGCATGTTCTTCAGAGACCAGGTATCCTACTCAAAGCCATCCTTCCTTGGGTGCTCCCCTGTGCCAGGCACAATGCTAAATGCTTTACCTGTATTGGCTTGGTTAATCCTCACACAGGCCTTGGACAGATATTGTTATTTTCCACATTGTGTGCAAGAGGAAACTGAATCGAGAAAGTTTAATTTGTCCAGAGTCACTGAGCTTTTAAATGACAGCTGCATTTGAACTCGTTTGTTTGCAGATGTCTGCTCTGTCTCCCAGAGGTCGGAGCAGGGAATTCAGAGTGGAACACATCTTTGTACTCTTGCTACAATAGCATACTCTAAATAGATTGCCTGTTTTTTTGTTTTTGTTTTGTTTTGTTTTATTTATTTTTTTTTTTTGAAAGATGACCGGTAAGGGGATCTCAACCCTTGGCTTGGTATTGTCAGCACCACACTCAGCCAGTGAGTGAACCGGCCATCCCTATATAGGATCCGAACCCATGGCCTTGGTGTTATCAGCACCGCACTCTCCTGAGTTAGCCATGGGCCGGCCTGCCTGGTTTTTTTCTTATAGAAAGAAATCTGTGAAAGAGCAGAACTGGTACCGAATCCTAATTTGCCTCAGAGATTGCTATAGTTAAACTGCTTGTGCATTTGTGAGGCGTGTGGGCTATGGCACCTAATGCTTTTTCCTTTGTGATATATGTCTTGAGAGTTCTAGAGCAGCACATTTCTAGTAGAAATTTCACTAATGAGGGAAGTGGATTTGCACTGTCGATATGGTAGCCGCTAGCCACATGTAACTGTGGAGTACTTCAATGTAGCTAGTGCAACTGATGGCCTGAATTCTTTATTCAATTTTATTTTAATTAACTTAAACTTAAATAGCCTCACATGGTTAGTGCTATTGTATTGGACAGTGCAGTTTTAGAGATATATTGCCCACATTTCCTTAGTTCCTGCCTGTTGTCCATAGGGAATCATCAGTTCTTAAAAGGCTAATTTTTAAAACTCATTCCTCAAAATGTTTAGTTCCCAGGATACAGTTCCATGCATATTATTATTATTATTATTATTATTGTCTTTTTCATGACCGATACTCAGCCAGTGAGTGCACCAGCCATTCCTATATAGGATCCCTATATAGGATCCGAACCCGCGGCGGGAGCGTCGCCGCGCTCCCAGCGCCGCACTCTCCCGAGTGTGCCACGGGCTCGGCCCTCCATGCATATTATAAAAGGAACATAATTAAAAAAAAATTAGAATTAGATGACTACTGTTTATGCCATTTATGAGATAAGTTATTGGTGAGGTTTCTAATGTTAACTTGTCATGATATCCTGAAACTTTGAGCAGGCGCCCGTAATCAGTTGATTGCTACTCTTTCTGGAGTATTTAAAATTGTTTCCTTTGGGGCCGGCCTGTGGCTCACTCGGGAGAGCGTGGTGTTGATAACACCCAGGCCACGGGTTCGGACTTTAATTTAAAAAAAAAAAAAAAATGTTTCCTTTGGAAGTGAATGGCTGGTTGCAGCACTAAGATAGCCCATGAGAGCGCATAAGGTTATTATCACTGCTTTGAGACCTGTGAGACCCAGTCCTTGATAGAAGCAAAGAGAGTGTGAGCTTCTCCAGTGTCACTCCCAGCCCTTACTGTATAATCTGTAGTTTTGTCTCAGGTCTTAAGAACCTTGTCACCTATGCCCATATTCAAAATAGTCACAGTGTAACCATGAAGGGGTTCTGTGAAGTCTGGTGGCCCAGTATTAGAAGTTGAAAGATGAACCGATAAATGTACTTCCCTTAGGCTTCTGTGGAATAATAATAGTAGCAACAGCTATTGAGCACATACTTTGTAGTGAGCATGTTATAAACACACTTTGTATGTATAGTCTCATTCAGTCCTCACAACAACTCTTTAAAGGTAGAGACTATTATCCCCATTTTATAGATGGGTAACTGAGGCCCCAGTAAGTAAAGTAACATACCCAGGTAGTAAGTGGTAGTGCCAGGATTTGGACTTGGTGCAATCTCACTCACTCCAGAACCTGGGCTCTTTTCAATGTAAGAAAGATCATCTTGAGATTGAGATTTAACTTTTTGAGCTCACTGACTGAAAATTTTGCAGTACTACCCCTTGTACTCTGAGTGAAATTCAAAGTCGTTTCCATAACTGATGTGTTCTAACCCTGATTAACTCTCCAACCTCATATCCTACCACTCTCTCTCTTTGCTACTTTTCAGCCAAACTGGACTTCTCAGTTTTATTAACACAAGAAGCTTGTTCTGGCCTCAGGGCCAGAATTTGTTGTCCCCACTGCCCTTCTCACATATGTACACTTAACTGCCTTCACTGACCATCCTAATTGAAATGAAGAATGTTAGTTGAGCTACCCAGTCACTCTCTTATCACTACCACTTTGTCTTCATTCCCTTATCTACTTATCGCTGTCCGAAATTATTTTTTGCTTGTTTAGTCAACTTTTTTATCTGTCTCTCTTCATTAACATAATCAGGCTGGAGAGGGTAGGGGTCTCGCTATCCGTCTCCCCCAGCTTAGCACATAGTTTCATGTATGTAGTTGTACAGTATTTTTCATATAAGAAGGTGCTCAATAAATATTTGTTAAATGAATGAATGGATTCTACCTCAATCCATTTAGGTAGACCTAAAGATGTGGACCCTTTATCAGTGAGGAACTTTGCTAATCTATATCCAGTAAATAAGCAGGAGCTAGAAAGTCAAGACTGAACATCTTTCTTTAGGGAATAAAATAGAGTTCTGGCAGACTACAGTTCAGCACTGAATAGGGAAAGAGAATGACTTTTCAAAGCTTATTGATCTGAGTCTTAGGAAATTAATATTTTTTAATGAGTGGGTTTTTTTGGCTTATAATTTGTTTTCAGCTACTACATTTGGATTTTGCAAGTAGAAGGTAGCTTCCAAATCTTCAGGTTTGTTCCTTTTGTTAAGGATCTTGGATTAAAGCAGAATTATTTCTCTGGAATTTAATTTAGCAATCATAAATAAAAGTTCTTTAAAAACAGAGTGATGGAGTTTGGATGTGTTGTCCCCTCCAAAACTCATGTGGAAGTTTGATCTCCAATGTGGCAGTGTTGGAAACTGATTGAGTCATGGGAGTGGATCCCTCATGAATGGATTAATGCTCTCCCTGGGGGAGGGAGGATTAATGAGTGAGTTCTCGCTCTATTAGTTCCCGCGAGAGCTCGAGAGCTCATTGCTTAAAAACCCTGGCACCTCCTCTCTCTTTCTTGCTTCCTCTTGCCATGTGATCTGCTTGTACCCTCCCGCTGCCTGCCATTTCCTGCCATGAGTAGAAGCAGCCTGAGGCCTGTGCCAGATGCAACTGTCCCAGAATCATAAGACAAGAAAACCTCTGTTCTTTATAAATTACCCAGTCTCAGGTATTTCTGTTATAGCAACACAAAACGGACTAAAACACAAAGAAACTTGATATAAGAACTTACTGTATTTTGTCCCTCTTTCTCAGTAGCCTGGAGGTGACTGACCTATTGCTTATTGCTTTGGAAAATCCAGTAAAATATGTTGAAGACAATATGGAACAGAAGGTAAGTCTTCCAGTTCAGATTTAGTGTAAGTAAGAACGAACAACTTTTCATAGGACAATTTGAACTGGGTATAAAATGTGAGCAAAAGCAAAAGATGCTTTGTCATTGGCTTGGCATCTCACCAGCATCCTGCTACTGATACCTGGATGCAGTGATGCACTGCTGGCAGCTTGGGCCAGCTGGCTAGAGCTGATTGTTAAATTTTCACAAATGTTGGAGCCCTTTATGTCATGTTGGTAGCTTTTGAAATGGGCAAGGATGGGAGTGTTTATGTCAGAGAAATTGGCAAACACTACAGATAGCTTTGGGGATGTTTTGTTTTGTTTTTTTCTGCAGAGCCAGTTATTAGACATTCACCAGCATACCATTGCCTAGATGGAACTCAGTTTACAACTGGATGTAATTCATGTGGACCCTCTCCTAGGGTAGAATAACAAACAGAAAAGCCACTTTTCTTTTAGTCCCTTCCAGTACATGTCACCTACACTTTAGCCATTTCTTTTATAAAACTATATAATTCTTCCAATAACGGTGTCTATATTACATAGGAAACAGACAGAATTATTTGTTCAACTAACATTCTTCATAAAGCTGATCAGACACTGCGAAGAATTGTGTCTCAGACGATGAAGGAAGCAAAAGGTATGCTGGGTCATTTACGTGCTGTTTAATAGGTATGATATTCACTTTCTGTAGCTACTGTTGTTCCCCTGACACTCAGTAGTTGATTAATTTTCATCCTTAAAAGCTTACATCATGTTTTCAGTTTAAGTATGCAATTTGGTTAAATATAACTAAAAATCTTATCTCTGCAACTGGGTATTCATCCATCCAATAAATTTTTACTGAGTGGCTACTCTGTACAAGGACTTATTCTAGATGCTGGGGAATCAGCGGGAAGCAGAACATTCTAGTGAGGAGACAGACCAAAAAATAATTGTGTGAATATATGCCAGTACTCTGAAGAAATATAAAGTAGGATAAGACGGTGTAGAGTGATAAGATTTATTTTTTAAAGGGTAATCAGGAAGACTTCTCAGAGATGACATTTAAGCAGAAATGTGAAGGGAAGGAGCAAGCTATACAGATATCTAAAGGATCATTCCAGGCAGTGGACACATCAAGTGCGAAGAACAAAGTTGTTTGGAATATTCTACAATAGCAAAGAGGCCGTGGGGGGAGAGATAGTCAGAGCCCAGGTGTAAGATTAGCGTAGAGTTTGAACAAGGTCAGTGAATTGTAAATCTGAATTTATATAATAAGTAAAATATGTGGTAATTATAGTTGTATAAAATAATTCCTTAGGTTTTGAGTATGGAACTCATTGCTATATTTAAATTTTGATTAAAAAAAATAGCAGCTAACATTCCTTGAGCACCTTTTATGTTGAGAGCTTTATAAATATTGTTTCTAATCTTAACAATCCTACAAGTAGATGTAATTTTACAGATGGAGAAATGGAGGTTCACAGAGGATCAAAGAATTTGATAGCTACACTACCAAAGCTGAAGAGCTACTCAATGCTACTAGATACTTGGGCAACCTGGGGTTCAGAGTTAAGTCTGACTCCAGCCTGTGCTGTTATGCTCCCCTGCATCACCAACATTTCTTATTACTTTTACAAAAGCTAAGAACATTGGCAAAGGAAACAATATACTAACCATATTATGTTTTTCAATTTTTTTTATTAACCACGATCCATAAGCAGATTTTATGTTGTAACCCAGTGTATAACCCAGTGCACAAACTCATGTGTGAAAACAAGTTTCACAAAACACCCTCACCTGTTCAATGAACTTTACTATGTTCTATATGATTTCATTTTAGAAAAACACTGGTTGCCACTCACTAATGGGTTACAATCCAAAGTTTGAAAAGAGGACTGGAACAGAAATGGCAGCATAATTAGAATAAAAACAAAAATAGTTCCAGGAGTTCTGTCTCAACCACTTGCCTTTCTTCTGTTATGTCTATAAAATGAAGGGGGGGAGGGGAAATAGAAAATCACTCTTGACTCATTTCCCATCCATTGAAAAAAAAAAATATATATAATATATATATTTTTGGTGAGATGAGGTGGTACTAATTTCTAGATATGTGCTTAAGTAAAATTAAATCTTCAATACCATCAAGAAAGTAAAAAGACAACCAACCCACAGATGGGAGAAAATATTTGCAAACATGTCTCAAAAGGGACTTGTATCCAAAATATATAAAGAACTTCTACTACTTAATAATAAACACAAATAACCCAATTTTTAAAATGGGCAAAGGTCAGAATAGATATTTTTCCAAGAAAGATATACAAATGGCCAATAATCACATGAAAACCCACTTGTCATTAGTCATCAGGATAATAAGGAATCAAAACCATAATGAGGTACCACTTCACACCCACTAGGATGGCTAGAATTGAAAAGTCCAGGTGTTGTTGAGGCTCTGGAGAAATCAGAACCTTCGTACACTGCTGGTGGGAATGTGAAGTGGTGCAGCTGCTTTGGAAAAATGCCTACCAATCATTCAAATGTAGAGTTACCATGTAACCCAGTAATTCTACTCTTAGGTACATACCCACAGAAATGAAGGCATATGTTCACACAAAAACTTGTACACAAATGTTTATAGCAGCATTATTCATAATAGCCAAAAGGTAGCAACAACTCAGATGTCCATCAGCTGACAAATGGATAAACAAAATGAGGTATTATCCATACAATGGAATATTACTCAGCTGTAAAAGGAATGAAGTACTAATACATGCTACAACATGGAAGAGCCTTGAAAATGTGATGCAAAGTGAATTCCAGTCATATGAAATGTCCAGAACAGAGAAATTTTGAGACAGAAAGATTAGCAGTTGCTTAGGGATTAGAGGTGGGGATAAGGGAAGTAGGTAGGAGAATGACAGGTACAGGTTTGTTTTTGAGATGATAATGTGCTAGAATTGACTGTGGTGATAGTTCCACGTAACTGTGAATATACTGAAAACCACTGTATTGTACCGTTTAAATGAGTAAGTTATATGGTTATGTGATTTATATCTCAATAACAAAAAATAAAAATTCAGTTTCTCAGTAACACTACCCACATATAGCTAGTGGCTACTGTAGAACTCTATTCTCTATTGAATAGAGCAGATAGAGAACATTTCCATCATTATAGAAATTACACTGGACGGTCTCCGGTCGTTCTAGATAACAGTTTCAAAACCAAATTGTTATTTTCAGTTTTTTCTTTTTTGTCTTTCTGCCCATTAGTTCAATAAGATAATAAGTCAGCCATCTTGGCTCTACTCAACTTGTCAACAACAAAAAAATCCCTTTCAGGTTTGTCACTAATGTGACCTTTTATCTATATATTACACTCAGTTGTGACTATTTATAAAAGAATCTGATTGGTTTGTCTGAAGTAATCAATTAATTTCTTGATGTCACTAGACTGCCCAGATTTAATTTATACAGGTAATTTGAGGATATCTTTTTATTTTAGATGAACAAGTTCTTCCTTACAACTTGAAGCTACTTGCAGAAGAACTTAACAAGCTCAAAGCAGAGTTTTTGGAGGACATAAAACAAGGAAACAAAAACTATTTGTGCTTTCAACAAACCACTGACATATCAGATGTCATTTCTTTTTTTCTTTATGAGAAAGATAACATTGTACAGAAGTATTTTTCAAAGCAGCATTAAAATTTCTGAATTTCCAATCAAATGTCTGATTTTGGCAAACTTTTGCAAACTACATAAAAGGTCTGTATTACTGGATGTTTTCTAGGCCAATAATGTCAATTGCCAAAGACCATTCTTTAAAAAAAAGAAAATAAGAAAAAATCAGCTCATTCTAAAAGATCCATTTGTCATAACAAATTACTTCAGTCACTTGTCACATGTGACATGGATAATTAAACACAGAGGCAGCCCTCCTTATTTATGTGCCAGAACCTTCAGGGTTCTTGAGGGATAGGAGTCACAGTAAATGGATCTTGAATAAAGAGAAGAAACTTGGAGGGAGACAAGTTGTAGATCTATGAAGCTGTTTCTGTTTTTAACATGTGACAGATCTTCTCATGGGTAAGGCATACTAGAAATTCAAACCAGTGTTAGCCATAAAATCTATCTATTTACTTAACATTTTATATCCTGGAAAATTACTAAAAAATTTGATCTTCAAAGAAGAAAAATCGAGGTCGTTAGAAAGTGTTATTTTTTATTCATATATTACAAAAGCAAAGCTTCATTCACAATATGAACTACATTCTATAGTTATTTCAGCATTAAATTGCTTTCTAAACAGCATAGTGTATTTTACAACCATAATGAAAGTTTTGTTTTGCATACAAAATATGTTCTTTACATCAAAGTACATATTAACCAAAACAAGTTCTAGAAAGCATACACCCTCTAAGACTAATGAAAAAGTCTTTAGCAGGGAATTTTTTTTTTTATTTGTAATAACGCATTTATTTGATAAATATTTTTGTAGAACTTAAAATGAAGTTTATTTCTGAATATTTTTTAAGTTATATTCCCTTTGTCAAACAATTCTGCAGATGAATGGCTAACACTTATTTCTAAAATGAAATAGCGCTGGAAATACCTAATGGAATTTTTTCAAAGTAAAAGTCAAGCCTTTACTTGAATTTCAAGAAATTGTAGCTACATACTACATTAGTAAAATCTGAAATAAAATTATTCCCTGTTAATCTCTTCACAGTTTCTTAAAAAAATATTAGTGGAGATAAATTATCTACCAACTTTAAAAATCTAAACTTATGTTCACTGAACAAAAATAAATTTAGTTTCATAACATTGCCTGTTAGGGCAAAATACTATAAATAGTGCATGTTAAACTTTTCCCGACAACTCATTTCTATAAAATATTTGATTGAAAATAAAATGAGAGAAACATATTGAATACATAAGGGAAGAAACTAAAATCTTTCCAAATACAGAATTTAACTCACAGGAAATTTAAGTAAAGTCTAAATCTATTAAAAAATACAATACCAAAGAAGTTTCTAAAATAGATTTGCTTCAAAAATTTTAGTGCATTTAGAATAATTGTAGCTTTTAAACATCAACACCTTTGGAATACCAATTGTGCTTTTTAAGTCATAGGAAAATTAAAATTTACATTCTAATTTGTAATTATGAAAAGTATCTTTAAATTAAAATGCACCTTCAAAATATCTATCTTTAGTAGTTTTTAAAAAATGTATCTGTCATTATTTGGCCCAGAATATGTCGTTAATAAGCTGGTTTTAACAAGAGTTTTTCTTCCTCTTTGTTTAATGAAAATTTTCATTTTCTATTTAGGGGTATTGCTTTTATTCAAATAAAATGGAAGAAAAAAATCATCACAAAA
The DNA here is from genome assembly GCF_027409185.1 of Cynocephalus volans. Taxonomy (NCBI): domain Eukaryota; kingdom Metazoa; phylum Chordata; class Mammalia; order Dermoptera; family Cynocephalidae; genus Cynocephalus; species Cynocephalus volans. The sequence continues at coordinate 152,468,811 of NC_084466.1, forward strand.
GCTTCCAAATGACAACCTGTTTCTTTCTGGCAATTGATTAAATACTAGAGCAAAGTTATACATTTGGAGGAAAGTGCTGCACTAAAACTGATCTGAGCAGTGACTTAAGCAAGAGTGAAACAGAATTGTAGAATTTTAGGTTCACAAGATCTGACAAGGTACAGAGTTCCAGTTTGGAGAAATGTCCTTGATGCTGCTCTTTATAAACAATGCCGTTGAGATTAGCTTAGATTGGATACTAAACCACAAGAACTCATTTTAATGGCTTTCGAGCATCTGGAAGGGAGGGCAGAGGATGCATTAACTTGGCACTTGGGGTTTCTATGGGCATATACCATCAATACTTTCCTTTTATTTACTACAAGAGTAGGGATTCTTTTTGGTTAATAGATGCTTAATAGTTAGGATATTCTCTTTATAGAACCAATTAGGAGCACTTTTAAGATATGAATCAAATTAAAAATAAAGTTTTTGCGAAGTACACAGAAACCAACAGTTAATAACAATATATTTTATTGTCTGAGCAAGCTCTCTTCAGAGTAAGCTAATTATTACATAATATAAAAACAATAACCTCCTATACAAAATGAATTACTCTAGATTTATTTAACAAGTTTTACTTTTATGAACAATTTAAATATCATCTTTAAAGGTATTTAATATCCATTTTCACACCGTTTTATCCTTTCCTACTAAGGCGATGATTCAGTCACAGTCTCCATATAGTTTTGTCACTGTAACATGAAGATTGGTAAAACTGCAAATAAGAATTACAACTTGAATTGACAGAAAATATTTTAAACGGCCAATTCTAAAGAGGAGACCAGAATCCACTTTGGATACATGTTTTCATTTTTACAAATATACCTCACTATCACATTTTTTCTGTGTTTCTATACCCACCTCTTCTTGGAAATTATGGGCAATAAATGGAAGGCAGAAAAAGGAAACTTCAGAGATTTTTTTGAAAGACTGCATTTTAATAACAAGATGGATGACTTCCATTGTACCTCTTTGGTCATCAAAGTAATAAGAATAGATTCTCATGATAGTTACCAACTGCACCCAACGCTAATATCAGAATGAAGGATTTAAACAAGATTGAAAATGAAAAGAAAAAGGGCATCTAGCACTCTAGTGTATTTACCTGTAGTTTTTAAAAATAAACAGAGTATAATAAAAATCCAATGGAAAATTGACGTGCTTAAACTAGAATTGAATGAACAGGTATCTTAAATATTAAATACAGTTTTCAATTTAAAGTCTTGAGTTTCATTTCTTTTCAGAACTTTCACCTCACATTTTTATAAGTTTAATTTTAAAATAATCAACTGTTTTACATTTTCCCTTGTGGAAAAAAGAAAGACTTACTACACTGAAATAGCTTTACTATTATAAGTGAAATGAAACTGATACAACTTAAGATATGTGAACTAAATAGTATTTCAATTAAGAGCAATTTCAAAGGCAATTTCTCTACTAAACACTGAAATAAGTTGTAACAGATTTTGTAACAAAATAATTTATTCTACCATTTTGAAATATGGCAGAAATTACATCTAGTTGCAAGGTATATATTGAAATATCAAGAGTATGGTAAGCCTTGAAGTTTTTATGGACCATTAATGTGGGAAATTTAAATGCACACTTATAAGATTATGATTGCACTATAATTCTCAACTGTCTAAAAAGAAAAAAGGAACACCAATGTGTCTAACTTTCTAATACATAAATGACCCTGACCAGATTTTTATGAAAAAAATAGAAAGGGAAATTTTTGTTTCCACTGTCAAATCTATATTCTATTAAGTATAACGTGTAAACTTTAAATTAGCAGATACCTTATTAGGGATGACCAAAAAAAAAAAAAGGTCAAAACCAAGTAAAACAAAATGATATGATTGTTTTCAATCAGTGTTGGTTATGCTGCCCTCTTGCAAAATGACAGGCAAAATCATATTTGTTTTTACATTTGCATCCACATATATTACACTGAAAAGGATTTTCATACCCATGACATCCCATATGAATAGTGTAAAGGATATTGTCTGCAAAGTACATATCACAGTGCTGGCAGTGGTGCAGAAGCTGGGGATCCTGGACCGGCAGTGTTGGGGCTGGAGTGCTGGGCTGGCTGTTTCCTATGCTAGGAGTACTTGTGTGGGCACTTGGTTCACTGCTTGGACCTGCCACAGGACTATAGTTCCTTTGACTATGTGATGGCCGAGGTTCAGGGCTTGTGGGAGAGGAGCTCTGAGGAATACTTGCTGACACGGAAGAAACCACGGCCTGTGCAGAGGGCTGCTGAATCATGAAAGGCTTTTCGTCGGGGCAGGGAACTACATCAGGGGAGGTGGGGTTTTGGTTTTCAGGTGGCAAACTGGACAACTGTCCTGCTAGAGTTGAGAGCTGATTTAATGGATTGTCAACCATCAGTTCTTGGGGGTCCCTTGGTAAGCCACCAGTTGGTGTGGTTTTTGCCATACTTTCATAGGAGTCAGTTTGGATATTTGGGATTTCATGAGTAAAATCATTAAGGTAGTCTGGTTTCTGAACCACCATGGAAGGTGGACTTAAGTTGATTAGTGCTCTTCTGCTATACCCCAGATTGCTTGTTTTCTTCTGTAAAACGCCCCACATTTTCTTGCTGCTTAAGGAAGACCTAGTACCTTTAATTGGTACCATTTTATGCTTGCGCCTTCGATGATGGGAGAGGTTACTTCGATCACTGCAGCGGAAGGAACATAATTCACATTTGTATGGTTTTTCTCCAGTATGGGAACGCATATGGGCCTCCAGATGACGCTCATAAGCAGATGCAAATGGACATAAGTGACATCTATGAGGTTTCTCACCTGTTTAAAAAGAAAGATGGGGGAGAAACTGCAAGATTAGCTCATTTATGGAAAGTTTCATGTTTGTCTATTCACTGGATTTGGGAATTGATAAAAAATAAAATGCTTTTCAGAAATTCACATTTCTGGAGGCCGGCCCGTGGCTCACTCGGGAGAGTGTGGTGCTGACAGCACCAGGGCCACGGGTTCGGATCCCACATAGGGATGGCCGGTTGGCTCACTGTGTGAGCGTGGTGCTGACAACACCAAGCCAAGGGTTAAGATCCCCTTACGGTCATCTTTATTAGAAAAAAAAAAAAAAAAAAAGAAATTCACATTTCTGTAAGGGGTTAAAATTTGTAAAGAAACCCACAAACAGAAATAATGCTTAAGAACTCATCAGCAACAATCTGAAATATGCATTTATATTCTATTAGCCAATATAGTATAAAAATCGTTATGTTATGACTTCAACTGGTATTTGGGGAAAGAAGAAATGGTGCAACTGACACTAATATCTTAGTAATTCCTTCCACAATAATGATTTTATTAGAAGTATGTTTCAGAGTTATATGTTCATATGTACATCTACACATAAACACTTATTCATACATATAAGTACACGTATGCACATATGCATACCCTTTCCTCAGGAAAAAAATTACAAAAAACACTTCTTTTTAAAGTCCTTATATGAGACAGAAAGCTCAAAATCGAAATCTGCTTCCTAGACCAAGTATGAGTTATGCTAAGTGTCCCTTCAAAATTGCCAGCACTTTTCCTCCACCTTCCTACTCTTCAGTTGCCAGAGGAACAATTTTAGTTAACACTGTTAGTTGAAGACTGCCCAAAAATGTAAAACAAACATTTGGAACATGAGATTTGGAGTTTCATCTAACAAGTATTAAGTACCCACTATGTGCCAGATGCTCTGCAGGGCTCTGGGGTACAAAGATAGTTTCCTCACAATCTCTGTCTTCAGGAGGCTTTCAGGCCACCACAATGATGTGATGAATGAGCACAAGATGGCACAGAGCACACAGGGAGGACACCTGACCTGGTCCTGGGCAGAGGCCTGGTGCAGTTTAGGTTTTTCACAAGAAAGGATGACTATGATGAGACCTGGGTTTAGCAGTACAGTCTGCACCTGTATAGAAACTTTTTCTCCTTCTGCAACTGAAACATACTAGGGAGGATAAAGATAAAAACATTTTATCACTTCATACCGCCTTTAGCCTTAACCTCCCCAACACAAGAAGCAGATAGATGTTGAGAGATTATTTGGATCAAGAAGGAAAATGGGTCAGGAAGGAGCAGCTCTACAAAGGGCCTCACTTCTGACCTGTTTGTATGTTGCTATTCTGTTGCTTTATTAAAATGGAGTAACTTCCTCATTTTCAAACCTTATATCAGCCGTCCTTTTTGAACCATTGGGACTATTTAAATGACAGACCAACCTGCCCTCCTTGGCCCTGCTCCTACCCACAAAAAAATGCCTCCTCCAGCTGCTTCTCCATTACCTGTGTGGATTCTAATATGTTCAATAAGCCGTGCTGTTCCTTTGCTGGCATAGTTGCAGTACCGACACTTGAGCTTCCCATCAAAGGTCCTTTCAAACCCGTCTACTAACATTCCTGAGTTTTCATCCAGGGAAACTTCAACAGATGGGTGATCAAGTCCATTTTGATCACCATCTGTTCCAGCTATAAACAAAGAACAGCAAAAGAAATTATGTATTGCAGAATGAACTCAATTTAGCATTTTAGTCTTAAGTGGCTGAAAATCTTTCATAAACTGACAGTTCACTTCCTACAAAAATTAAATTGATAAAATAACACAGACTTTCTGAACTGAGGCAAATTTTATACAAAAGCAGTAATATATTCTGCATCTTATTTTGAGAACCTTTTATAGGGGGATCTTAAATTTCATAAATTGTACTGGTCCTCAATAAACTTTTTTTTTTTTTTTTTGTCGTTTTTTCGTGACCGGCACTCACCCAGTGAGTGCACCGGTCAGTCCTATATAGGATCTGAACCCGCGGCGGGAGCGTCGCCGCGCTGCCAGCGCAGCACTCTACCAAGTGCGCCACGGGCTCGGCCCCTCAATAAACTTTTGAAGAGAATAAGTGAGAAGACATGGGGCGTTAAAGAGATTCATTTAAGAGTGATGACATAGTTACACATAGGTGTTTAAGATTCTAGTCATTCCTATGATTGTAACTGTCAGTCATAATAATCTCCAAAATCCTAACTTTATCTACTTTAGTCTAAAACAATTAATAAGCTTTCCACTGTCCCATTCAGTTTATACCTGTGTTCTCAATTCTGGGTTACGCTTAGTATCTTAAAATTCTAATGAAGACATCAAGGAAAATATTGTATCTGATACCTCTGAATGTTAGCACTGTAAGAATTTCAGAGTTAAAAGATGTTTGTCTGTTTGCTTTAAATCTAATCTGACTACTACTTTGTACAGATGCTCCTGTACTTATGATGGGGTTACCTCCCAATAAACTCATCTTAAATCAAAAATATCAAAAGTTGATAATGCATTTGATACACCTAACCTACTGAATATCACAGCTTAGCCTAACCTACCTTAAAGGTGCTCAGAGCACTTACATTAACCTACAATTGGGCAAAATCATCTAACACAAAGCTTATTTTATAATAAAGTGTTGAATAGCCCATGTAATTTACTAAATACTGTACTGAAAGTGAAAAACGGAATGTTGTATGGGTGTTCAAAGTAGTTTCTACTGAATGCATATTGCTTTTACACTATTGTAAAGCTGAAAATTTGTAAGTCAAATGGTCGGGGACCATCTGTATAAAAAAACTGAAGGAGAAGGCTGGCCACGTAGCTGAGGTGGTTAGAGCATGGCCTTGTAACACCAAGGTCAAGGGTTCAGATCCCTGTAACAGCCAGCCACCCCCCTACCCCACCTCCCCCCCCCAAAAAAAAAAAAAACTAAAGGGACAGATGTTTACAATTAGGAAAACCAGCAAATGGCAGGGACTACAACCCTGGTCTCTTGAATCCCAGTCCACGAATCTGTACACTGGCATTAGGAGGAAAATTTGTACTCCTACAGCTTCATGGGAAAAGGTCTTTTACTCCATTCCAGAGGTAGCAGTGCTGGAATGCACAATTCAAACCTCCTGCTCCACTGTCTTCTCCACCCCTCACCAAGGGAAGAGAAGTGATTTTGCTGGTTGGGGCAAGTCCAGTATGCAACAGGGCCACTCCACTGGACAGACAAGACTCAACATCTCCCTCTCTACCATTACTTTCCCAAGCCAGTGACTCTCAGATTTCAATGTATACATGAATTACCTGGGGATCTTATTAAAACACGGATTATGATTCAGTAGATCTGGGGTAAGGCCAGGAGTTTTCTATTTCTGCAAGCTCCAAGGTGATGCCTGGCCCCTGCTACCCATCCCTGAATCACAAGGCCCTAGAACATCTAGGTCAAGGGTCAGCAAGCATTTTTATACAGGGGTGAGACAGTAAATACCTCAGGCTTTGTGTTCCACAGGGCCTCTATCACAACTACTCAACTCTGCTGTTTTAGCATAAAAGCAGCTACAGAAACTATGTAAACATAGGACTGGCCTGTGGTTCACTTGGGAGAGCATGGTGCTGACACCAGGTCAAGGGTTAAGATCCCCTTACCAGTCATCTTTAAAAAAACAAAACAAACAAACAAAACCTATGTAAACAAATAAGCATATCTGTGTTCAAAAAGAACTTTATTTATGGACACTGAAGTTTGAATTTCATATGCTTTTCACATATTGCTATGGGTCAAATGTGTCCCCCAAAAGTTCGTATATTGGAAACTTGATCTCCAGTGTAACAGTGTTAAGGTGGGTGGGAAATCCTATAATGGTAATGGAGAATTGGGCCTTTAAGAGGTGATTAATTTGTGAGGACTGTACCCAGGTGAATAGATTGATCCATTAACAAGTAATGGGCGTGGTTCTGATGGCTTTATAAGGAGAGCAAGTGAACAGGGTAGCTCTCTTGCTCAGCCCATTGTCACCATGTGATACTCTGGTCACCAGGGGCTCTGTACAGTTAGTTTCCACCAAGAAGAAGGCCCTCACCAGATGTGCCCCCTGGACCATGGACTTCCCAGCCTCCCAAACTGTAAGAAATAAAGTTTGTTTCTTTATAAATTACCCAGTTTCAGGTATTCTGTTACAAGGAACAGAAATGAACTAATACATGTTATTATATTATTATTATTTTGATTATTTTTCAACCATTTATAAATGTAAAAGCCATTATTAGCTTGCAGGCCATACAAAAACCAGAAATTCATATGGGGCTATGGCTATATAGTTTACTGACCCTTGAACTAGGTTTGGGAATACATTCCAGTCTTTATGTAGTAAGCAAAGTAGACAAAATTTACTCTAGCAGGCTCAAGCATGTCACTGCTTTCTCTATTCTAGTTTCTCTTCTTGGATAGGTAAACGTGGTCAGCCCTTTCTTCATTTTAAGAAGAAAGAAACATAACCTATTTTGGTCTCAGATGTAATCTAGATTTCCTGAAGGTTGAATTCTATATGTAGTGAAGCCAGTGTTTTGACCCCTCCTTGGGTTCCATGTGTCTCTTGTTAGCTCATAGAACCTGGAGGACAGAAAGGGTATTTAGAACCCCTAATCTTCCAACAAGACCACAATGCATTTCTGGACCATGTTAAGTCAATCTCCCTCAGCAAAAATGTCAGCATGTTTAAAAAAGGACAAAAAATGCCCTATACCTTTCTATAAAAAAACTAAATGATTCAGTTAGTGAATAGTGATCTTCAGTCCTGGCCAGCTGCACCCCCCCCCCAAAAGTGTGTGAATAGTGGTCTTTGTAGTATAGATAACTACACACAAACATTAATACATTTATAAAAAGTGAATTATTTAACAGTATTAAAATGAGTCTACCTCCCTGAAGAGCCTCTGCTTCTTTGTCCCCACTAACTGATCCAGAAATCATGTTCACATGATGGGTCTGTTGAGTCAGGTATTCCTGAAAATCTTTCACGAAGTCCAAAGGCTCTGGTTTCTTTTCACCCATCTTTGCTTTTTGGTTTTATTTTTAAGTTTACAGTTTGTTATACCTAGAAAAAAAAACTGAAATAATTTTGCATTATTTAAAGAGATCCAGTACACAGCAAAACAACAGCAGTGACAAAAACTATTTTGGGCAAAACAGAATACAAAGCAACAGAAAACATGGTGCCTGACTTTAAATACTTTATATTATTTCTGGTGAACTAAGGAAGACATACATGCAATGGTGAAAAATCAATATATTTAATAAACATAAATTGGGATTCAAACCTAGTCATAGAGGATGGAAAGAAAAAGACAGAAAAAAGAGGAAATAAGTCCAGATGAAAGAAATAAGCACATCAGCAAGGATTATAGATGAAGGAGACAGTAAAGAAATCAAGTGGCTCAATGAGGGCTCACTGAGATAATCTTCTGGATGATGCACATGTCCCATATCTGTACTGTCTAATACAGTTGCTATTAGCCACATGTAACTACTGAGCACTTGAAATGTGGCTAATCCAAATGACCTAAGTTTTTTATTTTATTTAATTAATTTAAGTTGAAATAGCCACATGTGCTAGTAACTAACAGCAAAGTCTCTTAGATCATAGTGTTCACATGAATGAGTAGTCTAGACATGAGTGGTCTAGAACAGAGGGTGGCAACACTTTTCTGAAGAGCCAGAGAGTAAATATTTTAAGCTTTCCAGGCTATGCCCATCTGTGCAACTACTCAACTCTGTCACTGTAACTAAAAGCAGCTATAGACAATATCCAAACAAATAGGTATGGCCAATAAAGTCCTTATAAAAAGAGGCATTGAGCCAGATTTGGCCTACAGGGCATAGTTTCCCCACCCCTGCTCTAGAAAATAACCAAATCACCACCTCTACCACACATCATCCTACCCACTCAGAGACTGGGAAAAAAAAGAGAAAAAATCCCTGGTGCTGGTGTAGAGAAGGGAAGGCTCTTGTAAGATTTTCCTTATATAGGCTTATGGCCTAAATTCACAAATCAAATAACCAAAATGCTTTCCAGTAGGAACAAGATGAGGAAGTCTAGCACCTGGGAGACAAAAGGTCTTTTCTTCCAGTAGAAATATTTTCATGCAAATAAATATGGTCCTCCTTAAATACACCTTATGCTAAAAATTTTAACTTTTTTTTTTTTTTTTTTTAACTTTTTAATGAGTAATTTTCCACCTAAAAATGTTTTCATCTTTAATAGCCAGTAGTAGGCAACTAAAGATAAAGATTACTCACTTCTCAGCATATATGCTTAACTTTTTCTTGAGGTCTACCACATACCCAGAAAAGCACATAAATCATAAGGGTAGAGCTTTATGAATTGTCATAAAGTGAACACATCCATGAAATGAGCACCAAGATCAAGAAACAGAAGGCTGCCAACATCCCAGAAGCCTCCCTTGGTTACCCTTACAGTAACTAGGCCCCCTCTACCCTGTCAAGGGTTACCACTATCCTGACTTCTGACACTGTAGATAAATTTTGTCTGTTCTTCAACATTATGTAAATGGAATCATACACTATGAGCCTCTGTATGGTTTGTCACTCAACATTATGATTGTAAGATGCATCCACAGTGTTGCATGTAGCTGAAATTTACTTATTTTCATTGCAGTAGTCCATTATGCGACCATACCACAACTAATCTATCTATTGTACTGTTTGGGGGTCATTTGGGTAAATTCCAGTATTTGGCTGTTGTAAATAAAGATTCTGTGAACATATTACTACATGTCTTTTGCTTAACGTTGTACTCATTTCTGTTGCACAGGCATAAAATCAAAGTAAAATTCAGCTTTAGATAATGCCAAATAGTTTTTCAAAGTGATTATACCAATTTACACTCCCACTAGCAGTGAACAAGAGTTCTGTTGCTCCATATCCTTGCCAACATGTGGATTTTTTTTCCTTTTTCATTTTAGCCATTCTGGTAGGTGTGGTGATGGTATCAGACCAGTTTTAATTTGTATTTCTTGATGATTAATGAAGTTGTGAACTTTTTAGTATGTTAATTAGCCGCTGAGATACCCTCTTTTGTGTAATGTCCAAATCTTTTACTCATTTTTCTACTGGGTTTTTTTTCTATTTAATATGAGAATTCTTCATAATATTCTGGATATGAGTCCTTTACTAGATATGTGTATGTTAAGTGTTTTCTCCCACTGTGTGGCTGCCTTTTCACTTTCTTAATGGTAACTTTTTTTAAATTTTAGAAATATTTTTTAGTTTTTTCATTGATTATACATATTCACAGGGCACAGAACTGACCATCAGAACCTGTGCCCAAGTTAATGGTAACTTTCGATGAACAGAAGTTCTATTAAGAACTATATTAATAGCCCAATTTACCTGATTTTTCCCCTTTACATTTAGAGTTGTTTGTGTCCTATTTAAGAAATCCTTGCCTACATCTTACTTGAAGAGTTCTCCTACGTTTTCTTCTAAAGGCTTTAGTACTTTTTTTAATCTTTCATAGTTTTATCTGCAATTGAGTTTTGTGTATGGTGTGAGGTAAGAGTGAAAACTTACTTTATTCCAAGGAGATATTTAATTGTCTCAGCAATGCACAACTAATAGACCAGCCCTTCTCCACTGGACTCCAGTACCACCTTTCTAATGGTTATGCCTTGGATTAAGAAATTCATCACTGTCCAGATTCAAAGATTTTCCCTTTTTCTATCAGTTTATCAGCTTGCTTGGAGAATATACTCAGCATCTATCTTCCTTAGTTACAACAAAAAAAAACATGGTCCACTTTAGTTTCATTAATTCATATTTCCCAATTTGCAATTTCGCATACTCATCTTTTTTTACTTTTAGGCCACCTTTTTAAATCACTTGCTTTGGTCTGGCTCTACTTTCTCAATCTCATGGATTATTGATTATTGCTGGCTTTTGAACCAGTTTGTTTTAGTTGTTCCCCCCTGCTCCCTTTACCATGTTTACTTGAATTGGTTCTATGTTTCCTGATCATTGTATTACTATTTGTTTTGTGAATATAGTTGATTCTGCTGATTATGTGTCCTTCAAATTTTGCCCCTTGTTTAGAAAATGTGAGCTAGTCATCTCCAATGAAAAAAATGGTCAAGAGTAAGATCTGGGAAATTATTTTTTAAATTGTAAAAGCTGTAAAGCCCTAGTATTCACACTGCAACTTAGCATCACTTCTTACCAATCAGTTCATATGAATACTAATACATTTCCACTGAAAAGATAAACCTTACCAAATCTTGATTAGAAAGCATAATGTGGCTACAGTACATGTGACAGTGCAATAATAAGACACAAGATTGCCAGTAAGCAAGCAGAAGAAAATGATATTTTTATACATGCATCTCAAATTTAAGAACACAAATGAGCCTAATTACAGAGGTTGGTTGGCATATTTTGACAGTCTTGGCTGTTATCACATTGTCACATAAATTTCACTGTGTTCCTTGCCATAAATTGCATGCTGCTTTTCAATCATAATGCATGATTAGACCAAAAAAAGGGATGACAGTGAAATAAGATAACATTGCAAACATGAAGAAAACTATTCTTAAACTAGAATTTTAAATATACTGATAGTGTTTATAACCTCAGACATCCTGCCATGATATCAAAATAAGGTATCATTTAATCCCTAAGCATTTTCCTGCCCACTTGACCTGTATCACTTATTGCACATATCCTCATATCCCAAGGCATGACAGGCCCTTGCAGAGTTCTAGTCAATGAAACAGACGCATAGGAATGAAAGGTGCTTAAATCTAAGTGGATTCTTTGGTTCAAAACTCAGCTTTCTATATCTCAAATCAATATTTCGAAGCACAATAAATGGAAAAAGAACAATAATTCTAAAACTACAGAAGACTTTCTGTTATAGAAAGAAAATAAAGGTTTTCTATCCAAACCATTTTCCTGTCTTTAATATAATCATCATCAGTCTCAGGACTGAAAGTTTAATCTAAGAACTCCACAAATTAACTGATATCTGGAGATGCTTCTAAGGCAACGATAAATATAAAAACTTTGCAAACATAACACACACACACACACACACACACACACACACACACACACACACACACGCTCTCTCTCTCTCTCTCTCTTTCTCTCTCTTCAGGAAATCAGCAACCATATGTTTTTCCAATGATATCTTTCCTACTGGCTATAAACTCAACACCCTGGAACTTGTTAGTCAAAAAAATTACTTCCTTTACTTAAAATTTCAATGTGTAAAATAATCACATCATCAGAAAAAGAAAGATATTTAAACATTTTCCAGTACTATTATAGATTTAGGTGGTGTATTCCAACCCACATCTACTCTTTCTGCTGATATTGCTATGGACTCACTTTCCCAAAATCCATATGTTGAAATCCTAATCTCCAGTGTGATGGTAACTGGAAGTGGTGCCTTTAGGAATTAGATTATGAGGGTGGAGCTCTGTGAATGGGATTAGTGCCCTTACAAGAAGAGACTCAGAGAACTAGTTTCCTCTGTGCTCTCTACCACTTGAGGATACAACCAGGAAACAGGCCCTCACCATTCACTGGTTCTGCCAGCAGATCTTTGATCTTGGACTTCCCAGGCTCCAGAACTGTAAGTAATAAGTGTTTGTTTAAACCACCCAGTCTATGGTAATTTGTTATAGCAACCTGTACTAAGACATATATCTAATTATATCAACCAAAGAGAAGAATATTCCCATTCCTCATGATTACCATTCCTTATGATATAGCAACATTCCTGAGTCCTTCCTAAGATTACTCAGATTAAAATTATGCTGAGTTTTGTCCAGGATATTTAGGTTTATGTATATATAGAAACTGGCTAGAGTACACCTAAATCATTTTTATGACAATAGCTTCCCCCACATTATCCATTTGTAGCTCAAAATGCTTTTACAAAACAACCAGAGGCTACCCAAGTCAGTGGAGGAAAAAGAGGTATCTGAGAATTAAGCTTTGATATCCCAAAAAAACATGAAAACCTTTTACCTTCAAGCAGATAATTTAAGCTATTCTCCGACTTTTCTTGGATTTATCTCATATGAAGTCCTCTGATCCCTTTTCAGTATCATATTGTAAGTGGGAAGTTGTCAATCAATATGTACATACACACACACACATATCCTCTTAACTAGGAGCTAATAATTTAAAGTAGATATACCAAGATGCAAAGTAGAAGGCAACCACTACTATGAAACAGAGGTAATATAAGAACCAGAAAAGAGGCTCTTTTACCTAACTTCCTCCTAAAGTCTGTCTTTTTTAATAAACTATGAGAAAATTTTGAGAACTTGATTAGGGAACAGAAGGATATGTTTCATTCATTTAACATTTCTTTGAGAAGTGTCTAAGGGTTACTAACTATAAGGAAGAATACTTAGAAACTAACTTAACTTACACAACAACTTAATTTGGGGTTAGGCAGGCCTATAAACATAAAGTGATTATAGTACAATAGATGTATTTACTCCTATAGCCTAATAATTATGGTCATTGAAAGATTTACTCTGCAATACAATACAGATTAATAGAAAAGGCTGACAAATGAGGCTTGGTTTGTATAGAGTAACATGGGTCTTCAAAAAGAATTAGACACAACTTCTGATTTCAGAACTGTCAAAAACTCTTTGAAGGCAAACAGGGACATTATGAAGCTTTGAGAAATCAAAAAGCATAGTATAAAATGGAAGTAAAACCATGTTAGAGTTGTACAATCTAACCTTTTCACCCCAAATCAGTTCCTTTTTCTTGCCACTGCAACATCGATGAAATATGGAGTAATCGAAATTCACTCTGATGACATGCCAAAGGACTCCAAAAGGCCATGGAGGGAATTTCAACTAAAATTTAAAAGCCATACAGAGGTCTGCAAAGAAAAGCACACCACAAGTCAAAATCTTTAAGACAGAAACTTAATTAGCATCTATAGGTTTAATAAGCTAACAACTTGTGCCAATCTTACCACTACCATTAGCTGGAAAGGGTACTAAACTGACAGATTAAAGAACTAAGCAATAGCTTCAACAAAAGCTCTATACAATCGTCAAAAAATAACATACCCTAGATTAGTGCATGTTGTTTCACTGCGTTTTCACTGTGGATTTCTTAAGATTTCAATTTTGACAAAAATTTTAATGTTTTTCTAAATGTATTTCATTTGTTCACAGTGCACTTCTAAAAGGTTCAGGCTTAGTACCACTAACAGCTATAGCTGCATAGAAACAATACATTCGCTCTACACAGGGAAATATTTGTAGGAAAGGGTTAAAAAAAAAAACCCCCAAAACCCCACCACTCACACCTAACAAAGACATATCTGATTCCCATCTTTATTGTCCTCTCTACTGCAATACAAAACAGTTATCGGGTTCTGGGCAACACTCTGGATTGCTAGGAGAGAAGATCACTGAAATCTCAATTCACTGGAACGAACTCCCATGAATATACGTATTAGTCTCTAGCTAGTGTTGAAGACACGACATAAATCAAAATTAAATGGAATTTAAAAATTGTTAGTCCAGATATTTCAAAAAGTTGTTTTAAAGAAGTTCTGTTTCTTCTATACTGAATTTCCTGAGATCTCACATGAAGTATGCATAAAACAAATGTACTTCACAGGGCCTGGTTTTCCAAAGCCTTGCAGTTTCAAATATTGACCTTGCAAAGGACAGGCAATTTTCCCCAGGCTATAGTCTCTGTTGTAAGATTAAAAAATTGGAACACAGCAAGGTTGCTGGCTCAAAGACAGACAGGTTACTGATTGATATGTAAAGAATTGCTGTAAGAAGAGTATGCTTAACAAAATCAAGCTTTTGTTAGTGGATGACTTAACTGAATTATAGAATGTCACCTTACTGAATGTTGCCAGCTTCTATTGTTAAACTTGTTAAACTGTACTTAGTAAAAACCCCACCTATGTTCTCTTCCTGGAACTTCTTGGTCTGGAGAATAAATGCAAGAAGAGAACCCCAATTCGGGGTTAATTTCCCAAATGGAAGGAATGCCTCTCTCTTGAGAGTTCCAGAAGATTAACCCCGTTTCGGGGCTTCTCACTGCTCAGAAGAGATGGGCTTTGGCGGCTCCTCACCCAGGGGAAAAGGGGCGACAGATCCGTGGGAGGCAAAGCAACAATCTCACATTTAAGAAGCCTTCATTTTTTTTGCTCGCCTGTCACTCCTCTTTCGGGTTCTGACCAGTTGTTAACGGTACACTAAATGGACCACGTGGTTAGTGGGAGCTGGAAGAGGTTTAACTTCAGATCCACAGTTATCGGGCAGTCACTAGGTGCACGGCTTGGCTCCTCGCACTCCAGACAATTTATCAAGAGACCTGAACCCCGAATAAACCTAAATCGTTCTTTGCTACAATACCCTTCCAAACGTCACAGGTGCCTAAAATTAGAATGCACGTGCAGTGGAAACGCACCCGGGCAGGCTCATTACATGAAAGACGAGGGTTCTAAAGTCCTCCCAACGAGCAGCCCGGGACCGGCGTTGGGGCAGCACCCTCACCAAGACTGGGAGGAACATCCTCATCGGGACTCGGAACACATAGGAGGCCCGCTCCTGGGCGGACCCCCAGCCCCTGGGACCCGGTGAAAACTTAAACCTCGGGGCGCCCCCCGCACAACCACCTGTCAGAGCCACAGGCAGCAGTCCGCACCCCGGAGCCTCGGACAACACAGGCGCCGCCCCCTCGGGGGTCCCCGCGGCCACAAGCCCCGCAGGCCTCCGCACTCCGGCCTGGAAGGTCCCAGGTCGAGACACCGCCCACCAACGGGCCACGCCCGACCCTCTGCTGGACCTGAGTCTCGGGCGGGGTCTCACCTCCCGCCGCTCCTTCTTACGTGCCCTCCTCAGCTGCGTCGCCGCCGTCCAAGCCGGCAGCCCGCTTCTTACCTCCTGACAACTGCACCGTGGGACCCCCACCGCCTCGTTCAACGCCGCTGCCGTCGCCGCCGCCGCCGTCTTCGTCACCGTCACCGACGCCGCCGCTGCCGCCATGTTTGTTGTGTCTCCAGCTCTCTTCCCGCCCCCGGCCTTGCCCAAGTATCGCGTGAGCAGTACGTAGGGCGAAAGCGAAGGAGGGGGCTGTATGTCTCTCTTGGGGTTCCGTAGGTGCGAGTGGGCGGGGTTTCGGAGGGTGTGTGAGGGGCGAGGCTGGTGGGCGGGGCCCTGGCTCGGCCCGCCCCCAGGCGCTGGTGCTGGCGCGGTGCCCAGAGACACAGAACAGACCGGAGCGATTGAGCGATCCGGGCAGCGGCAGCGATGGAGGGTCCCGCGGTTCGGCTGCTGCGCGGCAGTGGGCTGGTGAGTGCGTTTGTGGTGGGCGTCCAGAGGGCCCAGGGCGACCTTGGCCTTCGGCGTCGCCGACAGCTATGTCTCCTAACGGGCCGCGGTGCCAGCCTGAACTCCGCTCCACGTCCTGGGCCCGCGCCTTCCTCGCTCCGCCGGCCGGTCTCCTCAGACCCTTCACCCGCGGGCGGTCAGCGACTCCTACCTCCCTCCAGACCCCCGGCAGGGCTGTCCTCCGCTTCTTTGGGGAGAGCTGGGGGCGGCATTTGGTGGGAAGTGGGGCCGGGGGCTGGTCTAGAAGCTTCTTTGGCGGAGCCGAGTCAGCAAGGTGTCCTTTGCAAGCCATTGAGTCCTGACAGCCACCGAGTCTCGGATCCCTGGAAGCACTTGTCACAGATGTCAAACCTACCTGACGACCTAAGCCACCTTCCCTCGATGATTCCTTTTGACTCCCCTTTCAAAAGCAGATTGTTAAAATATAGGCACAGTCTCATTCTGAGCAGAGTGTGTCCCTTCTGCGGCCCCGCTCGAAAGGGAGGAAGGGACTTCGGAGTTGGTCGGACTTACCGGCCAGGGAGAGAATTCCTCCCGTCCTTTATCTCGCGGCTGGGGCCTGAGCATCTTCCACGGATGGGCTCACCGCGGCCCAGAGGAGCCAATCCCAGTCCCGCTTGCTCGAACTTGCTGAAACCAGCCTCCTGTTGTACGTACCTTTTTTTTTTTTTTTTTTTTTTTTTTTTTAGCAGCTGGTTGGTATTGGGATCCAAACCCTTGATCTTGGTGTTAAAACACTGCGCTGCAACCAACTGAGCTAACTGGCTAGCCCCCTGTTATATGTACTTAATTCTGCTCTCTGGACCTACACAAACTGTTGATTCTTTAACAGCCCTTGTGTCTGGCTTGTCATTGCCACACTAAACAGCCCTATCCTCTTCAGCCCCTCGTCCTATGGCATGTTTTCCAAAACCCTCTCACGTTTGGGGAGACTTAGTTTGTCAGTACATTTCATTGAAAATTTTTCCACTGCTGACTTTTACTTTTTTTATTTCCTGTGCACTTGTTTTAATGAGTTAAAGGCTCTTCAACTGCTGCTTAAGTCTTATGCCCAGAGGCAGGACTCTTTATCTTTTTGTCTCACATTAGAGATAATTAATGTTATTTGACTGTTTTACAGGCTTGGGAGGTTCAGAAAATTAGTAAAGTCATGTCAGTATATTGTCCCAAAGGAACAGAAGTATACTCTTATAATTACAGTTTAGTAGTGTTTATAATCGTTGGATAATTTAGCAAAGAAGTTTTCCTGGGTTTCAATTTAACTCTGTTTTAGAGCCAACATTTATTCACTGTGTACTGTGTGGCAGGCATATTGCTGATGTGCTGTCTGCATCATCTCATTTAATTTTCACAGCGTTCTAACAAGGAGTTTAATCTTGCAGGTGAGGGGTTGATGCAGAAAGGGATTGATTAAGTGACTTGCCCAAGGCTAGAAAGTGATAGAGCTGTATTCAAACTCTGTCAGATTCTAAACTTAACCTTTGTGCTGTACTGCTTCCCCTTCCTTAGAGTTATCAGGGACCTATTTTGTTTGGATTTATTGTTTTTTTGTGTATGTCTCATAGTCCTTCATAGTTTTTAAAGCTCTTTTACATAAATTAGCTAATTTAATTGAGTGAATAAAATGTGGGTTTTTTGGGTTGGCCCGTGGCTCGCTCGGGAGAGTGCAGTGCTGATAACACCGTGGCCATGGGTTCGGATCCCATATAGGGATGGCCGGTTTGCTCACTGGGTAAGCGTGGTGCTGACAACACCAAGTCAAGGGTTAAGATCCCCTTATCAGTCATCTTTAAAATAAAAAAAAAAATGTAGATTTTGCAGCCAGACTGCTTGGGTTTTGTTTTAGTCCACTTCTGTTGCTTATAACAGAAAGACCTGAAATTGGGTGATTTATAAAGAAATATAGTATTTATTGCTTACAGTTTCAAATGCTGGGAAGTCCAAAGTCCAGGGAACATATGTGGTGAGGGCCTTGGTGGTGGTGGCTCTCGGCAAAAATGGCAGGAGCAGAGACTAAGCTCCTCACTCACTGTCCTTATAAAGCCATCAGAGCCACACCCATGACCACCATTAAACCATCAATGGATTTATCAGGTCACTAGGGCAAGGTCTTCACCATCTAATCACCTTTTCAAGGCCCAACCTTTCAATTACGTAATAGGATTTCCCACCCGCTTAGCACTGTCACAGTGGGGGTTGTTTCTAACATGGATCTTTGGGGGACACAATTCAATCCATATCAGGTTTGAACCCAGGCTCTGTCACTTCCTAGTGGCATAACCTTGGGCAGTTTACTTAACCTCTTTGGGTCGCAGTTTCCTGATCTGTAAAATGGGGAGAATAATAGTACCTACTTTCCAGAGTTGTTATGAAGATTAAATGAGTTCATTGTTTGCGTAAGGCTGCTGTGTATCAAATGTCCCCCCAAAACTCATTGAAGCTTGATTCCCACTGTAACAGTGTTAAGAGGGTGGGAAATCTGACATGGTATTTGAAAGGTGGGGCCTTTAAGAGCTGATTGGATCATGAGGACTGTTCCTCCAAGAATGGATTAATTAATTCATGGGTTAACGGTTTAATAGGTTATCACAGAGTAGACCAGTGGCTTTATAAGGAAAGCAAAGGAGCATGTGGAAGCGCTCGGCTCAGCCCTTGTTCTGTGATACCCTGCGTCACCATGGGACTCTGCAGAGAGTTCCCACGAAGAAGGATGCCCTCACCAGATGTGGCCCCTGTACCTTGGACTTCTCAGACTCCAAAACTCTAAGAAATAAATTCTGTTCCTTTATAAATTACCCAGTTTCAGGTATTCTGTTATAAGCAACAGAAAACGGGCTAATACCAAGGCACTTAGAATATTCTCTGGCATATGGTCAGCTCTCAATAAATGTTAGTTCTTATTGCCATTCGTAAGGCATTGTCTGCTATGGCACATATAATAATGACTAAAACACCCTACATTCAAGGAGTTTATCTTTTAGTGAAGAGGCTAGAACTTTATACAACTAATCTCTTATCATTTAGGTGTGGAACAAATTCTAAGCGGTCTGCAGTCATCCTGTGGGTTCAGAGGAGAGACTGATGACTAGGACCACTCAGAAAGAGACAGGCTGTTTGGAAGCTGGGTTAGAGTTTAGGAGGGGCAAGGGGCGGCAAGAACACTGCAGGAAAAGGGGAATGAGGCCATTTTAAGGAATTTTGGGGTTTATCCTTTTGGGTTGTGGAAAGCCATTGAAGGTTTAGAGCTTCAGAGATACTTTATCAGAGCTATAGTATAGTTAGATTGTTGTGGCAGCAAGTGGCATGGAGGGTAGAGAAATGCAAAGTAGGGCTAATTTTGGTTCCCACCCAGAAACAGAAGGAAAGGCAGAATTTATTGAGAACTTACTGTGGACCAGGGAGAGCGTTTTACATCCACTACCCTATTTATTCTTCCAATGAACACTGTGAAGTAGGTATTAGTAGCTTCATTTTGCAAATGAGGAACTGGGAGGCAACACCCAGTGTTCCCAAGTCATGCAGCAAGCAGGCCACAGCACTGGCACTCAGCCCACCTTTGCCTTCTTAGAAGGTCTCTTCTGTTCCTACAGGTGGGTTAGAACTTCCCTGCCTATTTTATTGGAACAACCCTATTAGTGGAGAATTGAACCTTGTAGTCAACCTGTGGATCCAAAGCATTTTTAGGCAACTTGAAATTAAGAGGTGATTTTTGGTTCCTTGTTCAGATAATTCTCTAAAAGTTCTGCCAAATAGCCAAACTAGATGTAAGTCTCGTTCAACTTTTTCCTGTCTGGACATGTATTTGGCATCTTGGTAGAGAAAGCTTGACAGATGCTATGGTTTCAATGTGTGCCTCAAAGTTCATGTGTTGGAAACTTAATCCCCAGTACAGAGCTGTTGGGAGGAGAGGCCTAATGGGAAGTGTTTGGGTCATGGAGGTACTGCCCTCATGAATTAATTTATGCTGTTATCACAGGAGTGAGTTCCTTATAAAAGGAAGGGGTGTGATGGAGTTTGGATGTGTTGTCTCCGCCAAAACTCATGTGGAAATTTGATCCCCAATGTGGCAGTGTTGGAAACTGATCGAGTCATGGGGGCGGATCCCTTATGAATGGATTAATGCTCTCCCTGGGGGATGGGGAGTAATGAGTGAGTTCTCGCTCTATTAGTTCTCGTGAGAGCTGGTTGTTTAAAAAGACCCTGGCACCTTCTCTGTCTCTTGCTTCCTCTCTCTTGCTTCCTGTCACCATGTGATCTGCTTGTACCCGCCAGCTGCCTGCCACTTTCCGCCATGAGTAGAAGCAGCCTGAGGCCTGTGCCAGAGCAGCTGTCCCAGAATCGTAAGCCAAATAAACCTCTTTTCCTTATAAATTACCCAGTCTCAGGTATTTCTGTTATAGCAACACAAACGGACTAAAACAGAAAATTGGTACCAAAGAGTGAGGTATTGCTATACAGATACCTGAAAATGTAGATGAAGCTTTGGAACTGGGTAATGGGCAAAGGTTGGAGGAGTCTGGAGGACTTAGAAGAAAAGAAAAAGATGAGGGAAAGTTTGGAAGATTTTAGCAATTGGTTAAATGGCTATGACCAGAATGTTGATAGAAACGTGGACAGTAAAGACCATGTGGATGATGAGGTCTCAGGTAGAAATGAGGAACTTCTCAGGAATTGGACAAAAGATCACCCTTGCTACACCATAGCAAGGAACCTGGCTACATTGTGTCCATGCCCTTGGACTTTGTGGAAGGTGGAACTTAAGAGTTGTGAACCAGAGCATTTGGCCAAAGAAATTTCTAAGCAGCAAAGCATTAAGCAAGCTGCATGGTTGCTTTTAAGAGCCTACTCTGATTTATGGCAGCAAAATCATGATGTAAAGCCAGAATTTAAAAGGGAATCAGAGCGTAAAGATTTGGAAAATTTGCAGCCTGGCCATGCGGGTAAAGAAGCGAAGAGCAGGAGAACACAAGGGTGAAGCAGATAGACTGGTTGCTAAAGACATTATCTTGGCGGTGAGGCAGCCAGATGCTAATAGTGGAGACAATGAGAGGAAAGCCCTGCAGGCATTTGAGAAGTATGGAAGGGTGCCCCACCCATCACAGGCCCTGAGGCCTAGAAGGACTGAGTTATCCTGGAGGAAAAACCTGGGTGCAGCTGTCCTCAGGAACCTGCTCCCTGCATCCCAGCTGTTCTGGCTGGAGCGGCCCCAAGTGTGGTTCGTGCAGCAGCCCTGGAGAGTAGAGGCCCAAAACCTTGGTGGCGCCCACGTTGTGTTAAGTCTGCAGGCCGGCAGGACGTGAGAGCAGTGGAGTCATGGCAGCCTCCATCCAGATTCCAGAGGATGTCTGGAAAAGTCTGGGGGCCCAGGCAGAGACCTGCTGCAGGGGCGGAGCCACTGCAGAGGACATCTACTAGACCAATGCCAAGCAGGAAAGTGAGTTCAGAGCCCCCACAGAGAGCCCCCACCAGGGAAATGTCTAGTAGAGCCAACACAGCAGGGCTGCTGCCAGGACCCCAGAACTTCAGGGCCACTGGTAACATGCAACGCAGGCCTGGAAAAGCCACAAGCACCAGCGTGGCCCACTGGGCTGTGCCTGGCAGAGCTATGGGAACAAGGCTGCCGGATGCTTTGGGGTCCCAGATGCCCAATTGTGCCCAGGATGCAGGACTTGGGGACAAGGAACATTATTTTGGAGCTTTAAGACATAATGTCTGCCCTGCTGGGTTTTGGACTTGTTTGGGGCCTCTTTTTCCTTTCTTTTGGCCTATTCCTCCCTTTTGGAATGGGAATGTATACCCAGTGTCTGTTCCACCATTGTATCTTGGCAGTAGATAAATTTGGTTTTGTTTTTCAGGTTCACAGCTGGAACGACTTTTGCTTTTGGTCTCAGATGAGACTTTGGACTTTGGACTTTTAAGTTGGTGCTGGAACAAGCTAAGACTTTTGGCACTGTTGGGATGGAATGATTGTATTTTGTATGTGAAAGGAACATGAGTTTTGGGGAGCCAGGGGTGGAATGATGGAGTTTGGATGTGTTGTCCCTGCCAAAACTCATGTGGAAATTTGATCCCCAATGTGGCAGTGCTGGAAACTGATTGAGTCATGGGGGCGGATCCCTTATGAATGGATTAATGCTCTCCCTGGGGGATGGGGAGTAATGAGTGAGTTCTCGCTCTGTTAGTTCTCGTGAGAGCTAGTTGTTTAAAAAGACCCTGGCACCTTCTCTGTCTCTTGCTTCCTCTCTCTTGCTTCCTGTCACCATGTGATCTGCTTGTACCCGCCAGCTGCCTGCCACTTTCCGCCATGAGTAGCAGCAGCTTGAGGCCTGTGCCAGAAACAGCTGTCCCAGAATCATAAGCCAAATCTCTTTTCCTTATATTACCCAGTCTCAGGTATTTCTCTTATAGCAACACAAACGGTCTAAAACAGGGTGTCTTTGCTTTATTCAAAGTACTTGGATAAATCTGGGAAATCTATACGTTTACAACAGGGTCTTTTACATCAAGGATGTTACATTTTAATTGGGGAGACAAAGTATATGTTAAAAAATGAATATTAGGACAGTGGAAGATAGCGTATTGCTAATGCTAAATAAATATTACAGGCAGATGTGCTTATAGAGGATGGGGTTTGAACTGACCATCCAAAGAAGGGATGGCTTAGGGTAAGGTAAAGCAGCAGAGGGTGGAGATTCCAGGCCAAGGAGGTGTGTAAGCAAAGCTGTAGAAATAGGAATATGCTCTACTTGTACTAGAAATAGTATGTCAGGAGAGCTGATATGACAAGTTTGCAGAGGCATGGAATGGGTTCAGATGGCAAGTGCCTATCAGGTGAAGGGGTTGTGTTTGTACTTTTTCCTGTAGCAGTAAGGAACTGGTAGCTGCCAAGCAGGTTTGGCTTCTCCAATCTAGGATGCTAGAAACAGTCACAGTTGAAGCAAGCCCAGATTTATTCTGTTACTTCCTACATGAGTGAGTCTTGCCCAGCCAGACAGTGTTGCCCACAGTCCTGGATAACAGCCCCTTTGTTTACCAAAACACAAGCATTTATAGTGTTTATTAGTCATCAGTACAAAAATGGTATTTTCTTTGCAGATGCAAATATATTTGTTTCCTACCCTTCTTTCTCTCTGGTGCCAAGAAGACTAAGTAATCATAAAGATCCTCTCTGGCAGCCATAAGATTCTTTTCTCCTTTTTCTTCGGATCCTGGCATACTAACTCTGCCTTGGGCCTGCGTTGTCTTCATTCCTTCTTTCCTAAGGGTTAGTCCTGGTCCCTGCAAGGCATTGGACGTGCAACCCTTGGTCTGGAACTCAGATCTCCTGACTTCTATTTAAGTGTTCTTTCTGCTTTACAAACTGTCTTCCCTGAAAAGGAAGGTAGGTCAAAGAAATGCCCAGTACCTGGTAAAGTGGTAGACCCAAATAATTACACAATGAAAAAAAAATTAAGTTCCGTAATAGGATCCTGTCTTTTAAGATTTCTTTGGGAATAGCTGTGTGTCTGGTTTCATTTTTGCATACTGGTAATTTGGGAAAGAGAGCTGGTTGAATTGACCAAGCTCACACAGAAGGCAAACAGATCTTTATGTTGATTGCCTGGCACTGTGCCCTGTCTTGGTCTATTTAGCCCTCTTATGAGGCAGTCACTATAATTCTTCTAGAAGGTTGAGGCATTTTTAGGAATTCCTAAGGATTGGAATGAGGAGCCAGAGACTGGTAGAAGGGAAAAGTTAAATTTTTAGTAGTTTTGGAGAACACTTAGAACAGAAGCTACTGTTTTTGGAGAAAGCAAAAAGAGGTTAGAGAAATTCTGGTATAGAAGTTTGGGCTTGGGGATATGAAAGTAGGGAAAGGATCAACTTAAAATTAAAACTGAGATATGCAATATTTCAATCAGGTCTTAAAATGGATGTTTCTAATTTAGTCAGAATTCAGTAAAAAGTCTGTGTAGAAGAAGATCAAACATGCTTTAAGTAGAGGAAGAAACACTGCATAATTTACTTCACTAATGAACACATATAAGCCCTGAAGTATAAACAGCATAAAGAAGCAAATCCTCATTATCCTTCCTCCTTTTCCTAGTCATGTTTCATTGTAAGAGAAACTGCTGCTGCCTTGGCAGGACTGTGCTTCTGCCAACCACAGAACCTAAGGCTGTAAGAGAAAATGTGGCCATCTCTATGTCAGATCCAAAGTCTTTATTAAGTATTGTTCCATATGGGCTGGCCAGTTAGCTCACTTGGTTAGAGCATGGTGCTGATAAAACCAAGTTCAAGGATTCAGATCCCTATAACAGCCAGCTGCCCCCCCACCAAAAAAAATCTAAATATTGTTCCATAAACCAGCAGAACTATTTATATCCCATTGATTGATCCTTACATCCCAAGGAGCATAAAAAGTCAAGAAAATCACTGTTCTCATTTTGATTAGGTGAATTAACCTAAGGTAACAGTAGGCAATGAGCATAATTAACCATATTGCCATTTAACCCTGTATTTGTTATATTTAAAAAAATCACCCTAGAGGACCATCCGTTTTCTACTACTGTTTCCTGTTGGAATACTTCCAATACATGTTTTAGACAACAGGTACAAAATATTTGGCATAAGAAATACAGTGTTAAGAATTTTTTCATCAAATTCTTCTAAATTGTTGATATAGTTCTCGTAAATCATACCAATTCCTGTAATTTTAAAGCCATAATTTGTTTAATTTACTTGGGGGGAGGGGTGATAGAATTTTTTAAAACTTTATTTTCAGATAATTGTAGATTCTCATATGGTTGTAAGAAGAAATGCAGAGATCCTGCATACTCTTTATCCAGTTTGCCTCAATGGTAACACCTTACCAAACTATAGTACAATATCACAACCAGGAAATTGACAGCGATGCAATTCAGCAATCTTTTCACATATCCTCAGTTTTACATGTGTGCATGTATATATTCCATGCAGTTTTATCACATGTATGTTTATGTATCCACCAGTACAGTCAAGCTACAAGACAGTTCCAACAGCACATGGATCTTTTATGTTGCCTTTTTACAACCACACGCCAACCCTAACCACCTTCCCTGGCCCCCAACCACTGGTAACCACTAATTTCTTCTCCGTCTGTACAATTTTGTCATTTCAAGAATGTGTGATAAATGGAATTGTACAGTATAGTTTCTTTTTCTGCTGAATAGCATTCCATTGCAAGGGAAGGGAAAAAACATTTCTTCTACCCTCTTAGGTTCAAGTAAATGAGGCCTGGGAATTAAATGATAAAAGACAGATTAACAGGAGTAAAAGGTTTATTTTGTATACATAATGAGCAAGTATCTAATTTGTTAAATGGTTAAATGCTTACATACCTAATTTAGGTGAAAAGGAAGGAAGAAAAAAGGCTTCTGTGGGAAACACCAGTAGGTTTATTTTGGAAAGACAAATAGATTTACAGGAAAACAGACAGGTGATAAGAAAGTTTGTGATAATGTTTACCTACACAAGTGAGCAGAGTGGTCTATCCATCTTCAGGGCCATAAAACTCCCCTGGAGAGATTTATGGCAGCATCCCAGAGGTTGCTGCTTTTAGTCAGCAAAGGGAAGCTCCTAGAAGGCTTTTTCTACACTTGTTGAATCTCAAATGTCTTCAGCTTAAAATAATCATTATACCAACTCTGGGCTTCCAAGTGGGTCCCCACACCATGATAGGGATGTACCACAGGTATTTAACCATTCACCTATTGAAGGACATCTGGATTGTTATATATTGTATATTCTGGATATTAATCCTTTGTCAGATGTATATTTTACAAATATTTTCTCCCACTCTGTTGGTTGTCTTTTAACTCTGTTAATTGTTTCTTTTGCTGTGCAGAAGCTTTTTAGTTTGATATAATCCCATTTGTTTATTTTTCCTTTGGTTGCCCGTGCTTTTGGGGTTGTATTCATGAAGTCTGTGCCCAGTCCTCCTTCCTGAAGTGTTTCTCCTATGTTTTCTTTAAGAAGTTTTATTGTTTCAGGGTGTATATTTAAATCCTTAATCCATTTTGAATTGATTTTAATAAATGGTGAGAGGTGTGGGTCTAGTTTCATTCTCCTGCATATGGATATCCAGTTATCCCAGCAGCATTTGCTAAAGGGGCAGTCTCTTCCCCAGTGGTGCTTTTGTCAAAGATCAGATGGCTGTAGGTGTGTGGGTTGGTTTCTGGATTCTCTATTCTATTCCACTGATCAGTGTGTCTGTTTTTATGCAAGTATGATGCTGTTTTGGTTATTATAGTTTTGTAATATAGTTTAAAGTCAGGTAGTGTTATGCCTCCAGGTTTAATTTTTTTTGCTCAGTGTTGCTTTGGCTATGCGTGGTCTTTTGTTATTCCATATAAATGTCTGGATAGTTTTTTCCATTTCTGAGAAAAATGTCATTGGAATTTTGATAGAGATTGCATTGAATTTGTGTATCACCTTGGGTAGTATGGACATTTTCACAATGTTGATTCTTCCAATCCAAGAGCATGGGATATCTTTCCATCTTCTTGTATCCTCTCTAATTTCTCTCAGCAGTGGTTTGTAGTTCTCATGATAGAGATTTTTCACCTCCTTGGTTAACTCAATTCCTAAGTATTTTATTTTTTTGGTGGCTATTGTAAATGGGCAGGCTTTCTTGATTTCTCGTTCTGCATGTTCACTATTGGAGAAAAGAAATGCTACTGATTTTTGAGTGTTGATTTTGTATCCTGCTACTGTGCTGAAATCATTTATCAATTCCAGCAGTTTTTTTGTAGAGGTTTTAGGCTGTTCGATATATAGTATCATGTCATCTGCAAACAGGGACAGTTTGACTTCATCTTTTCCAATCTGGATGCCCTTTATTTCCTTCTCTTCTCTGATTGCTCTGGCTAGTACTTCCAACACTATGTTGAATAGGAGTGGTGAGAGTGGGCATCCTTGTCTAGTGCCTGTTCTTAAAGGAAAAGCTTTCAGCTTTTCCCCATTCAGGATGATATTGGCAGTGGGTTTGTCATATATGGCTTTAATTATGTTGAGATACTTTCCCTCTATACCTAACTTATAGAGGGTCTTTGTCATGAATGAGTGCTGAACTTTATCAAATGCTTTTTCAGCATCTATAGAGATGATCATATGGTCCTTGTGTTTGAGTTTATTAATATGGTGTATCACATTTATTGATTTGCGTATGTTGAACCAACCTTGCATCCCTGGGATGAATCCCACTTGATCGTGATGAATAATTTTTCGTATGTGTTGCTGTATTCTGTTTGCTAGTATTTTAGTGAGGATTTTTGCATCTATATTCATCAAGGATATCGGCCTGTAGTTTTCTTTTTTGGTTATATCTTTACCTGGTTTTGGTATCAGGATGATGTTTGCTTCATAGAATGAGTTTGGGAGATTTGCGTCCGTTTCAATCTTTTGGAATAGTTTGTAAAGAATCGGTGTCAATTCCTCTTTGAATGTTTGGTAAAATTCTGCTGTGAATCCATCTGGTCCTGGGCTTTTCTTTGTTGGGAGCCTTCTGATAACAGCTTCAATCTCCTTTATTGTTATTGGTCTGTTCAAATTTTCTACGTCTTCACGGTTCAGTTTTGGGAGCTTGTGTGTGTCCAGAAATTTATCCATTTCCTCCAGATTTTCAAATTTGTTGGCGTATAGTTGTTTATAGTAGTCTCGAATGATTCCTTGTATTTCAGATGAATCAGTTGTAATATCGCCTTTTTCATTTCTAATTTTTGTTATTTGAGTCTTCTCTCTTCTTTTTTTTGTTAGCCATGCTAATGGTTTGTCAATTTTATTTATCTTTTCAAAAAACCAACTTTTTGATTCGTTGATCTTTTGAATTGTTTTTTGGTTTTCAATTTCATTCAGTTCTGCTCTGATCTTAATGATTTCTTTCCGTCTGCTAACTTTAGGATTGGATTGTTCTTGTTTTTCTAGTTCTTTAAGGTGAAGTGTTAGGTTGTTCACTTGCCATCTTTCCATTCTTCTGAAGTGAGCGTTTAATGCGATAAATTTCCCCCTTAGTACTGCTTTTGCAGTATCCCACAGGTTTTGGTATGATGTATCATTATTTTCATTAGTTTCAATAAATTTTTTGATTTCCTGCTTGATTTCTTCTTGGACCCATATGTCATTAAGTAGAATGCTGTTTAATTTCCATGTGTTTGTATAGTTTCCAGAGTTTTGTTTGTTATTAATTTCTAGTTTTAATCCATTGTGGTCTGAGAAGATACATGGGATAATTCCAATTTTTTTGAATTTATTGAGACTTGATTTGTGACCTAATATGTGATCTATCCTGGAGAATGATCCATGTGCTGATGAGAAGAATGAATATTCTGGGGTTGTTGGGTGGAATGTTCTGTAGATATCTGCCAATTCCAATTCGTCTAGAGTATTGTTCAGATCTTGTGTTTCTCTACTGACTCTTTGCCTAGATGATCTGTCTAATATTGACAGTGGGGTGTTCAGGTCCCCTGCTATTATGGTATTAGTGTCTATTTCCTTCTTTAGTTCTAATAGAGTTTGTTTTATAAATCTGGCTGCTCCAACATTGGGTGCGTACATATTTATGATTGTTATATCTTCTTGATGGATCAGTCCTTTTATCATTAAGTAGTGTCCCTCATTGTCTCTTTTTATGGTTTTTAGTTTTTTTTTTTTTTTTTTTTTTTGTCTTTTTCGTGACCGGCACTCAGCCAGTGAGTGCACCGGCCATTCCTATATAGGATCCGAACCCGCAGCGGGAGCATCGCTGCGCTCCCAGCGCTGCACTCTCCCGAGTGCACCACGGGCTTGGCCCTGGTTTTTAGTTTAAAGTCTATTTTGTCAGATATAAGAATGGCTACTCCAGCTCTTTTTTCTTTTCTGTTTGCATGGGAAATCTTTTTCCATCCTTTCACTCTTAGTCTATGTGAATCTTTATGGGTGAGGTGGGTCTTTTGTAGGCAGCATATAGTTGGGTCCTCTTTTTTAATCCAGTCAGCCAGTCTGCGTCTTTTGATTGGGGAATTTAAGCCTTTTACATTAAGAGTTGTTATTGAAAAGTGTTGATTTATTCCTAGCATTTTATGGTTGTTTGGTTGTCTTAGGTGTCTTTTGTTCCTTGCTTTCTGATTTACTGTTTGGTTTCTGTGTTTGTTGTTTCCTTAGGTTGTAGATAGCGTTTTTGTTTGTTTGTTTTCTCTTCGTGAATGCCATTTTTATTATACTAGTGGGTTTTGATTTTTCTAGGGTTTTTATGGCAGTGGTAGTTATTTTTCAGGAACCAAACCCAGTACTCCCTTGAGGATTTCTTGTAAGGGTGGTCATGTGGTAGTCAACTCCCACAGTTTTTGTTTGTCTGAGAAATATACTATTTGCCCTTCATTTCGGAAGGATAGCCTTGCAGGGTAGAGTATTCTTGGCTGGCCATCTTTGTCTTTTAGTATTTTGAAAATATCATCCCATTCCTTTCTAGCTTTTAGGGTTTGTGATGAAAAGTCTGATGTTAGCCTGATTGGGGCTCCCTTCTAGGTGATTCGACACTTCTCTCTTGCAGCTTTTAAGATTCTCTCTTTGTCTCTGAGTTTTGCCAATTTGACTATAACATGTCTTGGAGAAGGCCTTTTTGGATTGAATATGTTTGGAGATCGTTGAGCTTCCTGGATCTGAAGATCTGTGATTTTTCCTATATCTGGGAAGTTTTCTGCCACTATTTTGTTGAATATGTTTTCAATGCAATCTCCGTTTTCCTCCCCTTCTGGAATACCTGTGACTCGGATATTTGAGCGCTTAAGGTTGTCTGATATCTCTCTCAGATTTTCTTCAATGTCTTTGATTCTTTTTTATTTTTTTTTGTCTGCCTGTGTTATTTCAAACAGCCCATCTTCAAGTTCAGAGGTTCTCTCTTCAACTTCGACAGCCTGCTGGTTAAACTCTCTGTTGTGTTTTTTATTTTGCTGAATAACTTTTTCAGTTCAGCAAGTTCTGCTACATTTTTTTCCAGGACATTGATTTCTTTGTACATTTCCTCTTTCAGGTCCTGTATACTTTTCCTCGTTTCATCACTATGTCTAGCTGAGTTTTCTTGTATCTCATTCAGTTTCTTAGAATTATCACTCGAAATTCCTTGTCAGTCATTTCAAGGGCTTCTTGTTCTATAGGATCTAGAGTTTGAGATTTATTAACTTTTGGTGGTGTACTTTCTTGATTTTTTGTATTTCTGGTATCTTTTTTTTGGTGTTTATTCATTGTGGCAGGGGGTTTCACAGTCCACCAGTTTGAGACTATTGACTAACTAAGATTTTGCTGTGGTTGCCAATTTGGTATGGCTCCCTCCGTGACTGCTCAGTTGGCCTCTAGTGCCTTGTGTGTGTGGTTGCCTTGGGACTTGGGCCTCTCCGGGGAGCCACCTCTCTGGTCAGCTTGGACTCTGCTGGGCTGCTGGATCACGGGGCATTACTGCAGGGTGTGTGGTCTGTGCTGAGCTTCCACTTCCCATGCAGGGCTGTTGAATCATGCAGTGGAGACCCCACAGGATGTGTGGTTTCTGTCGAGTCTCCGCCTCCCTAGCTGGACCTCTCCCCGCTCTGTGTGCACTGGGCTTGGCTGGGACATGCCTTCTGCAACCCTCGTCTATCAGCTGGGCCTTCAAGACCCTGCTCAGCACCACCTCGCCCAGGAAGTCTACCAGGTTTCTGCTAGGCGCAGACGACTGGTTGCTCTGGGTGCCTTGGTGGCACTGTGTAGATCTTTCTCGGGATTTATCACCTTCCTCCTGGTATTGCGGTTATTTGTGTACTTGTCTTATCTCCCACACCAGAGCATGAGCTCCTCAGGAGAGGAGCCTACAGCACACGGTTCACCTTTGAATCTCCCCGGCGTGGACCGAGTCCGGTGCCTGCCTGCAGTCAGCTCTCCGGCAGGTTCAAGCGAACTCGGGAACTCTCCGACCACACTATTCCTAACTAGAAATCGGTTAGGTGTTTTTCTGAACTGCTGGCCACAGAGATGGTATCTGCCTCCCAGTAACAGGAAGTTTACTGGGGGCCGGAGCCCAGGGTGCGGTGGAGTGACAGTTGGCCCAGCACGTACTTCCTTGCCCTCTCGACACTGGCTGGGGGTGCCCCACGCCACCAGCGCCGCCAGAGGACCGCGGAGGGAGTTGGAGGGGAGGCCGGCCCACAGGCCCTGGGAAGCCCTGTGCTGGGGCAAGCAAGTGGGAAGGCTCAGTGAGGAGCCGAGCCGGGCAAGGAGGACAGGCTTGGCCGAGCCGGGCTGGAGCCGCCACCACCTGATAAAATGGAGGCAGCCCCGGGGCCGGTGAGTGGCCCGGTGGGGCAGGCGGAAGCCGGGCGGGCATCCGCCCCCCGAGCAGGGCCGGGTTGGGGGTCACTCACGGGGCTGTGCCAGGTCGGTCGGCTCCCTCTCTGCCTCTGCGTCGTCGCCGTCCCCATCCTCGGCCGCCGCTGTCTCGGGCTGCTCACTCGGTCCCGTGGCGCGGCTCGGGCGCTCCCAGGAATCTTCTTTTATGCCGGACTGAAACTTCGAATCCTGAATAGGGCAGCTGCCCGGCCTCCGGGATCCTGGCAGCGTCAACAGCGGCCTGGTGCCGTGTTCCCTGTTTAGAGACTCGCTTTTGCAGCTAAGAAACAGTTCTTTTCCTGCTCCACACTTCAAAGCTGTTGCCTGTAAATGAGGCAGCCTGTCCTGCCAAGGGCAAAGTGGCGGTCAGCCCCCACGACCGGCCACCAGCAGCGGTCCTCCCTTAAGAGATGGCAAGAGGAAGGTCCACAAGTTTCCCGGCTGCCTAAGGCCCAGTGGCTGCCTTTTCCACCTCAGCTACTCCGCGCCAATCACAGCAGCCACCGCCATCTTAGGATCGCTACAGATTTTTTTTTAAAGAAACAAAACAATACTGACACACACCTACGTTCCCACCCTCTCCTCAGATGTAACCACAATCTTTTTTTTTTTTTAAAAAGATGACCGGTAAGGGGATCTTAACCCTTGACTTGGTGTTGTCAGCACCACGCTCTCCAAGTGAGCGAACCGGCCATCCCTATATGGGATCCGAACCCGGGGCCTTGGTGTTATCAGCACCACACTCTCCCGACTGAGCCACGGGCCGGCCCAACCACAATCTTGAAGGTGATGTATATGCTTCCTGTTCGTGTTTTAAAACTTTTACTACACTTGTTTATACCCATAAGAATATATACTCTCATTTAATATGTTTTAAGGTGCACATAAATGCTGTCATTCTGAACAAATCCTTTTGTAGATTCCTTTTTTTTACTGAATATTATGTTTTCAAGATTTATCCACATTGATATGAGTACGTGTAGCTCCCTAGTTTGCTTTAACTGCTGTAAAGTATTCTGTGGAATCAATAGACCACAATTTGTGCATTCCTTTGTTGATAATTGGATTTTGAAAATTTTTACCTTTACAAACATCACTACATCCTTTGCATATATTTACTTGTGCATGTGAACTAAAGTAGAATTTCTGGGCCTTAGTATAAGTATGTTACCTTAGTCCATTTTGTGCTGCTGTAAGAGAATGCTATAGACTGGGTAATTTATAAAGAACAGAAATTTATTTTTCATAGTTCTGGAGGCTGGGAAGTGCAGTATCAAGGCACTGGCAGGCTCAGTTGTCTGGTGAGGACTTTCTTGCTGTGTCCTCCCACGGAGGAAAGTGGGAGGACAAACAAGCAGAATGCTGCCTTCAGCCTCTTTTATAAGGGCTGTAATCCAATTCACTTTAGTCACAGTTTCAACACCTGAATTTTGGAGTCGACACATTCAAACCATAGCATATGTCTTTATCTTTACTATTACTAAATTGTCAAAAGTGATATTGCCCCGGTTATTTATTCACTCAGCCCACAGAGTATAAGAGTTTCTCCTCCTCCTCCTACCCTCTTCCCAACCCTTCAGGGTCAAGTAGTGGGGGAGAAGCTACCCAAGAATGAGAGAGATTGGAGTTGGAAAGAATGGTAGAAAAACGGGGGCAGAGCAAACCATGGAAATCAGCGATAAGAGCGTTTGGAAGGAGGAGGATGCACTTAATTTAACTAAATTGACTCTGCTGAGGGCCAGTGAGTTGAAGACTGAAAAGCACGAAGATGTTTGGTGACCTTACAGGGGGGAGATTGTGCAGAGTGGTGGTGGGGAATCATCCTGGGGTGGGTGAGGAGTGAATGCGGGGAGGGGATGAAGGAGTGGAGACAGCAGGTAAGGCCACTCATTGGCAATGTTTGGCTTTGCAGGGGAGGAGAGAGAAAGAGGGGTAGCTGGAGATGGATGCAAGGTCAAGGATGGTTAACATGGTAAGAATTAGAGCAGGTTTTCATGCTGATGAGAAGCATGAGGAAGAAATGGAAAAAACACAAGAGGACAAAAGTGATGGCCAAAGATCCTGAGAAGGTAGGTGGGATGGGATTCAGAGAAGAGGTCTGGACTTTCTTAAGAGAAGGGACACTATTTATGTTATAAGAGGAAGAGAGAAAGAAAAGGTGGTTGTATAGGCAGGATGATTTATGGGTTTGGCAGTAAAAAGTCAAAGTAGTTCCATTGTTGGCATACGTTTTCTTTTTAACAGCAGGAGAGGTCATAAGCTGGCAGTGAGGGGTGGAGCTTTGAAGAGAGTAAGAGGTTTGAAGTAATTATTTCAGAGAGTGGGAAAGGGACTGCCTACAGAAACTCCAGTGCCAGACTATTGTGAGCACAAAGTTGTGGTTGGTGGCTATGAATTTATAGTTGTATGAGCCTCCCTCTGCGTGGTCTTCTTCTGACTGTGCAAGGTCACAGCGACAATTGAACAATGGTTACATAAGGCACTAGCAGTTAGGGAAGCTAGGTGAAGGTTATACTGGAACTCTGTTACTTTTGCAAGTCTTAAGCTGACATCTCAACATAATGAATTAAAAACAACAATAAGGGGCCGGCCCATGGCTCACTTGGGAGAGCGTGGTGCTGACAACACCAACTCAAGGGTTAAGATCCCCTTACCAGTCATCTTTAAACAACAACAACAAGAA
The DNA here is from genome assembly GCF_027409185.1 of Cynocephalus volans. Lineage (NCBI taxonomy): Eukaryota > Metazoa > Chordata > Mammalia > Dermoptera > Cynocephalidae > Cynocephalus > Cynocephalus volans. Next base: position 152,503,119 of record NC_084466.1, read on the forward strand.
AATAGGGGTTAGAATGTTTAGGATATTGTAAAGTGAATGAAAAGGTTAACCCTAGAACATAAGCTGTTGGATATTGAGGGTAATGAAAGCAGGAGAGACTGTCCAGGAGAAAGAAATTAGATGTGTGAAGGGACTGGAAAGCTGGCGATGTTCTAGAACAAGTTAGTGGCATAGTTTAGCAGGGAGGCTGGAGGGACAGGAAGCTGTGATCTTAGAAAGGACTGTCTGAAGTAGACACTTTGGGAGATGGTGGTACCGAGAGTCAACTTGGAATGGATGGCCAATAAAACTGGGTGACGGTGGAGAAAGCCACTGCAGAATCACAGTTCAAGGCCGCGGTATTACATAAGCTGGCCTCATGGACTCTGTGCTCTCCTAAGATACTGGCAGGTATTGGGTGAGCATGTTTGGGAACTGAGTTGCGTAAATAAAGGAAATTGTCCAGGTGGGCAGAAGGCCAGCGATGAAGGGTGGGACGGGTGCAATTGATAGCTGGCCAAAGCTTTGAGGACAGCAGTTACCTTTCTTATTCTTTTTCCTCCTCCCTTCCTCCCACAGAGGATGGAGGTGTAATGTTCTTGAAACTTCACTGAGAAGTAAAGAGGTAATGGACCCTACCTCTCTCCTGGAAAGGTAGATTGTGAGAGAAGAAAGTTGCCACTTGAGAGAGCTTCAGGGGAAGTAATGTACACTGAGGAAAGTGCAGTTGCCCTTAATTCAGCAAAGGGCGAGGAATGCTGTAAGAAGTTGAGGGAGCTTTGTGTGGTGCCCTGTGGTGATTGGCAGAAGTGCCTCTGGAACCATCTCACAGCAGAAGGGAGCCAGAAGGGCACAGTTGGGTACAAACCAATGACTACAGGCCTGTAAAGTTAAGCACTGCTGTATGCTTTGGAAGCATTTCCATGTGAAAAGTCTAAACAGGTCTTTGCAGGTCAGCACAACTTCTCTGATATGTTTTCCTTTGCCTTTCAGATATTGAGAAAGTGTCTAGATTTGAAGCACTTTAAGAATGTTTGGAACAATACTTCTTTATGCTAGAGCATAATGGAGAAAGGGTTATGACTAATACAATGGCTAAACCTATCAAATTAGCAAAAGACTTTCCAGAACATTCTGCAGTCAGGGGTTCTTAATCCTTTTTATGCCATGAGTGAAAGGTATCTAGAGATGATTTAAAGTGTATGAGAGGATATGCATAGGTTATATGTAAGCACTACACCGTTTTACATCAGGGACTTGAGCACCTGTGGATTTCGGTATCTGCTAGAGGTCCTGAAACCAATCCTCCACAGATACCGAGGGACAACTGTATGTGCTTCTTAATTAAGATCTGGCAGCAGTTCTACTAATTGCTGTAAGGTAATGATGAGCATAAATATTATTTCAAGGTATTTATACCAACTCAATATGATATAAAAATATCCTTAATTTCTTTCGATGACAGAGTCACAGATACTGCTAGTACTACTGTCACTTGTTGCCTACGTTCATAAGTGAAGGAAATGCTGTATTTCAGTTAGAGGTTAGTGGAATAAAGACGTAACTTTCCCCCCATCTGAGTTCACGGACTTTATTGTTCTGTCTACAGGGGTCCACGGCCCCCAGGTTTGATCATCAGCACTTCTAAGTGCAACAGAACTCTGGTCAGATGAGTAGGAAACAGTTCAGACTCAAGCTCTGAAACGTATTTGGCAAGGCATAAATAACCATTATTCCAGTCAAGTAGCAATTGCTGCTCTGTACAAAAAAATGTGATGATGTGGTGCAATGGGTTATAACTGTGGAAAATCATTTTGATGGAGAGGACAGCAAAGCTGCAAAGGCTGAGATCAACACTGAAGGGCAGGGAACACTAGAAAATCAGCATCAGAACTTCAAGCTATACGGCTAAAGGCAAGGAAAGGAAAAGCTTCCTTTCTGAAAGACTGTCATATTAAATGGATTTTTTTTCCTGCCATAAAAAGGAATAAGTAATATCTCTTAATGCTTTGGTTAAAGATGGATTCCAGGGGCCGGCCCGTGGCTCACTCGGGAGAGTGTGGTGCTGATAACACCAAGGCCATGGGTTCGGATCCCTATATACGATAGCTGATTAGCTCACTGGGTGAATGTGGTGCTGACAACACCACGTCAAGGGTTAAGATCCCCTTACCGGTCATCTTTAAAAAAAAAAAAAGACGGATTCCATTCACTTAGCATATAGTCACTGTATTTTATGATGAGCATCTTCAACAATCTCACCCTATGATTGTCTACCATTTCATACTTTTTAAAGTACATTTGCCTGTTATCTGGGAACCTAAAATAATTGCTGTGTGTTGAATGGTCATATACTTTGTCAGTAGCAGTACTGAGACTAAGGGGCTTACAACTGTGTCATTGGGAAAAATAGATATTATTTAAGACGAACTGGCTTCTTAAGTTTCTCAGTCGTGGGCCTTCTTTTAAAGATTTACTGAGATACAAAGATGATATGTTGACTAAGACACAAAGAATTGTGTAGTGGATTTAGTGAAGTAAATAATCTCCCGTAGAAATAAGATATGTGGGCAATGTACTCATATTGCAGTTTTAAAAATAATTGTCAACTTTTATGAGCATTTTGTGAGGACTAGTTGGCTTATTCTTTCATTCATTCAAATGTATATTGGGGAGCCTAACCAAGACTCTCCCAGCAGTCATTGAACAAGATGGTCCCGCATACGTACCTCTCCAACTTCTCCATAATACTGCTGTTCCTTCTCCCTAGTTCTTCCTTCTTTGTGCCAGCTGCTACCTAGCAACATTCCTCCCCTTCTTGAGCCCCTGTGTACTTCCATTTCTTACGTCTCTTTGCCTTTACCCTACTTTTTAATTTGTCCAGTTTCTCTTATCAGGAAGAAGACAATATCTCATGTATGAGTACCCCTTCCTTCTTTATAGTCCAGAGTTTTCCTGTCCCAACTCTCTTTTAATGAGAAAAATATATTTCATGCAACTTTACCCTAAACTATCTGTCTCCTAATTCTGAAAATAAAACAAAAAAATTTTAACTGAAGACACATACAATTTTCATCTGACTGGCCAGTGTTTCTTTTTCCCAGTGAATCCAGAGCAGAATATGTCTGCTCCTAGCACCTAACTACAAAGATTGTCCAATAGATAGCAAAGATTGACAATGGTTCCAAACATGATGACTCATTTCTTTTTTCTCAGTTTTCATTGTATAATCAACACTACTGAGGAAACATATTTCGGAGTATTACTACATGTGTTGAAGGATTGGAGACACTGCAACAGAGAGTCATTCTAATGACGGGAACTGGTAGCTGTCAGTTTAACTACATTATTACTTCTACTATTTCTATTATGACCACCAAGTAGTAGATACAGTCATTAACATTTATTGAGCTCTTACTATATGATAGATATTAAGCTAAACTCTGTATATAGATTGTCTTACCAATCCTCACAAAACTCCAAGACGTTGTTATCTGCATTTTATAGGTAAGGAAACAGAATCTGAGAGGTTTGAACTGAGAGGCTGAAAATTACTTGCCTAAGGTCAAATAGCTATTTTCTTAGCCCTTATGCTGCACTGTCTCTTACTAATGAGAAGCAAGAAAAGCAAAACTAGCCATGGAAATCACAAAAGCACAGCTGCCTGGATCCAGTCAGATAAGGCAGGTAGTTTTGTCCCCCTTAGTTGCCCATGTGCCCTCACAAGACTCTTGACAGTGGTCAGTCTTAGACATCCAGCGTGTTATACAGTATTCTGGTTTTCCTTTCTACACCGTCAGTGAAATGTGAAATAAATTTTGAGAATGAGTTCCACCTAGAAAATTCTGTGTCCTTGACTGGTAAAAGTTAATTACCTGGGAAATTTATTTACAACAGCACATTGCTGGATAGAGGAGATAACATATAATGTTAACAAACTATTTTCTGGTTATGTCCAAAAGACAGTGAATTAAAAATGTACTAGGTTAAGCTCCCTTATTTTAGTAACACAAAGTATAAGAAAGGACTGTAACGTTATTCCCAAAGATACTGATATTTAAATACCTTTCTTACTTTTGTCTCTGTGTGTGTGTGTATGTTCCCTACTCAATGGGGGCTGTTTCCATAGCTAAGAAGAAACTTCCCAACCGGCCTGTTTTCATGCAGAATTCCTCCTCATGTCCTAAAATCTACCCAGTCAGAAGCTGCACTGAATATGACAAATAATAGATCGCCCTTGGCCCCACTGCAAACATTTACAGATGACGAAATGATGATAAAGAGCTCAGGTAAGTTTCTGAACTTCACCTTATTATTCTTTTGGTCGTGAGTTGGGTCTACAATATGAAATTACATATGGCACAATTGGAAGATGTGTTCATCTAAGTTTGTGAATGGAATTTTTTGACAAAAAGTATTACATATCCAAGATTAAAAAAAAAACAGCAGAATAAAAGGCTATATAGTTAAAAGTTAAGTCTCTCCCACCTTCGTTCCCTGTTTCCCCAGTTCTTGCCAAAAGCCGCCTTGTTACCAGTTTCTTTTCTTTCTTTCTTTTTTTTTTTTCTAAAAGATGACCGGTAAGGGAATCTTAACCCTTGGCTTGGTGTTGTCAGCACCACGCTCAGCCAGTGAGCAAACTGGCCATCCCTATATGGGATCTGAACCCGTGGCTTTGGTGTTATCAGCACCGCACTCTCCTGAGTGAGCCACAGGCCGGCCCCTACCACTTTCTTTTATAGCTTGCAAAGTTAGAAGTACATACATATTCCAGTTTTTTTAGATAGTGAGGTTTTAATATTTTACGTGGAATTTTAAATTTACCTTTATAAAATGCCTGTGATTGAAACAGGGACCTGAATCAGGAAACAGAAGTTGTATGCCACTAAACTTTTAAGCAGTTTACATTCATTATTTATATGCATATAAGGGGTATTCAAAAAGTTCGTAGAAAGATTTGTCTTATCTTTTCTTTTCTTAAATTTCATTTTATTTTATTTTTTGGCGGCTAGCTGTTACAGAGATCGAACCCTGGACCTTAGTGTTATCAGCACCACACTCTAACCAACTGAGAAACCAGCCAGCCCTTGTATTATCTTTTGATTCCATTTTTCCATGAACTTTTTGAGGTACCCTCATGGATTTGTGTGTTTGTAAAATTAAGACATACTAAAAATCTGTAGCCCAATATCAAAATTGTTGTTCTTGGAGAATATGGATGGTAAGTGAATTAGTTTTCTATTTCTATGTAAGAAATTACCACAAACTTAACTCACAGTTATGTAGGTCAGGAGTCCAGGCCCAGGGTCTCACAAGACTACCATCAAGGTGTCAGCTGGGCTGTGTTTTCATCTGGAGCTCAGAGACTTTCCAAGCTCACATGATTGTGACAGGATTCTGTTTCTTGCAGTTGTAGGACTGAGGTCCCTCTTTTCTAGCTGGCTATCAATTAGGGGTTGCTCTCAGCTCCTAGAGACCTTTGTGTCCTTGCCGTGTGGCTCCCTCCATCTTCAAAACCCAGGGCTCTTCCTTGCATCAGACCCCTCTCACACTTAAAACCTTTTTCACCAGGAAGAGCCTTATCTCTTTTGAGGACTTGTGTGCTTGGGTCAGGCCCACTAATGATCATCTTTCTGTTTTAAGGTCAGCTGATTTGGGACCTTAAACATATCTGTAAAATTCCTTCTCAGCAGCACTTAGATTCGTGTTTAATTGAGTTACTGAGAGAAGACATGTATACACCAGGGGCTTGGAATATTAGGGCTACCTTAGAATTCTGCCTACCAGAAGTAAATTTATTTTCCTTTGCTCACCTGAGCTATTAGATATGGTCTCTGAGGGAAGTGAGTTTGGGGTGGATAAGGAAGAAACAGGGTGGGTGGTCAAATATTTTACGTAAATCAAAAGAATTTTCTTAGAGTTCCTTGATTCCGTCTTTAGTCACTCGTATATCTATTTATTTAGTTAGTACCTGCCTTGTCTAGTCACAGAGGCCATGAAGATGGGCAAGAAAAAAAGTCATTGCTGTCAAGGGACTCATAGTCTAGTGGCAAAGACAGTCAAGTAAAAGAAATATGGTAGTTTCAAAATAACATGGTAAATGTCACAGAGATATTTGGGGAGCAAAGAAGAGAGCACCTAATATCTGCTAGGGGTGGCAGGAAATGGTATGGGGAAGCAGTCAGCATAGGCTTCCCAGAGAGTGCAGTGCTTAAGCCGTAACAGAAGGATGAAGAGGAACTTGTGAGCTGCAGAAGAGGAGGAAGTACATTCTAGACAGAGGGAATAGCTTGTGCAGAAACAAAGGAGCAAGCCGACATGCCTCAAACTACATTGAAGCACAGTTGCCTTCTCTACCACACGCAGTACTTGATATTATGATGGTAGTAAAGTTAAGGTACTTTCATCAAAATTAATTCCAGATGCATCCAAGACTTAAACATAAAAAATGAAACTGTAGAGGTCTAGAACAGTGGTTTTCAACATTTAGGAATATCTAGACATTTTAGTTGCTACAACTTAGAAATGAGGGGGTGCTACTGGGATAAAGGCCAGGGATGCTGCTGAATAGCCTACAATGCACAGGACATCCCCCCATGACAAACATTTACCTTCTCCAAAATGTCAGTAGTGCCAAGGTAGAGAAACCCCGTTCTGTGTGACAATGGAGCTATTAAAAGGACCAAGTGAGATGGGATGTGCTGCACAGAAAGATCATTAAGATATGGGGGTGTGTGGACGAGGGGCAAGGCACAGCTGAATGTATACCTTAGGATTCCTTTGTGTAAAAGAGACAGACAGTCGGTCCCTGACTTGCAATGTTTCAACTTCACCATGGTGCGAAAGTGATATACATTCACTAGGAACCATGCTTTGAATTTTGAATTTTGGTCTTCTCCCGGGCTAGCGATGTGCTGTGAGATATCCTCACGATGTGGGGCAGCACAGCCAGCTGCAGCTTCCGGTCGGCCACGTGATCACGGGAATAGACAGCCCACACAAGCATTCTGCTTTTCACTTTCAGTACACTACTCAGCAAATTACATGAGGCCGTCAACACCTCATTATAAAATAGGTTTCGTGCTAGATGATTTGCCCAACTGTAGCTTAATGTAGGTGTTCTGAGCACTTTAAAGTAGGCTATGCTAAGCTATGATGCTCGATAGGCTAGGTGTATTAAATGCATTTTCAACTTAGGATATTTTAAAGTTGTGATGGGTTTATTGGGACTTAACCCCATTATAAGTTGAGGAGCGTGTATATGTATATATATATATATATATATATATATATATGTATATATATATATATATATATATATATAATGTATGGGTCTATATAGATAGATATAAAAGAAAGTTTTTCAGAAAGAATACATAATAAACTTAAAATTAGTTACTTTTGGGGAGAGGGACTAGAGGGCCAGGGCAGGGAGCACAGCTTTTATTTTTCATTTTGTGCTTTCTATATTGTTTACATTTTTGCACCATATACATGTATCATTTGGTTTTTAATGCTATCAAGAGTTATAAAGAGGGGTGGGGAATTATACCTTTCTGTGTTTTAAAAAAAACTGTAAAATCTATTTTAAAAGAATAAGAAGTGCACCTATGTATATTTTAACTTATTAGTTAAAAACTAAAATTTGTCAGTAAGCTATTAATGAACTGTTATAATCTTTATTAATATGACTGCTAATTGAACATAGACTTACCAGTAATTTTTTTTTCTTGCAGTTAAAAAATTTGCACAGGAGCAAATTGCTCCTTTGGTTTCAACCATGGATGAAAATTCAAAATTGGAGAAATCAGTAATACAAGGATTATTTCAACAAGGGGTATATTTTATAATTTTTCTAATTTTAAGCTTTTATAAATACATTTCAGTGTTAAAATGTACGCATATTTTTTAATTTGGGTACTGTAATGATAGCATAATGAACTCTTCATTTCCTAGTCCACATCATCTGTGTTCTCTTGTTAGACTGAAATTCTAGTTAATATTTATATAGTTAAAGATTTATTTAAAATGAAATCAGCATTTTAAATTAGCAATGCTGTGCTTTTTAAGGAAAAGGTTAGAAGTGAGAGAGTGATTTCTTTAGACAGTGGTTCTCAACCGGGGGCAATTTTGCTCCCCAGGGGACATTTGGCAATGTCTGGAAACATTTTTGGTTGTCACAACTGGGGCATGCTACTGGCCTCTAGTGGGGTAAATCTAAGGATGTTGCTAAACATCCTATAATGTACGGGACAGTCCACCCCAAAGAATTATCCAGCTGAATGCCACAGTTAAGAAACTTCACTTTAGATAGTAAAATTTCATAGCATAGTATATAGCCTACCCAAATCCCTATGTAGATGGTAAAGTTAGAAGCAGAGGTGATGTCTGAATTCCACATTAACCAGGACAACAGGTTTCTAACTTTTCAAGCCACACAGCCTTTTAATGGAAGCATGACATATACAATAGGTCAAGGTAAAGCTGCTCCAGCTGTGTGTAGGGGGAGAGGTTATCAACACGGGAGCTCCAAGGAGAACATTTTAAAAATCACTGCACTTACTCATCATTTCTCCCTCTCCACAGGTATGAAGAGAGATTTATTTCTTATTTTGAATACTGAGGGTGTCCCAGAATGGGGGTCTGCTATTTAGAGCCATTGGCCCAAATCTTGTCTGTCATCCTGTTTGAAAAAATAATCTTTGCCACTGAACCAGATAGTTTTATTTCTTTCCACCTTAAAGCTACCAGCTTTTTTATACCATGTATAGTGGTGATTTTTCCAGCTTTCTTTTAGCAATGAAACTCTTTGGAAAATAGAATCTTCTGTGGCGCCACAGTGGGTCAAACAGAAGTCCAGTGCATAAAACAGATAGACTCTGCAAGTCCATTCATTTCTCAGCCAGGTTTCACTTTCGTTGTTTGCAGACACTCTAGGCTTCTCTAAAAAGTCTTATTGTTACACTGTTTGAAAGTCCCTCTCCTAAGGTGGTAGTTCTTGCAGCCAGGGCTGTCTGCAGTGATCCAATGCCTGTCCCCTCCCCCATCTCCATAAACTGCCCTTGCTTAGGTGCAGCCTCACCTGCCTCCTACCTTCCATTATCCCAGCTCTTTGGTCACCTGCTAACAAAAATAGCTAACAAAAACACGATTTCCAATTTAGGAGAGATTGGTGAAATTTTTAGAGAAGCAGTGTCTCTACATGTGTTCAAGATGTTATAATTATATAGTGACCAGGCCTTCCTCAGTCTCCAGGCACACCCACATCCTTCAGTTCTTCCTCACAGAACATCATTTCTGGTTCTTTCACCATTTTAATCATCCCCCTTTGTATGATTCTACCTTCATGTAAGCTAAGTTTTCCTTTAGCCTAAAACATAACAGCCACAACCCTGACTGTAGAATGGTGTGATTCAAAGAGTGTCCAGAGAGAATGGGAGCATTATCCTTTTATCTGCTAACAGCTGTGGATCTTGAGTTACATGTACACACATTCTCTTTCTGAAATGAAGACACTTCAAACCGGAGTACTGTGGAAGTGTCATGTATGTAACTACTGAATGGTCAGGCTTGCTCAGGCTTGTTAGAAAGTCATGGCCACCATTTGGTCCTGTTTACCAGGCACCTGTGTCTTGCCTAGTGTGGCTAGCAAACACTACCTAATGTTGTCTGCTAACCATCCTCAACTTGCTGAAGTGGCCCAAAAGGAATAGTCATTTGATTATTATCTCAGCTGAAAAAGTCACGGTGGAGGAGCCTGACTGGAAGAGATTATACTAAATGAAGGTGTAGACATTCCCACTGAGGGGTAGGTTACTCTCTTCTGCTTCCTTATTACATTGAAATCAGTGTAAAAGGGCCCTGTTGAAAAATCAAAACACAGTTAAGCAGGCAACAACAGTTCAACATGAAAAAAATCATGTTTTTCATGTTGAAAAACAAAAACACAATTACACATTTCAACAACACTTCTTCAACAACGAGAAGGATCTTCAGCGTAGATTTATATAAGACATTTTCTCATTCCATTCAATTACTCTTCAAAGCATTTCTCCTCTCTTATTTTCATTTTTTGTATCCCAGAAAGAAACAAACGATAGCATGTAATCTCATTCTTTTTAAATATACAGTCATCCCTCAGTATCCCTGCGGGACTGATCCCAGGACACAAATCCATGGTGCTCAAGTTCCTGATATAAGATGGAGTGGTATCTGCATATAACCCTATACACATCCTCCCGAATATTTTAAATCATCCTAGATTACTTAACACACCTAATACAATGTAAATTTTATGTAAATAGTTGTAACACTGTATTTTTTAGGGAATAATGACAAGGGAAAAAGTTTGTGCACGTTCAGTACAGACACAATTTTTTTTCCACATATTTTTGATCCCGGTTGGTTGAAGCCACGGGTGCGGAACTGTAGATATGGAGGGCTAACTGCATATATTTCTGCTATAGATTTTTTTTGTTACTTATAGTGTAATAGCCATTCAAAATCAAAATTAACTATACATACAGAATTTTTAAATTAAGAACATACATGGTTATAATTTATTTTTGAACTTGTTCTTGCAAGAAATTTCCCCCTCTAAAAATAGCTCTCTTAATCTATGTTTTCCTGATTTTCCTTCAGTTGATGGGCATTGAAGTTGACACAAAATATGGAGGAACAGGAGCTTCATTCTTCTCCTCTATCCTAGTGATAGAGGAATTAGCCAAAGTTGATGCATCTGTGGCTCTCTTTTGTGACATCCAGAACACGATAATTAACTCGCTGATTAGAGAACTTGGAACAGAAGAACAAAAGGCCACCTATTTGCCCAACCTGGTTACAGAAAAAGTGAGTTGAGACAAGCTGCTGAAACGGATCTTATCTTTTCAAAATTTACAGTATTTTGGGGAGAATCAAGTAGCTGCAGTATTGACTTTCCTGTCCAAGACCACAGTGCAGCACTACTAATTAATCAAGCAGTGCTCACTAAATTAATGGTCCTAGAAAAATGCACTGTGCCTCTCACTTGCCACTCAGAAATTTAGAGAATAATTATTAATTGATAAAATTATTTCTCTTTTGTCCCAATTATATTTTCCAATACTTTTGTTAATGGTTCCATTTCTATTGAGATGTCTTTCTACTGTGATTCTTAGAATCACTTTAAATAAACTTAAGTATGTGTTCTTAAGTCTTTAAATTTGTCTTGGACAAATAGTAGGGTATATTTTGGGAAATAATAATGTCAAGATACTATAACGATTTTGATAAGTACAGCCTTTTAAAAAAAGTAGCCAAACGTTCAATTTATAAATGTTCATTCTGCCATATATATTTATTATACACAGGGTAAATATAGTTATTAATTTGGCATTTTATTTATCACCTATGTAGGTAGGAAGTTTCTGCCTTTCAGAGGCTGGAGCAGGTAGTGACTCATTTGCTTTGAAGACTAGAGCTGATAAAAAGGGAAATTATTATGTCATCAACGGGTCAAAGATGTGGATTAGCAGTGCCCAGCAAGCCGGGCTCTTCCTTGTGATGGCGAACATAGACCCCAACCGTGTAAGTTGGAAAACTTTTGTTCTCATCGTTTTTCTTTTCCTCCTTCCATTTCCTTTTTAGGACTTAGTCTTAAATTCTTCCTTCTCAGTACTGAAAATGTTAGACTTGAACTGGCATCTTTTCAATTCCTTATTTATTAAATCTCCTAAAATAAATATTGTTGACACAATTATTAATTACATAGAGGACCATTTATTATCTTCTAATATGTTATATATGAAGGTAATGTTTAGTTTTGTAGAATTTCAAATTTTCTACTTAATATCAAAGAATTTAAGTACCTATTAAATACTTTTAAGAATATTTTATTCTGTGGGAAAAGAGAGCAAAATGGTAAATACATTTTATCTTTTGTTTTTTCACTAATGTAACATTTAATTGAATTAAATTGTTAAAACTTTAAAATATTCAGTAAAATTAAATTTAAAACATGAAATTCTCATGATCATGTAATGCCTTAGTGTAACAATAATATCCATGGTTTCTGAAAAAGTAAAAGAAATGGTGAAGTTTTTGATTTTGGATCTAATGTCCTCTGATCAGTCTTGTTTCATAATGCACATGTTGCAGTTCTGAGTTCATGAGTATTTATTATTAAAGTCCGTTTTTACTTTTCTTTTTTACTTTGAACTCTTTAGAAACAAGGGATTTTATAAATCCAAGTGGTAATAGCATTTAAAAAATTTTTTCAGGGACATAAAGGAATTACCTGTTTCCTAGTAGATCGTGACACTGAAGGCCTTCATGTAGGGCAGTCAGAAAACAAATTGGGGATCAGAGCTTCTTCCACCTGCTCATTAACATTTGAAAATGTCAAGGTGGGTATCTTAGAATAATAAGTAAAAGACCGACGTGAAATAAGCTTTGCCTGGAACCAAAGGGAAGGTGCAAGAGAGGTGTGAAAATACTAAGTAGCTGTAAGCATGCACAGGAGAGTATTTTGTGAAAGTCCTGAACAATGTTCTTAGGTTAAGTCATGAGTAAATGTACTTTTCACAAGAGTTTAGGCTAAGAGTGGAGACCTTTCTGCCCAGCAGCTGTTCTCGGGAGCAAATGCCGAGCATTAATCCAATTTATATTTACAACTTACATACTTCTTGATACTGTGCGCCAAACAGGGCTTCAGAGAAGGAAACGTGGTATCAGTACACCAAAGGCCACAAGGTGGGGATGTTGCTCAGCGAGAGTGGAGAGCAACCAGGCAGCAACCCGTTTAGAGGTTTCTGCTAAAAACAAGGAAAAGAAGATTGCCAGATGCTTATGCTTGTGCTTTAGAACTTTACCTAGATAGGACAGGTGGTGATGGGTTTTCTACAACTCACATTAGAGCTTGATCAGTCTCCACGTGGGGGGCAGAGAATGTCTTTACAGATGTGTTTTGAATCTCACCACTGGTCTCAATCCTTCCCACTTTCCCTTTTCTTTCTCCATTCTCCATTCTCCACACTCTGTCTGCCAGCTGCTAATATTATAATGCTCAGGGTATTTTCTATTGTTCCTAGTCTTAATTTTTTTAAACTATGAAGAAACATTTTAGTCTGTTCTGTCTCCTTCTTCTTCCTCCTCTCTCTTGTGCACACACACACCCCTCAGTTTGTCTTTATGAGACTGAATAGTCTCAACACAGGAAAGGTTTACTACTCTTGCTTCCGCAAGTACTTGCATATTTTTTGTACTCCCTAATATGTTCTCACACTATAGCATACAGATAAGAATTGGGGAAAAAAAACTATTATACATTTATGCTATTGACGGATTGTATGAGATTCCCTTTTCCTAGATTCATTCATTCATTCAACAGATTGTCTGAGGCTCTGGAGGATGCAGTAGTGAACAGCATGGACTTGAGTCCTTTTCCTCAGAGAGCTGTAGGGGAAACAGTGTGGAGGGAGAAGTCGGCAGGCAATCTCATTGGAGTTTACTAAGTACTGTGATAGAGTATACATGCATTTAAAAATATATAATCAAAATAAGTTATGTCAAATTAAATTGAGAAATAAGGGCGTATTGGTATTTTCAGGTTCCAGAAGCCAATATCTTGGGACACCTTGGACATGGTTATAAGTATGCCATCGGGAGTCTTAATAAAGGAAGAGTAGGAATTGCTGCACAGGTGAGTCAAGGTTTAGCTCTTCCAAGGTGTGAGTTAATTATAATGTAAAAAGACAAAAGTGTAGCAAGACCAGTGAGTATTTGCAAGCTTGTGAGCACAAGATGGCACCCTTCCCTTAACATGAGGTGGAAGAATAGCTGCTGATTATTTCAAATTCTACCTTAGCCAATTTATAAGTAACTGGGAGCCAAACAACGGCTTAGTAGTAACAGAGTCTCTTCTTTGAGACCATTAAAGTATTATCCAATACCTGAACTGATAACTTCTAAAATGTATTGTAAATTAAATATGGCATTTTTGAAAAAAATCAACTTTTCAAAGCATGGAAGTCATTCTAAAAGAATTTTTTTAAATTAAGAATAAATAGTATTTATTCTACTGTGTACTAAGGATATTTAATTTATAGGTAATGAAAGATTAGTTGCTTAGTGTTTTGCAGGTGAAAATTTGGCAGTTTTTTCCCTGACACATGAAATAAAATAGCCACCACAATTAAATAGACATGTGAGATGGGCAGTTTTTTTTGTTTTGCCAAGTTTGTTCTTTGTAATACATTTTTATATTAAGTGATATCAGTTATTTTCTAGATAAACAAAATGAATAAAGTGTTTGGTTTTATGTCATTTTTGTAGAGTATTTTTAATCAGTGAGTATGCAAAATTCAAGAACTTACAGCTTTTGGATTTTTAAGATGTTACATATATATTAGCTATTGGAATAGTTAAACATTGGATTACTGTATTACATGAGACATTTTTCCTGCTGCTATTACTTTGCTGATTATTCATAGATCAAAATTTAACCTGGTTTTTTACAAAAGTAGATAGTATATTATTAAAGAGTATTGGTTTATCTGTTCTTAAAGTTTTTATATGATGTAACTTCATCAGATATGGCATTAAAAACTACAGTGCTGGACCTCATTGTTCCAAGACATATAAATAATACAGATGTTCTGGCAGTAAAGTACACAGCCTGGGCTTTAGTCTAATTACTTCAAGTTGTCTAATAACCTAATTAAAAGTTAAGGTCAGGTAGTTACTATGTCTCGGTGAATGCCTTTTAGAGGAAGAGGCACATATAACAAGTGAACTGAAGGCACCCGCCCTCAAAACCCTGAAATCAGAGAGAATTTAGTTTTTCAGTATTTGTAATGAAACGTTTTACTGAGATGGAAAAGCCTATTTTGATTGACAACTGGTAATTTCGGTCTTGATGTCAATATAGGATATTATTTATATACTTTAAACAAGGTTATAGTTGTGTTATTTTATCTCATCACCGAAAGCGCAGTTAGTTTGCCGCCTCACTTTAATCTGCGGTTTCTGGGGTTTGGGGTGCTTTTAATTTTTAATATAATATTCAGTTTTCCAGAGAGTTCAAAATAAAAGGCTAAAAGAAAATGTGAATGAACACTAATGAAATATTGATAAATTTGAGGGCATTTCCCCACAAAGCTTTGACTATTGATTTTTTTTTTCTTTCCTAAAGCCTACATGGTTTGACATAATTAGATAGTGATTTCATGTTGAAATCTAGAAACCATTTCTAAGCTTGAATTGTTCAATAGATACAGAAGTTTGTTAGCAATGAGACAGTTAAGCCAAAATTGTCACCACATTCCTGATTTGTTCTTTGAGCATATAAATTAATGTTTTTACCAGATGCTCTCAATCAGTTGTTTGCAACCCTAGCTGTGCATTAAATCACCTAAGGATTTTTAAAAATGCTGATGTTTAGGCCACGCTCCCCCACCCACACTCCCAAGATTGGATTCAGTTGTTAGGTCCAAGTATCAGTACATTTTTTATCAAGTTCCCCAAATGATTCTGATGTGCAGCCGGGACTGAGCAATACTGCTGTCTTATGTTCTAACGCTCTTTCCACGGAAGCTCTTATTAACCCTAATTATATACAAAATAGACAGGAAGGTAGAATGTTAAGAAGTGACCTTCTACATTTGACTTCTAGAAGGACTGGAGGGAGCTCCTCTATAGTCTTTGAGGACAGTTCCGAGTAAAACTTCTGTGGCTCACTTTATGCCTGGAGAATCGAAGCTTAAAGGAGAAGATTCCTAAAAAGTAGCCTGGTAGTGGAACACAACCATGCCAGGAGATTTACCTCTGTCCTAGAATTAAATGTACTCATATCCATACAAAATCACTGAAAGTTTTTCCCTAATTATTTGAAGTTCACTTCTACAAATGCAGTGGGTGACACATACCACACCTCACCAACTTAATCTCTCCAGTTCTTCTCCTACCCCAACTATTAAATTTACGTGTGAAAGGAATTTGCAACTTGGATAATTAAAAGCATAGACTTGTATGTAACAAAATAAGAAATTCTGGTGTTTTTGGTTTTTTTTTAACAGATGCTGGGACTGGCCCAAGGATGTTTTGACTACACTATGTCATATATTAAAGAAAGAATGCAGTTTGGCAAAAGAGTATTTGATTTTCAGGTATATAATTATTAGGCCCTTTCTACTGTACCGGACTCTCTGGCTTCCTGTTAATGAAGAGCTGTGTTGAAAAGCTGTGGAGGGAATCCCATCAAGGGGATTTTAGTGGGAGAGGGATGGAGAGGAAGGTCTAGGTCTCAGGGACTACACTGTGAATGCCTTGATCTTTTCCGAGGACAGAACAGTAGTCCTTGAGGCCCACTTGTGGCGTGATTAGTGATACCTTGGTAAGCACTGAAGAGTTATCTCCTCACTGCTTCGTTAAGTTCCAGGGCATGCAGTCTGGAGCCAGACTTCTTGGGTTCAAATCCTGGTTCTTCCACTTACTAGCTTTAGGCCTTGGGCAAGTTACCTCACCTCTCTAACCCTCAACTGCCTCATCTGTGAAATAAAGATAACACTACCTATTCTGTTTTAAATTAATTATAAAGTGTTTAGCACATTGCATGGGTATAACAAATGTTCAGTGAATGGTAGCACTTGTTATGAGTCCCCTGTTCAGACTAGAACCATGTGGTAATCCTGAGAGGACTACGCTTTGATCCACATCTTTCTAGAGTAGAAGATACAGTTTGCTGCAGTAAAAGGAAACGAGATGCTCTCAAACAAGAATATTAGGAAATACTGCCTGGTCCAGTAATGAGGTTTCTCAGAGCTCCCAAGGCAGTCCGAGAATTCACTGGTAGCCATGATATTCTTCCTGTCCGTGTTGAGGTCTTGCCAGAGTGGAGCAGCCTACAGTGGCAATTTACTCAGCCTGTTAGGCAACCTGAAGCATGTCACCTTTAATCCAGAATAACCTTTACATGGTTGCATAACCCCCTTTAAACAGCCTTAGACTCTAAGCATAATTTCTTGTTATACTACCAGCTCCGTTGTGCTGCATTGTCTTCAGGTTTGTAATAATCACTAGGAATCATATGAGCACCTCAAATTGCATTTGTGTAGAGATACTAGACTATGGACATGCGCAATCAGTTCAAGACCCAGAAGGCCTGAGAGTGGCCAGTCTAGCCAGTGCCTACCATAGCACGTGCTGTCATCCCCATCTTAAACATGAGAAACTGAGGCACATGGAGGTTGAGTTCCCAAGGCCATACAGCTGGTATGGTGCCAAAATGACAGGTTTTTGTCTTGGCTCCTGGTGTGATTTTTATTTCATTATGCTAGAGTCCTTTCTCAGAGCCAGCTACGACATAGATTGCAATGAAAAGGACATAATGTAAAGACAGTTTGAGGCTGGCTGGTTAGCTCAGTTGGTTAGAGCATGGTGCTGGTAAAAAAAAAAAAAAAAAAGTTTTGAGGGAGGCTTTTGATCTCCCTTGTACACAGGAAACAGTGTTTCCATATATGTATATTGAAAGGTCAGGTGTACTAATAGATATAATCATAACATTTTTAGAGATGCTTAGTATAGGTAATTAAAAGAAAACGTAGAAATTTGATCTTAAAAAGCAATATTGTCAACTATGCGAAGCTTTGATTAAAGTTAGTTCGGTGTTTTCTACCTACCCTATCTTATTAGTGTGATTTGTTTTTTGCTTTGCATGCGTTCATTCATATCTTTCTCACCTCTAGACTATAAGGTCCTTGAGAATAAGGACCAGGCCTATTAATCCTCAGTCACTTTTCTGCCTCTCATGGTGCCTAATTTAGTAATTAGAATAGACAACATGGATGGCAACTGTAAGTTAAGTTGAACTGAATGTACAGATGCTCGTTGACTTAGGATGGGGTTGTGTCTTGATAAACCCATAGTAAGTTGAAAATGCATTGAAAATACACCTGACCTGCCAGACACCATAGCTGAACCTAGCCTACCTTAAATGTATGCTACCTTAATGTAAGCACAGAATGCTTACATTAGTCTACAGTTGGGCAAATCATCCAATACAAAGTCTATTTTGTAATAAAATGTTGAATATCTCATGTAATTTGAGTACTATACCAAACCATCATAAGTCAAACCATCATAAGTTGCTGACTGTCTGTACTTTGCAAAAATAATCAGAATCTCTAAACTTTACATAAAAAGCCCTAAAAAATTTCTAGAACAGTGATACTGGCATAGAAATAGACAAACTAATTGATGGAACAAAAGAGAAAGGCCATAAATAGACCCATGTATGGATGCAAATTTGAAATATGGTAGAGATGGCATTGCAGATCACTGAGTGGGAATATATTCTTTCCATGTGGAAAAAAATGAAACTGTATCCCTATCTCACACCATATACAGAAAATAGATTTCAGATGTAAAGACATCATGTAAAAAGCCAAACATGAAAAATTTTAGGAGAAAACTTAGGAAAATATCTTTATGACCTCAAGGTAGGAAAGGATTTTATAAATGAGATGCAAAAAGGACTAACCATAAATATAAGATTGGTGATAAGATTGGTAAATTTCTTTTCCTCAAAAGATGCCATAAAGTGAAAAGACAAATTGTAAGGGAGAAGATATTTGCTCCACACATAAGTTTGTGAGAGTTCAATTTATTATTGTGCTTCATAACCTATATGTATGTAACAATCTTTTTTTTTTTTTTGGTACTTTCCAATTTTAATATATATCAAATATTACAGAAGGAGAAGGAAAAGAATCTGTAGGGTATTTGTGAGCAGTGCTGTTTTTCTCCAGCTTATCCCTCCTTTCTGTTTAGGAAAGGTCATTCCTGGAATTATTGAGTAATTGCCTTAATCAAGGTTCTCTGTCTTAATGTTCATCACATTATTATTATAATTATTTAATTATCTGTTCTCCTTGTTGAACTATGTAAATCGTGAGAACAAGGAACTAACTGTAATGTTCAATGTGATGCCTCCATTGCTCAGCACAGCGCCTGGCATGCTGTAGGTGCTCAATAAATATCTGGGTGATTGGATAGGTCAGGCATGAGAAACATTTCGGTTTATAATAAACATCTGTGCCTATCTTTCCAGGAAATTATTTGTAACTATGAGTGTTAATATTCATGTTCTCACTCACTAAGTCACCCGTTTCTTTTATTGACAAACATTTAGTGTGCACCTAATCACCCTCTAAAATTTCAGAGTGGTAGTAATTTCTTTAGGGTGGTTTTTTTAAGCAGTTATTCTCATTTTCTACAACCTTAAAGGAACTGGTGCCCTGTTCATGGGTATTTTAGTGGAGTCCCATTAGTAAAGTTACTAGAAGGAAATTGGTGCTTCATTATTTTGCAGCTAACATCTTTTAATGCCTTGAGGCCATATGCAGAATCAGAGCTTTCTTAATTTAAGCAAATAATGTATTAACAGTTTTGCTGTACTAGGATTTACTTTAAGCTCAATTTTGATCAGAGTTGAAAATAATTATTAACAGTCAAGTTTTTAAACCTAACCGTATGATAATTTATTTAAATCTTGACAATTGTAAAGAATTACATGCCCTTTGAAATTTTTCTAAGAGGATTTAGCAATACTAGTAGTGTCATATTTCATTTTATATTGCACATTTTAAAGTATTTTTAAAAATTGAATGTGAATTTCTTTGGGATATATTTTGAGACTGTCAGTATTGTCTATCCATGCAGGACTTTGAGGATGAGCTGTGTTTTTAGGCAAGATCAGGTGCATTAGGGTGGTAGGGCTATAAACGAGCTGTGTTTTTAGAAATCATGCCTCTCTAACTTGGGCCTGAATGTTACAGGGTCTCCAACACCAAGTGGCTCATGTGGCCACCCAGCTGGAAGCTACAAGATTACTAACATACAATGCTGCTAGGCTTGTAGAAGCTGGAAGGCCATTCATAAAAGAAGCATCTATGGCCAAATACTATGCATCAGAGGTAAAAAAAAAAAAAAAAAAAAAAAAAAAAAGAAAAGTAACTCAACCTTTTTTTTGCAGATATGTGCTTATTTACCTTTTCACTTAGGAATGTTGATTGAACTTTGGTAGTTTTTCAAGTAAGAGAACATGGAATTTCCAGTTCCTACAATAGAAAAACAAAAAAGTAAAGCTGCCATAATGCTTTAATTCTGTGAAGTCTCACTGTTTTCCTGAGTAGCCCAGTTCAGGTAGACCACCCACCACAAATCCAAGGGTGAGCCTCCTCTGAATGATGGTGTCATGCCCAGGGTTTCAAGTGGGAGCAAAGGGAATGCCGCGGAAGATGATGTGTTCATAATGTGAGAAAATGAGATTAAAAACAGCAAGGAAAGATTGTCCGTGTTTGTAATACTTTCTGTTCATACACATGCATTCTATATTTAACACATTAGGCTTGGGTTGGAGAACTTAACCAAGTCATTGGGCAGCTGTTTCCCAGCCTCGCCAGTATGTCTTACTCATTCCATGGCTTTAAATACTCATTTTACCTCTCCAGCCCCTAAACTTAATCTCCTGCCTCAGCCTCCCTTCTGAGTTCCAGACTAATCTATCCAACTTCTGCTTTACCCACCACCCAACACAGCAGTCAGAAACCTGAGAGTCATCTCAACACCTCCTGTCCCTCATCCCCCACAGTGAGTCCATCATCACTTCCTATGGAATCTACCCCCAAATGATCTGAATTTCTTTAGCTCTGTTCCTCTTCACTACCACCTATCTGGTGCAAGCTGCATCGTATCTCAACCCGAGTACTGCAGTCACCTGACTGCTCTCTTGGTCCCTGCTTCTTCCTCCAGTCCCTTTACAAAGTGTACATGAGACCACGTCACTCTCCAGCTTTAAACCTTCAGTGGCTTCTCACAACAAATGGAATATTTGTGTTTGTTTCCTATTACAGCTATAATGAATTCCCCAAAATTTAGTGGCCTAAAATAATACAATTTTATTATCTCTTACTTCTGGAGGTCAGAAGTCTGAAATGGGTCCCAATGGAATAAAATTAAGTTGTCAGCAGGGTTGCCTTTCTGGAGTTTCCAGGGGAGAATCTGTTACCAGCTTCTAGGGGCTGCTTGCATTCCTTGACTAGTAGCCCCTTCCTCCATCTTCCAAGTCAGCAATATAAAATGTTCATATCTCTCTCTGACCTGCTTCCTATTTCCATGGTTACATCACCTTCAGTGACCAACACTCCTGCCTCTTGTCTCTTTCCCTTATAAGGATGCTTGTGATTCCACTGGACCCACCCATCGCAAAGTCCTTAACTTAATCACATCTGCAAAGTCCCTAGGGCCATGTTCACAGTTTCTAGGGATGAAGATGTGGACATCTTGGAGGGGGCATTATAGTATTCAAACTGCTCGCCACCCTGTAAGGCCAGCCTGCCCTCCATTATCTTTTCACAGCTTGCTCTCACTCCAACCCGCTGGCCAGTCTTCCTGTGGAGGCTTTCCACATGTGTTCAGCTTGAAATGCCCCCTAACTCATCCTTTAGGTCTCAGACACGCTGTAATTTCCTTAGATATTCCTAGCAAGCTTGTCTTTTGCCCCATGCAGTTTACCAGTTTCTGTGCTTTCTGGTTTAATGCTTGTCTCTAAATGACCACCAGGACCAACAGGGCAGTGACTGCCCACCCCTACCACTGTATACCCAGGGGCTGGCAGAGTGTGTGGTATAAAGAAGGCCCTTGATAAATATTTGCTGAATAAATGATATCTGTCAGCAAGCATGAGTGTGAACAATACTCTGATTTTCTTAAGAAAATAGGAATTTTGTGAATTAATAAGCTATTTTACTGAAATGGTATAGAGAATGGGACTAAAGAGATAATGCTAGTTTATAGAATCACTTCAGCCCCTCCGATTGCCAATAACAGTGAATCCATGTGTTTATAATGCGTAAATCATGTGGTCTCAGTGTGTGATTTGCTGTTTTTTGTGGGGTAGATTGCAGGGCTGACAACTAGTAAATGTATTGAGTGGATGGGAGGAGTAGGCTACACCAAAGATTACCCTGTGGAGAAATACTTCCGAGATGCAAAGATTGGTGAGTAGATTTTTCACATTTTACTTTGTTTTGTTTCATTTGTCTTTGTAGGTTTTTGAGCTGTTGTATTTGGTGATTTTACAATACTTTTACCTAGGCAAAGGCAGTTTTAATCTCCTCAGTCTATCCTGATTGGCCCTCTTCTCTTGTGGCTGAGTTTTTTCTCTTCCTCTTCCTACAAAAAAAAAATGGATTTCTACGAGAGGTCTTTAAAAAGTTCATGGAAAGATGTGTATTATCTTTTCAATTCCATTTTTCCGTGAACTTTTTGAAGCACCCTCATATATTTAAAAACATCAAATTGCCTTTGAAAATGCTTCAACAGGCCTTTTAGTAAAACTGCAACAAAATCTACTACCTGAATTTCTCTTTTACTAAAACTTTTAATATTTTTGGTTAGTGTAGTCTAATACTGTTCTTTGAAATATTGTTCTAATTTCAGAAGCTAAGTGCCTAAATCTAGCCTGAGTGGTGCAGGGCTCTGCTACCAGATAGGAAAATAAACACAACAGCTTCAAAAACTGCCTGTTCCTTAATAACAGTCTGAGCTTATGCATTGGTAGTTTTAAGAACCAAAATCTTCAACTGTTTATTACTGATTCTGAACATCTATAAACCAAATGGAAAATTGTCATCTCTTGGACAAAATTACTTTGTTAAACAGTACCATATCCAGAGGACATTGATTGAATGATTTACTGTTAACAGTTTTGTAGCAAGTGCAGAGGTAATGTTGATAAAGCTATTTCTTGTATAGACTCTAAGCTAATGGTCACTCCTGATTTTTCTTTTGCTGCCTTTTGTTTAAGGTCCAATATATGAAGGTACTTCCAATATCCAGCTGAACACCATTGCAAAGCACATCGATGGGGAATACTGACATCCATAGGAAGGGGACCCCTCTCTGGTGTCACTGGTATAAAATTTTCAACCACTGTGCCTCGTTGGGAGAGTAAACCTCCATAGTGTTGAAGTTTTGTTTTCTTTTTTTTGATGGCTGACTGGTACAGGGGTCCTAACCCTTGGTGTTATAACACCACACCCTAACCAACTGAGCTAACCTGCCAGCCTAAAGTATTTTATTTAAGCCCTTATTCACAGACCTTGGGGAAAACCTTTTCTCTTTTATCTTCTCAGTCTGCTTAACTCGAGCACAGGAGATCGTTTTTTAAATTTGGGAAGAAATGCAACCAAATTTTCTCCAAAACTGCTTTTATAGCTCTATACATATTTATATTGTCATTCCAGTTTCAGAGTATACAGAAGTTTCACTTCATCAGCATTTCTATTACTTATAGAAATAGCTATTTTATATTCCTATTAAATCTTTATCCTGTGGCATCAGTCAGAGAAACATTTGTTATAGTGGGCAATTTTTATTTAATACTTTATGGATTCAATTCTAAGTTGCTAAATGAGGTAGAAACTAATAAAAATTTATTTAGAAAAATCTAAAAATTCTAGTTCTAAATATCTGAGAATGAGTGGAAAATAGGGGTATAACTTTGTAGGTCATATAATTGAAGAAAACATCATTTTATCAAAGTAAAGCAATGCAATTTGTTACTACAGTTGACCTGCATAAAAAGTAAGTTTTGTGATGGTTTCAGCAGGTTATTTTAAAAACAGGTCTCTGGGGGCTGACCAGTTAGCTCAGTTGTTTAGAGAATGGCCTCACAATACCGAGGTCAAGGGTTCAGTTCCCTGTACCCAAATGCTGCCAAAAAAAAAAAAAAAGCTAAAAATAAGTCTCTGCATTAGTTTACAAATATGAAATAATTTGGTATCTGGTTTGTTCCCTGGTTTCAGCACAAAATAATAATAATTTGGTGTAGCAATCAGAAGATATTCAATATTGTCATATTCATTTTATCATGTACAATTTGGAATACTACAATTTATTTCTGTATATTAATTGAATACTGTTTCCTCAAACTTGGTTATTGGGCTTTATCCTGAAGAATAATTCTGAAATTGGGTTTTGGTTCAGTGATTCTCAAGAGATATCTTGCCCCATAAAGTAATGTCTCGAGATCTCGTAAGGAGTAGGGGATAGAAGTTGGCTACACAGTTTGAAAAAGCATATTCAACATTAAAATAATTTTATATTTGGGAAGGCAAAATCTATTGTTTTGTGATACAAATCATAGGCAGGCAGAACTCAACAAAAGATACTGCTTCTTCAGTACTAAGGGTTCTCACTCAGGAGGAGAGACCCTTCTGGGGTACAGATCCTGAGTCCCCTGAGGAGGGAGATGGACAGTGGAGAAGTGAAAGTTTTATATTTCCTGGAAAAGGGGCATGGATTAGAGATGAAAAGTGTTTTGAGTATCATGCAGTTTCTTAAAATAATCATTACTATTAAATGGGAAGCATTTTAGCACTTTAATGAAATAATTATGTTTGTTAGGAAAACCTGACATTTTCAAAGTAATTTTGCTTTGCACATTTATGTTTATTGAGTTGGATTAATTTCTGCAATACAAATTATAGTTAAATATTCAAAATTCTGTAAATATAATTGAGTTAGGAATTACATTAAAATATTAGGAAGAAATAACAAATTTAGGCCTTGAGTCCAAAGAGATAAAAGTCTACTTGACTTTCAAATAGGGAGATGATGAAAACCCACTCAATTATGTCTTTCAGAATAAAAAGACAGTAATCTGATAAGAAAGGTAGGGGATGGATGAAATGCCCTAAAGGGGGGCTTGGACATCTTTAATTTCTGTGATTATGTGAAAAAGGTGGCCTTTTCAGATAATGGAGTAGAAGCCCACATTAGTAAAAAGAATCCCAACTTCTTCCTGTAGCATTATAAATACATGAAAGTACAATAAACCTCATATTCAAATTAGCAGCATCAGCGAGCCTCCCAGATACATCTGGACCTTGAATTTTTATTTAGTATTAATAAAGTTTTAATTCTGTGTATATATCTTGTGCACATTCCCAAAGAACAATTTAAATTAATTATATTATATATTATAGTTAATATATGTGTCTACCTTCTATTAGTGAATCACTGTTATTTTATCATTTTACCAAAGAGGATGTTGTGAGTTTTCCCTGTAGTTCTTCCATTATAGCTTTTCTTCTGATAAGGACAGTGTCTTTAAAACTATCTTGAGTTTGTGTTTGGTGGATCACAGTGTTCACCTCCTGAAGCCTGTTGTTATTGCTTGTTAATTTGAGGTTTGGTCTGTCTTGGGGCTCAGATTTGTGTGGGTGGAGCTGGACTTAAGCCTGCTGTCAGGTTAGTATTGTTAGTGATTTCATTTTATAGCATGAAAATGGATTAGTGTCAAACATTTTTGAATCATGGAAAGTTAAACCTAGAAAGATGAGAGAAGCATCTACCCAACTATCATTTTAAAAGTGAAGGATTCACTTTAGGACCCTAGGTTACTTGCCCAAGATCATCCATCCACAGACAAAGACAGGAATCCACATGCAGCGGTTCCCATTTCAGTGTTCTCATTATTAAACATTTTCTCATTTCAACAAATTTTGGATTTTATCCTTGTCATATTTTGTTGATTTATTTTAGTTTAAGTGATAAAAAATTAACGTGTAAGAAGTATTATAATTGATAAGTGTCATCACTTACATGTGTTAATCACTTGCCAAAGACACTGGCATATAGTGAGCTCTCCTAGGCTGTG
Organism: Cynocephalus volans; assembly: GCF_027409185.1. Classification (NCBI taxonomy): domain Eukaryota; kingdom Metazoa; phylum Chordata; class Mammalia; order Dermoptera; family Cynocephalidae; genus Cynocephalus; species Cynocephalus volans. The sequence goes on from NC_084466.1 coordinate 152,528,797, forward strand.
TAGCTTGTATGTGAAATGTGAAGATTATTGTGTGTGATCATTTGGTTTCACTGATATGATGTATTTTAATAAATGCACTAGTTATATCCTTGCTGATGTATCTTTGCTGATCTTTCATGAAGTCAAAGTTTTGTTTTAATGGTATGTTTCAGACTATATTCAATGTTACAAAATAAGTATTCTATGGAGAATGAAAAAATAAAGCACTAAATTAACTGGAGATTTTTGCCATCCTGATAAAGCAAAATTGTTTGTTACACATACAGATGAAATAAGAAACTAATGTAATCTTCCTGCCAGATAGATACAACAACTTTGTTTTCAAGCCAATAGCCATTCAGGTAAGCCAATTTTGTTTGTTTTCAGAGAAGAGGCCTTGTAATACAGACCAAGTTTAAATTCGTGATGTTAAAGAACATTTTGTCACAGGACTCTTTTTTTTTAATGGCAAAATAAGCATGTGTTCAGTTGAGAGATTACCTCTTTTGAGCACATCATCACATGACAGATATTATCTGGCTGGTATTTATGCCTGTGCTTTATAGTATTACTTTTGGAAATTTTATATTATTGCACTTTTTACTCAGTGATACACTATAGTCTAAAGCCATAGGAGATTTCAGCTTACTTGTTCCTCATTATTTTCTGCATTATTTTAGGATCTAGGCTTTCAGTCACTTTTTTTCTTTTTGCCGTTCAGCAGCATGTACTGAGTGGTCATTATGTCCAAAGTGCTATGGGCTTTGAGCCACCATGCAAAGATGAATAAGAACAGCTCTTTATTTAGATGTGTGCCCATCTCAGGTGTCTTTTTTTCTGCATTCATTAGTGTATCTCCACAAAAAGACTGAGTAGAAACCTACCAAGGTCAACCCTATGCAGAAGTATTTCTTTAGATCCATTAGAGTGATAACAATAACTGCTAACATCTCTTGAGCTCTTACCATGTGCCAGTCATTCTACACTCTCGACACATATTAACTCTCAACAACCCTATGAGGTAGGTGCTATTATTACCCCATTTTACAGGTAAGGAGACTGAGGCATAGAGAGGCTAAGTAAGATGCTTATTGGTTCATGGCAGAAAAGGGGTTCAAACTCGGGCCCTCCTAGACTTCATCCCTTTGCGTCTTTAAGGCTTATTCATCTTCAGGAGCCTCCCAGTAAAATGCCATTACCAACTAGTCCTCTTTTAGCTAATAGTTCTTCATGGATGAGTTTCAAATCTTTTCAAGCAGAGAAACTAGCTAAGAACAGGGCCTGTGAGACAATAAGTAGGTGTGGTGGGAACGTGTATGTTTAGGAGGAAAGGATGGGGAGCAGGTGGACAAGGCAGCAGGCAAATGCAATTCGAGGGACAAGAAAAGTACTAAGATGGTAACTAAGTAAACACCCAAACATGTCATCTCTTTTAGAGTTCCACCTGGGACATGCTGTATTATGCCATGTTTGGCTCTTGATTTGGAGGGAAAAAAATATTAAGAACATGTAAGCTGCCCTGGTGTAGGAAGAATGACAGGAAAGCACAGTAAAAATCTGAGCAGTGGCTGCAGCATGTTTGATTTGCAATTATTTGTACAGAGAGCTCGCAATATAAAGAAAAAACCTAACTTTAACAATATTTTTTAAAGAAATCATGGTTAAGTGGAAAACAAAATAAGGTGGGAATATAGTCAAACAGTAGTATTAGTAGGTGCAAATGGGTTAAATTCAGCCATTAAAAATAAAAGATGTTCCAATAGAGCCAAAGAAATATTTCATTCCCAGCTATAAAGTTAGAAACACCTAAAACAAAGCAGCACAGGAAAGTGGAAATAAGACCTTATATTAAAAAAAACTATACAAATGGTACAAAAAGAAAAGCAGGAATAGCAATGTTAATATCTAACAAAACTGAATTAAAAGCAAAAATAATTTTAAAGGATATCTCATAAAATGGAAGAGTTCACCAAGAAGGTCCAATAGTCATGAACTTTATGTCCCTAACAACATAACTGGGAACTATATAGAGCAAAACAAATAGAAATGCAATGAAAAAAATTGACGAAGCCATAACCATAGGTGCTGACTTGGAAATCAACAAGTCAACTAGGAGAAGGCAAGAACAGATGTAGAGGATGTGGATAGCATAATTAACGAATTTGATATATACAGAGAGAGCTTTTTGTTTCTTTTCGAGTGCAAATGAATGGTCATTAGCATTTCTACAGATTCCAAAAAGACAAAATTTTACAGGCAGCATTCACTAAATACAATGATAAGTAGATAAATAAACAACAAAAAGATAGGATATAAAAAAGCTAGTCATAAAATAAAGAAAAACAAAGCAAAACAAAATAAAAGCTAGTCATAACTTTAAATAACCTGGAATAATTAGAAAATAAAAATTAAATTTCAAATTGTTAACAAGGGCATGACAAGCCCAGCTACCTCATTCAGTGCTTTAGAGAGAATGTCCGAGAAGGCATGGCAGGGACGTGCTGGGCAGCATGGTTTGTAGTGAAAAATTAGAAATGGCTTGGTAGGAGAACAAATAAGTCATGGAGATAACACATTGTACGATCCTTTCAGCAGTTTAAAAGAATAAGATCCATGTGTGGAGATGAAATCATCAGCAAGTCTGATAAAATAATAAACCACACAGTGTTTGTACATCTCAAGTTGGAGAACCCAGGTCTGTGGTTTAAATTGGATGGGCAAAGTATGACCTGTGGGCCAAGTCTGACTCCCTGCCTATTTTTGTTATGGACTGCAAGTTAAGAATGTTTTTTTTTTTTTTTTTCCTGTGTTAAATTATATATAAATATGTACATAATACCCTCAATGTCTTTTTTTTTTTTTTTTTTTTTTTAAAGATGACTGGTAAGGGGATCTTAACCCTTGACTTGGTGTTGTCAGCACCACGCTCTCCCAAGTGAGCCAACCAACCATCCCTGTATAGGATCCGAACCCGTGGCCTTGGTGTTATTAGCACCGCACTCTCCTGAGTGAGCCATGGGCCAGGCCCTATCCTCAATGCTGCCTTTTGCCCACAAAGCCTAAAAATACTGTCAGGCCCATTAGGAAAATTTTGCTCACCCCTGATTAAATGATTGCCTCTAAATCAGATTTTACTAAGAAGGCTGGTCAGTCAGTGTGTGTGGGTGTGATACCTAAAAAAAAAAAAGAGAGAGAGAGAGAGAAAGCGAAGCCATCCCTGGGAAGTTGGGCCATTATTTTCCTCTCGGTTTCATTTGCAGACTCTTGAGTCCTGTTGGCTCCCTCCTTCGATCTGCATATATGTTCGTATCTCCCCATCCTTAAAAAATAAGTGTCCCATGATCCAATGCTCTGTGGTACTGAAAGGATGGACAGTGGTTGCTTTCTCTACATCAGCTTCTCAGCCTTAATCCCTTTTTACCTAGTCTTCACTTTTGTCAGTGGCTTTAAACAGTGATCTCAAAAGTCATCTTTTTACCCTTAATTGGTGGCCTATTATATTCATCCCAACTCCTATAGTTTTGGACACCCCTCTTCTTCCTAAGGCTCTTTGTTTCCTACTAAGCCCTTCCTTCTTTTAACTGACTCTTCCCTGGTTTCTATTTCCTCTAGTGGAAATGTTTATCGAGATTCTACCACTGTACCTCTTCTATTCTCTGTACCAGTCGTTCTCAAACTTCACTGTCCTTTAGAATAACTTTGAGTCTTAAAAGTGCAGACTGTGGAATAACATTTCACAGAGTTTCTTAGTTATTGGATCTAGTGCTTATTTTCAGTTCTGTCCTGGCAGTATGTCCAGCAGTCTTTGGAAATTTATGTCTAAGATGCTGGTGAGGGATTAGGGTAGGAAATAGAGATCTGGGAGTCTTATGTGGTTATTAATGGAGTAAAGTCAAAGTCCTTAGGAAGAGGCCTGCCCCCAAATGACCTGCTTGTGAAAAGGCCTACTGCCTGATCTATAAGAACTATCATTGTGCCTGGGGCCTGGGAATCTGCCTGTTTAAGAATCCCCCAGGGGATCTTCATCATACACTAAAACTTGACTAGGGTGCTCAAAATGATTCCATTCCCAAAGTCCATGTTTCTTTTCAACTTCTCCCCTAGCACTCCAATCCAGCAAGGCCAACTAAATAAATCCTGGAGCTCCCTAAAGACCCAACTGCTTAGATGGAGAGAAGGGCACCCACCCTTTCATCCTCCTGAGTCCCGAGGTTCATTGCAGATTTCCCATTTGCCCTCCTAATGCTACTGAGAAGCCACGCACCAGCTGTTTTCCTAGCTCAGTGGAACCAAAAGCAATTTACAGCAGCGTGTTCATAATGCTTCCACACCAAAATAGGACCCTCGATGGGGCTCGCTTTAATGAAATTTTGCCTTTATTAGCAAAAGAGTTAATGAAGAAACTGCTGATAAGATAAATCACCTTAGATTTGGTGTTTAAAATCTAACCATTTCTCTTTGCAATGGATTTTTCTCCTGGAAATGCAAACTAATGATAAGGGAGTAGCAGGGTTGTAAGGTTTTGTGCCTTTGGAGGGTTAGGGAGTCTGAAGGGAGCATCTCTGGTTGAGTTAGACGGCCCCTTCAAGTCTTGCTTTATTTTATACTTGGTCATATAACAAACCTACCACTGTAAAATCTATGTACAGTTCCTTTACACATTAATACTCCATCTTTTCAACCCAATTGATTTTTCCAAGTAGACAAAGGCTAAGGATATGCTTATTGATTGCTGCTGAGCTCATTTTAAGTGTATTTTGTAATAAGAGCATTTTGACACTGAAACAAACCTTCACTTGTCCAATGGGCAAGAAGTCTTGGGAATTTCTCATGTTGAAATGTACCAATATTAAAACAGTTGCTAGATATAAACAGACGTGTTTATTTTTATTTTAACATTATGTGAAAGATTTAGACTCTGTTCATCTACTGTGATGTTCTCACAAGACAAGCCATTGTTTGGTGTGGACATCCAAGCTCTCCTTGGATTAACACTCTTCTTGTCTCGGTCGACCACAACTTTATACAATTGTTTGCCTCATTCCAGCTGGTTTTGTGGTTTTTTGGGCCTTAGCTATTCAGGGAAATCTCCAGAAGAATAAAAATTTCAAAACAAGTTTATTTCCTCCTCTCTGACGAATAGTATAGACGATGGAGAGCCTGCATCCAAATCAAGTGCTGCTGCGTTCACCACCGGTCCCGTAGAGGAAAGAATTGCACACTATTATGCAAAGGCCAGAATATTCCACTGGCATCTAAAAGGAATATCTCTTGAAAAAAGATCCTCATAGCTCCTTGTTCATGTCCAGCAGGAGAGGGAAGTACTCTTATGGTTGGTTTGAGGCTTTTATGTCATTTCTTTCAAGACTCATCTCTCTTGTACTCTTCCAAAGTTGTCCTATGCTCCTGACTTCTAATGTTTTTGACATCCAGTTCCTGTACCATTTTTACAATCTCAGTTTGTGACTTTCCTCTCTAAGGCTTTATGGTCATTTCGGCATGCTCCATGTAACAGAGATCCCCAGACCCCTCCAGCATCTCTCTGCAGGGCCTTCTGAAAGTTGAGCAGGCCCACGCCTGATGTTCCTGGGCCTAGGACTAGCCTACAGATGGAGGCTCGGCTATGGGCTTATTGTTTTGATCAGTAATTATATTTTTAATTAGTAAAAAAGGTAAAGTTGCAGGGATTTCCACCTGCTCATGAGTGGGTTTAATGAGAATAGTTTTCATATCCAGTTTTGTTATTCTAATCAGTAACTAAATCTTCATTAAATTAAAAAAAAAAAAAAAAAAACTTGTAATGTCCTGTTTGTGCTTACTTGTTTCTGGGTTTCAAAAATTTAAGTGGATAGGGTTGGCCAGTTAGTTCAGTTGGTTAGAGTGTGGTGTGCATAACACCAAGGTCCAAGCTTCCATCTCTGTACCAACCAGCTGCCTAAAAAATAAAAAGTAGATAAAAATAAAAATTTAAGTGGACCACCTCTTTGAAGATTTTCTCTCTTTTTTTTGGTAGGTTTTGTCTTCTGAGATCCACTGTTGTACTTTTTGCTTTTTGGCGGCTAACTGGTAAGACAATCCAAACCCTTGACCTTGGTGTTACCAGCACCATGCTCTCCCCAGTGAGCTAACCAGCCAGCACCCACTTTTGTATTTTTTATTTCTATTATGATCTTGCCATGTACTCATTATGATCCACAGGATTATTTTTAAATGTAATTTTATTTAAAGTGTCAAAATTAGAATATATTTTCATTAAAATTGTAAATTAAAGTTTATATAAAAATTATTTTTATCTGTTTTTTAAAAAATTTAGTGTACTTCTAAAGCATTTAAAATTAATATTAAAAATAAAAATAAAATTCTAATTAACTAAAAATTTTAATTAAGGTTATTTACATAAAACTGAATTTTTTAATTTAATTTTTTGGAATTTTAAGTAAATGATAATAAATACTTTTTATAAAAAGTAAGACCATTCCAGCATTCAGTGCCCATCTGCTAATGTAAAGATTTGGTATCATATGCCATGCATGTTATAATTAGACTTATATAGATAATCAAATTTAAGAGTAATGTGAATCATTAATATTGTAAGATGTTATTTTGCCACCATGTGAAATTGTCAGACAGCCATGCTTATTCATGGGAATTTCTGGACCTGCCCATCAGAACACAAAGAGAAGCTGGAGAAAAGAAGCTTACTGCTATGGGAAATGATCATTGGTTATGTGACAATTTATTGCAGTTTTGTTATCTGAGAGGAAGGATTTGAGGAGTTTGTAAATTTGTCTTCTACTTAAGCAATTCCTTCTCGCTTTTAAAGCATCATCTCTCTCTGATAGTTGTTTTTCTCTGATGTTGTCCACATTTTGGATGCAGGCTCCTTATGTATCACCCACTTAGAGCGAAGGAGGTGGAGAAGTCTCCCAAGGCTTGAAAGGTGTTAGTCATGAGAGTGGATGTGTAGGGTTCAGGTCATGCTGTGCCAGCACTGAGTGACAAATCTCAGTGAATGAAGGTATTACGCTGTGTGTTTATGAGATGCAGACCTAACCAAAGCAGCCTTAGACCTGGACTCTCTTGCCCAGGTCTAAGGGCAGTACTAACATTGAGAATATCTGGATAAAATGCTTGAAAAAATGTAGGGTTCATTATTCTGAAATGATCTGAGACAGTTTGCCAAATTCTTAGAACTGGTGAAATAAGTTAACATTTTGTCTTTTGTCTAATTAAAAAAATGCATATTTCAATATTATACTGGAAGTCCTAGCTAATGCAACAAGAAAAGAAAAGATATACCGATTGGGAAGGAAGAAGTAAAACTGTCTTTGTTTGCAGATGGCATGATTGTCTATTTATATTATCCAAAAGAATCAATAAAAACACTTCTGAAAGTAATAAGTAATTATAGCAAGTTTGCAGGATACAAGCTTAATATATTAAAGTCAATGACTTTCAGGCTGGCCTATGGCTCACTTGGGAGAATGTGGTGCTGATGACACCAAGGCCTTGGGTTCAGATTCCTATATAGGGATGGCTGGTTAGCTCACTTGGGTGAGCGTGGTGCTGAGAACACCAAGTCAAGGGTTAAGATCCCCTTACCTGTCATCTTTAAAGAAAAAAAAAAAAGTCAATGACTTTCTGTATACCAGCAATGAACAACTTGAATTTGAAATTAAAAACACAATACCATTTACACTAGCAGCCACCAAAATGAAATACTAAGGTATATTTATATATCTAAAAAAATATGAACAAGATCTATATGAGGAAAACTACAAAATTCTGATAAAGGAAATCAAAGAACTAAATAAATGAAGGGATGGATATTCTGTGTTCATGGATAGGAATACTCAATATTGTCAAAATGTTCTTCCCAAATTGACCTATAGATTAAATGCAATTCCAGTTAAAATTCCCAGAAAGTTATTTTGTGGGTATTGACAAACTGATTCTGAAGTTTACATGAAGAGGCAAAGACTCAGAATAGGCAGCACAATACTGAAGAAGAGCAAAGTTGGAGGAGTGACACTACCCAGCCTCAAGACTTAACTATAAAACTACAGTAATCAAGACAGTGAGGTGAAGGAACAGGCAGACCAACAGAACCAGGATAGGGAGCCCAGAAATAGGCCCCCATAAATATAGTCAACTCATCTATGACAAAGAATCAAAAAAGCAATACAATGGAGACAAGATAGTCTTTTCAACAAGTGGTGCTAGAACAACTGGGCATCCACACGCAAAAAAATAAATCCAGACACAGACCTTACATACTTTACAAAAATTAACTAAAAATGGATTACAGACCTAAATGTAAAAGGCAAAACTGTAAAACTCCTAGTAGGTAACAGGAGAAAATCTAGATGACCTTGGGTTTGGTGATGACTTTTTAGATACGATACCAAAGGCATGACCCATGAAAGAAAGAATTGATAAGCTGGACTTAAAAATTTTGCTCAGCAAAAGACACTGTCAATAGAATGAAAAGGCAAGCCACAGACTGGGAGAACATATTTGCAAAAGACGTATTGATAAAGGACTGTTACTCAAAATATACAAAGAACTCTTATAACTTAACAATAAGAAAGCAAACAACCTAATTAAAAAGCGGGCTGAAATTTTAACAGGCACCTCACCAAAAAAGACATACAGATGGCAAATAAGCATATGAAAAGATGCTCCACACCGTAGGTGATCAAGGAAATGCAGATTAAAAGTACATACCACTACACACTCATTAGAATGGCAAAAATTCAAAACACTGACAACACCAAATGCTGGCGAGGATGTGGAGCCACAGGAACACTCGTTCGTTGCTTGTGGGAATGCAAAAGGGGACAGGCACTTTGGGAGACAGTTTGGCAGTTTCTTACAAAACTAAACATACTCTTACCATATAATCTGGCAACTACACTCTTTGGTATTTACCCAAAAGAGTTGAAAACTTATGTCCACACAAATACCTGCACATGGATGTTTATACCATCTTTATTCATAATTGCCCAAACTTGGAAGAAGCAACCAAGACGTCCTTCAGTAGGTGGATGGATAAATACACTGCGGTACATCCGGACAATGGGATATTATTCAGCACTAGAAAGAAATGAGCTATCAAGCCATGGAAAGACATGGAGGAAACATAAATGCCTATTACTAAGTGAAAGAAGTCAACCTGTAAAGGCTACATACTGTTTGATTCCAACTGCATGACATTCTGGAAAAGGCAAACTATGGAGACAGTAGAAAGACAGTGGTTGCCAGGGATTAGGGGGAGGGAAGGATAGGTAGGTGGAGCACAGAGGATTTTTAGGGCAGTGAAACTACTCTCTATGATACTGTAATAATGGATACATGTGATTATATATTTGTCCAAACCCATAGAACACACAACACCAAATATGAAGTCTATTGTAAACTATGGACTTTAGGTGATTATGATGTGTCAGTGTAGGTTCAATCAGTTGTAAGAAATGTACCCCCTGATGGGGAGTGTTGATAATGGGGAGCCGTGCATGCTTGGCAGCAGGGAGTATATGAGATATCTCTGTACCTACCTCTTGGTTGAGTTTTAATGAACCTAAATGCTTCTGTTGCCATATCCTCATATAGGTGGGTATTTCCTGACTCAAGTCTTGGTTGGTGACACAGGAAAGCAGAGCTTGATACCACCCACCATGGTGAGTTGTGATAGAGGAATGAGACACATGGTGTCTGCAGCAGAGGCATGCTTCTGCTTCTCAGCCTTCCCTGGGTAGTTAGGATCAAGCCTAGCGAGGACGTGGAGCCTCTTTCCCATGCAGCTCTATCCTAAAAGCAGTTGAAGTCCTTTGGGCAGGGGTTAAGGTAAGCATAGAAAAGGAGTCCACCATTTCTATTCTTACTAGGGGAAGGTGAGATGAGGCCCAGAGCCAGGGATTGTTAGGTACTGGCTTTCAGGTGTAGGGTAAAAGGGAACCAGCTCTTAAGAACAAGCAAGGCGGCAACCTCAGGAAGCAAGCAAGGGTCTGGAAATGCCCAGTGATGCTGACTTTGGGAAAGGTCGGGAAGCAAGAACAGCATTCAAAGAGAAGAGCTCCAGCAGTCCTGGCTCTAGAGAAGCAAAACAATCCAGGAGCAGGGTCTGCAGGATACTCCAGGCCGCGATCTGAAGGTCTGTTGCAGCTGAGCCTGCGCTCACCAGGATGCTGAGGAGGTTCATTTAGACTGAAGGACTGAGTTTTTATTAGGGAGAGAAAAGGAGGAGAAATAATATATCAAAATGAGTTTGGAGAATTTAAAGTCAAGGTGGGTTGTAAGGACTTCTGAAATTAGGAGATGTTTTTATTTGTTTTTGTTTTTGTTTCTACTGGCTGAGAAAAACTTCAGGGATAGTCAGGGACAGGAGGAGGAAGGAGATGTCAGAACCCTGATAAGCTTTGGTAGGATCACCTAATTTGGGGTAAAAGAGAAAGAATCTTCCCCTCTCCCTATCCCTTTCCTGGCCTAGCCTCCAAAAAAGCTGAGAACAGGTACTGAGAAAACACATCTGTAGGACGGCTGGCCGGATGGGCAGTGTTGTTCAGTTAGTGCTTTTCCTTAAAAGAGTAGCTGCTTAGTAGATGTTTCTTCTTTCTTTGACTCGTTGTCTTTGTTCACGTGGGGGCCAGCTGGGATTTGCTTGGGACACTAAACATCATTTGGAGAATCAACCAGATGAGACGATGGTATTTGCAGCATTCCTGTTAGTGGGTTTGTAATTTGATAAACCTTTTTGGGTAGAGGAGGCGTGATCCTTGTCTCAGTACCTCGCATGGCTTGAAATAGTGTCCACCACTGAAAGAAGACATGTCTTCCGTCAAGGGGCAGCTATGAGGATCCATGATGGTTCCAAAATGACTTCTAAAGAGGGTGGATCTGTTTAAGTGCAGATGTGGTTTCCAGAGTGGACTATGGCAGCTGGGTCCCGTCACCAGGGGTCCTCCTTCACTGGTGCTACCTCCAAAGTAATTCCTTAATCTGTCTAGTCTCTCATCCCTGCTAACACCGTGGTCTAATCTAAGGCACAATCTCTCACTGGAACAGCACAATACCTCCTTAGTTGGCATCCAGCTTCCACTCTTCCAGCTACCAACCCCATTTTCCATTTGGCAGCCTGAGACATTCTTTTAAATGTAAATTGGATTATATCACTCTTCTATGATTTCTCTAGAATTGTGCTATCCAATATGTGAGCCACTAGCCTATTTAAATTTAAATTTGTTAAAATTAAATGAAAATAACAATTTGGTTTCTCAGTTGCACTAGCCATGTTTCAAGTGCTCTTTAGTCACGTGTTCAGCATTGTTTAGCACAGACAGAGCATTTCCATTATCTCAGAAAGTTCTATCAGTCTGTGCTGCTCTATCTTGAAGATGTAGCAGCTTCTCCCTCAAAAGAGCAGGAGGTGCCCAGAGCTCCTGACCAAGAAAGCTTTGCTGGCCTCCAGGAACTTTTGGCTTGGAAGCAGAATGGCAAAATTGGTTTGAGGAGGTACTGCTCTTTTTGTTTGTTTGTTTGGGTTTTTTTTTTTTTTTTTTTTCTCCTTTCTCTTCTCCCTATTCAAAAAGGCTCTGGGCTCCTTGCCTGGGTGAGGTTGGTGGCAGCACTTCCTGACTTGTCTAAAAGTCTAAATCTATTGAGGAAAACGGGATTTGAAAGGAAAGGGGGAAACCTAAGTCTGACATGGAGAATAAGGCTTGAGGAGAGAGGAACTTTCCTCAAATTAAAGAGAGATTTCCCCAGCTTGGGAGAAAAAAGGGAGGTCTTCAGGTCCCACAAGTAGCCTAGACTAGCACCCTGAGAATGTGCCAGAGAAGAGGAGGGGAGGGCATGTGAGGCACCAGGAGGCTGGATCCTAGAGTCCCCTGCCTTGCAAAAGATACTGAACCTCAAGCATGTCCCAGATGAAACAGAGGAGCCAACTGGACGGAAGTGCTTGGGGCAGGAGGTGGAACCTCTCCCACAGAGTAATGAGTGCAGTAGATGACAAGGTTTGAGAGGCCCCCTTTACACCACGGTGCTGAGTACGACACCAGAACCCAGACAGAACTCCTGGGGAAAGGAGCTCTGCACAATCAAAGAGTTGGGATGGGGGCTCAGAGGTGACATCATGCTGACTGGTGATTTAAGAGGATGTCAGGTATGATTTTTACCCTTTTATAGAACCAGAGCTAGAGTCCAGAGCTGCTTCAGGATGGGGTGGCCATAAGTCTCATTTCCCTGGATAGTCCCAGCCTGTTGTCCCAGAGATTTGTTGGCTACCTCCTTATCTTATCTAGAGGGGATCTGAGCCCAGAGAGTCAAATGCCCTGGCTACCAAGTTCCTGCAGCAGATGACTAAGAGCCGAGGCTTTGCTATCACACTGCTGGCGTGTTGATGTCTGCTCCGCCACTTCTTAATTGTATGACCTGGGGTGGCTGGCTGATGTCCGTTCAGGCTGCCATAGCAAAATACTTGAGACTGGGTAATTTATCAATAGTAGAAATGTATTGCTCATGGTTCTGGAGGCTGGGAAATCCAAGACCAAGGTGCCAGAAGATTCAGTGTCTCGTGAGGGCTCACTCTGCTCTATAGATAGCACTTTCTCACTGCATCCTCACATGGCAGAAGGGGTGAACAAACTCCCTCAGGCCTGTTTTCTAAGGACACTAATTCTATTCATGAGGATGCAGCCCTCATGACCTAATCACCTTCCAAGGCCCCACCTTTTAATACCACCAAATTAGGAATTAGGTTTCAATATATGAATTTTGGGGGGACACATTCAGACTATAGCAGCGTTACTTGACCTCTCTAAGATTCCGTTTCCTTAAGTGAAAGTGGGCATGATGATTATACTAATGCCCAAGGGTTGCTGTAACGGGTAAGTTATTCAATGTGTGTTAACCCCTAGCAGAGTATGAGACATGTAGCAAGCCACTGAATACATGTTAGCTCTTATTCCTAGCTGGGCCCACAAGCTGGTCTCCTGACTCCTCAGTCAGTGTTCTTGTCTCATAGAGTCAAAACAACTGCTAATGAGCAGATTAGAAAGTAAAGTTGAAGAACTTCTGAAATACCACTTTTTCTCAAATTACAGCAGCTACCTTAGCCAAGGGGGAAGTATCCTGACCCACTTGGTTAGAGGTTGGCCATCAAGGCCACTGCCGCATCTAGCTGTGCAGCCAGCAGAAAATGCGGAGCTCGTTCAAGCACTTTGGCCTCCACTCTAAGATGATCTGCATGACATTTGGGTCAATCAATCTAGAGATAATGATTCTTGCTGCAGAGCTGTGCATGTCCAATCACACACACACAAAAAAATAGGGGTCCCCAATTGATTTTTGTGACTAGTTTCATTTTCTCAGAAAGCTTTTCAGGTCAAACACTGGCAGAAGCTAGGGTGCTGATAGGAGGTGGCATATTTCCATCTACTTTTGCCCAGGAGTGTCTGGCTATCATTGTGCTCTGTTCAATAAAATTGGAATCATCAAGCGCTTTGAGGCATTGCAAGGACATTTTTAAAGTAGGAATTTTAATCTGGGGGGAAAAACACAGAGCATCTGCCTGGAGATACACACACACACACATATACACACATTGTCTTTTCCAAAATAAATTTCTCACAGTAACAGTGAGATTCAAGAATCTTTGGGGCTCTTCTCCTGTGCAGATTGTGTGGACTCATTTACACATCCTCACAATTAAAGTATAAAGAAGCCTAAATGAATAGTTAAAGGGGTAATTAAAAATAGGCAACTGGCCTTGTTTCTCTCCTAAACTGGTTGATTTATGCCTTGTTGTAGTTTTTTTTTCTTCTTTTTCTGAGAACACAAAACTATTAATTTATGTGTGAAAAGAACAGTGAATTAATCCTAAAGAGCCCTGCAGCCTTTAAAGACCTGAATCATATGTTGAGCTCGTTTAAAACTTGCATAGGAAATTAAGGTAGAATAAAGCCCTTTAATTTGGAAAGTGCATCTATAGTTGCCGTCCCTAGGATATCTGCAGGGTCATTATTCAGAAAGGTTAAGGAGGACTTTATTTTTTTATATTCACTATGTATTTCCCAGTTACAGCTCACCATGGTGCATTTCAACTTATAAAGAGAAGGAGATAAAAAGGGGGGAAGGGGAGCTTTTTATTCACTTTCCACTTAATTTCCTTGCCGCCACGGCAGTCCCAGCTTAATGAATGTAATTGCTACCTTTGATGAAAATACTATTATCAAGATCACACATTACATTGGAAAACAGTTTTTCTTTAAACACAGCTACTGCAGTCTCTAATTATGCATGTAACAAGTGTCTCCCGAACAAAAGAGCATGTTGTCTACAATTGCTAGGAATTGGAGCAAGGCAAATTTGAACAAAGGACAGATTAGATTTGCTCCCCGCTCCACAAAGCCCATCCCTCTGATTAATTTCCTGCAAAAACTAAAACAATTCTCTTAAAAGGCGCTCACCCCCTTCTCCAGAATGATCCATATGCCATTTGGATCTTTCTATAGGATGATAATGGCCCCTGATTTGAACCCGTGTTAGAAAATAAGAAAGGGCTTTTATGAACTTCCTCTTTCATATGCAAATGAGCAGCACAAGATCTTGAGGGATAATGAGCCCCCCAAAAAGTGACTTTTCAGTGGCTATAAAAGAGATCACTGGTAGGGGAAAGTCTGCATTGAGCATGTTGAACCTTATTATTTTATTAGTTTCAGGAAATGAGGCATCTTTGAGAAAATACCTCTGTGCCTCTTGAGACTAAGAGACAGCAGATTTTCTGGGGTGGCCCTTCCTAAAAGACAGTTTTCTGACTTACACATAGAGTTTTTATAATGAATTCAGGATTAAACAAAAAGTACAGTTGCTTGTCAAGTGTTTAGGAGACTTTGGATTTTAACTGCACTTTGCAACTGACTTGAGGGGCTGCATTGGGCAGGTTATTGGGCAAGATGGGCAAGATCTCCCTGGGTCTCCATTTCTTCACTTATCAAACGCAGAATGAGCTAGATGATCCTGAACATGCAGCTCCCACAATGCCCGTTCTGCTCCCCAGCATTATTCAAACCCTGAAGGAAAAAGCCAAGTTAGTGCCCAATATGATATTAGTTATGCACGTGAGGTCTAGAGTCAGACTACCTGGATTCAAATCTCAACTCACCGTTTGCCACTTGTACTACACTGCCTGGGGAAAAAATCATCTTTCTATATCTTTATTTCCTCACTAAAACACTAAAAGGGCAGTGAGAATTAATTTAGATAATACCTATGAAATGTTCACAACAGCACCTGGCACATAATAAGTACTCAATAAATTTTACCTATTACTATTATTACGTAAGGCCTGGAAGACCACTGGAGTTTAATGAAATGAGTTTCACAAAGTACTGCCCACCACCTCCTTGAGTCCTGGGAAAATGGACAGGGAAATGTCATCTCAGACTGAATCTGAAGCCTGTCTAAGGATGAGAAAGCCACCAAAATCCAATTTAACGAGGTCCAGGTAGGTCTGGAGCTCTTTTTGGCAGAACGCTACTGTGTTGGGTTTGGCCTGATTCTTGTCGGAAGCTCGCCTGCTCCGTCAGGATGAGTCTCAGAGGCAGTCCAGATAGACCCAGCAGAGACAACACAGGATGGAGCATGTTGCCATCGCTGTTCTTGTCATAGGCAGGAGGATCTGGGTACATAAAAAGAGAACCACCACACACGAGGCTCCCCATTATCCTCGGATTCATTTTCCATGTCTTCCAGATAGTTTTCTTAGGGCAACAAAAGTCATCATAGTGCAATGTTTGCTAAAGGACTATCTGTGACAGCAGCACCCACTCGAGCTTCCCCTCCTGCCAAGTGCTAGTGTCTGTCTTTGCTCAAACCATGTCATCTTCACTGTCCGTCCACTACGTGTCAGATGTTCCAGTGATACATGGCAAAGCCCATGTAAATCGATGGTGAAATGAAACGGCAAATCGTGCCACAGTTGCAGGATTTCGGGGAGTCGCAAAAATGATGCTGGAGAACCATTCGATTTCGGTGAAAAGCCATTGACAAATGAGAATGTGACCATTTTTGAGCTGAAGAAAAAAATGAACAAGAGGATGACACAGCAGACACTCAAAAGAGAACGATTCGAGTGCCGCAGATTAAGATACGCCCTTGTGAAAGTGCATGAAGCCTTTGGATAGTTTTGCAAAAATGACACTTTCTAAGACCATGCTGAGAAAATCAACCTCAGAGAATGGCCTACAGAGTGAGCCATCAGACAATTTCATGCTGAAAAACCTACACCTCCCCAAAATCGACCTTTGATTCATTCTTTGCTCAGAAGTCTAAGATTATAGATGCAATTATAGCCTTCACTTAAAACATAAATTTATTTTCATAAATGGTAAGACAAATTTTAAGTTCTAAGAAAAATTTAAGTTTTAAAACAAATTCTGTATCAAGCATCTTTTGTTTCCACCGTTTATTAGGAAAGAGGGTCCCTGTTTTAAACAGATCCATTTAAAGTGAGATTTTTCCAGCATCGATTTTCTAGGATGACAAGGACCTCGTGTAGCCCAGGTGGTATCTTGGGGTCCCCAGGAGACAATGCGTACATTTTTGTATTAGGGGCTCAGTGCTACAGAGCTCCATCATTTACATGCCAATGGCCAGTGTGAGTGGGAAACACATGCACGTGCCAGCATGTGTGGGCAAGTACACACACACACACACACACACACACACACACACACACACACACACAAGAATTAGTTCTCCTGAGGTTTCACCTCCATGTTCTAGGCAGGGCCATGCTCTTTAAATCTGCTGTCCTTGAAGGGAGGACCTTCCCAGTTTGGGTGTCCTCCCCATAGCAAAGGAGGCATACAGAAGTCTCTATGACTGGTCGTCAGAAGGAAAGCGGCCAGGAGCGTTTAGCTCGAGTCCAGAGTGCTGGGGCTGAAGGCTTGCACTTCAGAGGGACTGAGTGGCAGCCCAGGGGGCAGCCCTGGGACGGCCTCAGGCACATCACAGAATCTGAAGACCAAACTCTGCAAATACCAGGCAGCATTCGTGGCCCACCCTCACCCACCTCCTCATGAGCAATGGAGAGGGGCCACCACGGGGCTGAGAGTCAGCAGGGAGTTCAGAAATCTGGTGTGTACCGGCAACATTCTGTTCTCCTCCGGGAACCTTCTGGCCTTTGAAGCAGCCCACCTGCCACCTGGTCCTGGCCACAGCCCTGGACGAGGCCTAGGGAACACAGCAAGCCCATTTTCTCAGAAGCAGAAGTGGAGATGATGGGACTGGCCCAAGGGCACCCAGCTGGTGCTGGGAGCCAGGCAGTCTGAGCGCAGGTGAGGGCTCCTCGCGGGCCCCCCTTGGAAGCCCCACACATCCATCACTTGTCCCATTCCTCATGCTGCCTGCAGCTCTGGAAATTGGCTGGAGTGATCGCTCTAAGGAGCCTCAACGGGGACAGCATTAAAGACAAGTGAGCTTTGAGGCAGCATCTCTGAGTCTTGATGGCGGCACAAATGACTGGCCATTTCTTGGTCCGCTGGTCAGAGAATTAGCATACTGTGAGTGGGAGCAGCCTGCATCTGTCATCTGTGCTCTTCATTACCAGCGGCAAGGAGGAATCAGCACCTAACCTTTGAGTCCATGAAGGATAATGCCCCAAACACTCCTGAGAAGACACACTCACCTATGATGGCCACATCATGGGACTCTGCAACAGCCTCAGTGGGCCCACGCAGGCCACATCTGCAACAGAGGAAGCTGATGTTCATTGGGGGCTCAGGGTGCAGGTGGACCTCAAGAGGAACAAGGGGTGGAGGGAAGAGCCCTGGGTTTACAGTCAGAAGACCTGGCCTCTCTGCTTGTCTGTGCACTGTTTGCAGGTGACTCAGGCTGGGTCCTTGTCCTCTCTAGTCTCATTAGTAAATCACGGGTCATCCCAGCAAGTCTGAGAGGTCCTCTAAGCCCTGACTCCAGAGCTGCCTTCCCAGGCTGCTGTCCTCAACTTCTTGCTGAGCCCAGGAGAACCAGCCAGTCCCCTTCCACTCTCCCCTCCACCCCTCCTGTCCCCCCACCCTGTGGGCTCTCAGGCTCTGTCCTGGCCCCCACCCCTATATTACATTCTCTGGCTCAGCCTCAGCAGCTCCCCTTCTTTATTCAGCAGGAGCAACTGGCCCTGGCTTCCTCCCTGTGTTTCCTTCTGGTCACAGCCATAGGTTGGGTTGGACAGTAGAATCCCCAGGGAGAGGAAAGGGGAGAAAAGGCTGAAATGAGACAGGGTCCCCAGGATGTCCCATCTGTCAGGGGCTCCTCCCAAGGTCAGCTAGCTCCTGGAGGTCAGCTGGCCTCTATCCTATAAGGCGGCTTGTATTTGTGGGTGGTTCAAGCTGGGCTGCCTGGGGCTTACATCCTGGGCAGGGCAGGGGTCTATGTGGAAGATTTGACTACCGCCAGGAGCCCCAGACAATTGGTTGGGGAGTGTTATTTATAGCTCTGGCTGGATGTAGTTTCTGTCATTGCACAGGAAGGCTGGGAAGGTGTGGTGGCCAGGAAGGCCAGGCCTCAAACAGGGCTGTGCTGGACCACGCTATGTGTTGTGACCTTGGGAGAATTCTTTCTCAATTTGGGGTCAGTTTATTCATCAGTTAAATGGGTGGTTAGACCATATTGTGGCCAAGAAGCCTTCTAGAGGACACCCCAAAAGGCTGGAGGGGACTGGAGGATGTGCCAACTCAGAGGCTTTCCAGTCTCACTTTGTGGTGTTAAGTTTTGGGTCAAAGAAACTGGACCATGTGATTCAAATGCCCAGCAGCTCAGGGCTGTCACAACAGAGGCGTGACCGCAGCCCAGCCAGAGGAAGGGAAATGCCATCTGGCTGCCAGGCAGTGCTTTATCCACCCTGTGGGGACTCTGAAACCTCCCTGGGTTTGACCTTCTCCCCATAGGGAGGAGAAGAGAGGCTGTGGCCTCATCTGCTTAGCTGACTTCACCTACTTGTTCTCCCTCTGATGGCTGCACTCACACCTCCAGTGCTTAGTGAGCTGCTGGTTATCCCTCACCACCCCACTGTGATGTTGCCCTGCCCTTGACCTTGCCCCCAGAAGGATGAAGCCCTCCTCTCCTTGCCTACACCAGCATCGTCACACAGGCCGTGCCTCTCTGGTAGCCCCTGCAATGGGCAGTGAGTCTGTAAACTCCTGAAGGATGGTGCCTCTGTTCCTCAGCACATGACACAGCAGGCGCTTCATCGGGGTTTGCTGAATGAATGAATGAGTGGGGAGCAGAAGCGAGATGAGCAGGTGTGTGGGGTGAGGACGTCCTAGGGTGAGGGGTAGTGTGGGCAAGAGCCAAGGGAGGGGGACAGCCCAGCACTCAGGGACCCGGGAGTAATCGGTATAAACGTGCACAGGAGCGCCTGGCGCTCCCTCTGTGTTATTCACCTCACAGGTGCCCGGGCATTTGTTTTCAGACTGTGACTCCTATGAGCCCATCTGACTGTGTCCATAAGGCTTTGCCTGAGACCTAGCACACAGTAGGTGCTCAATAAATGCTCCTTAAGTGGATTAATTAGATAGGGTGGGAGGGTGAGAAGGTGGGAAGCTTAAGGCCTGTATGCATTGGAGACCCAGGTCTCTTACGGGGCTGCCAATACATAAGAAAATGCAAGATGTTCAGTTGAACTTGAATTTCAGATGAACAACAAATACTTTTTTAATATAAGTATGTCCCAAACATTGTACCGGATATACTAAAATAATTGCTTGTTGTTCATTTGAAATTCAAATTAAACTGGTGTTTGGGATGTTTTTATTTATTTGCTTATTTCTTTGTGGGATTTTTTTGTATCTTATTTTGTTAATTTGATGTTTTTGTTGTTTGTTTTGTGCTGATCTGGCAACCTGCCCCTCCCTCTTTCACTTTGCCATACTTATTCCTGGCTTTTAGCATCAGTATTACCCCGGAGGTACAAGACGGCTGCTGGAGCTCCAGCCTTCGTGTTTGTGATTTGGGAAAGCAGAAGGATGAAGGGAGAGGGACACAAAAACACCTGGCTCCCATCTGAGTCAGCTTCTGTTACAGAGATCCCCTCCATTAAATATGGGCTGATTATTGGAAAGTAACGAGGAATTGTTGTTCATTTTGTCAGGTGTGATAAACATTATAAACATATCAGAAAATATCCTTCTTTTTTGGAGATTCATCCTAAAATATTTAGAGGTAAAATGTCATGATGTCTGTAATTTATTTTGAATTACTTTGGGGAAAAAAAGAAGCACATGTGGCAAAATGTTAACAACCATTAAATCTGAGAGATGGGTATATATGGGTACCCATTACCCTAGTCTCTCTACCTTTCATTATACTTGAAATTTTTCTTAATAAAAAGTTTTTGTTTTGTTTTGTTGTTTGTTTCTGTTTTTTAAAGGAGAGATTACCCATAATCCTTGCCCAACAACATTTGCTTTCTTCTGATTGGCTACCCCTTGAAGAAAGGGTGTTTGGGAAATGTAGTCTTTCAGTGGGGCATATTGATGCCTGGATGCAAGCAGGGTCCTGTCAATGAGAAAGAAGGGGAGGATGGATGTCAGGCAGGAGCTCACGGTCTCTGCCCAGAGCAGTTTCTGGACTCCCTCTGCACAGCACACAGGAGCAGGGGCCACAGTGCCTGTAGCTCTGCTTTGCCTTCTTTATTAGAAACAGCCCCTCCTGGTCTCATGCAGGCTCCTGGTAGGATTTCTGCCATTAGTACAGTGACTTAGGCATAGCCAACCCCTCCCACAGGGGTGGATGTTGAGAGGAGACCTGCTGAAGCCCACATCTGTGCATCCCACAGCTTGTTCACCCTGTGTGACCTTTGCCAGGGTGCTCAACCTCCCTGGAGCCCTGCAGCCACCTCTCTAGAGGGGAATACAGAGCCCAGCTCCTCTCCCCCTTCACTGAGATGGGCTTGCATTTCCCAGCACGCTCGGCCAGGCTCGCAGCACAGAAGAAAGATCCCTGAACAGAAAGCGACGTTCTGAGCTGTAAAACAATTTGGGCAACTTGGTTGGCTTCCTGCCTCAATGTCCCAGTTGTCACCTAACCAGGAGCAAACAGTTCAGTGTATATAACAAGACCTGGAAGCCATAGATAAATACACGCTTTACTGCACTTCTCCTGTGTGGCACATAGTAGGCCTGCTGTGAGGATTTGGGGTGGGCCAGGAATGGAGAGAAGCAGGCCCTCTGTTCCATCAATGGATGAGTGAATGAATAAAATGTGGTACATCCATGAGAGGGTACATTATCCAGCCATAAAAAGGAGTAAAGTACTGATTCATGCTACAACAAGGATGATCCTTGAAAATATTGTGCTAAGTGAAAGAAGCCAGTCATGAGGAACCACATATTGTTTTATTGCATTTACATGAAATGTCCAGAATGGACAAATCTACAGAGACAGAAAGTATGTTAGTAGTTGCCTAGAACTGGGTGGGGTTTTGAGGAGAAACAGGGAGTGACCTCTAAAGGCTACTGGATTTTTTTTTTTTTTTGGAGTAAACAAATTCTAAAATTCACTGTGGTGATATTGTACATATCTGCAAATATATTAAATCCCATTGAACTGTACACTTTAAATGGGTGTATTGTATAGCACGTGAATTATATCTCAATAAAGCGGTTTTTAAGAGTGAAAAAAAAAAAGACAATCAGAAAATAAGAGATATTTTTATCCACAGCAACACTATCAACAACATGTCGACACTGACCAGGACTTGGTGTGTGTGGACCCTCAGGAAGCCTCAGCTGCTACCACCCTGGGAGATCCGCAGCATGGACTGGAAGTGCAGAAGCTGAGTCCAGCTGGAGCAGAGGCGTAGGGAGGGGACAGGGAGCCCTGCCTGGCTCCCACCAAGCCGAGAGTGGCTCCAGCTGATGCGCCTCCACTTACATATATCGATCGTTTACCTCCCTCTGTTCCCAGCGCTAGATCTATGATCGAGAAGAAAGGAAAAAGGAGTTCAGGTTTAAACTCTTATCACTAAAGTGAGGCTCCCTCTACATTAAAAAACTATCCAGACCCTGTGGCAGGAATGGGCTCTGTTCCTGGGGCATAAATTTGTGTGTGTGGGAAAAAGACTTATTGGTGAATTTAGCAGTATTTTTCGTTGAACTGGCAGTTGCTAACCATTACACCAGTATTTATTTGATTCTTAAAGAGTACAAAACCATGGACCACAAATAAAGAAGATGGAGTAATAGTTTGTGGCTGGGCCACTAGCTTTAAACTTGAAATGAAGTGTCCAGTTTTGAGTTACTGTGTCCAACCACCATTTGTACAGTTTGAAAAGTGGGGGCATTTTTCCAGGCTGTCAGTGTGACTGTAGTTCATTCCCGTGAGTGATATCGCTGAAGGAGCAGTTGTTCTGCTACGAGCACCTCACTCATGACCAGCATATATTTAATGTATTAATCTGTGCCTCCAGCGTAATTTAGGAAGGCCTCTCTTTGACACATTCCTGTACATCCTTGTTTTATTGCCTGCTCCCGCAGGTAACAATGTCTCAAAAGTCTGGCTCCTGAATGAAGTTAAAATTACATGTCACCAATAGCATATGCAGTTTTGTGGCTTATTTTGCTGTCAAAATTACCACTCTGCCACAACATGAGACCTTAATGGGGACGTAGCATGATTTACCTTGCCGGCTCCAGGCCAGGTGGCGAGAGGACTCTCACGTACAAGAGGCCACGTGCTTGGGAAGCCGTGGCCATCTCTACCCTATTGCTCCACCTTTAGTGCCCAAACTGTGTCATCAGACATTTCCTGAGATGAAAATAAGAGGTATTTGAGATACTCTGCCAAATAATTGCTAAGCTTGTTTTAAGTCGCTAGGGGAAAAAATGTATATTTCAAGCAGGTTAGTCCTCCACCAACAGACAGGATTTATACTCCATTTCCCAGTCGAGCTGGTGACTATTGTCTGTTAAGAATGTGCGCAAGACTTCATGGAGAAATGTCTGATTTTAAGGCTAATGGGAGCAGCCTTGATTTACAATCTGACAAGATATTTTCCTACCCTGCCAAGCCAGCGTCTTTGGAATGTTTATGATCTCAGGTAATAAGAGAAGGCCACAAAGCCAGGATATGCCTCTTAATGAAATTATGGATTACCCTCTGGGAAGAATGTTGGGTGTAGTTTAAAACCACCTGGGAGCCTGGACCAGTGGCTGCATTAGGATGTTCATGGGTCCTAGGTGTGTTTGCCTTTGTGGGCCTTTCCTCCACAAAAAAAATTAAAATTGTATTTTATGACTGCTTTGCTATCAAAACCAATATAATGTAGGCTGGGCTCATTATTGTGTAGTCATTACCATTATATTCATTTTTTCCTTTCAATTTTAAAAGAAATGAAAATTAAAACACATCCATGGACCCCAGGTGCTATGTCATCCGTGTCTGATGGGGAGGTCGGCATTGACCTGGGCTGCAGGGTCCAAGCTTCCAATCTTTCTCCAGGAGCTTCTTTCTTTCAAGACCAGGACAGTCTGGCCGTGGCAGCTCATGGAGGGGCTTAGGTGAAGAGCATCCCACTTCTCCAGCTTGGCCCAGAGTCTCCCCACCTCCCCCTTACTCCCCACCCCTGGGTGAAGTCGGAGCCACTCCTTCCCTGGCCTCCTCGCCCTCCTGTTTATTTGTCTTTATTTTAAATAAATAGGCCAAGGCCACTGCTATGAATTTTCTGGTGCATTTGCGAGCTGGGGACGATTCATGAGTGCAGGAGCAGAACGCTCCACCTGCGGGCGTGGTTGTCGTGATGATGGGAAAGGGCATTAATGATGGGCCACAGCGGCTGACCCCTGACCTCATCGACCGCTGTCCCTCTCCCAGCCGGGTTTCTGTGTCCAGTCAGCTGCACAGGAGTTTAAAGGGCAGCCGTCATCCCCAGTCAGCCAGCCTGCCATTAATAATGTTTTCATCTGTGACAGTGACAAACCTGCAGTACTTGAGGGGAGTTTATTAAGGTCAGTCTATAAATAAGAATTAAAATTTTTTAAAAAATGGGGTGACACAGATGATCAGATGAATGAATAAAGTGATTGGATGAAATAAACATAAGAGTGGACAAGGGGCGCCTGGAGCCGGAAGCGAGAGGCCCAGCCCCCCTTTCTCTGGCCTTGCCCTAAGTTTAGATTTCAAGAAGCCACTTCAGAACTTGTAGGTTTTGTGACTCTAAGCCCTGGCTAATATTTTGTCGTTTAATGCCTGTTCTCTCTGCTGATAAAAAGAATTGCAGCCATTTCTCTATGTCAAGCCCATAACTGAGAGCTGGTAAAATTTAAATGTCTCATCTGTCCTCAGGCTTGCATGCAGATGGCCTTACCTAGAGCTTGGCTCCAGGCCTGTGGGCGAGTGACAGTCATCCCCTGGCTTGTCCAGCAGCCTTTGCTATCTCAGGATGGACTCCCTGAGCAAAGTGGCCGAGGGAGTTGCAAGCTGGAACTATGTCTTTCTGCAGCTTGGTCCTCTGGCTCAGAGAACAGGAGTCTCCCCTGCAGTGACGTGTCTTTGGGGTGTGGGTACAGGTTCAGACCACCCCATCCTACTTTCTCAACCATGGGGCTCCTCCTATGCAGGGTCTTTCGATGATCATGGTGATTTTTAATCATATATTCAAGCAACTGTTTTCAAAGCTCTTATGTATGCGTTAGCTCATTTGGCCCTCACAAGGATCCCAGGAGAGACAGCAAGTTTGATTATGTCTATTTGGAAGATGTACAGGGCACAGAGAGGTTAGGTTAGCCTGAGGTCACTCAGCATGTAGAAGCAGAACTAGGTCACTGTCCACTGAATGTAGGGAGACAGAAGTGGAAGAAAGCAGTGGGTAAGCAGTCCAAGCGCTGCAGGAAAACGGGACTTAGCCAGCATTCTACCAACCAGGAATGTCCATTAGCAGGAAAAGTGACTTGTCATTGCTTCAGTGATAACTGGGGAGCATTGTGGTGGCCCTTGGGGCTGTCAGGCCCTAAAGAACCTTGTGAATCATCACATTATTAGGATTTGGGTCTGGTCAGTGCTTTATCCCAAATAAAGGAATAAATGTCATTGTGTCTCTTCTTTCAGAAAGGACAGACTGAAGTAGCCATGGTAATTAATTCCCAGGTAAGCAGAATCCTCAACAAGTCAGAATGCTGTGGTAAGGAAGCGGGTGATAGACTGGGCGGGGAGAGCCCCTAACTGTTCTGCTCCCTGTTAGTTCTCAGATCCTCTGTGACCCAGATTCATGCTGGAGGGTCTCAGGGCTACACAGAGATGGGCAGCTGTACAGAACTCCCACCAGAACCACAGGCAAGAAAGAAGGAAGACTCCAGAGCCTGCAGTCTAAAGGAGAGGGCTCTGCCATTCACGTCAGCATGGCAAATGTCTAGCGAGCACATCCTCCACAACAGGCCCTGGGCCAGGAGTTCTGCCCTGAAGACCTCTATGGAGAAAGGAATTCTAGGAAGGCTTCACAGAGGAGGTGTCCCAGTGGGACTGAGCCTTCAAAAACAAGTGGGAAAATGCCATGGCAGAAAGGAAGGGGCTGCCAGGTGCTATGGGTTGAACTGTGTCACCTAAAAATTCATATGTTGTAACCCTGACCCCTGGTACCTCAGAATGAGACTCTTTCAGAGACAGGGGCCTTAAATAGGTGATTAAGTTAAAATGAGGTCATAAAGTGGGCCCTAATCCAATCTGACTGGTGTCCTGATAAGACAGGACAGGTTCGGTCATGGACACACACAGAGGAAAGACTGTGTGAAGACACAGGGCCATTTACAAGCTAAGGAGAAAGGCCTCAGAAGAAACCAACCCTGCTGACACCTCAATCTGGGGCTTCCAGCCTCCAGAATTATGGTAAAATAAATTTCTGTTGTTGAGGGGCCCAGTCTGGGTGCAGCCCTAGAAAACTAATACACCAGGGAAGCAAAGAGCCCCAGCAAAGTTCTGGAAGTGTTAATGTGCCTGCATGTTTAGAGAACTGTGGTGCTTTGCAGACATCAGAGTGGCCAGAGGGGATGGGATCTGCTTGCCGGAGCATCTGGAACCCAAGTTCTTGGCTCATTATGAATGGTTTCCCTCATGGTGTCTTTCCTGGCCATGACCTGCCTACTCCTTGACTCTAGTGAAAGTCAGGAACTCCCCCTCTGCTTTGCTTCCGTGCAAATTTAAAAGCAGGTCCCAGCTGATCTCCTTCCTTGGGGTCTCCCCAGTGGGCAACATTTGTATCCCACTTGCTTGCTGGAGGTGGAGCCCACAGACACCCATGTGAGTTTGAGGTTACCTGCTCTCCTCCAACAACCCTGGCTTGCTAGCCTTCCATCCCTGGGAGCCTCCAGGCCTCCCCCAGTGTATAGCTGCTGGGGTAAATCATCTAAGCTCAAAGCCAAGGGCAAGTTGGAGGGTGTTTTGGAAGCTCTCAGCTGACACTGCAGCCTCTGTGGTGTGGGAGAAGGTGGTAAACTGAATAACGGCCCCTGAAGACATCAGGTTCTAATTCGCGGAATCTGTAAAATTTCTTTGTAAGGAAAAAGGGTCTTCCCAGGTGTGATCTTGATATGGGGGCATTATCCTGGATTATCTGGGTAGGCCCTAAATGCAATCACATGTGTCCTTGTAAGAGGGAGGCAGAGGGAGATTTCACACACTAGAGGGCGATGTGAAGACAGAAGCCAGGGAGAGGTGAACATGCTGTTCTTGGAGATGAGCGTGTCACGGCCAGGAGCCAGGACGTGCTGGCAGCCACCAGCAGCTGGAAGAGGCAGGGAAGGATTCTCCCCCAGGGCCTCTGAGGGAGCACGGCCTTGCCCACACCTTGATTTTGGCCTAGTGATACTGATTTCAAACTTCTGGCCTCCAGAACTGTGAAAATAAATTCTATTGTTTTAAACCACCAAGTTCCTGGTCATCTGTTACAGCAGCCATAGGAAACATACGGAGGCAGGCCAGGGCTCCAGTGGGCTCTGACACCTGCTAGCTCTGGGACCTCCATGCTCTGTCTGACCCTCAGTTTCCTCCCCGTGCAATGGGAATAATAGCCAGTCCCACCCTGCCCACTCTGCACCTTGTTCTCCGAAGCTCAGAAAGGGCCTCCTGAAGTCAGCATACGCAGCAGGTCACAGGGCGCCCACAGCACTCTGGCCAGGCCGGCGCTCTGCAGCCACTCCCAACAGGCAGCAGGACGTCACGTCCTTGAGCCGCTGTGTCATCTGAGAGCCTGAGTGGCCCAGGCCACTGGTACTCCCCCAAATGCTCCCATTTGTTGCCCCCAATTTGATGATAAATGTGGAGGCCCCAGGAGCACTGGCCTGAAAAGGCCCTGACAACTGAGGGATGCAGCTGAGGCAGGAGGAAAGAAGAAAATGGTATCTTCCCTCCAAAAGGCCGGAGTCTCCTTGAATGACCGGTACCCAGAGGGCTGCAGTGTGCATCTGCGAGGTTTCCTCCAGCGGGTCCCAGAGGTGTGGCCCCCGAGGCTCACCCACGGCGATGGGCAGTGCTGATGCACCACTGAGCTCTGAGTCAGGGAGGTATTGGTCTCTCCGGCACAAGTCACCCATGTATGAGAGACTGAGGGCACTGAGAATTAAGGGGAAGTGGGGGCACCATGGGGTGTGAGCATGTGATGGCTTTGCAAGCAGGCTGCTCAGGAGCCACTCACCACCAGCCTGGGAGCCTTTCCAGGCCAGAAAACATGCAGATGTCATGACCAGGTGCAGGAAACTCTAAGAGCAGACACACCTGTGCTGCCTGGCAGCACACGCTCTTGGGGTCCTCTCCTAGCTCACGGTCACCCCACACCTTGACCCCACTCACTGCCGAGTCACACTCTACCACATCATCCTTGCTCATGTTCTTCACCGCACTTAACCATGGCCTGAAATCACGTATGCCTCTCCCTGTAAAAAATGTAAGTGCCTGGATAAACCAGGCTGCGTCCTCAGTGCCTGGTCTCTGCCACAGAGGACTCTCACAGGACATATTGAATGAATAAGTAAATGAATGAGTGAGTGAATGAATGAGTGAGTGAATGAATGAGGGGGCACTCAAGACTCAGAAGGATCTTCTACAGATGATGAAGGGGGTCCTCAAAATCAGTAGGAAACCTCAGCCGGAAAGTGAGACCCCCCTTAAGCAAGCAGACATGTCCCTCCAGCTCCCAACCCTGCTGTCTTCTTCTTTTTTTTTTTTTTTTTTATTAACGATGACTGGTAAGGGGATCTTAACCCTTGACTTGGTGTTGTCAGCACCACGCTCTCCCGAGTGAGCCACAGGCCGGCCCTGTGCCTTCTTGATTCCAAGTTCACTGTGCCGTTTTCCAGGATTCTCTATAGAGCATTCCGGAAACTTTGTGGAGCCTCTTGTGGGGTGGGGGGTGCAGAGGAGTGAGGAAGTTCCCACCCTGCTCTCTGATCCAATGACAAAGTCCAGGGGCGGGGAGACCCACTAGCTGTCACTGTAATGTAAGGCAGGTTAGACGGTGGCTGTGCCTTGAGGGGTCAGGCCTATGGGGGGGGTGATGGGGGTGAGAGAGATGAGACCGGAGGTCTTGGGTGAACTTCATTGATGTGTCACAGTGTTCAAATCAAAAAGGCAAAAGGCAAGGACTTGGTCTTCCATACTCAGCCTGTAATCCCACCATAACTGGCTATGTCCGGCAGCCCGTCCACAGCTGGCCGTGTCCACCCTCTCTCTGAGCCGGCACTCACGGGTCCCACCCACCTCATGGGAATAAAGGTGCCCCTTTCATTTCTTCCCTGCATCCAGTTTCCTCAGTGACATTTTAATCAGTTCAAACTGGAAGGAAATCTTCCCCGAACCACCCTCTGAAAATCTTTAATTGTTAAAAGTCCTTTTTTTTTTTTTGCTGCTTAAAGTTTCATTATTTTTAAACAATCCAATTTTACGGGCATTGCATCCTTAATGTGACCTAATGATGGGGGATGTTTTGGTAAAGCAGCAGCAGTCTGCTTCATTCAGGAAGTTTCACCTTCCCCAGGAAGGGGCTGCTGTGAGAACTTTCGGGGGTTCCTACATCATTACACACTGTAATTACATGAATTTTTACGAGGGGCTGTGAAAATGCTTCGTTACAAATAATTAAATTCAACACAACCAGAACTGCACTGGGAAGGTACAAGCTTTGAATACAGTCAGTAGCTTTGAACTACATCTTCAGAACTACCTTCATGAGGCCCCATCCATCCCCTGCCTTCTCTAACCCCCAAGAAGCAGCAGGCGAGTTCATCTGCTATGATGCACTCGGGGGGCTGGAGTTGGGTAATCCACATGCGAGTCCTGGCTCTCCTTTTAACCAGCAGCGTGACCTTGGCTGCGTTATTTTCCCCTGACCTTTGGCTTCCTCATCTGCAAATTGGGGATAGTAGCAATACAAGCCTCCTGGCTTAGCTGCGAGGATTAGATGAGATGATGGATGTAAATGTGCTGTACGAAGTATAAAGGGCTGGATGTAGGATGTGGAGACCCAGCCTCTTCTGGAGAGTGAACTGGAGGAACTGATGGCCTGGCTGCCAAGGCCTTGCCTGCCGGCCAAGCAAGACCCTCCACCACGGGCATGCCCTCCCACCCGTTGCCTGAGCAAACCCACCACTCCTCCCACCATTTTAGGGTCCCCATTGCCTTCAGGGCCTCAAGATCAAACGTCCTGGCATATTTGTTTGTACTCTCTCTTTTCACTTTCCTCGCTGGTAACTGAAGACCTATGAAACGGGTGTTTCAGAGAGCTAATGCGTGGATCACGGGCCACCCCTGCAAAGTCAAGCCTCTTTGATTTTACTTAAGGGCAAAATTCAGTCACATGATGAGTGATTTGCTGAAATCAACCATGAATGTTTTTGGCAAAATCTTTTATTAAATATCACATAATAAGCCTTCAATACACATTTCTTGAAAGAACTGATTGACCAGAGCCATTTTAAAAAACACGGTTTGGGAGACTAAACAAGTTTGGATGGAATATCACAAACTACTGATTCTATGACTGTCGCTCCTTCCTTAAGCCTGGGTCTGACCCTGTTCCAGCGAGAAGGCAGGGTCTCGGTGTCCACGCTGCCAGCAATCAGCATACCCCAGTGGGACTCTGCTCAGAAGTCTTGTTCTCAGTGGCCATGGAATTCTCAGCCTGTGTGGATCTACTTGTGGCCTCAGACGTAGCAGAGTCATATTGGATTTAAATATGCATGTGCGTACTGATAATTGGACCACTGGCTTTAAAGAAAGGGGGGCCGCAGAACAGACCACAGCCACCTTTGCCATCAGTGGGTGCCCACCTGCCTACCACCTGGAGTCACTCTGGAGCTGTGGTCACCTGGCTGCCACTGGCTGATTCTACACGAGCTCCGTTACCTTCCCCTGCTGTGTGCGCTGCTCGTTTATCCTTTGGCGTGAACGACAACTCTCGTTTGGGGAATGACATGACTTACTAGAGACCCTTTCAGATGCCACTGGATGGGCCTGTGGAGTTCTAGAAACAATGAGGGAACACAGACCACAGCACTATTGGGCACTCTGGGGAGCCTGTCAGTTTACAGAAATGCTGCTGTAGACATTTGTCCAGAGCCCACTGAAAGAAACCCAGAAGCTGAAAGCAAGAAGTTACTTCTCCCAGCAGAAGGAGAGAAAGACAGACAGGGAGGGCTCTGGGCTGGGGCTTCTGCTGAGGGGCTTTCCTGCTCCGGCTGCTTCACGTGGCCAGTGGGTACCGCTGTCAGACCTCCTTGCTCCAGAAGCAGCAGCCCTCCCTAGAGGTTGATTTGGTTCCCGTCTCCCTCAGGACAAAAGGCACTATGGCAACTCGAAATGATTGTTGTGATTAATCATTCCTGACACGTCAGGGGTTTTGCTGCTGAGGTCATTTGGCACGGTGGCAAAGTCCCTGGGCCTGAGGGACAGCACCATTCCCTTCTAGCTGGGGGAGACTGGGAACATCGCTGGCCTTTTACGCCTCACTGTCCTTATCTCTAAAATGGGAACAGCAATGCTGATAATCATAGTAATAATTATGTCATAGGGTCACCATGAAGATTAAATGGGATCATCATGTAAATAATCCAGCAATGTATTGAAGCTTTCAATACATTTTTTGTTATTTCTGTTCCAAAGTACTTTCACTTGTGCTAAGCACATTTCATCCTCATTTTGTAAAGTTGTAATTATTATTATACTGATGAGGAAATCAGTGCTCTGAGAGGTCCCATGACTTACTTGTGGTCACTGAGCAGCCAGGTGTGGAGCTGGAGATGGTCCCAGCATCATGCCAAGCCCCCAGCACCAGCAGAACCAGCTTGCGTCTTTGGGGCTCTTCCGCATTCCATTTTCCTCACCAAACTGCTCCCAGAGCCCAGCAAGTCAATTGGTGTAACCATCTAGACCAGTGCTGTTGAACGTATGGATGCTAGTCACATGTGGCCACTTTTAATTAAAGTTAAGTCAAATTAATAATTCCATGCTTCAGTTGCACCAGCTCCTTGGGGCCGGTGAATACCATATTGGATAATGCAGCATTTCCATCCCTTCAGCAAGCTCTGCTGGACAATGCACTCTCAGCTCTGCCTTTTCATCCTTGTGCAAAAACTTTCTTTGGACCAAAAGCAGAGCCTGTTTCATCAGCACCAGCCAACTATGAGATAGGAGAGTTTCTCAATACACATCCCATCTGACAGCAAAGACAGAAATGTTACAATTTTGACCAGAAAGAACAAAATCCTGCTAGAGCAAAAGAGAAAATTCACTCATCAAGTATTGTTTAAATTATTTGAAAATATACTGCATCTGTTTAATGTTGAAAGCAAAAGAAAGTGGCAAAGTAACCGAGCATGAGATAGCTTTCAATAAATAATCATGGAATAAATAGGAATATTCGCATGGGAGCCCTGGAAATGCACGAGTAGTTTGGTACCAATAAAATGCAAAGGATAAAAATAAAATACAATACAGCGGCAAAAGTATTTATATAAATCATGAAAATGTAAGGCAAGAAAAAGAGCCAGCTGCCCCAGCTCTCATTTGGAACAAGGTAATATGAGAAATACAAGTCTGCCACCAAAGGCTGTATTAGAAGCTGGGAAATAACGAACATGATTGCACCGTAGCTTTTCCAAGGGTGAAATTTACAAACGATTTACTGTAAATGTTTACCCAGTGTACAATAGAGAAATGTGATCAGAGATAATTTATCTTTAAATTTTCACCACATTCTTATGTATTCCACTTTAGAAGGGGACGTGGGGTTTTTAAACACACTTCTGTATGTTCACCTCCCCCGGGACCCTCCACCCTTTGTTTTTTTTTTGCTTTTTGACTTAACTTAAGCTACTGGATAAAGTTGTCCTTTTGATCCTCTGCTAAGAAAGTCAGGATGCGTGGCCCGCAGTGAGGTGTTCATTGATGACCAATCAGATCAATACCCATTCCACTAATCAAGAGTTGCAGAGCAAAATCCACATCCAGGGAAAGAACACTTTCCTCTCATTCCCTGTACAGAAAAAGGAGTTTGGGTGGTGAATTTCCCCCCAAGGGTCTGCTTCCACCTAATAAGGTCCAAACCCTCGTGTGTTGGACACACTATTCCCCAGCTTGGTTCACATTAAAGGCAAAATCTGTGGAGTTGGAAGACAGAGGTTCAAGTTCAGCTCCATCCCTGCCTACTGCCAGGCTTCCCCCAATCGTGCAGTTTGTCAATAAAATGGAACCAATGAAGGCAATTTTTAGAAGTATTTTTATATTGTGAAGCACTAGGTGAATGTGTGGTTATTATTGTAAGGGATTTTGCTGAGCAGGGACTCCGAATTCCCTCATCTTCATCCGACCCACCACCTCTCCAACCTTCTCCCCTAAT